>NC_071389.1:42402238-43015738 GCF_022682495.2 Desmodus rotundus | reverse complement strand
GTGTCTGCTACAACCTGCGGGAAAAAGTCAGAAGAAGATAACCCATTACAAGTCAGGGAAGAGACAGAGAAACCGAAGCGTACCCGATGGTCGGTTCTCAGTCCTCATCTCGTCCAACCTGTCTGCAGCATTTATGCAATGGATTACTCTCTCCCTCGCAAACTGTTTTCTTCATTTGGTTTCCATGGCACCGCCCCAGTCAAGTTTCCTTTCTACCTTTGCTCATTCCTCCGTAGCTCTCAAACCTCTATCAGAGTGCCAAAGGGCTCAACCCTGGAGCTTCTTGTTTTTTCCATCTAAACACATCTCCTTTGTCACCTTATCTCATCAGGTGAAGTGCCATCTGTGGATGGCACTTCCTGAGTCTGTATCTCTAAGAGTACCACCACCTTTAATTAACTCGAATATATATATAGCTCTCCACCCATCTGATGTTCCTAATGGGCTGTTCAGCAGGTATCTCAAACCTAACATGTCCTGCACTGAGCCCCCACCTCCTCCACTTATTCCCATGGCCTTCCTCCTCTCAGGTAGCTGCAACATCCATTCTTTCAGTTTCAGCAAACACCTTGGTGTCTCTTTCTTGGTGACTCCTTAAGTGCTTTTCCTTTCAAAACCCACATACAATCCTCATAAAATTCTACTGGTCTTCCTACAAAATTTCTATTGCCCGGAGTTTTACAGTAGCTTTCTCACTGGTCTCCAAGTGTATAGCAGATAGAATTGGTCCTGTTAAAATACAGCAGATTGCCCTGGCTGGTGTGGCTCAGGGGATTAAACCAGGCCTGTGAACCAAAAGGTCACCAGTTTGATTCTTGGTCATTGCATGCGCCTGAGTTGCGGACCAGGTCCCCAGTTGGGGGTGTGCAAGAGGCAACCCACCGATGTTTCTCTCATGGATCACTTGCTGAAGATCTTCTGCCCAGTTATATCTCTGCCCTCATCTCCTAACATCCTTCTCTGATTTCCCTCTGGTCCAGCCATTCCGGCCTCCTTGCTGTTTCTAATATGCCAGAGTCATTTCCATCTCAGTGCTTTGCAACCGCTGTGCCTTCGCCTGGAGTGCTCTGCATCCAGTGTGGGTGTGGTTAGCTCCACTTCCTTCAGGTCTTTACTCTACAGTCACCTTCCCTGACCACTGGAACTGAAATCTCCACACCAACGTCCTGGCCCATTTCCTATCTTCCTTCCCTGCTTGCTTCCTTCTTACCACCATTACTATCTAATGCACTGTGTGTATATTTTACCTTCTCTATCATCTGTTGCTTCATGTTAGAATGTGTCAGCAGGAAGTTTGTTTTGTTTGCTACTGTTTTGCCATTATGAAAAACAGTGTCCAGCATATATTGTACTAGGTGAATGAAAGAATATCTCTATGATTTGCCTTTTAGATGGTCCCAAAATATAGTAGGATAACATTTAAACATTCACTTTGTATTCCTAACCTGCAAAAGCCATCCCAAAGCATTCAGAAGAAATATGGGATAGCTCTGACAGCCCACACAGAGCAGGACACAGAAAGGAGCTCTGGTGTTCAGGTTCTCCCAGTTAAATGATGCTGATGCCGAGTTTCAGCTTCCTCATCTGTCGAATGGGAATCATAAAAGCATGTGTTGTCTGTCTTCTTAGCCTGGAGTTGTCTTCCACCTCAGTGAGTTGTCAGAGCGTCTTTCTCAAGAGCTCTTGGGCTACCCCTGCTTCCGATCAATGGTTCTTTTCCTAGGTTACAATTCTCAGTGCACAGGTATGGAGTGAAGGGACTTAGCCTGACAGCAGTGCAAAGGAACTTGATTTGACTGTAGTTTCAGAATAAACCAACAGAGGGCACAGCCGCCTCAATCTGGAAGCTTATTTGAATCTGTTAATATTTAGAAGGAAAGCAGGTGACAGGGCAGCCCTGGCTCTGGCTGGATCAGAGCGCGTTTTGGGGGAAGCATCCTATTCTGAGGGAGAACACTGCTAAATGTGAGTTATAGGATATTCTGGAAACACCACCATATAAAGAATGACTAAACGAACTGTGGGAATATTTAGAACAAGAGACACAGAGGAAATGACAGATTCTTCCTGATCACAAGAGCACCTCCATTTTCCCCACAGCAAGTGTTTTGGAGTTGTCTTTGCATGCCACCTCTGTAACCTTACCTCTTCTTTAAAAAATGAAGATTTTATTTGTTCATTTTTTAGAAAAGGGGAAGGGAGGTAGAGAGGGAGAGAAACATCAGTGTGTGAGAGGGATATCTATTGGTTGACTCATGCAAGCCCCCAACTGGGGACTTGGCCCGCAGCCCAGGTACGTGCCCTGGCTGGGAATCGAACTAGCGACCTTTTGGTTTGAGGGATGACGCCTAACTGAACTACACCAGTCAGGGCAATCTTACTTACTCTGAAGCTACACCATCTTCATAAACCCACTCCATGCCAGCTTCCAGTCCCATCACCTGGCCCAGCCATCGATGGCCCACATTCTCTGGCTTTGCCCAGTTTTCCAGTCTTTGCTGTTTCTACTCACCCCTTGTGGCTCAGTCCCGGGCCCCCTTCCCACTTGCACACTCAGGGTCTAGGTGACAGCATTCATGTTCCCAGAGCTCTAAATGCCGACGACGTGCTGACAATTCCCAGGCTCCCCTTATACGAGCCTTCTTTGGCTACCCTTGTTGACATCAGTTTCCCCTGTTTTTCCCTCCACAGCACTCTCGAAGTACTTCTCACAAACTGTGATGCATACTTGTGTGACTATCTTTCCCTCCCAATCACAGGATTCGCGAAGGGCTGCTTCTCAACGTTAATGTGCCCGGCACACACTTACCTAGAGTATCTGTGGAGTGAATGAACGAATCTAAAACCTTCCTAAGGGGCAGGGATTATGACACTCACTTCTCTGAATTTCCACAGAACAGACTGAGACTGATAGAGATTGCAAGGAGACTGGTTTTGGGTCCTTTTAAGAAGAAAAAGAAATCTAACAATTAAGGCAGTTATAGAATGGAATGCCCCATTAGCACCCCACCAAAGCAAGCACTCAAATAAAGTTAAAAAAATCCATCAATTTGGGATGTGGTAAAGGGGATTCCTAGACTTGGTGGGAATTTGGACATGTACTCTCAGCTGACCAAGAAACACACCATCTGTTATGACGTTGAGGAAGGAAGCAAGATACTGTTTCTTTCTAAGGTACCTTCAAAAGCCAAGGTCTGCTGGCAACTTGCTCATTTCTTGTTTATTCAATATGTAACAGCACCACTACTAAGCTGAACAGTTTATGCTAAGCATTCTTTAGAGTGTCTAGAGAGGTAGGTACCATCGTTCCCATATTATCGACACAAGAACCTGGAGCAGAGAGGTTACGTAACTTTCCAACATCAGTGAAGGAGTGAAGGCCGGATTCGGATCCACGCCATTCCACTCTGGAATCCTGTGCTCTTAATCATGTGCAGTGTGAGGCAAATGGCCTGATGTGAGGGCACAGAGTTTAGGGTCTGGACGTGGCACGGGGGAGGAAGAGGGGCAGAGAGACGTGGGGGAGGAAGAGGGGCAGAGAGAGAGTCCGACAGCAGATGCAAACAGAGCAAGAGATCGTCGTGGCGTGTGCTTGGTGACAAGCAAACATCATCCCACTCCCCCAACATGACAAGGAGAGGGCTTGGGGGTGGCAGACCCCCCCCCCCCCAGAGGCTCTAGGAGGAGAGCTTTTTAACTTTTAGAAAGAGAATATACTTCATGAGTGCATGAAATCAGCCATGTGAATGATGAAACCAAAGTCATAGTTCTATTTGGGTAAAAGCTGTTTTATCTTTAAAATCTAGCTAGAAAATGTAAAGACTTCTACAACATCATCTTGCAGAAAAACTCACATCCCTCCAAAACATAAAGGCCTCTTGCTTAGTCCAGAGCCCTGAAATAAACAAGGCCTCCCAGTCATTGATAATATTAAATCCTAGAGATCCACCTGGGGTCCTGGGAGCTCCCCAGGTCCATGCCTGTTTTGCAGGAGTGGAACCCAAGGGGCTGAGTGGGCACTGTGAGGGGTTTTCACTGACAGCTAGGCTTTTGCAGGAAGATAAGGAGAGCACACACCTGTCACCCCCAGATGACTTTCTAACCCCAAGGCATTTGCACTTCCCAGGGACTGACTAGTGAGAGGGGATAAACTGATTTGGAAGGGTGTGCAAGTTCAAGGAGATGTGGTCTATGAATGTTGACTCAGCCCTGTGTCTGAGTCACAAGGGCTTGCTCTTGCCCCACCAACACCAGGGACTGAACAACACGGAGGTGAGGCTAGGAGAGGTCTATTTGTGCGTTCTGAAGTAGGGGAAGGCAAACAGGCTGATGGAAATTGTACTCTTTTTTTTTTTAAAGGAAATCTTGAACTCCTGGATACAAACTTCTGTGGTAGGTTCTGAAGACAGAGATGGGAGCAGAGGAAACCAAGGGAAAGCCAATGTGCCCCCTGCACTCCACAACAACAGGCTTGCAGCTGATGTCAGCTAGTGTGGGAGGTGGATGCAAACACATCCATTCAAAGTGGAGGGAGGACAGGGGAAGGACTGCGTTCCTGCGTAAGGCAGGGAGGCTCTGGGTCGTGAGATGATGGGCAGTAGGCCTGTGCACCATGAATGTGTGGTTCGAGAGCCATGGTGTCTGGAGTCCTTGGGCCCAGCTAGGGCCAGCTTCAACTCTTACACTGGTGGCCTATGGTCTGGCGTTTTACAGATCAGCAACCCGCTTTCCTCTCATCCTCCTCCCAGGGCACCTGGAAGGGTGGCAGATGTCCTCCTTACTTCCTATTCACCCTGCAAAACCATCTAGTTCAAAATCTGTGGGTCTTTATGCTCCTCCTAATGCTGCAGTTAGTGCTGCTGTAGACATCTCGAAAGTGGTTCCTAAATGTAGATCACTAGATAGGGAACTGCTGGGTGATGGGTATGCTCATACTGAACCGACCAGATCTTCCTAAATTGCCAAGTGTTGGTCCAGTTTAAACTTTCACCAGGCATTTAATGAAAGTGGTGGGGGACTTGAAAGTTGGAAAATTTTAGTTTAAGTAATAGCTAATAAGCTTAGTAATCAATGCATATAAAAGCTGTTTCAGGAACTGAAGGTGGGACCCACCCTGACTCCAGGAGCCCACAAGCAGTCCCACCTTTGTGCCTCAGGAGAACTGCAAGCAATCTAGTCAGCACCTGAGCCCTTGTGCTCCAGAGTGAGCCACCCACCTCCCAGGACACAGCTAAAGACCACCGCCCAGGGTAGACTACCCAATGCTGTAGTTGTTTTAATCCAATTAGCTTCTCCCTGAATTCCAAACCCCTAACCTACACTTTGTTCTCCTTACAAAAAGGGCCATTTAAAAATGGAATTTAAGATGGCCTGTTAGGGTACAAACCCATCGCAAACCATCTGAATAAAACGCCCATAAAGTTTCAATCTCTCTCTGTGCTTATTGGGTCTGGTAGGTGACAGGCAGCACAAACACCGGCTTTTCCAGTTTCAAAAGTACTTTCTGCCCTGGCTGGTGTGGCTCAGTGGATTGAGCCCGGGCCTGCGAACCAAATGGTCGCTGGTTAGTTTCCCGATTGGGGCACATGCCTGGGTTGTGGAGCGGGTTCCCGGTGGGGAGCATGTGAGGGGCAACCACACGTTGGTGTTTCTCTCCTTCTCTTCCCCTCTCTAAAAATAAATAAGTAAAATCTTAAAAAAAAACCCTTTCTTTCCTTACATCCTCCCCAAACTTATTATGATCAAACATTTAAGGGCCTACCAAAGGAGAGGGAGGCGACAGACCTAAAGGAAGAGGAAGAGGAAATCCTTGTACCTGAGGAGAGGGTGACTTGTGAAATGAAAGAGAAGGAGGAAATCACTCCACTTGGGGAGGGGAAGACTTGTGAAATGAAAGATGGGAAAGAAGCCTTTTCCTCTGCGCCTAAGCAACATGCAGAGACCTTCGAATTCGTGAAAGAGAAAGAAGCAATAAGCACGTAATTCCTCCTCACTCTGTGTTTCCCCCTCCAACTGCACCTGCCCCTCACTCTGCGTTTCCCCCTCCAACTGCACCTGCCCTCACTCTGCGTTTCCCCCTCCAACTGCACCTGCCCCTCACTCTGCGTTTCCCCCTCCAACTGCACCTGCCCTCACTCTGCGTTTCCCCCTCCAACTGCACCTGCCCCTCACTCTGCGTTTCCCCCTCCAACTGCACCTGCCCTCACTCTGCGTTTCCCCCTTCAAGATGGTTTCCCCTTCAATATTCATTTCCTTCTTAACTTGGTCTCCTCCTCAAACTGCTTTACTGAAGGAAGGTATTTACTCTGATAATCACTCTCTCTGGTGCCTTGGCTCCTTGCAGCACTTGATAATTTAGGTTATAAGCAAAACTAAACTCAATCAGGATTGTATGCTCTATATTAAAACAATGTATGTTTGAAAGAACTTCTAACGGAGTAACACAGCAGAGGTCTTTACTGCACAAACCACAGGATGGCTACCCTTCCTTAGAAACAGGTTTGGGGGATTATGTTTTGGAGAATTGAGAAATCAAAACAGTTTCCAGGTTAATTTCCATTATAATATTCTACAATATTATAATGCACAAAAGCTTGAGCTCCTTGCTTTGAACTTTCCATAGCTGCTGATTGTGTAAAGCAGGGGTGTGAAACTCATTTTCACCGGGGGCCACAGCCTTGCGGTTGCCTTCAAAGGGCCAAATGTAATTTTAGGGCTGTATAAATGTAACTACTCCTTAACTGTTGAGGAGTTGAAATTACATTCGGCCCTTTGAAGGCAACTTTGAGGCTGATGTGGCCCCCGGTGAAAATGAGTTTGACACCCCTGCTATGAAGGAATACAGTCAGCCTTTACATTTGTTGGGACTTAAATTTCCCACCACAAAAATACAAATAGCGCTCACACCCAGCCTGGATCCAGAGTACAGACATGCTGAAAAAAGACGGGTAGGCTGTCAAGTTAAGTGATTCCTGAGAAAGTAGGCATCTCAAGATGGGGCACATAACAGAAGAACAATCAAGAAAAGCTTCCCTAGCCCTGGCTGGTGTGGCTCAGTGGATTGAGCACTGGCCCATGAATCCGAAAGTCCCTGGTTTGATTCCCAGTCAGGGGACATGCCTGGGTTGTGGGCCAGGTCCCCAGCTGCGGGCATGTGGGAGGCATCTGATTGATAAATCCTTGCGCATTGATGTTTCTCTCCTTGTCTCTCTCCTTCTTTTCCCCTCTCTCTAAAAGTAAATACATAAATCTTTAAAAAAATGAAAAGAAAAGCTTGCCTTGTCCCATGCCTGGCATTTGGTGTAATTTAATGAGGTAGAAGCACATTTGCTTAAAGTTTTTATTTAGAATCTAGTCACACTGATTCTAGTGACATCAGAATATACTGATTTTAATGTGTCTGTTTTAAAAATATACTTGTCCCACCCTGGCTGGAGTGGTTCAGTTGGTTGGAGCATCATCCTATAGTCTGAAGGGTCATGGGTTCGATTCCCAGTCAGGGCACATGCCTAGGGCATAGGTTCAGTCCCCGGTCTGAGAAAGTACAAGAGGCAACTGACTGATATTTCTCCCTCACATTGATGTTTGTCTTCCTCTCCCTCTTTTCCACTCTCTGTAGAATCAACAAGCACGACCTTGAGTGAGGATTTTAAAAAAACGAATAAATAAAAATAAAAATATGTGTGTCTGGCCCTGGCTGGGTAGCTCAGTTGGTTAGAGCATCATACCCATGCAGCAAGGTTGCGGGTTCCATTCCCAGTCAGGGCACGTAGAACAAACAGCCAATGAGTGCATCAGTGAGTGGAACAACAAACGGATGTTTCTCTCTCTCTTTCTCCCTCCCTCTCTCCCTGAAAAGATCAATAAAAAAATCAATAAAAATATTGAATAGTGGTCTGAAGTGTCAACTCTGTTAAGTCAAATAAAAAGGGGCAAATCGCCATCTAGTGGCCCACACCTCAGTTGTCACCTGGAAAACCACTCCACTCCCAGGACTTTAGAAGGAGTTTTAGCATCCCCTGACTCAGATCTACGTGATTATAATGCAAGTAATAAAATACTGCTTAGTTAGTGCTTACCATTTGCAGTCCACTGTCCTTATTAAACATTCCATCTCATCTGATCCTCACAGGAGCTATGACCCCGCCTTACAGGACACAAGGCACAACTTCTGACCCTGACGCCTGCCAGTCCTACAGAACTTCCACTAGGTCTTCATTTCAACTTTCAAATCTTTAGCTCTTTGTCCTCTTCCTGGAGTCAATCACCCCCCTTCCTGGCATCACTTAGCTTTTTATCCATCATGAACCCCACAGATCTTACCCCTGGCTACCTATTAGAATTACCTAGGGAGTTTTAAAATATCCCGAAGTCCCTGCCACATCCCAGACAAATTAAATCACTGCAGTGAGACCCAGGAACCGAGATGATGGAATCAGTGATTTTGTTGTGTTACTTAAGGTCAAGAACTACTCACAAACCACTCCTTTAATGATGCTCACATGTGCCTTTACGTGCTCTATCTGCACACGCCACCACACACCTTTACAATTCCCAGCCCAATCCATCCATCTTTCTCCTCTACTAGAATTTGTCTGCACCCAGTTGATAACTGTGCTGATTTGTTCTCTGTAAGTTCACATCCTTCAACTTGATCAGCACAGCTCAGCAACCTACTCAATGCAACCAGCATGTACCAGGCAACTGCTCTGGGCGGGGCCCTCTGCTGGAGGCGTACACTGTCCCCACTTTAGATGAATTCGTGGCCTTCAGGGGCACTCACACCCAGATACTCCCTGTTTTTAGATGAAGAGTTTCTAAACAAAAGATTTCCCAAGATTTAAAAAGATGGGATGAGAGCCCTCACTGGTATGGCTCAGTGGGTTGGGCGTCATCCCACAAATTTGAAGGGTCACCGGTTCGATTCCTGGTCAAGGTACATGCCTGGGTTTCGGGCCAGGTCCCTGGTTGGAGGGCATGAGAGGCAACTGATCGATGTTTCTCTTCCTCTCTTTCTCCCTCCCTTCCCCTCTCTCTAAAAATAAATAAAATCTTTAAAAAGATGGGATGAGAAAAGAAAACGAAAAAAGAAGGAATGAGGGTGTGGTGAAATGGGTATTCCAGGCATAGAAAAAAATACGTGCAAATCTTTGCTCATCCCAAATAATGCACTACTCCAGCGGGTCTCAGGGTGGTCTCCAAACCAGCAGCAATACTGGGAGCTCATTATAAATGCACATTCTTGGATCCCATCCCTGACTCCTATGGAATCAGAACCTCTGGGGGTGGGACCTAGCAATCGTGGTTAACAAGCCACCAAGGTGATTCCAGAGCGTGCTAAAGTCTGAGAAGCACTTTTCTCAAATACCACAATCTTTTCTTTGCTCACTCTTAGAAAATGACGGCCTAAAAGAGAAGCCATCAGACTCAAACTCCCCTGCAAGATTTTCTTTTCAGGGGTAATATCATCCCTACCTTTTCTCCTATCTCCTTTGCTCTCAATTACTCCCTTGCTCTCTACTGGCTTGCCACCAACTCTAAAAGAAAGAACTCAGTTATTTTAAAGATTGCCAGTGATGTATCTGCCAGTTGGAGTGCCTTTTCTGAGGTTTTATTTACTTTTGCCTCCTTGGTAAGTGTGCTATTCTTGAAATTCCTTTCTCCCTTAGTGTCTAGGAACTGTGTTTTTGACTCCTGGTTCTTTTTCTATTTTATTTTTCCAGGTTATTTCTTTTTGTATGTGCAGGATAAAAAATTAAACAGGGCATGATAAAAAATTCAACACCCTTCCTCCCTAGAGACACACTGAGCTTCTTTTTTTAACCCTAGAGGTGTAAGCTAAATAATATGCTGACAAGCCAATTCTGAAATGTATCATCTTGATGATATCGACTGACTCCCTATTCCAAGAGATGAAAATTTAGCTTGCCAAACTTCCACTTAACTTTTATATTATTTTTAAGGTTTATTTGTTTTCTTTGTTTCTTTAAATATATTAAAAGTGCTATAGTTCTGACAATTTCCAGCAATGTGTTCTTTTTCATTTCAACTTAAACAATCAAATCTATTCATGTATAATTTAAAAATAGCCCTGACTGGTGTGGCTTAGTGGGTTGGGTGTTGTCCCGCAAACAGAAAGTTTGCTGGTTCAACTCCCCATCAGGGCACATGTCTGGGTTGTGAGCTAGGTGCCCAGTTGGGGTGTGTGAGAGGCAACTGATTGATGTTTCTCTCTCACATCAATGTTTCTCTCCCTCTGTCTCTCTCTTCCCCTCTCTCTAAAAGGAAACAATAATAAATAAAAATAGAAATGATCATACAGTATTTAATGAAGTTCCCTTCTTCCCTAATTACAAATTGTCACTCCCTACAAATAATTATTTTCAACACTTTTAGCTGTTTCTTCTAGTAACTCTTCCAAATTTCTAAAAAATTATGCTTTTTCTTTTTTATCTTGATTTTTCAGTTTTAAACATTATGTGATCACATCCTATTATAGAAGATGAAGATTTACGTCTTATATTTTCCTTTCCAACAACACACCCCAAACCCCATGCTACTAATATTTCAGGCATCACGAGGCTTGGTTACATTGGTTTTATTACTACGAGTTGGAATGTTTACACGAATGTTATTTATACGGAGCCAACTACTCAACTATGATTACAGTTTTTTTTTTCTTCATACAAGTTTATTTTCCTTAAGGTTAACGATTATCTAATTCTGTTTAATTTTTAATATACTGATCACTAATTCAGCCCCAAACTTTCCAACAGATCTCAAACTTCCAACTCAGTTAAACATGAGATAATCTGTCTGTTCCTCTGTTTTCCTCTCTAATCCAGAGGCATCTCTTTGGGAGCTCTCTCCTCCTGCTCCCATTGGGACAAGTTGTTCCTTCTCTCTGCCAGATACAGAGCTGTCTTGGGACTTCGATGTTCTTTAGCTTTGGATTCACTGGCTTTCCTCTTTCTTACTTTGCTCTTTTGGTGGAGTATATCCTAAACTAATGTCTCAGAAACATACTGCTGAAAAAAAGCCAGGCGCTGTTTGAATCTCTTGTTCTTTTGTAAGTAGCATATACTTTTCTCCTGGAAAGTTTTGGAATGTTTACAGGTATCATTCTTGTTTTATTTATCCTGCTCACTGATGAAAAGACCTTAAGTTGAATTTATTTCTTTTCTTTGTTATTTTTCCGTTTTTCTTTCTGTAACTCCTATTTGTTGGATATAGGACCTCCTGAATTAATCCTGTGTTTTATTTTTTCTCTTCCATTTTCAATCTAGGGCTCACAAGAGAAGTCACTGTTTTCTGAATATGGTCATAATAAGTAGGACATGTCTCTCTCTTCCAACCAGCAGCCAGGCCCTCTTACAGCAGTGTTTCTGTGCTTGTTTTTTGTGCTCTGGAAGATGCTCTCTGAAGGTCTCCTGAACTACTTTGTAGCCAGGTCCTTAATTAATGTCCCTAATCTTAGACTCTCTTCTGCTCTCCCTACTTGCTGCTGATTCCTAGCCTTTGACCTCTCTCTTTGTCTCTACTCCTTTCATTCACTGAACCAGTATCTAGGAAGTATAATGTGGCAGGCAGTGGGGATGCTGACATTAAAAAGCTGCAGATGGCTTAATTTACCCTCTCTGTTTCTAGCACTGAAGACCCCCAACCATCGGCAGCACACTTCCTGTGCCTGCTAAACATCTCTCCACCTGGATGTCCCAAATGACAATGTTCTCTCCTCTCCCAGCATACTCCTCCTAAATTTCCTAGATTAGAAAATGCTACCTCAATCTGTCCATTCTCCTATGCTCTAAAATATTTGGGAAAACTCTTCAATTTTTTTTTATTTATTGATTTTAGAGAGAGAGGAAGGGAGAGAGAGATAGAAACATCAGTTTGTTGTTCCATTTATTCATACATTAATTGGTTGATTCTTATATGTGCCCTGACTGGGGACTGAACCTGCAAACTTGGTGTATCAAGATGATGCTCTAACCAACTGAGCTACATGGCCAGGGCTGGAAAAACACTTATTGGACCCAGAAAAACCTCACAATGTTCTTTATTGATACAATTCCCTTATATGCTTTTTTATCCTCTATGTTCCCCAAAAAAAGTAAAATATTTTTTTTTAGCAGAGAGCCAGAGTTACCTGATTTTATCAAAAAAAGATTTTATAGTAACTCCACAGACAAAAGAACTAAACTGACAAAAGATCAAACTATAGAAGTAAATATAGTTGGAAACATGTAAAATGACCCCTCATAGCCAAATCAGTCTCTGCTTACCAATCCATAACAGGGAATAAGAAACATCTGACTTTAAGGGCAAGAATATCTACCTCCTTATTACACCTAGAGACAGAAGTTTAACTGTGGGGAGGAGCTTCCAGAAGTGCTGGTTGTCTCTTCCACCCCCTCCCCTTCTGCACCCTGCAGTCTGTTGGCCCAGACCTTGATCTTCCCTGTGCCCTCAGTAGCTGCTGACTTCTCAGCACAACCACTGACGGTAAGTCTCTTTCATATTGTCAGACACAATTATCTGACCTTCCCTACTATTCTGTCAATGGGCTAGCTCACTTGATAATAAAAATTACCTAGTGACACGTCTGCTGTGATCACCGGATTGCTGGTACTGCTCCTGCACACTGTTTTAATTGAAGCAAATACGCTATGCAACCGAAAGGGGTCTGATGCAGGACATGAGACTTTCCTGGGCTTCGTGTCTAAAGCCGTTGGCAGCACATACGCTGCACACCCACAACTGTGTACGTTACAACTGTCAACATCCCAAAGGCGTCCCTTAAGCTTTTAATAACACATGCTAAAAAATAACACCAACTAATGTGTTTAACACGAGATCATTTGAAACCAAATGTCATTTTCTTCTTAAAATACAGAAATAAGGGGAATAAGGAACTCATTCAAAAGTACGCTCCTAGCAGCAGTTTGGCTGAATGAAGGGTTAACTCTGCACGGGAGAGCATGACTTCCTTTGCATTTAAGGTTCTTTTTGTAGTTCATGGTACACTTTTACATTGTCTTCCTGTTCCTTTGTGGAGAAGGTGGAGCTGAACAAATTATATCGGTGTATGCCAACAGCAACTATCCCAGGTTTTGCTAAGGGAGACACCTTTTTGTCTTGACATAGTTATCATCTGAAATGACTTCTTACAATCCTGTGTAGCTAAGGGTCCTCCACTACGAGGTTGGAGAGTTGCACAGGCAGGGCCTCTAGGGGTCAGCCTAACTCGAAGGGAACGCCAGCACAGCAAACGCAAGAGGAAGATTCGCAGGCTGTGACCATGGCAGGGGAGGAATGCCAGGTAACTGGGTAAGATCCCACTGAAAGTGCAGAAGAGGAGGAGGGGGAAGCCGACCCTGCAGGCAGTCTGCATACTCGGGGACCCACACCACTGAATAAGTAGGTTGCTGATGACACGAATTCCCCTGAAATACTGACGGTATTTTTATGATACCCCTCTTTCATGCTGAAAGCCACATACTTATTTAAATGTCTGTTTTGGCGCTTTGGACTTAGACCATTCAGATGTGAGAGTTAAGTACCACAAACTGGTTCTCCCAGAAGTAATAGTTTTTCATTTCGAACTTATTACTTTAGGGCTAGACTGGTCTGAGGGGCTGGCTAGCCGCGCCCCCTCCCCCCAAAAGTACAAAATGGTGGGTGTTATTATTCTTACCTATAAACCGTTTAATACTAATTCTGCAGAGTATGTATGGTGATTATAATCCTACATTGGGAGAAACTCTCTAAGGAAACTCACTGCCAGTACCCTGCCGCTCACTCACCACGTGATATCAATCCCCGAGATATTTGAAGAGCTGAGAATATAAGAAGAGGTGATTAACAGCACGCCTCGCTTTCACTTCCTGGTATATTTCCCTGTGCCTCTCCGGACAATACCCTTGGAGACCACAGCTGATAAATACTTGTCTGCCTGAGCTGACGGCTACTGTGCAGTAAGAATTTAACAGTGTTGGCAATCACTTACGGTACAGGAAAAGGAGCATTGTATTTCTCCCTTCTTTTAATGTGAGTGGACGAAACAGCACTTGGGCAGTTCAGTAACAGTTTTTGGGCAGAAGAAAAGAAATCATTTCCTATTCCTTGCGAACTCTGATTTACAAAAGAACACTGGAAGCTAAAAGCCTTGTTGATTTATCACGTGAAGCAAAGAGTAATTTTTCTCCCCTTGTTATGCTTTCATATAATCATGCTCACTGCCTGTATGGGTGGCATTAAAGAATTTCTGAATAAAAATAATAATTTCTTGCTTTCAACCTTCATAATTCACATCAGCAAGCGCCCTGCTGGGTGGTGATGCCTACTGCCAGTGAAGCTCAATCTGTTTTGCACGCCACTTATCTGCCTCGCGCAGCTGCGTGGTCCATTGATGCAGTACCTGCAGGATAATGCGCCCGTAGGCGTTCTTCAGCAGATTAACCACATCCGCGTGAGACAGCCCATCCAAAGGCTGCCCATTGATGCTGACAATCCGGTCTCCAACCTGGAAGCACAAAAGTGGTAGAAAATCACTATCATTAAGAAAAATTAAATTTGAGAAGAATGCTTCAAATTCTTTAGAAGTCATATTTCCCATTTGTGGCTATTGTGAAGATTATGTATTTCTACTGTGCGTGCATGTTCCAGAAGCATGAGGCATTTTTATGGCTTTCCCCAAATACAGACCAATCAGAGACACACGAAGGGGGTCAGATTTAATTATTAAAAGGCACGGCAGGCCACTTTTGTATTTTGGTAATGGTGGTGTTTCGTGCATCCATTCGCCAATAATGGCGGGGTGGACGAACTAACTGTTCAATAGAGCTCTAGTGAGAACGCCAAATATTTTCCGCTTTATTTTTCTACCTAAGTTAAAATTAATGGGCAATGGGGAAAAAATTATAAGAATGCTGATTCTTTGGGCTGGAGAAAGATTCTAAGGTCAAATCGCTCTCAGGCGAAAATCAACCTTGGGCAGAAGTAGGTGCTGAAAGATGGCATGGGAGGCTTTGTAAGTGAGCTGCAAGTTCTTCTTTCATCGAGAAGCTTTGATACAAACAATAATATTTTTATGTGCCCATAGACCTAATGAATTTCAGGTATAAACTTTCCCCAACGCCTTTTGTCCTCAGCATAGGTCTCTGACGGCTGTTGGAATTCCAACTTTAAACAAAGTGCCCGCGGCAGCAACTTCCTCTCCCACCCCACCACGTGCTGCTAGTGCTTCACCAGGCCCCTGTGTTTACTTTAAGCTTCTGTGTGCGTGCGGCCACTCCGTTGGCCTGAATCATGGCAATAAATATTGGGACATCTCCTAAGGGGCTTCCTCTTCCTCCAGCAATACTGATTCCAAGGGCATCACTGAGCTCCTAAAAGAGAAGCAAAACACAGCACATATGTAATAAAGAGCCACAACCTGACTGCCCTTGGTAGCTGCTGAACAAAACACTCCAGGAGGCAGGAGGTCAGGGGAACATAGGAGGTAAGAGGAAGCTGTGTTTCTTTCTTTCTTCTTTTTTTAAAAAATATTTTATTTATTTATTTTTAGACAGAGGGGAAGTGAGGGAGAAAGAGAAGGAGAGAAACATTGATAGGAGGGAGAAAAACATCAATCAGTTGCCTCTCATGCAGACCCCCACTGGGGACCAAACCGACAACCCAGGCATGTGCCCTGACTGGGAATCGAACCTGTGACTCTTCACTTTGCAGGATGATGTCCAACCAACCAAGCCACACTGGTCAGGGCAGAAAAACCCGTGTTTCAGCACTAGCACTTAATTTGCTGGGGAGTCTTCAGGAAGTTTCTTAACCTTTTCGAACTTCCATTTCTAGGCATAAAATGGAAAGAATGCCACCTACTTCCCAGTGTTGGTTTGAGGGTTAAATGAGATGACATAGTGCAGTCCTGGCCTACAAAAAAGGCTCAATAAAAAGGCAATAGTGGGAGTGAAAAACAAAACAAAACCCTATGCTACTGCTCACTTTGGTGGCCAATTTTGATGCAGACTTGGCAAGTATGTACTCATATGGTGTTTATAATCAAACTGCCACACATATCATGCTCTCGGGGGTGTGAACAAACATACTTGGCTCTGAAAGAGCTGCAGGACTGCTTAAAACAAAGGATGTTAGAGGACACTCGCAATAACGACAGCACAGTTTGGAGAGAGAAGTAAAATGTGATAGGAAATGTTCCCTAAGATGATTAGGTGAGGCCACGTGGTTCCCTCAGACCCTGGGGAAGAGATGCTGGCTTCAGTCCAGGTTCTTCCCACATTCCATCAGTGGGTTAGCATTTTAAAATTCTCTAACAGAACAAATGACAAGTTCCAGATTTAGCATGGTGGCATATGCACACGATAGTGTATCTCTCCTGCTGATGAAAATAAAGGATGTGTCAAAATACAAAAAACAACTACCTGAGGCTTCTGAAAAGTAAAGAAACTCAAAATGTGGTGGAAAGCCAAAACTTGGAGAAGTGACAACAGGGATGACCGTCCTGGTTGTTGGCCTGGCAGCGCCGTCCTGAGGGCGAGACCGAGGCCAGGAGCTGGGAAGTGCTGCACACTGCTACCATTCAGAGATGCTCCCCTCTCCCTGGTCAGAGGGACCAGGAAAAGGAGCGCCTGGTGGCGGGAGAAGAAAGGAAGAAAACTAGAGTAAAGGGGGCTGGAGAAGGGATCTTCTAGCTCTGAGTGAACCCACAGAATTCTCAAGCTCAATTCTAAGCTACACACGCATGGAACAGACCCCAACCAGAGAACTGAACCACCACTCACAAAAGGGGACACGCAACGTGTAGTCTCAACCTAAATGGGTTGACTGCATCCTGTCTACTCACGGGGTCCAGCATAAAACCCCAAGTTACTCGACATACAAAAACCCAGGACACTGGGATCATTTTTTTCTTTAGTTCCTGAAAATACATAGCACAGTTGAAAGCAAACATCATAACATCACTTGGTGGGTTCTCAGATTACGGAAGTGTTAGTGTGCGACAACTAGGGCAGAAATGCTAGCGAAGCGGGTGTGGTAAAGGGGCCTGTGTGGTCGCAGAGCTTCCACGGCTTTAATTAATCCCTTAAAACCCTGCACAGCTTAGTGTGCCTCGATTTGACCTCAATAAAGTTGGAAAAAGGGGAAAGAACAAAAATGACAACAAACACCATATATGCAAGAACTTTAAAAACTCATGTCCCGTAAGTGTGAGGCATTATTATTAACATTACCAGTGCCGCTATGCCATGCCTGCAAGACGGAAAAAAGGCAACGCTGACCTCTCCAGCCACAGGCAGCCTGCGGCTTGTTTCCCAGAGCATTTGTGTCTAGCTTGTAGTTTCTGAGTGCATCGAGAGCAAAGCCCCGTGTGCCAAACGGCAAAAATGAGTGTCATTATGAAGTTTCTTCCTGGACAACGTGTGGGAGAATAGGGTTGGTAAAACTAGGTCTTTTTATAAAGGCTTCTAAAAACAAGTGGCTCTAATGACTGAGAAAACATAAAATGACATTTTATAAATCTTGGAATAAGGAGAACTTTAAGCAATAATTTGCTTTTGTTCAAACCCACCATGACGTTTCCTGAATTTATCCAAAACGGCACATTGAACCTCCCCACTGTAGGAACAGCTGAGTTGCCACTCGGGCAGAAGGATACTGGGATCCCATACACAGATGTAGTAAAGATTTAACCAGTAATAATGGATGCCACTTCCTGGACATTCATGATGTACTAGGTACTGTGAAAAATATACTATATGCATTACTTCATTTAATCCACACAACAATATTACCTCCTGAGGTAAACAGTGTTTTCACCCCCATTCTACAGATGAGAAAACTGGGTTAAGTAACTTGCCAAAGATAACAGAGCTAAGAAATAGTAGACTGCCTTCACACACAGCTATGATTGACTCCAGAGAACTAAGCAATGCTGGGTACTACTTTACTGCAGTTAAATGATAATTACAAGGTCACACTTGTTTTTATACTTCTTGAACCCCAAATTTAATGGTCAAAGTGATCAAAATAGAAGTCCACTTTCTAATACTCCAGATATCATGTTGGAGTTTGAAATTCAGGATTTGACAAATGCATGAACTAAAATGCATCTTATGCAATCTTCTCAGGAAGGCAATTTAGCAATATGTATAAAAGCCGTTAACAACAAGTGTGGCTTTTGACTCAAGAATTTCATTTCTAGGAGTTAATCCTGAGAAAATCACCCATGATACAGGAAAACCCCACCCCCTCCCCGAAGATATTTTGCTATAAAAGGTAATGAAAGTTGAGAAATATGTTAATTGTTTTAAAAGAGGAAGCTGGTTAAGCCCTGGCTGGTGTGGCTCAGTAGGTCCACACATCATCCTGTAAACTGAAAGGTCGTAGGTTCAAATCCTGATTAGCGCACATGCCAGGGATGCAGGTTTGGACCCTGTTTGGGGTGTGTGCAAGAGGCAACCAATTGATATTCCTCACTCACATGCATGTTTCTCTGCCCCCTCTTGACCTTCCCTCTCTCATTCTCTAAAAATAATGAGTGGTGGGGGGCGGTAGGTTGTTAAGAAAATCATGCACATTCATATGATGGAATATTATATAACCAATAAAAATCATGCTATATACCAGCTATTTTCAACCTTTTTCATCTTATGGCATATATAAACTAATTAATAAAATTCTGCAGCGTAGCACACCAAAAAATATATTTTTTGCAGATCTGACAAAAAAAAAGGACTTCCAGTTAAGATGACAGCTTGGGCAGACACAGCTCACCTCTGTGCACAACCACATCAAAATTACAGCTAAAACATAGAACGGTCATCACTCAGAACCATCAGAAATCAAACTGAATGGAAGTCTGACACTATGAAATTAAAGAAACCACATCCATCCAGACAGATAGGAGGGGTGCAGATGTGAAACGGGCTGGTCCCTCACCCATGTATGGTGGATAAAAATTCAGAAGGGATATCTCAGGAGTAAGGAGTCCCAGCCCCATACCAGGACCCTGGCCCAGGGTTCTAGTGCCAGGATATAAATCCCCCAAACTTATGGTTGCCAAAAGCACTAGGGATTGAGTTGGTGGAAGAAACTTCTGGAGCCCCAAGCACTTCCTCATAAATAACCTACACACAGACTCATCTAGTCAGACTCACTCTCTCTGAGCTCCAGCACAAAGGTAGCAGCTTGAAAGGTGCCAGTGGCATACTGGGAGAACCTAAAATGTCTGGCTTGAAAGCAAGCAGAGGCCATTGTCCTTTTTCTAAACCCTCCCCCAAGAGCCACAGAGCCACAAAGCCAGCAAGCTGGTGCCATATCTGACACTCCATCAACCTGGCTAACACTGTTTGATCTGCCTTAGACATCCCAGAGACTCTGCCCCACCTGACTAATGGGCCCATGTCCATCCAAGCTGCTTCTCCATGTGAATGGCTGGTCTTGGCTCATGCTGCACAACTTCCTAAATTCTCTTGAATCAGCAACAGCTGGCCTCAGTGAGCCTAAGGCCTGGCAGTAGCAGCAGCCAGCCTAGATTCACAGCTTGGCTTTGCCTGGGAATCTCCAAACTCAGCACAACTAGCAGCTACCTCAGGTTGCTTTATAGCTCAGGCATGATGGCCCCGGGGAAAACACAGGTGGGGCCTAACCTTGGCCTGCATCACCTGGGAAACCCCAGAGCCAGCATACTCAGTGGACAGTTACAGACCATGTGGGAGCACCACCACCCTGCCCCTGCAGCGCTGATTCTCCATGGAGGGTGGAGGTTTGTGGTCAGTGGTCATAGCCAATCCCTGCAGCTGAGTAGTTTGGGTAAATCCTTCCCATTGTCCTGCCAACAGCAACCAAAGCTCAACTACAAGAGGAGGGTGTATTCAGCCCACACTAAGGGTGCACTTTGAGTACCCAGCTTGGGTGATAGGGGAGGCTGTGCCACTGGACCCTACAGGACACCTACTATATTAGGCCACACTACCAAGACACAGAATCAAAGCAGCTCCACCTAATTCACAGAAACAAACACAGGGAAGCTGTCAAAGTGTGGAGACAAAGAAACATGGCCTAAATGAAAGAACAGATCAAAACTCCAGAAAAAGAGCTAAACAAAATGGAGATAAGCAATCTATTAGATGCTGAGTTCAAAACACTGGTTATAAGGATGCTCAAGGAACTTAGTGAGGACCTCAACAGCATAAAAAAGATCAGCAGTCAGAAACGAAGGATACATTAATTGAAATAAAGAACAATTTATAGAGAAATGAAAGTAGAGTGGATGAAGCCGAGAATTAAATCAATTATGTGGAACATAAGGAAGCAAAAAACAACCAATCAGAACAACAAGAAGAAGGAAGAATGCAAAAAATAAGGATAGTATAATTGGCCTCTGGGACAATTTCAAGAGGTTCAACATTCGCATCATAGGGGTGCCAGAAGAGAAAGAGCAAGAAATTGGAAAAATATTCGAAAAAATAGTGAAAGAAAACTTCCCTAATTTGGAGAAGGAAATAGACATGCAAGTTCAGGAAGCACAGAGAGTCCCAATTATGATGGACGCAAAGAGGCCCACTCCAAGACACATCATAATTAAAATGCTAAAGGTTAAAGATAAAGAGAGACTCTTGCCCTGGCTGGTGCAGCTCAGTGGATTGAGCATTGGTTTGTGAACTGAAAGGTTTCAAGTCTGATTCCTGGTCAGGGTACACGCCTGGGCTGTGGGCCTGGTCCCCAGCTGGGGGCATGTGAGAGGCAACCAATAGATGTATCTCTCACACACTGATGTTTCTCTCCTTCTCTTTCTCCCTTCCTTCCCCTCTCTCTAAAAATAAATAAAATCTTTTTTTAAAGAAAAGAAACTATAGTACAAGTATATATAATAAAAAAAACAACAACCTTGAGGCCAAGTAGTAAATAGGTTAGAGAGAGAGAGAGAGAGAGAGAGAGAAAGAATTAGAATGAATCTTAAAAGCAGCACGAGAAAAGAAGTTAACAAGTTAGTTACCTACAGGGGAGTTCCCATAAGGCCGTCAGCTGATTTCTCAAAAGAAGTTTGCAGGCTTGAAGGGATTGGCAAGACATATTCAAAATCATGAAAAGCAGGGACCTACAGCCAAGATTGCTCTACCCAGCAAAGATATCATTCAGAATTGAAGGACAGAGAAAGAGCTTCCCAGACAAGAAACAACTAAAGGAGTTCATCATCACCAAACTATTATTATGTGAAATGTTAAGGGACTTATTTAAGAAAAAGATTAAATGCATTAACAATAAAATGGCAAATAAAATAAAACAACAAGTGAATCTAAAAAACAAACTAAGCAAACAAGAAGAACAGAGACAGAATCATGGATACTGAGAGCATTTTGATGGTTGCTAGGTGGGAGGGGGTGTGGGTGAATGGGTGAGGAGGTGAGGGGATTAAGAAGTACAAATAGGTAGTTACAGAATAGCCATGGGATGTAAAGTATAGTACAGGAAATGGAGCAGCCAAAGAACTTATATGCATGGCTCATGGACAAGGACAATGGTGGAGGGATTACCTGAGGGAGTAGGGGGTGCCGGGTGAAGGGGGGCAAAGGGGGAAACATCAGGACAACTTTAATAGCACAATCAATAAAATGTAATTTAAAAAATAGGCATAATTTTGATTCATTCACACCAGATGACTATTGTTGTGTTGGTTATTGTCATTTTTTTATTTGACAGAAGGTCAGTGCCCCTGACTAAATAGTCAGGTGTTGAATATTTTAAAAATCTTGCAGCACACTGGTTGAAAATTGCTGTTATATGCTGTCAAAAAATGTTTATTGGCACAGCTAAAAGTTCTTACTTTAAAGTAAAAAAAAGCTACAAGAGTATGTTGAATGTAACACCACTTTTTGTTTTGTAAAACTTTAAGTACACGCACAAAGTGTAGTAGATGGGATGTACCAAAAATCAATGGTGGTCATCCATGTACTTTATGGTATTTTTCTAAGTCTGTTTGGGTTACACACATCACATATTTTTTTCAGTAACTTAAAGGATCACGCTAATTCCCCAACCAATTGTATTAAGGGGAAAATGTGCATTTTATGCAAATACTACACAAACCAGAAAAATAGCAAAAAACTGACTTACCCTGATTATTTCAACGGTCCTTGGTTCTGTATCTGTGCCTATCGATAAAGAAGCAACACAATTACATTTTAAAATTAAGAGAAAATATATGTAGGATATAATATTATCTCCTGAAAGTGGTATCATTTTCTAGGCCTGTCAAGAGAAAATACTGACCCAAGTGGACATTGCACCCGTTCTCAAAATCCACCCCAGCAGCCGCTGATCAGCGGCGATGGCCTCCAGTTAAAGAAGTCCTCGCGGCGATCTGGCGCGGATGTGGCCATAACCACTCGGTCAGACAAAAGCCGACGGGCTGCAGCAGAGTTGCCTGCAATACGGTGATTAAATGGCTCGGAACGTGAACCATTTGCACTTTACTGCACATTTTTCTGATTTAATCAAAGATAACCATCTACCCAAGGAAAGACTTAAAAAGACCCTTGCCCTGTCCCACCCCACTGGTCTATGCACTTCTGACCCTCCTTGAGTGACCGCTAGTTTTTTAAATGATTTTACTTTAGGAAACGCTTTCGATTTGTTTTCCTACTTTTTAACTTTCGTGTAAAGTTAAGGGCACATTCCAAAAATGAATCTCTCTGGCTTTATTCCCTTTAGAACAGGCCTTTCCCAATGCTTGGGGCCTATGTGGCCAAGCACAAAGATTTAAAAATATTTTAATTAAAGGTGAAAAGATTGTTTTAGAAAAATATTAATGTTTACAAAAGTGGATGACAAGAAGGTTTTGCAGAAGGTGTGTCCCAGGAATACCTGAACTTTGCGGGGAAGGATCTGAAGCTCTTTTTGTGCCCACGAGGCTTTGCAGGCTGCTGATGACAGGAGCCAGGGAGGGATGCAAGCTGCTCGGGGTGCTGTGCTGGCTCCGCTGAAAGGAAACCCCAGAGGTCAGCGGTGCTGAAACATGGGCTTGGTCTGAAAAACTCCCTGACAAGTCAGTATTTTAGTTACTGACGTAACCATAACCATATGAGAGAAAATTCTTAAGAGGCTAAATAAGAAAACAAAAAATTACCCATACTCACTCTCTTACCACCCTAACACAATCCCATCTAACATTTTTTCCATTGTTTTCTTCCTTATATGTGCTTTAATATATGTTTTCAATCATCAAGGAAGAAGATATGCAATAATTTAAGCTTTTCTTGCGCAATATGAAATCAAAAACATTTTCCTAAGTCGTTGCACAATATTGACATATGCTCAGTTAATGGCACTGTGTGTCACTGGAAGCGAGGGACACCATTTATTCGCTTATCACCCAAATTATACACTCCATTTTGCTAAAAAAAAAAAAAAGCATAGTAACTGCTTCAATTCCCAGTTGGGGCCCAGGCCTGGGTTGTAGGCCAGGTCCCCAGTAGGGGGCATGTGAGAGACAACCACACACTGATGTTTCTCTTGCTCTCTCCTTCTCTTCCCCTCTCTCAAAATAAATAAATAAAATCTAAAAAAAAAAGCCTGATAAAACCTTGATTAACAGACATTTGACCAAATGGAACTCCCAACTATAGGAGAAAGTAGCAAATACCCTGGGAATATGTTGTTTTAGTAATATGTTATTTTTTTTTCTTACAGATTTTCCTAGAGTCAGGAATAACTCAGCTCAATTTGCTATACCTCCATTATTGCCCTTTTATCTAACTAAATATGTGAGTTCTACAATGTATAGTTAAGTATGGCTAGTGGCTATTCAATTAAAATCATACACATAGTGAAGGGCTTTTTCAATGTAGAATATAATGTCACCAATAACAAATAATTTTTTCTTCCAAATTATCCAGATTATGCCCAATTGCCTCAAAATTTTAAACTAAACCTAAGATCACAATTATCATCAGATGAATTATAATTTAAACCACTTCCTTAATTCTATAATGCAAACTATTTATTATTTTAACACTTATGAGAATTTTCAAATATAAAGAAGAGTTAAAGGTAGACATCTATACACAGAACACCTAGATTCCACAATTAATATTTTGCTATGCCCTTTTCACATATCCATTCACCTCTTCATCACTCAATCTGTCTTTTTAAAAATTCTTTTCAAAGTAAGTGATAAACATTAGTACACTTCACAATGGATGATTATAAAGAAGTATGTTTTATATTTCCCTGAAAGAATGTGATTTAAATCAATGGTGTTATAATAAATAAATACTCAGAACTGAGTAAATACAACATATAATTTCTGCCTAAAAAAAAAATCTCAAAACGTGTTTGCTAAGGTCTGTATGAGTATGGACTTTGCCTGACAGTGTTCCCTCAGTTATCTGAGTAAGATTTCTCTTCTCCAATACACATTTTCTTACGCAGAGTAGATACACTCTTCTGGTTGGTTGGAAAAGACATTTTACACTAACTTCAGTTGAGTTCTGATAATCCACTATCATCGGACCAGCCTGAAAAGACATTTTAATAAAAGAGGCTTGGTGTTCCCAAGGCTAGAAGATCTCTCCTAATGAAGCCACTTTCTCTAGGCCAACTTAACGGGTTAAAATTCTCTGGCCCTCAAAAGCCTCTATCTCCCTCGCCCAGAAAGAAATCTGTGCCCCTACAGGGTCCTGGGTCTACAGATGAACATGCTTGGGGATGGGATTTTCTTTTTCTCCATCTGGGTCATGGGCTGGTCTTCAGCGCATGATGGAGGATACTTCCTTTTCTTAGCTAGTGATAAGCCTTCTTCCAATCAGCCAACGTCAGTGCAAACTCTCACATCATCTCAGCCATAATTTTAGGGACAAAGTAAGGCTATAATATATTTACTGTTTTTCTTAAGATTGAATGAAACTTCTATCCTTTGAAATAAAAATTCTGTGCAAGAAGATCAAAATATTTGATGCTTTGTGCCAGGTTTCAAAAATATGACAGTTCATATTTACATACCACATAAATGGTAATGGTGGTTTTGTTGACATTTAACGACAGCATTTCTAAATGTGTTTGCTCCATATTTAACCTGAGTGTGAGCTTCATCAATCATTAAGACACACATATACATTCCTCAAGGACAGAAATCCAGTTCTACCCACCACCTCACCTGTCAGTCCAAACTTTTGTTAAAACACTGCAATTTTTACCTTTTCCCCTTGCACACACTACTCCCTCTGTCTGGGATGCCTTCTCCCTCTTTTCAACCTAAGAAACTCCTTTTAGAGTAAAACCTGATGGAAGCTCTTCTGTGTAGCTCTTATGTACACTCCAGAAAGAAACACTTCATCTCCAGTATTGTTCATTCTGCATCTTGACCTCCTTAATGTACAATGAGGCTTTAAGGAAATCACCCAACATATGAATCTTCCATTAAGGAAAAGCTGAGATGACTATTTTGCATCTCAAATTTCCACTGTTGATACAAGTCTGGCCAGAATCATCACCAAACATGCAGTCCTGGAATCCCACTGTAGCACTCGGTGTTATAGTACATGTGATATTTGCTGCCCATTCCCTAAGCCAGAAATGGAAGAAAAAAAAAGTTCTAAACTTAACATGATGTTACTGGGTTTGGCTGATTTGAGGATTCTTTTTAGACAAGCCAGCTAGCTAGTCTGGGATACTATCTAAACAATAGTCTTTTTAGTCATCCATTTTCTTTTTCTTTTTTTTTTTTTTAAGATTTTATTTATTTATTTTTAGAAAGAGAAGGGAGAGGGAAAGAGAGGGAAACATCGATGTCGAGACATACATCGATTGGATGTGTCTCATATGCCCCCAACTGGAGTTCTGGCCGGCAACCTAGGCATGTGTCCTGACCAGGAATCGAACCAGCAACCTTTCAGGTTGCAGGCCAGCACTCAATCTACTGAGCCACACCAGCCAGGGCTCTTCATCCATTTCCTAACACCACTGAGACGAAGGAGACAGTAATAGTATTCCGGAAGCACTTGTGTGCTAACCACAAAATCTGAGAGTCTTCCGGACAAAAGCCTTGGACAGGTTTTAGGTCTAAGGCAATCAGGGAGGGACTAAAAGTCATGCTTTTAACCTCAAAACAAAGGCCCAGCTATAATCTGCAAAGGAGACTTGGGGGTAACATGCAATTTCTATAGTTTTATTATATACCAAATGGGACTTAAAAATATAGTCTACCATCTTGATGTTTTCAGCCATTACAATGAAAAAAAAATACAGTGAAATATACTTTGTTAAAAAAAAAAGTGGCACTTACATCAGCCTTGCAAATAAACATAAGATGTTTCCTAACCCACAAAATGTCACCCATTAAGGCCTCCTTCCCACAGGAGAAACCTTCACATTTTGCTCTCCTAGGGATATACCATTAATTGCCCTCAGCATGTGTGAGTGGCTATTCACAAGTTAACTTTATAGCAATATTTAATTGAATGAATAGAACAATGTTGTGCTAATGAGGGTCAAATTGCCACCAGATGTTGCTTCTTCTTCTTCTTTTTTTTTTTTAAATAAACACAGCTGTGTACATGCATGCATAGGCAATACAGAACTAACTGTGGGGGAGTAAAGTGGTCCTAAGAAAACACTGGCAGGCAATAATGGAGATAAAAATCTAGGGATTAATGAATTTCCATCCCACCTTTCATGTTATTTCAAACATGTTAAAAACACTGAACTTGGTATTGTGAATATGCTGTATATTACACATTACTGTAACGCTGTATATTATAGAGTATTTCTCCATTTACGAAATGAGGAACTTTCTTTCAACAGGGACAGGTGAGTGGGTCAGTCTGCGGGGAAGCCATCGACAACCTGACTGTTCTGTGACGTCTTCCGCGCGGAGGTCCAGGAACCAGCTCGGAATCTCCCGATCTCTAGCTGCACAAGCCCCTGCGCACACTTGGGAACACAAGAAAAGAACAGAAGTGAAAAACAGTAGTATTTATGTTCTAAATTATCATAGCAGAGCCTCCACTCATGTCTACAGCCAAGAATTGTGAATGGGTGATGAAAGCCATAGGAAAAAAGAAATTCAGTAAAAAAAAAAAATCACACAAAATCACAAAAATTTATCAACTCAATGGTATTTTCATCTCATGACTTCATGACTTCTTTAAATGTGTGAAAAGGATTATATTTCAATTCACCTCTTCTCTCCTCCAATAAAGTATTTGTGAGTAGTGAAATAACTAAGAAAAAGTGGTGAGAAAGAAGACAAAAAAAAAAGGTAGAAGTAATCTACATATGCAAATCTTCTTGAGTAATAACTGACAGTTGACTATATTAGGACATCAAGATTTAAAAATAAACAAAATTTCTTTGTCTTTGTAAAAGCTTCCATAACTATTTGTAAAACAGAATAAAATGCACTTGGTTATAGTTGAACGGAAATTTATAAGAATTTTTGTTAACCAGTTTTTCCGAAGGAGGTAGGGTGCCTGTGGCAGAGACACTAGGAAGTGAAGTGTGAGCTGTAGCATCTCCACAATTGCAGGGAGAGACAGCTTGGGTGGTAGGAAAGGCGCTCAGGCAGAGCACTGTGATCTTGGGCATGCCATTCTACTTTTTTATTTTTTAAATGATCTTATTTATTTTTTAGAGAGAGGGGAAGGGAAGGAGAAAGAGAGGGAGAAAAACATCGATGTGTGGTTGACCCTCATGCGCCCCCAACTGGGAACCTGGCCTGCAACTCAGGAAGGTGCCCTGATGGGGAATCAAACCAGTGATCCTTTGGTTTACAGGCCTGCGTTCAATCCACTGAGCTACACCAGCCAGGGCCCATTCTACTTTTCAATGTTACTTGTGACATGGGAGAATTGGTCTAGACAGTCTTTAACATTCCTTCAATGGATGCAAGCTGGGTTTGATGAATTCACGGTAATATGTTCCCTGACATAGCCCTAGAGGAGGAAGATGAATTCTGTGACTCCAGGAGAGCCCACTGCATCAAGAGCATTTAGAAGACAATTGTGGATACTTGGAATTCTCACAATTATGAAAATATAGCTTAAAAATACCAAAGTAGTGTTCTCTTCACTCCTGCTAATCAATATATCAGCTTTCTTTTAAAGTTATTCCTGGTTGGTTAAAATAATCAGAGGTTAGATTTCTAGTAAAAAGTAGAGTCAGCCTATATCACCCAACCCATTTCATAAGCACACTAGATTACAGTGGCTCCCCCTGGACCTCAGTAGTGCAGGTAGGCAGAAAGCAGCCCAGGGACTCACCTTGAGGATGGTGGCCACTGTCTCCTGTGAGGCATTTCTCACGTCCTCCCCATTCACAGATAAGATCTGATCGCCCTGAATCAATCTCCCATCAAGGTCTGCGGCTCCACCTTTCACGATGTCAGAAATAAACACTCCATTTCCATTTCTGTGAATACCATGAAGTAGTGGGTATTGTCACAACTTAATATTCCTTTATTAAAGCTGAGATTACTGACATTCTATATAGATTTGCAAAGTCCTAAAACTTGGAAGAACTACAAAGCCATCTCATCTGATAATATCCACTAATTGCCCAAATGATAAACCTTAGAGTGCTTGCCCTTTAAATAGTTTATACCTACTTATGCTGCTTATTGTAATATTCACTTTTATTGGCCCAAGGGCCTACTTTCTGTGAGAGGATAATTTTAGTGAAATGAAATGGAAATTCACTTTAAAAAGTGGAGTTTAGTACTCTTAAAATGTACAGGTTATTATAACCTGAGAGATCAATTCAATTATTAGCATCTGACCTATTTCTAATCTCTTTCTCCCACTCCCCTTTCTGGACGTTATTCCTTCAAGGTTTTAATGATAGTTATTTGATGAATAAATAATTGGATGTCTCAAAATTCAAGAAGTCAAAAAGGGTCGACCTTGAAGGTCCCCGCTGTTCCCTGGTTTCCTTCTCATAGGTAACCAATGTTACCCATTTCTGGGGTATCTATCTGTAAGAGACATTCAGTGTATACACACGCCAATGAACGTGTGTGAATGGATATACATGCACACACATTCCTTTTACCCCCAATTCTATTTTCTTTAACTTGGCTTTTTTCACTTAATACACCTTGGCTATTGGCACTTGGGGCTTCCTCATTGCTTTTCATGGCGCATATTATTCTATGGGTGGTCCTTAAATTTGCTTAGCAGTAAACTATGTATCTATACATAAGTTAGTTCCATTCTTTGGCTATTGCTAACACAGTGCAATGAATAACACATCTACAAGCATATACTTAGGATAAATTCCTAGTTGTGGAATTGCTAGTCAAAGAATTGTGAATTTTGAAAGCTTATATATCTGATCCTTTACGATGGAACTTTTTGTGCTACGGAACCTAAGTGTTCCTTTAAAAACTCAATATGAAATACTGGTGTTGTATGATAACTATTTCATCAATCGACTATCAGACAATAAAGTAAAAGCCATTACTCTAAGTGGAATCTCCCATCTACATGTGTGAGTCACAGCAAGGGGCACACTTCAAATGGGCTCCGTCAGTTGCTCTGCGCCCAGATGTGCATTGCTTTGGTTTAAAAATATGAGTCTCAGCTTTTTTGTTTTGTAATGCATTTTCAGAGTGATCGTCTTATGGTTCTGAAGTAAAAGATGAGGTCATGACAGCACAGTACCCGGCAAAGGCAGTTCTCAAAAGTATGAATTAATGTTTTTATTTTAATAACACCGTGGACTGTTGGAGAAAAAGCACACAAGATTAGTCATCAAAGGTCTATGAGGGCATGTGACATAATACATATAAAATCAACTCATATTCTTCCTAAGAAGATGACTGACACCATTTAAAGCCATACTGGTGTGTCACCTGAAAATTCTACAGTCCTACTAGAATAAATACACACTAGCTATCTAGAGTCAGTAAACTTGGGAAGCTAAAATTGCAGTTGCAAGATACTACCTCTCTAGTTCACTGCAAGAAAAATCTGCAAATATTATCTAGAACAATTACTGTAATTCCCATCCCATGGGTAAGCAGCATGGACTTCAAAAGAAGATCCTGGCCATCAGGATCCACCCACATTTTTGGTGTAAGTTATTACTTTGGGGACATAGTTCTCAATAGAAAACTATTGCTATGAAAAATTTACGTGTTCCTCAACTATGTCTACTCAGCTAGTTTTAGTAACCCGCAACTAGTTTTAATAACATAGTATGACATTAACATGGTACTCCAGGGCAGAGCAATTTTCTTCACCCAGGATTGCATATCTCCCTCTCTTGATATTAGCTCTTGCTCTAACTAACCCCTGTAAGCCTGAGATCTAAGTGACTCGAAAGTGAAAGGACCTTGCTGACTGTTCTTACTCTTGTATGGGCTGAACAGTCCCGTAAGAGTAAGTCCCAGAAGAGTAATCTGAACAGTCTGGGTTGATTGCGTGTAGAGTTTTCTCTTGATATGATACTTTTTTCGGGGGTAAGAGGTTGCTCAGAAATATGACCAATGTTATTTAAATATTCATAAATTTGTTAATTTTATACATTATATTATTATACTAGGCTTTATCTTTCAGTGCTTATAGGCATTAGTCCCCAGAAATCTAAAGCAAAAAGGCCAACCGTTCTGATTTGCACAGCACTTTTTTTTGTTTTGTTTTTATTACCGTTTTCCAACGATGCTCAGGCCCAGTCCTCGGCCGACCTTCTTCTGCAGATCTATAGGGAAAATCTCCAAGTTCTCCTCGTCCCTGTAGTGTGTCTCGTCTCTAAACACCACCAGTCGCACCTTCGGGGGGGTCTGTCTCAGGGCGGTGATGGCTTCTTCGTGGCTGGCGCTCCTCAGGTCAACCCCATTAACCTGGAGCAACAGGCATGGGAGACAGGCTGTTGACGGCAGAGGCCTCTCGCCTGCTCTGTCTGGTGGAGCTCCTTGACCCAGCCAGTGAAAACCCTCTAGAAATTCCCAGCCATTCTCAAAGCCCACAGACAGTGACCACATGCAGTCGTAGCTGCTTCGGATATAAAGGAGGTGATCCTTCTACTCCCCTGCCCCAAATAAGCATAGCGGGTGGGTTAGTATGCATGATAATACAGTTTTGCCTAGCTGTGAACTTTACTATGGAATCAACATGAGAGACAGAGAGCAGGGACTAACTGGCTCATTTAACTGAGGCCAAAAGGGAAATAAATATTAAGTGGTTGGCATTTTTAGACTCATTTCATTTACTGACTATGACACCTTCACTTTTAATTGCTGAGATCACAACTACTTCAGAACAGGCTGGAGGAAACGAGGGCCCAGTATTTCCAAGAGTGTCAAAGGCGCCCTGAAGTTCACGCACTGCAACCTGGGTCTGAGCGAGCACAGACAGGACCCTGCATGAGGCAGCCACCTGTACCGGAAACAGCCCTGCAAGAAGCCGCGGCTCTGCAGTCTGGCAAGTCGTGCGAATTTAGTTGAGTCACGGAACCTCCATTTCCTTGTCTGTCAAATGGAGATCATAGCCAACTTACTTATTTTTTAAAAAATAAATACTTGTGTGGGAACCAAGATGGCAGCGTAGGTAGACACACTGCGCCTCCTCGCACAACCAGAACTGACAGAGAATCGAACAGCAAGGGGGACTGACACCAAGGAAACAGAAAATAATCATTCATCCAGACTGGTAGGAGGGGCGGAGACGGGCACCGGGGTGGAGAGGACTCGCGTGGCTGTGGCGGGACTGAGACTGGCTGAGTGTGGGACAAATGGCGCAGGCAGTCAGAGCACTAGCAGACCCTGCGGTCCCACATTTGCACAGATAAACCCAGAGGGCCGGACTCAGAGTGGCGGAGAGTGGGGCAGGCAGAGTGGTGGGTAGCACCTTGCGGCACCACATTCGCCCACAGATAAACCTGACCAACGGCGGGCAGCGAAGCAGACCGCTGCGCAACCCAGGGCTCCAGCTCGGGGAAATAAAGCCTCAAACCTCTGATTGAAAGCGCCCCTGGGGGTTGGGGCGGCAGCAGGAGAGACTCCCAGCCTCACAGGAGAGGTTGTTGGAGAGACCCACAGGGGCCTAGAGTGTGCACAGGCCCACTTACTCGGGAACCAGCACCAGAGTGGCCCAGTTTGATTGTGGGTATCGGAGTGGAAGATTGAAATCCAGAGGAGAGTGAGGCGGGCGCCATTGCTCCCACTCGGCCCCTCCCCCACGTACAGCATCACAGCTCAGCGACCAGCATTACCCCTCCCCGGGGAACACCTAAGGCTCCGCCCCTTAAAGTAACAGACGCGCCAAGACAAACAAACAAAAAATGGCCCAAATGACAGAACACTTCAAAGCTCCTGAAAAAATACAACTAAGCGACGAAGAGATAGCCAACCTATCGGATGCACAGTTCAAAGCACTGGTTATCAATATGCTCACAGACTTGGTTGAATCTGTTCGAAAAACAGATGAAAAAATGAAGCCTATGCTAAGAGAAACAAAGGAAAATGTACAGGGAACCAATAGTGATAAGAAGGAAACTGGGACTCAAATCAATGGTATGGACCAGAAGGAAGAAAGAAACATCCAACCAGAAAAGAATGAAGAAACAAGAACTTGGAAAAATGAGGAGAGGCTTAGGAACCTCCAGGACACCTTTAAACGTTCCAACATCCGAATTAAAGGGGTGCCAGAAGGAGAAGAGGAAGAACAAAAAATTGAAAACTTATTTGAACAAATAATGGAGAACTTCCCCGATCTGGCAAAGGAAATAGACTTCTGGGAAGTCCAGGAAGCTCAGAGAGTCCCAAAGAAGCTGGACCCAAGGAGGAACACAACAAGGCACATCATAATTACATTACCCAAGATTAAACGCAAGGACCTACATCCAAGATTACTGTATCCAGCAGAGCTATCATTTAGAATGGAAGGGAAGATAAAGTGCTTCTCAGATAAGGTCAAGTTGAAGAAGCTCATCATCACCAAGCCCTTATTATATGAAATGTTAAAGGGAGTTACCTAAGAAAAAGAAGATCAAAAATATGAACAGTAAAAATGACAGCAAACTCACAGTTATTAACGGCCACACATAAAACAAAAACGAGAGCAAACTAGGCAAACAATTAGAACATGAGGGTTGTCAATAAGGGAGTGGGAGGGGGAAAGGGGGGTAAAGGTACAGAGAATAAGTAGCATAGATGATAGGTGGAAAATAGACAGGGGGAGGGTAAAAATAGTGTAGGAAATGTAGAAGCCAAAGAACTTATGACCCATGGACATGAACTATGGGGGGGGGAATGTGGGAGGGAGGGGGGTGGGCAGGATGGAGTGGAGGGGGGGGGAAATGGGACAACTGTAATAGCATAATCAATAAATATATTTAAAAAAAAATAAATAAATACTTGTGTAGTGCTTGTGTATTAGTCCTTTGTAAATGTTCACTCTTTTTAATCTTTATTCTAACTTCCTGAAATAAATATTACTATCGTATTACAAATGAGGAGACTAAAGAAGGGAATGGAAAAGCTAAGTGATCTGACCAAGGTTGCAGAACGAGCAAGTGGAGGAGCCAAGGTTTGAACCGCACTTTCTCTCCAGACTATCTTTTTAGTTTCTTTACCATGCTGCCTCAAAATTTACTTTTAGAATGGATTATTGGAGCCCCTGACACAGAAAAAGCCAAGGACTGATGAGGCTTAGTGAATCTGACACAAGGGAGGAACTGAGGGGCAGAGAAGTGCAGGACTCAAAGGAAGGGAATCATGGTCACTCCTTCAAGGTCACAGCTAGGAAGAGGGAAACCCAGGGAAGGATGGACCCAGGTCATGCACGGCCAGGTGGATGGCAGGATGGAAGAATTCCCTTATGACGTCGGCTCCACGCGTGTTCTGGTCCATCCCTGTGTGTCCTGGGCAGGTGATGCCTACCTCTGGACCTCTATTCCTGCAGTGCAGTGAGGGGCTGGTCTGAGGCTTTTCCAATTCTAACATTCCAAAGACTAAGGATTCTTGTCATAAAAAATGGTGCCAAAGAAGAAAGAAAAAAGGAATGAGCCCTTTTTGGAGAAGGTGATTTTTGAGCTTTTACTTAAAGCTGATTTTTGCCCTGGCTGGTGTAGCTCAGTGGATTGAGCATGGGCTGCAAACCAAAGGGTCGCTGGTTCAATTCCCAGTCAGGGCACATGCCTGGCCTGTGGGCCAGGTCCCCAGTGGGGGCCATGTGAGAGGCAACCACACACTGATGTTTCTCTCCCTCCCTTCCCCTCTCTCTAAAAATAAATTTTAAAAATCTGAAAAAAAAAAGCTGATTGTCTCAGCTAAGATGATGCTTAAAAGCCTAATTTTGAAGTTAGTTTTTCTTTTCTAGTATATCTGGTACTCAGATTAAGTATACCCAGAGTAACAGTGGTTAAACATGGGTTTTAGATATAGATGGACTTCAATTTGAGTGCTGATTCCAATTTAGTCTGGGAAACCTTGTGCAAATCACTCAAGCTAAGTTTCAATTGTGTCATGAGGGAATTGGAGATGATAATGATGACAATAGTTGCTTAGTGTTGTGAGGATTAAATGAAATAAACCCTGTAGCGCATTTGGCATAGGGCTTCACACACGTTGAAAGTTCACATTTTATATGGAACCGAGGTGACTGCAGTCAGGGCTGTTCCGTCTCGGCACCAGCACGCACTGCTACTTTGTGCCCATGATGCATTCTCATTGTTGAGGCAAACCCACAGAACAAAGGGGGAAACAATGTCTCTAGGAAACGTGGGCTGAGCTGATTATTTTCTTGTATTCCAATAGATGGCACACAAGACCACTTCTGTTACTCAGTTCAAAAAAAGTTACTTCCATGGATTGAAGGTGAATTCTCTAAGCCTCTAAATTACCTTTTGAAAGCCCTGACAATTATACTTTTAATTAAAAGCATTCTCATTAAACTCTAATACTACAAAAGCAATTTATACTAAATTGCAGCATCAAGATGTCTGCTCAAATCAAAGTGATCTGCTCCAGGTTCAGTTTTCATTTCTTCCTCTGTTTATCAAGAGACACCGCTAAATGCACAATACTCATAAGAGACATACTGTGGGGCTAGAATATCGTGGAGTGATGTATTACCTTAAGTGCTTACACAAGCACTATATGCATTATTTAGAACACTGATTGTAGCGGGGTAGGGGTGATAAAAGCAGGGAGCCCTATTTGAGAAGAAGGGCCATCGGAAGCCCCAGTTGTCAGTGAGAATACATCACATCCCATGGGAAGGATGGGCATGTGGGGAAGTGGGTGAACCATTGCTTTAGAAAGAAGGAATAACCATACTAGGGCGGTGATTTCTCATTATTTTGTTCCACAGGGAAAACCAGGCATTAGCTCTCTACTCTTTCTGCTTGCACATGCAACAATAGAAGGGAATAATGGAGGAAAAGGTAAAGCAAGAGGAGGAACTGACCCTAAAACGAGAACTGGAAAGAAGATAGTCTATGCTAATCAGAGAATCATAAATCTTGCCATGCTAAAAAAATTATTTGACTATGTCTTTTTAAGCAAAATCTGGCTTATTCTAAGTTTAATATGAGGCCAGTATTAAATGCATGGAAGGCCAGCTTGCACAATGCAGAGGACCCCCATGAACCGAAAGGCCATTGTTTGGGAAAAGCACCGATGAACAGTTGCCTTGGTTCATGGGCTCAAAATACACTGTAGCAAAGCTGGCCTGTCTTCTTTTTGAGGGGACCTGCAGCCCACTGGCTGATGATGCATTGTGATGCTTCCGTACACAGCAACCACAATTAGAACTAGTGCAAAAGTGGGGTCTAAAGCTGCAGAGAGAGGGGACATGTTACTTGACCAAACTGAGAGCTATTTTTTTTTAAAAACTAAACACACAATATGTTATTGTGGACTGGATCCTGTCTGGGGTAAGAGAAGAGCCTGTCCTGGACATCTTTAATGAGAAGTGTAGGCCATCCATCTATACTGGGCACAATAATTTAGCTAGATAAACCAGGAGATGGTTTATTTGACCTTTCAAACCCTCTGTCCCTTAAAAAAAGTTTGCTTTCTTCATGTTAACCTATCCTGAGAGTCCACTTGTATGTGAATGTATTTTATGGATGAGAGGAGTTACAGCTGAGGGTCTATTCAATACAACTAGATATAGTTAATTTTTTTTTTACTGAGGTATAATTATTATAAAATAAACTATACATATTTAAAATGTACAATTTATAGTGTGAATTTATACCTGTGCAACCATTGCCACAATTAAGATGGTGCACATATTTAGTTACAAGTAACCATTTGTGGACTTACAAATTGTGTAAGTATCAAGGCAGTAGGCATCTGTACTCTTTCGAATATTCAGTCTATTCAACGTATACGGCCAATTGTGATATGACCTGTTAATTAAACAATCTAGGAAGAAAAACAAACACTACGAAACTCCTGACCATTAAAAATTGGTGTTGTATGCTAAACCAGTCAAGCTAATTCCCAAAGAGGCCTCGCTTATTTTTCTAACCTCATACACTTGTGCCTTAAATGAATGCATTGGGAATCCGTCCTAATCCAATGATAAAGCATAGTAAAGGCCTGCAGAGAAATCCTGTAAGTTGCCTTGAATTTAATTTGCAGTCAGCCTGGCCTCTCTTTTAACTCCTTCTTGCCTATATTTTCTGCCCTTAATTATATCTCTGATTTCATCTTGGGAGGCAGACTTGAAGCACCAAAGGGAAAAATAAAGTTCTATGATGTCATTCATAATGTGCCATATTAAAGTTGAAAAGCAAAAATGCACATGCCCACCATAAAATGTTAACTATTCAATTAAATTCATCCAGTGAAAGAAATAATGTTGCCTAAAGGTTTCACACCATTGAAAAAGCTCTTTAGTTCCACCTACCAGAATGCCTGGCACTGACTTTCCATTCATCCGTTCCCCTTTTCAGACACTGCCTGCCTTGGCACTTTTTAAAAGGCTTTAACGCCTTTGCTAACTGAGAGTCCATTTGAAAGAGGCAAGTTAAGCATTTCAGTTTTTAATAAGTACCATATACCACCTAAAGGGAAAAAATTCTACATTTCCATCAACCAGAAAACAAAATTGGCAAGGCATGGACCTCCATTTGACTTGAAGATTTATTAGGAATAAGAAAATAATACTTAAAGCTACAGTAAAGTCTTTAAAATGTCAGGTGTGCATGTTTATGTGTATGTGCTTTGAGGGGGGAATTTAGTAAAGCATAATGGAGAGGCAAAAAAATCTAACTGTAATACTACACAGTCTCATTTGCCATTAAGATTATACAACCATAGATTATACTTTTCCCTTGAATTAAAAAAAAGTGTTTTCATGGACAGATTTATTTACTGGTACAAAATAAAATTCAGAATCGTGTACCTCTAATATCTGGTCACCAGCCCACAGTCTTCCATCTCTGGCTGCTGCTCCTTCCTCATAGACTTCGTGTATAACTATAGCATCCTATAAAAAAAATTCTTATTAATTTTCAACAACCACAAATGCTTCCTTAAGCAAACCACCAAACCATAGGCAGCAACCCATAATTTTGCTACTTGCTAATAATGTGATATTTTATTTGACCTAAAGATAAACAAAATATACAGTTATGACATATTCAGAGGTATAATTAATTTTTCCTAAGTTTATTATTTCGTTCCTTTAGGCCTGGCTTTGCCTAATATTTCAAGTTAAACTTCCCCCATGTGTTTTACTGTAAGCCATGTACATTGCTGCTGTGTATGAACTTGAGGTGAACTATGTGTCATTCTTACTTATATTTTATGATATATTTTGAAACATGGTTTCAGGTATTTATTGGTATTCAAGGATTTGGCATAGATGTGTGGTCTGATGAAGGGGGTTTGTCAGGCCTCACTGCTTGTGCAATTAAAGTAAAGAACTTAGTGGAATGACTGGCCCCGGACAGAGCATGGAGTAGGGGAAAGAGCAGTCATGTCCGAAGTGGAAGACAGCTGAAGGCTCGAACCTGGACTCGGCCGTTGTGGAATTGGGGCAACTTAACTCCTGCACTCAGCATTCCGAGCCGTAAAATCAGACAATATTTAAGGAGCTAAGCTTTGGCTGAGGAAGTGTTTGATAGTTAATGAGTTAAAATAATTACTATCTCTTCAAATTAATCATATTCATTTTTTTATCATAACAATAACATGTACCAATGTAAAGGACTCAAGCGATATCACAGGGCACAGTAAACACAGAAAGAGACAGCCACCCTCAACAGCTTCATCAGGGTCCCTCCAGACAATTCACATCCATATGCCCAGATATTTATATGTTTGGGGGAGACTATTTCAATGGACTTGGTCCACACCAATTTTCTCCTTCATGTCAAGGTTTGAAATTTCTTGCCTCAGGGATGTTTGTGGAGCTGAACGCTGAAGCATCCAAGAGTCACAGTTCTTTCTGTTGTTGGTAAAACTGAAAAGATATTGCTGAATGGATTATGCTAGGTATGTCGGAGGGCTGCTGGGAGAAGGAAAGAGCTTCTGAGTGGAGACTAGAAACAGATCTGTGAGTTCTGTGAAAAGTGAGGACTGGAGCCCTGCATTGCCCAGTGCCCTCCCAGGCCCTGCCCCCCCTTTCCCCAGTGCACACACAGACAATTGTCAAGGGGGGCAGGCTCCAGGTGTAATGATCCACCTTGAAAGAAGTCCCGTGTCCCACAAACTGGGGCCTAGAGCGGCAGGACTTCTGGTCTTGCAGGGAGCATGCAGGCTTGAGTACCTAGGGGCTTGGTGATCACCAGGGCGGGCTGATGACAACAGCCAGCTGCAGGGGCCTCTCCAGGTCTGGGAGCTTTGTAAGGAAACGGGAACCCTGAGAGTTAATGAGCCACCAAAATGACTGTGGTTGAATTACGCCTTAGTCCAGAAGTGCAGAGCCTCAGAATTAGAATTAAACTAACATTAAGTAAATAAAGAAATAAAATATTTCTTGCAAAAATATAACAAATAGGAGGGAAAAAATCCAAACCAAATCTACTCCCTTAAAAAATATAAATGATGTATTATGGGATTGTATACCTGAAACCTGTATAATTTTATTAACCAATGTCATACCAGTAAATTCGATTAAAAAAAAAGGGGGGGTTCTACACCAATTCTGGAATAGAGAAGAAACAAAAGAAAAAGAAGAGGTCTATGACCATATGACCCATCTGGATTCCAAATCTCTTTACAGTATTAAATGCTTTCGTTTCATCTCACCTCACATTTCTGAAAGCATTCTTTATTATGGCAATTAGAGAGGCAGCCCCCCCAGAGCCAGGGACGGTTCCTTGATCCAGACAATTTACATTTCAGATTCCGTACCAGCAACTTATTCAGACCATTCTTTGTTGTAACTGACTTATGAAATTTCCAGACCCAGGGAGCATTTACTGCCAAGAATTTGTTCTTCTGAACTGTTTCAGGGAAATGGTTTTGAGGAAACTTGCTGGGTCAGTGGCTTGAGGTGATCCCAGCAACACTGCCAAGATGACACCAAGGGACAGTTTTACGAAGGCAGTGCAGGCAGAAATTAATGCACGCTCCCGGTAGTACCCTATGTTCTGCTGGTTTGTTTTCAGTTAGGTGATCAGACACCCCCACCTCACTGGATGGGGAGAATCAGACTGAACTCATACTATACTTGGCTTTTACAGAGCTTTAATTTTCAATATAAACTCCTTTAACCTCAGAATGTTACAAAAGTCAAATGGGAAATTTCTCTTCATTCATATTCAAAAGGAAGGAAAAGACCCCATAAAGTTTTTATTCTATAAAAGTAGCCTGAATTCTACATACTGTCTGGGTGCTGAATGAACTCATACATAAAATAAATATACTGTTAATAGTCTCAAATAAATGCCAAACTCTCTGCCAATGATCTGTTTTTAGTCCGTGAGTCTTTATATATGAAAAACTCTCCATTATTTCTTTCCTTTTGCTTGACTATGCTCTAATTTCTCTAAAGTTATCAGGGAAAATACAAGAGAGCATGAGACACTCTGACCTAATTGAAAAAGGCCACGTTTCTTACCACACGCCCTTGTGTGGTTTGGACAATTGCATTAACTGGGGGTGACAGAGGTAAGAGGTGGGGACTAACAGTTATACTGGAAATGTGGGCTGGTGAATTAAAAAGAAAAATGAATTTGATTTATTCTTTAAAAGTTATATATATATATATTATATATATATTTCCTAGGGTAGGACAGAATACAGAATAGTAAAAAAGATACTAGATTGGGTTACATTAAGCATCTGTGTGACAAGGCTACATTAACATTTTACTTCTGGTGATATACATAGTTATTACAATATTATTGACTGTACTTCCTATGCTATACTTTACATCCCCACAACTATTCTGTAACTACCAATCTGTACTTTTCAATCCCTTCGCCTTTTTCACCCAGTTCCCCTGTCCCCCACCCCCCGACCTCTGGCGACCGTCAGTCTGTTTTCTGTATCTGTAAGTCTGTTTTTGCTTGTTTGTTTATTTTATTCTTTAGATTCCACATATAAGTGAAATCATATGGTATTTGTTTTTCTCTTACTGACTTATTTCACTTAGCATAACACCTTCTAGGTCCATTGAATGTAAATGGTAATTGAAATATATTTTAAAAAATTTACTTCTTGCTTTTGAAAAAATGTGATTAGGTAAAATAATGGGTTATTAATATAAAACTGATTTTCATTGTTTTAAATAAAAAATTTGGAATTCATGATACATGATTCTAATCTTGTATTTTTTTCCTAAATTTTAATGCTTGGAAGCTATTCACATGGAACTGCTTGCTGGAATGGCTCTGAGTGCCTTCTCCCCCACTATCCTCCCTTCCTATCTCTGCATATTTAATAATACCCCTTCACCCTAGAAAACTCCAGCAACTTCGTCTATCAACACCAATGACTTCTTCCAAAACTCATCCATTCTAGAGGCAGTCTGTGGGTCATTCGCCTGGGGGTGTGTTGCTGGCTTCTGGCTGTAGAGACACATGATGATGAGGTAGGCCCCTGAAGTCAGACTTCTAGGTCCAAATCCTGGTCTTGCTATGTCTGGCCATGGGCCTTGGGAAGGCTATTAACCTCTCCAGGACTTAGCATCCTCATTTTTATATGGCTTTTAACAATATTATCTATACACAAGGCTTCTATACAGTGCCAGCAGAGTCAGGAACCAATAACATGTCATTTATTTAACATCTATGTGCCAAAGATGCTACCCACTTCCATTTGTGCCATTTAATCCATGTAACAACCAGGCAAGTTCAGTATTATTAGTCGCATTTACAGTTGGAGAAACAAGAGGCTCAGAAGGGTTCAGACTTGACCACATCTTCACAGCTTCCAAGAAGGAGAGATTAAGTTCAACTTGGGACTGTCTGATGCCAAAGCCTGTGTTTCTACCACTATAGCAAGATTTTCATTTGTTTTGAATATTTTATTTTGTGCTTGTACAAAAGCTTACTTGGGATTTTCCATATGGCATCAATTCTGTTGAAATACTGTCTCCTCAATTCTACAGCAAAAACCTTGAAGGCATAATGAGTTGAATCATTTTATAGAGTGAACAAAAAGACAACTTGTGAAAATGAAAATTGAAGCCTTAATGAGGTGATGTGATGATCTATGGATCTCCCTTGCTTAAGTGTTGGTCCATGATTAGGGGTTCTACACAAAGCACGTGGTTAGGCCCTTTCCCCACCCCCACACAGAATCTCTCTCCTAGTCCCATTGTTATTCTGGTCTCCTTCCTTCCTTTCATCTTTTCAGTTGGTGCACTCCTCTTAATTCTCTGATTTTTTCTTCTACAGGAGCGGTTACAAAACATTAGATAAAAGTGGTAAATTAATGTTTAAAATAAAAAGTTGTTCAGTCCAAGAAAACAGATTTCTCCTGATTCATGGCGTATAGACTTGAGAATCATTTATAGATGACCAAATACAACCAATACTAATTTCCTCTTGATAGTTGTGTGACTTCCACTGGGACAACAGAAATTTAAGTAAGATGGTCTGTGTACTTACTGCCCAAAACAAGACTAACAGTTTTTCTCTGGACACTCTAAATTACCGGTTTGACTCATCAGCTCAAGAGAGAGATGAATTTGATCAGTGAGTTGGAAAATCACTCAAATATTGGGCTTTCTCTAATTAGAAGGGTCAGTAAGGATTTTAGAGATATAGGAAAAGTCGTCTGCTTACACACTTCTCCCTCACCAATTTATGTCTGAAATGCATTTGAGAAAAATTCCTTTATTCCACAATTAGTGATACCATTAAAAAAATAGATACCCAGGAAGAAGCTGGCTAGCAAATTCATCATATTGTTTAAGTGAGCACTGTTTTAGTGTACCCATTCCCAAAAGAATAAGTTCTTATTTATTTTTAAATACAGATAATACATGTACATGGTACTAGACTCAAAATAGAGTACATTGGAAAGTTTCTCTCCAGCATCTGTCCCTCAGCCACCCACCTTCCCCACTGTAAGAAAACAGTATTATGCTTCCTGCGTGTTTTCACACAGACATATAATATATCTATACGTGCAAAGTATGAAGGGCGTCAAATGCTTGAGGGTCAAGCTCTATTTGACTTGCCTTCCTTTGCTTGAGCCAGCCAAGTACATCCACTCCACAAAACCTTCTCTGACTCTCTCCTGCCGTGAAGCTGATCAACCCTTTCTGTGGGTCACTGCTGTGTCATGGTATCACAATAGCTTGTTCATGGCTCTAGGTCTGTATCACCTCCTACCCTCAGTGGAACCCTTCTGAACAAGGGGTGCTTCCAACTCCTCTTTGTATCCCGCTGCTGAGCCAAGAGCAGATACTCAATGAATTTTTGCTAAATGATTATCAAAAATTTGGATGGAGATTGAAGAAGGTATCAAAATGACCCGAAAAGAGCAGGGTTAGTATGTCATAATCTTAATCTAACCCAACCAAGCTTCTGATGGTAATATATAACCATTCTACCTACCACACGTGGATATTAAATCCATCTGAAATTCCAGAGTTTAGTTCATAGTGCAATTTAAAAGAGCCAACTATGAGGGGCTTAATTATCACTGAGCCCCACAAAAATCACAAACTCCTCTAGGGGGATTTAAACTCTGAATCGCTACAAAAGAATTTCACAACATGGCAGTAATGTATCCTGAGGCAGGGTCAAAGTCATCAGACACTTCAGCCTATCAATCACCATTTTCTTTACTGTGCAAGCTGCCAACAAGTAGATAAAGTAGCTCATAAACACACCAATCATTCAGCAGAAGGCAATTTTACTGTTGTCACAATAGGCCCATAACACTTAAAGAAGCCATGTGTTAGAAAAATTAGCTACGAGTCTCCTGTGGACTGAAGGGTATCAATGAGCACCCAGTGTGGGTGAGTGAGGTTTTATAGCTTATACTTCTAGATATTCAGTGAATTGTTTTAACAAGCATCTTAGAAGAAAATTTTGATAAGGAGTTATATGGTAGACAGCATTATAAAGGACTGGGTATACAGGGTTTAACTTTACCGCTTGTAGGCCAGCTTTACTTAATTTGGATTACTCTGGAATTAAACGCAATCTGTGCCATACTCATAAAAGCCCCTGCGTCCACTCCCCACAAAAATAATCCTAAGGGACATTTTAACTGCAGAAAAGTTCCACATCAAATTTCACATTTAGGTGGAAAACTTATTTACCCATGATTCAAAAAGAGTGTTATATCTTATTTTCCTGTTTTACGGGAAAAAGCTCTCCTAATAAGAAAGACCTCTGAGGATCAAAAAGTATTAAAATACTGTAAATAAAATGGGTATTTTTCCCCCTTTGGAAGAAACCATGGCTCACATCTGTGGCCTTAGAGGAGCAGTGCTATTTTTAAACATCATTTAATGCAGTTCCCCTCTACGGCCATCAGTGTTCTGAAATCATCCAAACATGTGTTCTACATGGCAGACAACTTTCTCAGTTCCAAGGCCAAGCCAATGAAGGGTGATGATATGGTGGGGCAGGAAAACATCAGTCCAGTGCTGTGCAAACCAAAACTGTATTCAACTCTATGCTGAAAAACTCATGTAGCTGTGTTACGTTACTGATGTGTGATGTCTACTGCAGCTAGAGAGTTAAAAAAAAGTGTTGGGTTAAAGCTGTCAAAGTGTTTCTCACTTTGAGCAAAGTTGCTTCGCTCCAAACTGTATTTATATAAACAAAGGGATGAGAGTCTTAGAACATGATTCTTTCTGTCCCAAATCCTCATGACCAAATTCCTTAAAACCCCAAATTCCCTATTATATTTCATATACAATGTGATTTGAAAAAAAAAGGCATTAAAGTGTGAAAGAAGGAACCTAGGAATGGGGCTGCAAGGAGTTAAATGTTCTAACAGCTCTGCAGGTAGCCAGTTTTGCAAATGGTCCTCCACAGACCATGTTCGATCGTTGTTCATAATGCTTAGTATCATCAGTAAAGCACAGAGTTGAATAGCATGACTTCTAAAGCCATTCCAGCTCTAAAATTCTAAACCGCTATGAAATCGTTTACTGTGCAAAGTGAAGTAGAGAGAGCCACCATGTTAGAGGATGCCCAGGCCCTGCCTAAGAATAAGGCTTTCTTCTAATGGCACACCAATCACTGACTTGATTCTCAGCTTCACCACTCTACTGCTGCTCCCCTGTAAATTGTTCTTTACTTCAGTTAGTGTATCCTTTGTTTCTGACTGGATCTTTTTAATGCTGTTTTATGCTCTTTTTTATGCTGTCCTCACTAAGTTCCTTAAACATTCTTCGAACCAATGTTTTGAACTCTGATCTGATAGACTGCTTGTCTCCATTTTGTTTAGTTGTTTTTCTGGAATTTTGATCTGTTTTTTCATTTGGGCCATGTTTCTTTGTCTCCTCGTTTTGGCAGCCTCCTCGTGTTTGTTTCTATGTATTAAGTAAAGCTGCTATGACTCTGTGTCCTGGTAGTGTGGCCTAATGTAGTAGGTGCCCCAAAGGGCCCACTGGCACAGCCTCCCCTTCACCTAAGCTGGGTACTGGAGGCATGCCCTTTGTGTGGGCTGCTTACACTGTTCTCTTTGTAGTTGAGCCTTGGTCACTGTTGGTAGGCCAATGGGAGGGATTTACCCAGGCTAGTCAGCTGCAAGGACTGGCTATGACTACTGACCACCAACCTCCACCCTCCATGGAGGATCAGCTGTGCAGGGGCAGGGTGGTGATGCTCCAACATGGTCTGTAGCTGTCCACCGGGTGCGCAGACTCTGGGGTTTCCTGGGTGGTGTAGGTCAAGGTCCTCCTGCACTTGAGTTCTGCCCGGGGCCACCTGCATGATCTAAAGAGCAATCTGAGATGGCTGCTACTTGTGCTGGGCTTGGAGATTCCTGGGAGAAGCCAAACTGTGAATCTAGTCTGGCTGCTGCTACTGCTGGGCCTGGGGCTCGCTGAGGCCACATGTTGTTTGTTTGATGGGACTTAGGAAGTTGTGAGCCAAGACCAGCCATTCATATGGAAAAGTCATGGTTAACAGCTTTGGTGGGTCTGTAAGTTGGATGGGACAGAGTCTTAAGAGATCTTCAGGGTGGGACAAACAGTGTTAGCCAGGTTGATGGAGTCTCAAATATGGGACCTGCCTGCTGGCTCTGTGGCTCTGTAGGGGAAGGAGTAAGAAAAGGACAATGGCCTTTGTCTGCCTTTCTGTCTGGAAGAAAGCTGTCTCCCCACTCCTGCCTTGATGCCAGACACTTCAGTTCCTCCCTGCATGACACTGGAAGCAAAAAAACAACCAATCAGAACAAAAAGAAGAAAAAAGAACCCAAAGAAACTAGGATAGTGTAAGCAGCCTCTGGGACAACTTCAAGCATTCCAACAATCACATTGTAGGGGTGCCAGCAGGGGTGCCATAAGAAACTGGAAGTCTATTTCCCATGCAACTGATGGATGGACCTGGAGAATATTATGCTAAGTGAATTAAGCCAGTCAGAGAAAGACAAATACCATACGATTTGACTCATATGTGGAATCTAATGAACAAAGTAAACTTTCATGCAAAATAGAGACAGACTCATAGAGAGCAGGATGACTGCTTGGTTGGGGGGCGGAGGGATTGAGCAAAAAGGAAAAAGGACTTGTGGACATAGACAACAGTGTGGTGATTGTGGGTAGGGATAGAGTATAAAGGGACTAAATGGTAACGGAAAAAAATACAAGAAAAAATAATAAAAAAATAAAAGACACCAAAAACATTAAAAAAGGCTTATGGCTTAAATCAAAAACTAACCATTTGCTTGTTCAGAATTCTGCAGTTTGGTAATTTGGGCTGGGCTCAGCCGGGCAGCTCTTCTGCTCCTTGTTGTGCCACTTGTGCTCTCACACGCATGTGCAGTCAGCGTGGCTGGGGCCTTATGCGGGATGTCTGGGCCCCTCTCCCTCCAAGGGCTCTCTCTATATCGTGTGTTGTCCTCCAGGAGGCCTGTCCAGACTTGTTTGCAAGATGGTAGTACTTCTGGAGAACAGGAGCTAAGCTCGAAGCCAAGGTGTGAAAGTCACACAATGCCACCTTCACCACTATTGGCCAGCTCAATTTAAATGAATCCAGAAAGAGCATTATAGAATTTGTGGTCAATCTGAATCTACTACAGACTGTATCAAGTCTGTTAGATGAATTTTCCAGCCTATAAACAATGTATAATGGGAAGAGTCCTGGCTATGGCCACATAAACCTGTGTTTAGAATTTAGCTCTGCCACTTATCATAGTTTTCTGGTACTTCTATTAAGCTATTTAACTTCTCTGAACCAATGTTGCTTTCTCTGTAAAGTGGAACTAATTAATCCTACCTTGTAGGGTTTGAGGATGAAATTAAATTATGTATATACTGTCAAGCAAAGTATCAGCCAAATAGATGCTAAATAATTGCTAATGAGGGGTCCCAATACAAATATCTCTAAGGTTTAAGGGGCATGTTTGGTACATAAAGGAATACATATACATCACAGTAGTCACAATTCATGATTCTAAGGATGAAGGATGCCAGTTGTGGTCCATATTTTAATTTCTAATTTTCCTATTATCATGGTGATCCCAGAATATAATGACTGCTTCTTTTCAAGAAAGATTATGCTACAAGGATATTTTAGATTATTCTTTCTCAAGTCATGAGTGTGCAGGGCTAAGTCCAAGGGACCATCTGAATGTCACAAGATCTGAGCCAGGCTACAAGAGTCCTGTTCCTATATGTTTTGATTTTTCTGTTTTAGTTAAGTACAATCTGCGTTGTTCGTTGTTTCTGTATTGGTGAATTTGTTTACACTCCCAAATTAATGCTCTTGGTGCTTTCGCTGTCATTTGCAGCCATGTTACAGAGTGGTGAAAATTCTGAGTAGCCAGAGTCTCTGGTTCCCAGCTGAGGTAGAACAACATGACACTTGGCTTCCTGTTCTAGCTCTCATACTCTAAGCATCATTTCGTGCTTTCTAGTGCCAGGTGTTTTGCTTTTGTGCTTTTTTGTTTGTGATTTTACTTTTTAAAATGGTCTCAATGACAGAGCTGAAGTGCTATCTAATATTCCTAAGCACAAGAAGGCTGTAATGTACCTTATGGAGAAAATTCGTATGTTAGCTCACGTTTGGTTATGAGTTACAGTGGTGTTGGCCATGAGTTCAATGGCAGTGATCAACAATATATACTAAGCACTGGCCAGTGTGGCTCAGTTGGAGCATCATCTCGTAGACCAAAAGGTTATGGGTTCAATCCCTGGTTGGGACGTGTATGAGAAGACACCCAATCAGTGTTTCTCTCTCATATCAATGTTTCTCTTTCTGTCTTCCTTCCTCTCTCTCTAAAAGCAGTGAAAAAAAATGGCTTCAGGTGAGGATATATATATATATTTAAACAGAAACGCACATAAAACAAGAATTATGTATTAACCGGCTGTTGAAAATATGGCCAGAGGTGCAGAGGAATCTAAATCTGTATCTCCCCTAGAAGTAGCTCGTCAGTTCTCACTAATGTGGGGCCTGCCGCAACTTCACGGAACGTAACTGTCGTGGGTTCTGAGAGTGGCTGTACTCCCTACTGGAGCTTTTCACTGGTGATACTTCATTGCAACGAAACTCGGAAGCCTAACAGGAAAGGTGACAAAGGTAGGAATGCAGACAAATGGTAGCTGTAACAGAGATGCAGGCCTCCAGCGCACAACGGCAGTTCTCTGTCGTCCTTGCACAATGGGGCAGCGGACGGATTAACCCAAGGATGGAGAATTTAGTGCAGCTTTCTTACGCTATGGCCGATGTAGTTAAGCTTACTCAGTGTGTTTTGTGGATCTATATTTTTTGAGCCAATTCTAAAGGTAAAATAAAAAGATAATTTCAAGTTGCAAAGGTGCTAATCTTCCCCACCTTCAGACCAAACACATATTCCTTCTTTGATGCAAAACGTATCTGGCACTCCCTCACTGATCCACAAGGACCAGTGAGTAAGAGGTTACTTAATTTCAGTATCTCATAAGAATATGTAGAACCCGAAGGAGAACATAGTCAATACATATACATACTATATTTCCTTTATCCTAAGATGATTTATTTCTCATTTTAACAATTTTACAATTTGGGTGAGTCGTAATGTGCTGCTTTACCACTATGGACAACAAAGATTATTGGTTTAGAAGAAATACAATATTTGTCAAGTTGATGTAGTTTTGTTTGCCAACATTATAGGTTAAAGAGGTCATTGTTCCTGTTCGGAAAACCTGGGGGGGCTGTAGCAAGAGTCAAAGAAACTACTTATGTATTCTACTCTACTTTGCTAACCAGTAAACTAGGGTTCATCACCCAGAATTTCCCCGAATCTCAGAACACAGACGAGACTTCATTTAACCCTCATAAAACTGCTACAAAAGGGACAAAAAGATATTCTATATATCCTAATCTCAATATGTTTATCTATTCTCTATGCTTGGGGGTATGAAGTTACGCACCTACCAAACCTTCAAAGAGAAAGAAAATGGATCTCTATGTTTAGTACCTATTATTTGTAATACTGAAATATTCTCAGATAATAAACTATAGACATCATAAATAAGTATTACATCAGCGATAGATATAGTGGCTTGTTTGACATAAAAATAAGGATTAAATCAGCAGCTACACAGGAAGCAATAACTCCAGTCTGTGTGTGTATGTGTGTTTTGTTTTAAAGCAATGGACTGTGTAAGCTATCCTAAAACTCAAACGCAGGGATTGTAAACTCTTACACACTATTTACAGATAGCTAAAATGTGAAATGAAAATCACAGCAATAAAATAGCTAATATAAAGAACTGTTGTGAATATATAAAAAATGTTCCACATTTTAAGACCCTGAAAAGCTTTCTTTTGTCAAGCTCAAAAGAAAAAAAAAACAACCCCAACCTGTTTTATATTTACTTATAATGGAGTTCCCTTGCCAAGTCTGATTTAACAAAAAGTTGAGACTCATCAATATGAATATAATTTTTCATACTGAAATACAGATTTATTTTAAGGAAATGGAACAATATTTGCCTTATACTTTATAAGTCCCTATAGTTCCATCTGGTCCTTATTTATCTAAATTTTACTCAGCTTGCATAATATTTTTGCTTACAGTCATATTCTTTAAGATCAGAAATGTCCAAATCTGGAAATTCAGAGGTACTATTCGTTAACATTCTTTCAGTGTGATTCATAGACTTTTTGCAAACTCCACTTTGATTTTAAAATAAAACTAAGGTAATAAGATGTTTTGTGTAAAAATATATGACTTAAGCAATAATGATAAAAGGAGCCTGGCTTTGGGGGAATTACAAGCCAAAGCAAACCGCACTCCTTATGAAATAGACTGTGCAAAGTTCATTTGAAGGGGAATGGCAAAATAAAACACTTAATCAAATGTAAAATAGCTTTCTATTCTGCTTACTTTAAAAACTATCTAGTGGTTTAAATTGCTGCAGTTCCACATTGAAGTGGTCACAAGCAGTAATAACTGAGTAATAGCATCCACATACTGAAGGGTTAAATGGGAACCTGGCATATGGTTATAGCTAAAGGACAGATATTCTTCACTTCAATTTCTAGGTGGATGGACTCTGCCACATGGTATCCAGAAAGGTGAGTCTAGCTACCTTGATGCTTCCTGCCATTGTATCTGCCCTATAGAAGTTCTGTTTAATAAGAATGTATTAAATTGGTACTAAATCAGGTGACAAAAAATATGCAGGTTTGAAACTTGAAGAGAAATAACAACAGTCTGCATCTGACATTCCCAGGCCTTCTTGATATTAAGAATATCTAAATTTTATAATCTATCCTGGGAGTCCCATTTACAAAGGGATGGCACCAAGACTACTAGACAAATGTCCTGGTGTAATTGTTTGCCTCTTGCAAAGAAACAAGCCTATCTCCAGACCCATAAGACCAATAAAAGCATAGCAACGAGGGCTTCTATGTTTAAACTCACCTTTCGAAGCATCCAGAAAACAAAACAAAAACAATGATTAGGCCTAATTCTCTAATAAAAAAAAGACAAGACTTTGCAGTTGAAAGGAATTTTTGACAGCACTGACCGGTGTGGCTCAGTGAATGGGGCAATGTCCTGCAGACCAAAAGGTCTGTGGTTTGATTCCCGGTCGGGGCACACGCCTGGGTTGTGGGCCAGGTCCTGGCTTGGGGCATGTGAGAGGCAACTGATCAACGTTTCTCTCGCACATCAATATTTCTCACTCTCTCTTTTTTCCTTCCTTCCCCTCTCTCTAAAAATAAAAAATAAATAAAAGATTTATGAGATAGGAATATAAAAAGAGATTGTGCATTTTCCTATATTATTATATTGAAAAATAGTTATAAATGTAAAGGTTCCTCCCTGATTAAAAAAAAAAAAAGCCTAATACTTATAATATATCCTTGCAAAGTGGCTGCCTGCCTTTGTCAAAATATTTCCGAAGAGGGCGCACGCTTGTCCCCAGGCAGTTCACTCTGGCTTTGGTCAGCTGATGTTCAGAAAGTTCTTCCTTATAGTCACGTAAAACCTGTTCTTCAGTGAGCTGCCTTGGGAGTACCTGAAGTGATCTTTTCCTACATCCCTAAGAAGATAACCTTCCATGTGTGCAGAAGACATCATTGTCTTTTTGGCTTTCCTTTTTCCAGTCTGTTCTATTCTTTCTCAAATGATGTGGTTTCAACTATTTCTTTTTAACCACACAATCATGCCCAGAAATGAATAGCATACTCTAACTATAGTTAAAACTGATCAGAGAAGCACCCCACAGAGATCTAACAGTATGCGCAAAAGCCTGGCATTGGGTGGGGGCAAGACTCATTAAAGAACTGAAGGAGGCCAGAATGGCTGGACTCCAGAGAGGCTGGACAGAGAGTCATATTTTTGTGTAAGTTGTTTAAGTGTGTAAGGCACTGTGTGGGGGTACTGAAGATACAGAATAAAATAAAACAGCTCTGTTCTCAAGGAGCTCAGGGTCCAATGGGCGAGGCAGGGAACAGCACCATTTCACAGGAGAAGGCTGATGGCACACAGTGCAGCATGAGAAAAGGGGCACAAATTGTGTGGCTTCAGAGTCAGACTGTCCAATCAAACCCCATCTGGATGAAATGCCAGTATTATGCCCTTGGAGAAGCCACCTAACTTAATCTGTGCCTCAGTTTCCTCATCTGTAAAATGGGAACATTGCTTTCCTGTAGGGTTGTTGTGGGAATAAAATGAAATGATACATCTTAGTTCCATATTAATAACAGTGCCTGAATCACTTTATAAAATGTTCATGCTAAAAAACAAATATCTGATTATCTAGAAACGAAGTCATGTTTCTCAGGATACAGGTAACATACCAGAGACACAGACGATGGGAGCTAAAGATCTACATTTTTTTAAAGGCATTGACTAGTTATTTATTTATTATCCTCAGGACATTTTTTCATTGCTTTTAGAGAGAGAGGAAGGGAGAGAAGAAGGGAGAGAGAGAAACATTGATGGGAGAGAGAAGCATGAACTGGTTGCCTCCTGCATGCATCCAGACTGGGGACAGTAAGTGCCTGGACTGGGGATCAAACCTGCAACCTAGGTTTGTGCCCTGACCAGGAATCGAACCTGCAACTTTTAGGTTATGGGATGATGCTCCAACCAGGGCTAAGGATTTATTTTAATATGACCATTTAATAATAATAATAACTGAACTCATTATAGACAAGTGCTGGAAAAGGCACTTTTTATTCTATTTATTTATTTATTTTTAGAGAGGGGAAGGGAGGGAGAAAGAGAGGGAGAGAAACATCAGTGTGTGGTTGCCTCTTGTGTGCCCCCTACTGGGGACCTGGCCTGCAACCCAAGCATGTGCCCTAGACTGGGAATCGAACTGGCAACGCTTTGGTTCGCAGGTTGGCACTGAATCCACTGTCACACCAGCTAGGGTTATATATATATATATGTATTTTTTAGTGTTTATTGATTTTAGAGAGAGAGGAAGGGAGAGAAACATTGATTGGTTGCCTCCCATATGTGCCCTGACTAGGGATTGAAGCTGCAACCTAGGTTTGTGCCCTGACCTGGAATCAAACTCACCATGTTTTGTGTTCGGGACGATGCTCCAACCAACTGAGCCATACCAGCTAGGGCCCTTTATATTCTTTATTTTAATTAATCCATATATTGTACCAACCTCAAGAGGTAGATTTTTGTCATCATCACTATTTTACAAATGAAGAAGCAGATTTAGAAGAGTTAAGTCTCTTGTCCAAGGCCCACAGTTAAAGATCTGGGATGCTGATGCCACAGAATCAGCATCATTACTCCGCTGTGCTGCCTGCTAGTTCGACAGAACACACTGTCCACAGTTTGGGACCTTTGGCAGTGGTACCCAGAGAAAGCAAAATACACAGAGTGAGGATCCTGGAGAACTTTTCCTCATTCTTTCTCCACTTCCTTTGTTCAATTCCAAGAACAGTTCAGGTCTGCTAAAACTCTAAGATAAAAGATTAATTTCCAATTTTTTTCTCTTCTCTAGAATTCCCAAGGCTGAGAACAAGGGAGATGTACTTCTGATCATCAAGCAAACATGTCTGAGAAGAGGGTATTGAGGGTTTCAGGGAGGGGTTTAAGGAATATGCTGCAATCATCATAAGAGGTAAGAGTGCTCGGCCTTTCATTTGGCAGAATATGTGCCAAGTCCTCTGGGCTGCAAGATTTCATGCAAACAACCACTTCAAAACCAAAAAAGGGGAGGGGAAGGCAGGGTTAAAGGATGGATGAATAGTTGGGTAGAAGAAAATAAAAAACGTGAATTAATATACTACCTCTTCTATGCAATGTGCCTTATCTGGTTTCCTGGCTGTGTCCCCCTCAAATTCGTAAATTGAAATCCTAATGCCCAATGTAATGGTACTAGGAGGTGGGGCCTTTGAAAGATGATTAGGTCATGAGGGCGAAGCACTCATGAGTGGGATCTGTGCCCTTAAAAAGAGGACCCACAGGAGCCCCCTTGCTCCTTTCACTATGTGAGGATACGAGAAGCCTGCAACCCAGAAGGCCCTCAGTCAATCACGCTGGCACCTTGATCTTGGACTTCAGCCTCCAGAACTATGAGAAATAAATTTCTGTTGTTTATAAACCACCCAGTCTGTGGCATTTTGTTACAGCAGTCCGAATGGACTAACACACTGGCTTACAAGAAACATATAAAAACCAGCCTACATTAATTAAATCTATAAAGTGCATACTAAGCTCTACTTTCCAGAGGAAGTCCTTATTTTAATAGTCCCTATTATGATTTTTCATTGGTTGACCCCCTATATTAGACCATAAACATTAAAGGCAATAGAATCAACTTGAATGGATGTGTGAGCTCTTTGAAGACAGGGTTTTTCACTCAATTTTGTATTCTTAGCACTAAGCAAAGGGCAGCCTTTGAGCAAACATGTGCAACCTATCACAGAAGAGCCAAACCCACCAAAAGCAGACCTGGGAGCACATCATAAGATTGAAACAACAGAGGCAGAGCTCGTCGGTGAGGATTGGGTCCAGGTGTACTCATAAAGTGTCCCAGGAGGCTCACCCTCATCATTATCTTGGTATTTTAAAAAGCCTAGTTAGATGACCTTCTGCAAGTACATTGGGATCCTAAATGAGATCTCCCTCTGTGATCTCAGAAACCATCTGTCTTGGCTCCAGAGACACTATTTATAGCAGATAGGACTGATGTGGTGTCAAGACCAAGTCCCAGAGGCTTAATTCCTCTCAAGACAGCAAAAATATCTGTTGGACATACAACAAAGAGGGCACAGAAATCCTAATTGGGAGGGTTGGAGCAGATGTGTAAGAAGGGTCACCAGCATGCAAAACGTGCTCTTTCTCAGCACTGGAGCTGAAGTAAGGGTGCATCACATAATCAGATGTGCAAGGGCAAGTGCAAAGGTACTTTTGAGAGTGGATCTCAACATTGTCCACAATTTCCTTTCATAGGCTCTCATCTTGGTTTGCTAACTTTCTGCTCTCTGGATGCCTCCCAGGACCCGACCGGACGGTGTGCACTGGAGTGTCAATTAGGCTGCTTGTCCCAGGTCAAAACTTGGAGGGGGAAAAAGAAAGATTCATCATGACAAACAATGGTTTTATTTGTTAAAGCACCTTCCATCCCTGTGCTGTTCAGCCTCACCAAAACGACACGCCTATATATTATGTGAGTCTAATTTACAGCTTTTGATGAGGTACCTGAGGTTAGGAAATAAAAGCCATGTCCCATTTCTCATTTTTAAGTGGTGCTTATCCTTCCAAGGACAATGGGATTTACAATCTCAAAAGGCGGGACTATATACTATGAACCTCAAGATGTTCTTAAAGAAAACAACTGTTGGCTGCCTCATAGTGGCAAGAGAAGCAGAGCGTAGTGTTTAGCACACAGCCTGACGCCCCGGGTACAGGAGGTGACGCTGGGCAGTGGGAGCCCTCGGGCTGGCAGCCAGCAGCACAAATGTAGGTGACATGAAAGGCCCAGGAGCAGCGCAGGCCCCGCTTCTTTAGGTTTTGTAACCAACTCACACAAAACAAAATCACAGTAATAACAACAAAAGAAAAGTATATATGTATATACACCGGCTAACAAATTCATTCAGCTAGGCCAGACATGCTGACTAAAGTCTTCTGAGTTCCTAGGGGAAATCTAGTTCTGCCTTATTTTAAGCAGTATAGAGAGACTTATATTTGCAATAAATAAATAATCACAGGGTTCCTTTTTGATTATGAGTCACTACAGAATTTTCTTAGATTTATTTCAAATGTGGTTTTACTTATACAAATTTAATTATTTAGCATTCAGAAACATCTCTTGAGGAAAATGAGAGAACAGGCCCTGGAAGGGAGACACACCCAATATTTGGGGTCAACCAGCAGTTTCTCAGTACAATCCCAACGACCTCAGTAGTACACATATAAAATGTTCTACCGTTTGCAAAGTCTCCGATCCTCACCACAACCCAGTGTGTGAGAGCTGTTAAGCTCACTTACTACATGTGGAAACTGAGGCATGGAGAAGGTACATATCATGTGCAATTGCTTATAATGTACTAGGCATCAGGCTAAGCACTATATACTGGTCATCTTTTTGATCCTCCTAACAACTGTATATGGTATTACCATCCCCATTGATAGATCAGGAAATGCACTCAGGGAGTAAGGAACCTGTCCCAGCTGGTAAATAATAGAGATAAAAATATTACTGAGAGCTAAAAGAAGAATGAGCAGCCAGTCAACCATCTGCTCAGAATCAGCAGAAAAGAGATCATGGAAGCTGGAGAAGCTGGACAAGACATCCTCCAGAAGGTAACAAACACTGGAGGGGGCGGGGAGGAGGGAAGAGGGCAGGAAGGGAGTAATGTGGAAGGAGGGGCACAGAGTCTGAGAGCTGGGGTGCATATGCAGGTTTGGGGCACCATGGTCTGTTCTGGTGCTATGTTGATGGTGTGTTACTTCCTACCCATGTTAGGAGCTGGCTAGAGGGCTGGCCAAGGCGTTTCTATGAACTGCTCAAAGACCAGATCACATATAATTAGGAGGCATTATTAAAAATACAATTAAGAAAGATCAAATCACTTAAAGGGAAAACTTAAGGAAGAGTTTACCTCTTTTGTCAACATCAAAAGCTGAACAGAGAGCATTCCAAGTCAGACATGCAAAGTCCTGCAGCGTTAAGAAGGCAAAGACCCATGAAAGGGCTGGGAGCTAACACCGGTTGTGGAGCTAGTTAAATTCAGGTGAAAAAACATCAGTGTATGCAGGAAGCCACACACAGCAGTTCCTGCATGCAGAGGGAAAGGGAGAATAATTCAGGAAATAAGGTATCCTGAACTCTGGAGAAAAGTTTTAATCAATCTTTCATCAGTCTGAAGGAGATGAAATCTTTTACTAAATAAAAACCGGCCTCTGAGCACATTTAGGCTCAGGTGCTTCAGCAGTAGGGTTGAGCAGAACATTAGGATTCGCCAGGTCAGGCCAGGGAGTCGGAGAGAGAAGGACCACATCCAGAAAACGTGTACAAGGCATTAAGACCCATGTTTCTGCAGCAAACACTGTGTCTGAGTTGCCTAGTGCTTTGGGGGGCTAATGTTTGTTACTGAAAAATGGAATAGGATCTTCCCACCCATCAATAGTACTAACACAGAAATATTATATTCCTGCCAAAAATGGGTAGAATCATTTTATTGATATTATACTTATTTTATCTGTAAATCTGGCATATATAATTTATTCCTTACTAAATAAAATAGGCAAAAGAAATACCAAAATACTCATTTAAAAACATATTCATTAATTACAGTGATTGTCTCTAGGGAGAGGCCCTGGTTAGAGTTGGGGGTGGGGAGAGAGGGCAAATCTAGGGCAAAGGGATATTTATTTTTCACTTTATATCCTTTTGTGTCAATTTAACTTTGTATATTATGCATATACTACTATTCAAATATGTATACATTTATTAATCACATTTTGAGTAAATGAAAACCCATAAAGTTTTACATTTTAATGGCAATATTGATTAGTGACAATCAAAAGGTATTAAATAATCAAAGATCTATCATCCAAGCAAAAACTAACATTCTAGACCAATTTTTAAAGAAACATTATGAGTAGACGGGACCACGGTCAGAAGAAAGCAAAGCCTAACTTTCTGGGCTAGAATTGATGTATACATTAAAAAATATTTTATTTATTTATTTATTTTTAGAGAGAGCGGAAGGGAGGGAGAGAGGGAGAGAAACATCAGTGTGTGGTTGCTTCTCACACACTCCTTCCTGGAGACCTGGCCTGCAACCCAGGTGTGTTCCCTGACTGGGAATCGAACTGGCAACCCTTTGGTTCGCAGGCTGGCACTCAATCCACTGAGCCACACCAGCCAGGGCAGAACTGATGTATACTTTTATCTAGCATTCCATTAAATAATAATGATGATGATAATAACAATAGTTCATACTTATATTTGCACTTTGTATATCCAAGCACCACCCTAAAAACTGTTATAATATTTCTAAATGCTGCTGTGATGTCGTTGGTCTGATAAGCACTTATAAAAACTATTCAGCATTCTGCATGGAGAAAATCCTGGTGAATATTAAACAAAGAGAAACATCTGAGAGCTGCCCAGAATACGGATATATATCCATCTACAATTACACTTTTTTCCACACCATGAAAAAAACGACTCTTCCGCAATGTGACACATGGCCATAATGAGGCTCAAAACAAACTTTGTGACAGTGGGCATATTTCACATCTAGAAACTTACCAAAGGTGTGTCTTTTCCTCCCACAATGCTGAGACCAAGCCCCGAACGTCCCTTGGATATTTCTATAATCATTTCCTGGCCGGGGACAATGGGACACGTGGCAGGGTCCACTGACAGAGGAGCCTGGAAACCACCTGGAGAAGGATTGAACACGGAATGACTGGCAAGTAGGAGACGAAGCTCAGCTCGCATACTTGGAGAGCCCACAGTGTGCGTGTGCTTAGCACTTCACTCTTTTTCTGCCAGGCACCACGCAGGAAAAAGCTGGGTCACTACTGCCCATTCACCCAGGAATGGAATGTGAGGTTCCTATGACACCTTTGAGATTAAAACAATAACTAACCCCATCTCCAAATCATCAATTTTAGTCTGAAAAATTTTCAACCTTAAACTACACCACAGAGTATGATGCAACTGAAAAAAAAAACCCTAAAAATTATCCTAATTGTATACATAGTAAAAAAAAAAAGGTATTATAAACATAACTCAAGAATTGCTGCCTCCATACATGAAAAACTGTTAAAAGTATTATTGCTGCTTTATAAAGATTTACTTTTTAAAACCATTGTTTTAGAAAAATTTAGAGGCTAAGAAAAGATTTTTAATAATACCCACTTATCTAGCATAAATTCTATACATAGGCGTTTCTCAGATGACTAAACCATACCCATCGAAAAATCAAAACTGTCAAAATACCATTTTCAAGAGAACCTTATACAAATAATAGTCTCCCGAGATGTTTCCCCCACCTTTTTTTTTTTTACAACAAAGATTAATCTTCATGAGTATTGATTTTTACATTGCAATTATCATTTAGTAAAGGGCTGATAATAGAGGGCCCCACCTGCTGGTCAGCTGCTGCTAATGCACTGACGCCAAGTTGAGATCCATAAAGCTCATTATACTTACGGAGAAACAAGGGCCAGCGGACTAACTAGACAAGGTCTGAGGGCCAAGAATGGTTTTTTGGGGCGTGGGGGTGGGGGCTGGGTGGAGTTGGGCAAAGAGGGGGAGAATGGGGACAACTGTAATAGTGTTGATAATAAAAATAATGCAAAAAAGCAAAAGTTCCTACAGTTTTTACATTTTCAGAATGTTGGAGAAATAAAAAGAAAAATAGTATTTCGACACATGTGAAAATTATACAAAATTCAAATTTCAATGTCCGTAAATAATGCTGCACTGGAACACGGCCCTGCCAATCCACTCACATCAGTTCGTGGCTGCTATCACACAGCCACGGCAGGCCGAGTAGCTGCAACAGAGACCACATGGCCCGCAAGCCTTCAGTATTTACTACCTATCTGGCTCTCTGCAGACAGTTTGCCAATCCCCGTATAAAGCGAAAGGAAATGGGCTCTTGGTGAGACCCTGGGGGTTCTGCTCCGACAAAGCGATAACCACGGTCTTTGTGAGAAAAGGGCACAGGTTTGAATTTGAGTTCCCAAGAAGGACACTAAGAGGTGGGTGAAGCGAAGGCTCACTCCTCATCAGAAAAATGCCGTAGCTGCCATCTAACAGGCTGTCAGAGGAATTAAATGTGTGTGAGGTACCTTGCCCAGGCCTGGCGTGTTGTGGCGTTCATATAGTTGCCGTTCCTGACCACGTGGAATTTATTAATCTAATGGCCTCTTGGTGAACAGTGGGAAATTGAGGGACGCAACCCCAGTTACAATAAAAATGCGCTGTATTGGAAATAAACTGTTATAAACCTGATTTGTCTCTAGATGCTTTTGCTGGACATGTATTTCATACTTCATTTCCCGTTTACTAACAATAAAAACAATGTACCTCCATTTCATGGAGGCTTTAAAAAGTTTATACTCCTTTTGTAAATGACTAGTTTAGTCTCTTGAGTGAGAAGAGAGCAAAAACATAGTAAGAGATGCCGGAGATGGCACCTCCGTCCTCCTCCACTTTTGCTTCGCCCCAGCCAGTCTTGACTCAGTCCTGGTATTTATGTCGCTAATAGAACCCAGCCCAGAGCCTCATACCTACTAAGTCCCCAACAAATGCTTGGTAAGTAGATGACTGACTGAATACATTTCCAGAGATTAAACTGTAGAAAGGGAAGGGTCGTTAAGGAACATGTACAAAGGACCAATGGACAAAGACAATGGTGGGGGAGGGATTGAATGTGGGAGGTGGAGTTGGGTAGGGTGGGGGAGAGTAATGGGGGGAAAATGGGGACAATTATAACTGAACAATAAAAAAAGAAAAAAAACAAAATTGTAGGATGATTAATTTCCATTATCAAGGAATAACTACGTGATATATATGATCAAAATTCAATTGGTCTGCATCAGAGTCAGCAAACTTTTCCAGTGAAAGGCCAGGCAGTAAATATTTTGGGCTTTATAGGCCCTATGGTCTCTGTTGGAACCACTCAACTTTATCCTTATAGTGTGAAAGCAGCTATAGACAATATGTAAACAAATGAGTATTTCAATGAAACTTTTTTAAAAAGATTTTATTTATTTATTCTTAGAGAGCGGTGAAGGAAGAGGGAGAGAAGAAGCATCAATGTGTGGTTGCCTCTCACGCACCTCCCACTGGGGATCTGGCCTGCAGCCCAGGCCTGTGCCCTGACAGGGAATCGAATGGGCCATCCTTTGGTTCACAGGCCAGGACTCAATCCACTGAGCCACCCCAGCCAGGTCTCAATAAAGCTTTATTTATGGACACTGAAATGAGAATTTCACATAATTTTCATGAAACATTCTTTAGATTTTTCCCAACCTTTAAAAAATGTGAAAACCAGTTTTAGCTTGAAGACCATAAAAAACAGAGGGTGAGCCAGATTTGACCCAGGGGTCATCTGCTGACCACATTCACCAGGTATTTTAGTAAAAATCCCATTCTTTAGAATACTGCCTGCTTGTTAAATTTTTTGAGTTAATGTTTATGAAAAATATGTAAAGGACAAATACCATAAGGTGTCAAACCTGCTAACTTTATGCAGATTTACTCTTTGCCATTCATTGGTGAGCCTGGTGTTGTAAATAGTCCTCTTTTTTCCCTTTTACTGACTTATGTAGCATAAAAGCAAAATGGAACTACTCATTATTCATTTTGTCTCTCTCTTTTTTTCCATTATTCATTTTGAAGTTCTATTTTTAACCGCCAGTCATCATAATTCAAGCCAGGAATTCAAACAGACAGAGTGAATACCAATTTCTTTAAGTACTGAGAATTAACAGTCTTCAAAGAGCTTACATCAACATATGCAAGGCTAACAGTTTGGCTCAATATGATTTTTAAGAGATATTACTCATGAACTAAACATTCTTTTGGAGAGATTAGAGAGTAATTTGTAAGCTTCAGATTCAAACAGCACTTACTGAGGGCCTTTTTTGTTCTAGTACTTTTATATTCGATAAGCAATAGGCAATGCCAATGACAGGGATAAGGAAAATGGTGTAGAAAGTAAAAATGACCTAAGTCTCAAAGCTAAGGGAGCGGAGGAGGGGTACGAAGCCAAGCTTCCTGACTCTTAGTCCAGTGCTCTTTTTGGGACATCACAATCCCTTCCTTTTTTAAGCTATGATGAGTCAGTTCAATTCTGCTCAGAGAAAGAACCATACCATAGCCTGTGAGGTCTGCATCTGTTGAATGGTATGATGGAGTTGGTGCTAAAGGTATCTCTTGTGAACTGAAGGAGACTTTCGTCGAATATTTTTGTTGTTTCATCTGGCTGACAGCCTACAAAAGGAAGGACAGTTTGATAAATGTCAAAGAGAAGACTTTAAAAAGTGGGTGTATTGTTACCAAAACAATAATATACTCCAATAATATCTTTTGAGAATTTAGGGTAGGAGAGGGGCAAGAGGGGGTTAGGATGACACCTGTCCCATTCCCCATGCGTCCCTATTGAACTTTACATCTAAAATGCTTTGGTGAAGAATGGACCAAGGAAGGGGGGAGGATAAAAGGGGAAGATATGCTATCATTGTGGTTTGTATATGAAGCTGGGGCTTGGAAGCAAAACCAAAATTTTTACATTTTCTCCTCATTCTGATGAAATCAAAGTGAAGTCCATACATCTACACTGTGTCCACTGACAAATAATCTGTGCTGCAGATGTTCTGAGCATACACCACCACCCATCTCTTGTGGACACATTAGAAATAGTCAGGGATGCACTGGGTAGGTTGACTGAGCAACAGGAGAGGAAGGAAGGGACGACAAACATCTACTGAAGGCCCACTAAATGCCAGGCACACCAATTACAGTTAAGGCACCTAAAAGAATGGCACCTTATTCACCTTTGGTCTCCAGTGCTTGGAACATAGTAGGGCCTCCATAAATGTTTGATGAATGAATGAGTGCGTGAATAAATGCATACAGAAGTGCAAAATTGAAGACATGGAAACTCAGAGTGGGAAATGAATGTGTAATTCAATGAAGGTACAGAGACCTTTGCTAGGTGAGCTTTAGAAAATTAACTTGTAATTCTGGATTATTGTTGATGATACCACCAATGAATATTAGTGTTAGAAAACTAAGAAAAACCAAAAGGACTCCATGCTTGCTTAACAGGCAGTTAAGAAATATAGGTAGTGACCTGACCTGCCTTCTGGATCTGTAGTTAGCCAGGGAACCCATCCCCAGCTGGAAGATTCTGGTGGAGGCACTGAAGCACCAGGCTGTCCCTGGAGTCTAGAAATAGGATCAAGGTAACTGCTCCAGAACAATAACACCTGCAGATTCTGTTAGTGGAAGGCGGTGCCTGAATACAAGGCATTGTGCAGTATGTAACAACTAAAACTATACCATCCATCGCATATCTGTGTTGTGCTTTCCAGTTTTCAAAACCACTTTTCTATCCATGAATTCGCTTAATCATGAGAAAAAACCTCAAGAGTTAAATGATATTACTCTCTTTTCCAGGTAAAGAAGCCAAGACACAAATGTCAAGTGACATATCTGAAATCATACAGCTAATTAGAGAAAGAGGTAGGACCGAAGGTTGGTAGTTAAGAATCTACCAGTTTAAAGTGCTTTTATCAAACAGCTGCTCGGCAATAATTGAACAGATGTTTACTTTTTTCCTGCAGTTTTTCTATCACCATCATTTAATAATGACTGTCTACTTATAAAAAGACTTATTCAATTACGTATTTTCAGTACTTTTAAAAAGAGGGAAGTGGAAGAAAGACAAATAAGGGATTACTATCAGAACACTGAACAATGGAACCACCTAGATGCTTGATTAAGTCTAAACACCACCTTCCCCACCTTCCCTGACTCTGGATGTGTCCACGAAGGAAGTCATGGTCGGTGGGATGTAAGTAGACATGAATTACATAATGTTCAGATGGTTTTCTCAAGAAGGATCTCACCTTCCCCTTCTCCTTAGCTGGATAATGGATGGGATGGTATTACCTGGAATGGCCATCTTCGACCCCAAAATCCCATGTTTTGAGGACAATAGAGTCATCTAGCAAGACTGGTATAGCAGTCACGTAAGAGGGGCTTCTGTCCATGATGCCATATTACCCTCCAACTGATCACATCCCGACTGTTACCTAAAAGAGGAACTTCTTGCAGTGGAGGAGCCTAATCTTAACCGACACAGTACTTGTGTCCAACTTCGTTTTGTATCACCTCAAGGAGGAACATTGATAACAAAGCTGATTGCAAGCTACAGGGCTCTTTTATGAAAAACAATCATGTGAGTTTTAAAACAGGAAAGCACAAGAGACAGCAATTGCTACAGTATGACTTTTATAAATAGCAGGGAGTGTTTGTTTCTTACCTGTCTATCCCAGTTCTATGTACCATTCCATTTCAATGTGCATAATAGGTTTCCAGTAGATACTGGTAAATTTGAACTCAATTGAAAAATAGGAAGTAGTCCACAGAAACCAAGGAAAACATCCAAGAAAGTACATGCAGAGGCAGGAGATGAACCACACGCTCCCATGACTCACCCAGTGACACCAAACCAAAGTACTAAGTATGACAGGTAAGAAAGATTGTTACGTTACTATATTCAAACATGAGTTGGAACGGACTTTGTAAGTCATCCAACCTAAATAAACCAGTGGTTTTCAACCCTGTCTTCATAATAGGAACTGTTCGAGAGCGTTTAAATTTTATGGATACTGGAACCCCCGTCCTGGACCAAATAATTTGGCACATAGGGGTGTGGAGCCCAAGCATAGTTCCTTTTTTTTTTTTTTTTTTAAATTAGGTTGAGAGACTTATTTCTTGAAATTGAACCATGGACTCTTAACCCAGAATACATGGGTTTCTAGGAGATACACAGAGGAAATTCTGGAAACCATACAATCTCTGTGACTGTATCAAAATTATACTTATCAGTATTTTTCCGGGGACAGGGTCTGCACTTGATCAGGTCTTCATGACCAGGAAAAGAAGACAGGAATTGCTAAGTTTGCTGGCGGCCACAGGCAAGTCCCTAAACTCCCTACCCTCACACTTACTCATCTGCAAACTGGTGGCAATACCTCTATATTTTGCATGGTTATTGTGAAGATTAAAGAGAAAACTACATAAATAAACCTAACGCTATGTCAGAAACAATTTAGGAATTCAGTTAATAATAGCTATGAACGTCTTTATGTCCTTTGGTAACATGTTAATAAACGATTGGCCAGCTTCTGATTGAAAACCTTCAGGGATGGAAAATTCCATTTCCATAAGGAGGCTCGTTCTGTCTTGGCACAGTTTGAATGTTTGGCAAGTTCTTTGTAATGAGCTGACACAGCCTCACTGCAGATACCGCCCACTGATCTCTGGGCCAGTTCTCTTCTGCAGCCACAGAAAAGGCTTATGATCATTTCCCCAAAGGATAATGCTTTAAAAGTGCTCACTTTTCAGCAGGAAAAAGAAAGTCCAGATGATGTTTATGATTTGCCCCGGCTCTAAAATGCTGGAGTTACAAAATTTTAGAGTTGTTTGATCTGTACCTTGAGACGGGTGGCAGTCTATAAAGTGTTAACACATAAATAGTATTTGCAAATACGTAAAGTAAAAAAATGTGATTTTAAACTTTAAAAATAATTGCTTACAGGTTTTCAGTTGAACTGAATTTGGTTATTTTTAAGTTTCTTTCTATACCTGTTTGTCTTTATTTAGGTTTTTAGCATTATGATTATGGAAGATTTTTTAAAGGCATTTTCTTTGGCAAGGTTTGAAATATCATATATTTTCTGTAAGCTCTAGTAACCCAAAGTTCCTTAAACATAAAAATAATCAATATAGTAGTAATGCAAATTTTAACAGCACAACAGTATAAACTAGCAAACAGAAATGAGAATCAGGACTTAAAATACTCAACAGAAGCAAAAGTGTAAAAATTTGATAGACAGAAGTTTATAATTTTTTAAGAGAAGTGGAATTCAAAAATACAAGGACCACTAAAGTTTGTAAAACTACAAGCTCTCCCATTTACTATTTTTATTTATGACATTCTATAAAATATGGTGCTCTCAGATTTAAGTGCTAGTGTGTTTTCATGCACGCTCCACTTGTATTTATTCATTTGTTTTAATATTTTTTTATCATCATCTGAGGTTATGCTCATTGATTTTAGAGAGAGAGGAAGTGAGGGGAAAGAGAAAGAGAGGGAGAGAAATGTTAATGTGAGAAAAAAAACATCGATTGGTTGCCTCCCACATGTGCCCCAACTGGGGACTGAACCCACAGCCTAGGCATGTGTCCTGACCAGGAACTGATGAACCCACAACCCTTCAGCCTATGGGATGATGCTCCAACCAATTGAGCCACACCGGCCAGGGCTACGCCTCACTTTTAAACACCTGTTTAGGATGTTGGTACCAGGAGACGTACAGAGGAAATTTCTAAACACCTTGCACAGAATTGGTGATACGGTTGTAGGCTGACTTTAGGTTGCAAGACATACTACTACCCCCTGCCAAGTAATAAAGGATCTGATTTTATTGCAATCACCTCCTTTTCTTCTGGAACCTGTCTATAACACACACTATCCCAGGAGAGCAGAACCTGAAGTGTAAGGTACGTACGTTGTCCGTTGAGCACTCCAGGGCCTTCTGCTGGTCTGCCACCACACCTTGACAAACCACCTGGGAGCTATCTTCCTGCAATGGGAAAGATACAGCCAGTTAGCAGCATTGCAGGACTCAAGGCACTTTATCGTTTCAGTAGTCAGGCACGATTCAGCAGGGCTTCAGCCTCTTACAAACATGATCAACACACTGGGCATAAAAATTCTACTCATCAATCTGGACTAACTCTCTGAAACGAACGCAAGCTTGTCATTTCCAAATGCTTTTTTAACCCTTTCAGATCTGTCAGGTGTTAAGCCTATGAGATATCCTTGGTGGTTAGTTAGACCAGTTTTTTTCTTCTCTTAACACACCAGTAACCCCTATATTTGTATTTACACTCAATATTCAATCCTTTCAGGGTTCAAATCTTGATATTAGAATCCCCTTTAAGATATTCAATTAGAGGTAAAAATACATTCATTAAAGTTACTGGGTGATAAGAAGATAATCCTGAACCCCACAGAGAAGTGCAGAGTCGAGACTTAGGAGAGACGCGAACTATCAGAACGTATGGGAAACTGCCCTGGCTGGTGTGGCTCAGTTGGTTGGGCGTCGTCCCCAAAACTAAAAGGTCACTGGTTCCATTCCCAGTCAGGGTACATGCCTGAGTTGGGGGTTCTCTCTCACACTGATGTTTCTTTTCCTCTCTTTCTCCCTCCCTTCCCCCCTCTCTAAAAAACAAATATTACCCCCCCCCCACACCAAAAAAAAAAAACCACCCATATGGGAAACCAATGCATAACTAAGGGGAAATTAATTGAAATAAATGATGACAGTGATAAATTGACCAGACTGCTTATGTCTGCCTCCCACCATATCCTATGCTTTTTACAGGCAAATTTATGGAGGAAATTATCATACGGCAGTTTACTCTAAGGCATGAAGTCCTGCACATCGTTTGGACAGTGCAGGGAACAGGGAGAGAGACTGATCTGGATAGGAGAGGGGATGGGTTTATTCTGGCCCTTGGTAAATATTGAAGAGAAACCCAGGTGGCAGGTGTACACCTAGATGGCAGGTAGGTGAGCTGTCTGAAGATGAGAAGCATAACTTCTATAGCAAATTATCAGAGTTACCTGACCTCTCGGAGCCTCAGTTTCCTCATTTGTAAAATGGGAAAAAAAAGGGATGCTGAAAGGATTAAATGAAGCAAAACATGAAAAATACTTAGCATGGTACCTGGCAAATCACATATATTTAATAAGGATATTAATGATGATAATAAATGGAGCCAACCTATAATAAACTCATGTTTATAACTGCACTATAGGGTTGGTGAAAACAGTTACTTGAACAGGACACTTCCTCCCTTGGGGAATGCTGGCATACTGACACCCCGTACCCCCACCCCACCCTCATCCTGGTTTCCTTTTGGGGCATAGTGACATCCTCTTTAACAGGCTCCTATGAGATTTGTAACACTACAGTAGATAATGATCAGGTATCATTTGTTTTTACTAGACTAGGTGAGAATCTCCTCCCATCTCATCAACTTCCTATTGGTTTACAAGCTGAGAGATTTAACCCCTCCACGAAACATCCTGAGACCGAAGCCTGGGGCCCCTGTGACACTCCTTAGCTGTTGACTTGTGACTTATTTTTTAGGGCTAGAATTATGTCTCCATTAGATTCCTTCTTATTTCCCCCAAATAGGAGAAAGAGCCTAGAACTCTTCTCCCTCACCCCTGGCCTTTTAAATTTTTTTTTTAGAACATTGCCACAAACAGATTATATAACATAAAATGAAATTGAAAACCATCCCATAATCCTTCTCTGGACCCCTGGATGGTATCCTTCCACAGCATGACCAGTTTATTTTATCACTATTTTTGCAATATTTATGTTTTTTAGTTTTTATGTGTCTATCTCCCATATACTTGTATGATTGACTTTTATTTTACTTGTTTGTCTAATCTGTTTCTTCAACCTACAGCAGAATAGAATATGAACTTCATAAGGACTTAGGGGAATGAATCAAACTTACATCCTAAATGCACGTGAGTGGATTTCAGAGCCAGTCATGAAAGCAAGGACACACAGTGAAGGCGACACTGTGGCCTCCGCTTTAACGGATCACAGTGGAAAAGAGAGGAGGAAGACACGAGAAGGTTCCTAAATGATGCTCACAGAAATTTTTAGAATAAAAGTTCTAAACTGCCTTATAAATTGTAAATCATTGGTGCTATTCCTTCCAGTGTGCATGAAAAGGCCTTCAGAAGCACGAAAGTGCCTCTGTTTGAAAATGGTACTATGCTGCAGGTCTGCAAGTCTACCAATGTTTACACCCAGATTAACCAGCAGTGGGAAAGGGAGCTGAATTCCCCGTTAAAGACTTAAAAGTGCAATTTGCATGTCACATAGAGATGCTACTAATTTGGTTCAGTTTGTCCCTATCATTTGGCTTGTAAATAAAAGGAAAGGGTGCTGGAATGGTAGCCAGGAAAATCTGGGTTCAGACTGGTTCCACCACTTACTAGCAGTAGTTGTGCTTGGAGGCCTTCATTTTTTGCAACTCTAGCTACCTGAGCAAGGGACTGTAAGCAAAGCTGAATTCAACACATGCTTATTGCACATTCACTCTGTGCCAGAGGTAAAAAAGGTGAACAGAGCCTAGCACTTAGGAGGTTTACATATCTGCTGAGACAGATATTTGAGAAAAAATTATGGAAACTTTGAAGTACAACTGTGAAGTTGTGTGGCACAGAGCAGGTGCACGAGAAGTATGAGTTTCCTTCCCTTTCTCTTGTCCTCAAAGACGTGGAAGAATGAGATGAGAAAATCAAAGCTCTGAAAAGCATCTGCTCCAACACACTGTGCTTACACTGATTACCCCTTAAACCTCTGGGCCAACGGGTGGCGCTGGTCCATGACAACAATGAGAATAATAATGACAGCTGAGACTTACTGAGTACTGACCAGTAAGCTGAGCTTACTGGTGAGCTAGGTATGTTACACGTTTTAGATGTGGATGTCCAGCACAGACCTGTGTGTTAGGTGTTATTATCATCCTCGTTTTTGAGTTGATGTAATTGAGACATAGAAAGGCTAAAGTATTTGCCAAGACGGAGCTTAACCCAGACACATCTTGCTCCAGCGCCCCTGCCCTAAACCAAGGAGTAAACCACACGGGAAAGGGAAAGTGCTGCTCACCTCCCCCGACCCACACTCAAGAGTCTCAGGACTCAGCCTCAACACAGTGGTCCCATTTTAGAGTCAACGTTAGGTCAGATCAAGTCATGCCTGCTTACTTGGAGCCTGCGCAGGAAAAAGCTTCATGGCGATAGCCACTGCAGTGACCTCTGGTGAGTCACTTTTCTTTGTGTTCAAACATAAATTTAGAATTTGCTCATCTCCCAACTACTGCACCAAGGGAGCTCTTAGGGGTTTTAAAGCTGAGGTCCTGGGACACTGTAAGGCGTTGACTTTGTACAAGGGACCCCTAAATAAGAAGACTGAGGCAGCAGTGTGGGAAGATCATCCCATTTCACCAAAGAAACTGCTCGGCATGCTCTGTGTGCATTATGTTGCAATCCTCAGCACAGTACTATGGGCTCCTGAACAAAAATGTTCTGTGAGCCAGGCAAATTACTCTCATCAAGAGAAGCAGCTTCCAGTGGGTGGACATAAAAGGCAACACTGGGAATATTCTACATAAGAGATAATAACAGGAGCAATGTCCAGCTTATAATCACCAAAGCTCGTAGCTTCTGTCCCAAAGCTGGGTAATCAAAATACCCTGTCTGTCTGGCCACGGTAATTGGTCCAAGGTTGGACATCTGAACCACACAAGCACATTGTGTGGTTTTTCCAAAGTGGACCCTAGGGGAGTGAGTCAGCCCTTTTCTGGCAGACAGGCCAAGGCGCTTTTGGCAGCCACGCTCCCACCATGCTGAGGACGCAAATCTGCAGCAGAAGAGAGTCAAACACACATGCACAGACGTCTCTGGCAGCGCCAGGCCTCCGGTTCCAACTGTCCTGAGGCTGTCAACCCTGCTCTTCCCGCAGTTATGTAAAAAGAACCTGTCACTATCAGTAAATTTCTTCTTTTGTCTATAAGGTCAAGTTGTGAGGTTATTACTTGCAATCAAGAGACTCCTGATTAAAATGAAGAGGTTCCCAGAAAAGACTTATCAGGATAACAACCTCACAGAGGTCAGGCCTAAGGTAGCTAAATATCGAGGCATGAAGTGAACTGAGTATAAGACAACAAACTAGAGAGAGTGCTCGGCCTAAAAGCATTCAAATTCAACAACTATGAAAACATGCCTATCAGACAAACAACAAATACAAATGGTCAACTGTTGATTTGAGTCTTTGGACTTTTGCTTTGTAGCCTCCGAATACACTAGAAAAAGACAACCTTTGCCTAGGTCAGTCCCAGCCTCACTTTTAAGCATTCACCTACCCACCTGGATTAGGCAAAAGTACATTAGTAAAAGCTCTCACAGCACCTTACCGTCTCCTTCAATAGTCGTCATCAACACTAGGAATTACTTATCTAAAGTTGGATTTAAACCCGGCATGACCCTTATTACTTGAGTGTCTGTGTGCCCCGGTTTCCTTATCTATAAAGTAGGGTCAGTAATAGTTATCTAAAATATGAATTAATACATTAAACTGTTTGCAGTAAATGCTGTGAAAGCGTGAGCTGCCTTTACTCTCAGCAGTTCTGAAAGCTCCCCCAAGGTAAGACCTGTGTGTCCCGTTCACTGGGATTTGACTGGTGGCCAGCACCATGCCTGGGACCTACCAGGCCTTCGATACAAACTTGCTCAATATTTGCTCCCTTTGAAAGACAAGATAATCACCATAGGTTTTAGTTTATAGGGTCTTAAAATTATGTCAGCAAATAAGGCTTTCTCAGGAAAGTGAAAACTTTGCAGGCTCAAAGAACAGTGCCTGAGCAGCCCTGGATTCCCCGGAAGCTCCGGGATTCCCAGGACAGGGCACTGGAGACTGGCAGGTAAACAAGTCTGAGTTCTGGGCTCTGAGCTGGCATGCCATTTTCTTTCTCTGAGACCTTAGTGCAATTAATTATGATTGTAAGGTTACCTTCTCAATTTAGAAAAAGTCTGATAAGCAATAGCTTCCTTTTGGCAGGTTGAATTTTAAGTTGAAAAACAGGTCTCTAGAGTGGACCAGTTCAAGTGAATGGGAGTGAAAGTAAGTTAGCGAACGTCAAAGGTGTGGATTTGTGTTAAAAATATGCATCTATATTTCTGCTGTGTTTGAATTCATGAGATTACTTCACCTGCTCTGCTCTCTCTCTCTCTGGTATCTTCATTTACAGTGCAGAGGGGAGAATGGGAGAAAAAGCCAAAAGCTTTCCTCTGGTGACTTGTGAAGGAAGTAGATTTGACTGTAAATCTAGGGTCTTTTTTTATGACCAGGAAAGGGAAATTTGTCATGTAGACAAATCTCAAGTGATTTTCAGAAATACAAGATATAAAGTACAATGAGCTGTGAAAAAGACCACATATTTGAATGCACTTGAACTCTGCCATGGCAATTTGCATACGGCTGCAAATGGGAGGCCAATGCTGACGCAGACACATTCTCTCCTGCTCCTTACAGGAACTTCCTGAACTCTTGCTATAAATGCAGTTTTCATGCTGGATGGGAAACAGAGAATAAGATGCACACAGTGACATCTGCTTCCAGAAATTCTGCAGTTCCTGATGCAGTGTAAATGGGGGGTAACAATGGGTTCTGAGCACACAGCTCAGGCCCTTGTTTATACCTGAGAATTCCGGCCTGGAAGACCTAACAAAAAGCCTATAATCATTAGAAATGCAGCATTTTAGACTATTTTTCCGAACTTGGATGCCAGCTAGGAAGAATTTGTAAGCAAATTGATAGAGGAGAACCTGTTATTCCTTTAAAAGTTCAAATTCTGTACTGAGCTCATTATCTTCTCCCACAAATCTGGCTTTTCTCATGTTCTTTTTTAAATTAGTGACAATATCAAGCCCCCAGTTATCAAGGTTCACAATGACAGTCAGCTTCCACTAATCTTTCTTGTCTGTTTTCATCACATCGTTTGTAAAGTACTCTCGTGTCCGTGGACACCGCATGAAGCAAGTAGATTTTTCTCAGACCTTGGAACTTCACAGACCAGAAAATTTTCAAAATAACTTTGAGGACACAGAGTTACCTTTTTTTGCTAGGTAACTGAGACCAAAGAAATATTGGGTTGGAACATATGAATTTGCCATTTTGTAAGTCAAAGAAATGGTCAAATAAGAGTGATTTCAGAGGGTCCAACTCACTGAAGTCCTCTCCTCCATCTACTACCATATATTACTACCATAATGTCACACGGGAAGAGCCCTTTCAACACTAAAAATGTGGGTAGGGCACAGTCTTAAAAGAGCAATCCTTTAAATTAAATTCCCGATGTGGTTATTATTTTTCATGTTTCCCACAGAGCAAATGAAAACTGTTATGGATCCACATGGGCCAAATGAATAACTAGTTAGCATCATCTGAATGGAGGAGAAAGCCTGGACTTTAGAGTCTGACAGTGGTTCACATCTTGGTTCTTCTACGTATAGGTTATGTGCTCTATGACAAATTAGACTTCGTTAAAGTTCAGGTTTTCTATGGTTTGATACCAGCTATCTCTAGCAGAGACAGGGTGGCAGGATCAGGCACGTGAGTCAAACATATAAGGCTTCAAATCCTTACTGGGGCACTTACTGGCCCCAAGTCTTTGGGTAAGTGAATTAACTTTTGCAATATTCAGGTCCCGCCTCTGCAAAATGGAGATAATGATAATGCCTTATAATATGAGGATGATGATGATAATACACTCTGTTCAGCTCCTAATGAAAAAGTGCTCAATAAATGATGGATGATATTACTACTTCCACTACTGCTGCTGCTCTGTTGTTTGGTCAGAATAAATGAGGTAATATTTTAAAGTGTCTACTACAGTGACAGGTACATAATGATTAGCCGCTAAATAATACTGCAAACTGTTTTCCAAACTGACTGTACCACTTTACATTCCTACCAGCAAGACAGGAGAGCTCAAATTTCTCCACGTCCTTGTCAGCACCTGTTATTATTTGTCTTTTTTTTTAGAGCCATCCTAGTAGGTGTGAAGTAGGATCTTATTATGGTTTTGATGTGCATTTCTCTAATGGTTAATGAGGTTGAGTATCTCTATGTGAGTTTATTGGCCATTTGTGTCTTCAGAGAAAGCCGACTGAGATCTTTACCCAATTTTTAGTTGAGTTGTCCTTACTGACTCTTAGTAGCTATGACAGCATAGAGAAAGAGATGAATAAGTAAACTGGCTTTACATCAAAGCAGAAAATTATGAAATTGGACAGGGTTAGGGATCCAGGTGGGAAGCAAGAATAGAGGTCAGCTACTTATTTAAAACAAACAAACAAACAAACAAACAAACAAAAAACCCCTCCAGCACCGTCCTGACTGGTGTGGCTCAGTTGTCTGGGTGTCATCCCACAAAGCAAAAGGTTGCTGGTTTGATTCCTGGTCAGGGCACATGCCTGGGTTGGGAGGCGGGGGCATGTACAAGAGGCAACCAATGGATGTTTCTCTCTCACATTGATGTTTCTCTCCCTCTCTTTCTCCCTCCCTTCCCCTCTCTCTAAAAATAAATAAAATATTTTAAAAAAGATAAAAAAACAGCACTATCTCTTCCTGTCCATCTCTTACTCCGTTCTTCCAACCTAACCAATGAGCTTCTAAAGGCAGCAAGTGGATGTGAACACTTGTCCTCGAATATCTAAAGCCCTTTAAGCAGCTCTGACAGTTTTGCTCACCACTGAATCCTCTGCACACAGCATTACCTGACATACAAGAGACCCTCAATGAGTATTTGAACCAATATTTGAACAAATAGATGACAGTGATATTTCTGGTATTTCAAGAACATCTGTGTATGAGAACTACCCAGTGAAGAGAAGATGGGTTTCAGAGGCAAAGAGAACTGGGTTTGGGTCCCAGCCACACCACCTACCAGCTGTACCTGACCAGCTGTAACTCTCTCTTAGCCTCAGCACCTTATTAGTAAAGTAGGGCTTATAATATGGGCATCACTGGGTTAAATAAGACAACCAGTTTGAAACTGCCTGGCACAGGTTAGCTTCTCAAAAACATACTCACCGAAGTATTATAAAAAGGTAAGTTTCGGTATCTTTAACTATCTGATTCTATGCCACCATTTTCTATGTTGGAGTTCAAGATTTAGACAAAAGGGAATGAAAGTTGCCAAGTTCAGGTCCCAGTGTAATTTCTTGTTGTCCTTTGACTTTGTTTTGTTCTCTGTCTGTAACTCTCTGAGAGGCAGTAGTGCACGATGGTTTAAAGTGCAGCCTCCAGCTCAGAGTGCATGGAACCTGGATCCAGGCTTCACTGGGCAAGTGAAGCAATTTATTTAACATTTCAATGCCTCAGTTTCTTCACGATATAAGATTATTCCCATCTATTCCCATCTATTATGTAAATGAGCTTAGAATAGTGCCTGGCACATAGGTATTCAATAAATGTTGTCTATTACTACAAGCAACTGCATTTTGGGGGTTAAAAATTTGCTTCAATTGTCCAAGTTACACCTCAGAGGGTCACTATTGTTTATGTGGCCAACCCTTCATGTTTTAATCGGAATAACATCATCATGAATAACAACAACAATTTGCACTTTTACGGTGACTCAGATGTACTCCGCATGGTTCTGTCTGGTACTTTACAGGTACTAATTCCTCCTCACAATAACCCTTTGTTTCTTTCCCCCATTTTACAGATGCAAATATTGAGGCACAGAGAGATCTTCTGCCTAAGGATATATTGCTAGTAAATGGTAGAACCAGAATTTGAATCCAAGTCATCTGGCTCTGATGTTTTCATTCCTTTAAAAAATTTATTTTGCCTTTTAAAAAAAAGATTTCATTTATTTACTTTTAAAGAGATGGGAAGGGAGGGAGAAATAAAGGAAGAGAAACATCGATATGTGAGAGATACATCGACTGGTTGCCTCTCACATGCCCCCAACTGGGGACCTGGCCCACAACCCAGGCATGTGCCCTGACCGGGAATTGAACTGGCGACCCTTTTGTTCGCAGGCCAGTGCTCAATCCACTGAGCCACACCAGCCAGGGCCGCACTCTTAATAATTTAGTTACACTTCATCAAAAGAGTATATTACATGGACACAGATATTCCCAATATGATCAAAACATAGCTTTATATCCAAAAGATTAAAATAATTATTTTAGGAGTTCATGATCTTCTATGTCAAAATAACAGGGAGTCAAGGACCCTTTAGGATGAGTCCTAGTTCTTCCAATTTCTAGTTTTATGATCTTTAGTGAGGGACTAAGGTCCCTGTGCTCACTTCGGCAGCATACACAGTAGAATTGGAACGATTCAGAGAAGGTTAGCGTGGCCCCTGCACAAGGATGACATGCAAGTTCGTGAAGCGTTGCATATTTAAAAAAAAATTAAGGTCTCATTTCTAAGCCTGACATAAATAATTCCTGCACTACTTTTTGTAGTTTTATTTGGGGGATAAAACCGAATAAGGTCAAACAAAATACCATTTAAAAAAATTTAGATAGTAAAAAAATTAAGCTAATGAGATAATAAGCAAGATTTTGTTTTGCAAATTACAAGGTTCTGTGCAAAATGCATTTTTAAAAGTTCCTTTCAAAAGGCTTAACACATAGTCTTCACAGGCTCTCACCTAGACTTCTGAAATAGATCCCAGACACTTCCCGGCCCCCAGTCTCTCTCACTGGAATCTATGCTTCACAAACCATCATCTGATCAGTTGCCTCAAAACACGTTATTCTTCCTTTAAAAACATTTTAGAGCAATCTAATACATACTTGTATTTTTATAAATGAATAAAGGTATTATCCCTTGGCTACTGAGGGATAGTAACTTTATCCCTCATAGTAGTCTGCTCACACATACTACTGAGACGTGAACCGACGCCAGCTGTAACTGCACAGTGAAAGGGCACCGCAGTACGGGTGGACCCGTGCTTAGTCTCAGCTCTGAAACAGGTGATCTCAGAGAATTAATTTAATAGCTCTTTGGAATATAGTTTCTTTTTGTTTTAAAGATTTTATTTACTTATTCTTAAAGGGGGAGGGAGAGAGAAAGAGAGAGAGAGAGAAACATCAGTGTGTGGTTGCCTCTCTCATATCCTGCACTGGGGACCTGGCCCGCAACCCAGGCATGTGCCCTGACTGGGAATCGAACCAGCAACCTTTTGGTTCACAGGCCCATGCTCAATCCACTGAGCTACACCAGTCAGGGCAGAAATACAGTTTCTTATACATAGCACCTTGTGTGTACATGGATCCATCTAGTTACAGAGACATTTATTCAACGCAGATCATACAAAGATAAATTAATAAATCTGTAATCCACAGCATATAGTCCCTTCAGCTCTGTGATTCTACTGTTCAAATTCCATTGCCCATTGTTGCCCTACAAAAGCCCAATCCTTACTCGCTACTTTCCCAGCACACAGTTTGATTCACCTGGTAAATCTCCTATTTATGGCACCCTCAACAGTCAATTGCTTTCTCATCTTTACAGGTTCAGCTTAAAGGCCATGATTCTAAGAAACCCTCCTTAATCCCTGAAAGAGATGGTTTTCCTTCCATTTTTAAACTTCTGTAACATTGTGGGTTTTTTTTCCCCTCTCTCTAATATACTTCTGCCTGGTTTGATTTTCCAGACACAAAGTCTGGAAAATGATTATCCTCACTGATGCCAGAGGGTAAGCTGCTTAGGAGCGAGGCCCGTGTCTTTCTCCTGGTCACCCCTCCAGAAGCCAGCACAGTGCTCACTGAGACACATGCTCCCACAGGAAGCAAGCAAGCAACGTTAGAGGGTTAGAGCTTACTGTTGCCAAACATCTCAACATAAACTAATATAAAAAGAGCTGCAAGTTGTCCTCTGACATGGTGCATCCAGCAGCCTTCCTAGGATGGGCACTGTGCAGGGGAGCTTGCACCAATCTTGTAACAGAAGCAATCATACGATGCCTAGTGATGATAAGCTACTAATACTTTATAACAAGGCACACTCATGAATATGTTAGCTACATGAAATTTTTACCTACAAAATAGTAATTTCATATAATTCAATCTAATATTTTGCTAATTAATGTATTATCTATCTTCCTTCCCCCTACCTACCCTGGAATGAGTCCCCATAAAGACAGGCATTTTTGTACATTTTGTTCAATGTTGTATCTCCAGTGCCTGGAGCATAGTGATATCAGGCAAATATTTGTTGAATTAATGAATGAACTTACTGAACAGTATTTGCCTTATACTCTATTACATTGTTTCTTCATAGCATCCTGATTACTGTTGCTTCTTCATAACATTCTGACTACTGTTATTCTTCAGATGAGGACACTGAGGCTTGGTGAAGTTAAGTAATTTGCCTAACGCCACACTCTTAACCAACACTTTATGCTAGGCCAATGATGTTTATGTTATAGTAGTTGCTCAAATTCAGGCTACCTTTCCTTAATCAACTAGACCAAGCATAGATTTTATTGGAAATGGTGAGAAAGAAACCACAGAATACCACAAGGAGAGGGAGGTGGGAGGGGAAGGAGGGGAGGAAGAAAGACACAAGTCAGTGGGTTTGGGGATGGCTCTGGTTCTTGGGGAAATACAGAGAAAGGACACAGAAAAATTATCCTCAGCCCTTCGAGCCCTCTGCCTGAGTGTGGGGCTCTTCACCTGCCATGAGACTCAGCCCCGTCACTGGCACTGCTTTCTTGGAAACAGGATGTGCGTGATGGACGGCTCTTGCCTGCGGCCTACAAGGGAACCTCTTTGGGACTGCCAGACTCTTCTTGCAAGTGAGAGAGTGTTCTCACCCTTTTTACCACTTCCTCTGTGGATGAAATTGGGGGCCCTTACTTACAAAACCCCACAGAAAACAATGATGTTGCTTTAAGAGACTTTTCCTTACCCCATCTATGGAGCTATGTTTTTAAGAACAAGTTAACAGTGTTTGTACATGAAGGAGCTTTGAGTCTGAAATTTGTCAATGTCAGTCATCCCCCTTCAGTTCAAATATACAGTTTATCTTCCAGAAAGGCAACTAGTGTAACCTCAGAACATCTTGTTCAAGAACAATGGTCACAATCGTTAGGCCCAGTGTTCTTGATGCTAGAGTTCTCAGGTCCCGTGTAGGGCTTGTCCAAGAGGGGCCCACTGTAATTTCCATTCTTGCGGAAACGTCCTTTCCCTTCAGCTGGACAGACATAGTTCACTTTCTAGGACACGGAATCTACACCAGTCCCAATACACATTTTCTGCAAGTTGAAAGAAGATAAATGGATGGTTTCTCAAACTCCCTGAGTAAAACAGACAACTGTGTGCCGCCCTAAAATCAGAGCGATTCTTCCCAGTGAGTAATTGTTTGAGATTTGTAAGTTATTCTGAAACGCAGAGAAAACAGACCCATAGTTCTTTCTAGAACTTGAAGTCTAACCCTGAAAGTGCTAGGCTGCTAAATACAAAGGTAGGTTATGAGCAAAGGCGGGGGAGTCAGACTGCATAGGACCAATCGCCAGGTCTATCACATCCCGGTGAGGGGCCTCTGGCACGTTAGTTAACCTCTTTAACCCTTGGCTTCCTCATGTGTAAAAGAAACTTATCTTTACCGACATTACAAGAATCAGGAAATGTCTGGTACATAGAAGTTCAATCAACACTAAAGAAAATATCACCCTGGCTGGTGTGGCTCAGTGGACTGAGCACCAGCCTGAGAACCAGAGGGACAGGGCACATGCCTGGGTTGCGGGCTGTGTGAGTCTCTCACACAACGATGTTTCTCTTCCTCTCTGTCTCTTTTCCGTCCCTCTCTCTAAAAATAAATAAATAAAATTTTCTAAAAAATTAAAAAAAAAGAAAATATAAAATAATAGGATACATAAGGAGGAAGAGTTCTCTAAAGCTGCTTCTTTCCTAATATCCTAGCCCCTGGGTAAGATTAAGTATATTTTCCTATGAATCAATGTAATAAATGTAACATCTCTTTCTATGCTTCTAGGATTAATTCAGCTTTGCCCTAGGCTTAAAGACACCCATTATTTAAAAAGATTTCTAAGAGAGATTGCTTCTTTAGTCCCAGACAGCAGAACTCAAGTGTGAAGAAAGTGGGAAAATGGGCTATTCTTTGGAGTGAATGAGTCATACAGTATATGGAATAGCTCTCTGTCTCAGAGATTAAGATTCCTAGAGGAGAAAACACAACAGTTCATCCTTTCCGAAGTGCCACAAAATATAAATAACACATTCCTCAAAAGAACGCTGGATGGAAACCACCAGGATTCTCACCAGTTTGGAGGTCTCACTGCCAGACAGTTGTTTAGTGCCAGCTTCGAGGCTGCCATCTTCCTCACTACTCACAGGTTCGGTGCCGCTCTGATCCTAGAAGACATTAAAAAGGAAATGGCACAGATGTCATTCTTCACTCACAGTGACCTACACTGTGCCCACACTCAATCATAGTTTGTTTTATGACTGTAGTGGATATTGCTTTCTTTGAAGAAGCTGTTCCTATTTTTTTTCTTTCCAATAGAAGGACTTTTTTTTTCCCAGGTATGTGCACCAGGAAAAGCTCATCCCCACTTCTGTTCCAAGAGGCCTGACTGCCTTAAGGTTAATGCCATCCTTTTTGCCAATGATTTTGTCAGGAATAGGCATACGATCCAGTTCTAGTCAATGAGTCACCAAGAGAGGTTTGCTGGAGACTTCTAGATAAGTCTTTTCTTGATCTTAAATGAACCGTGAGAAGTCCCAATGCATCCCAAATAAACAAGAAAGTATGAAGCTCGAAATGTCACAGCCAGCCATCCCGCCACCAAGAGGAAACCAGTTGTGGGATGAGGCTGACATTTTGAAAGATGACAAAGATAGAGATGGAAGGGGCCGGGTCCCTGAGGGAAAGACCTGGACCACTGGATCATGCAAACCTGAAGCTCAGCCTTATCCTTAGCAGCATTCTAAGGAGAGCTAATAAGTTTACTTATTGTTTTGTCCACTTACAGTTAGCTATTTGTTCCCTACAGCCAAACTTTCTGAGATATTTGTTCATTTTCTGTATAATGCGGAACTGTTGGAGATAAGACACTGTATTTACCTTGTTGATTTCTGAAACTCAAGTACCTAAGCACCCTCCCTGGCACATGGAAACGGTTGACAAATACAGGTTGAACCAATAAATGAACTGAGTGCTGCTTGTTTACTTGATGATTCTTTCTGCAGAATCTTAAAAATATTTATTTAATATAAATGAGACATATGATAACAATAAGTCCCATTGCAATTCCAAAACACATCAGGTATCTCCTCAATTGAATTATGACATTAAATGTTCGAGTTAATTAACTAGAAGTTTCTTTACCCTCTAAGGGCACACAAGGGAGAATAAGGATAATAAATTAAGTTTCTTGTGTTTATCTAGATTTTTATTTTAAAACATCACCATTTTAGGATTACTACAAATTCAAATGGGATAGTTTGTAGAATGGGACATTGTATCTTGCAAAAATAGTTTTGAATTTGGGAGATCCTACCTCACTTATAATGTAAAAAATGCAAATTAAAGCAGATACAGCATTCTTTCATCTATCAAATGGACATGAGAATAGAAAAAGAACATTCAGTATTAACAGTATAGTAAAACAGGAATTTTTACATACCATTGAAAGACTGTAAATTAGGGCAATCTTTTCATATATAATAGATATAAAAGCAGGGAAAATAACTGTAAGCACATAGAACACATTTTTTTAAATTGCTTACTTCTGAGGAGTAGGGATTGGGGAATTATGCATTAATTACTTCTATACTGTTGACAACAGAAGAATTAGTGTGCATTATTGCATGTTTAAAAAAAAATAAAGGAGAGCTATGAGAAATAGCTTTAAAAAAATCCAAGAAAGAAAGTAGCATGGACATTAGAATTGGTTGGATCTGGTTTCACATTTTAACTTTGACACTTAGAATTATATGATTTTCTGCAAGTTACTTTCAAGTCTGAGTACTTGTTTTTAAGGTACAAAGAAAAATACCAAATTGAAATAGCCTATTAGGTTGCCTTGAAGATTAATGGATAAACATGTAAAAGTTCTATTAGCACAAAACCAGGTACGGTTGATGTTTTTTTGTAGCTTTTGTTGAGACAGGCTCCTAAGTCATGCCGTTTCATGTGGTCTCCATAACAACCCTATATGAGTATGGGGAAGAAAGCATTTAAATAAATGAGAGGAATCTGTACTTTCTTTATTTCTCAGCAATGTACTTTCTTGGCTTTAGAGAATGAATACTATAGTGGGAGAGAAAACAGCTGTCTGATGCTTCAACTTAGAAAATTTAAGAAAACATGGGCCAAGGAGTCTAGGATGCAAACGGTCTATATATCCTTTAACATTTGAGTAAAACCAAAAGAGAATGCCCTTTACATCTACAAAGCTATGTCTCATATGTTACTTGATAAATCCTTTCCTTCCTAGCTGAAAGCATTTCTTCCTCTAACTCACCTAACATTTTACCTGAACTTATATCACGTGTCATTGACTCATATTTGCCTTAATTATGTGTGTACAGGACTGAACTCCCTGATGAGAATGAAAGACCCTGAACCCCAAATCTGCCTCATTCATTTCCTTTGTCTGATTCATTTTAAAATTTGTCAGAGCTATTTTGCTTCAAAGTCAATGTTCTTTTTAACTGTACCATGAGCCCTTTCTAAAGCTTTTCTTGTTTTTAGTTACCAGTTTAGTTTGGGAAGGCTACACAGAGGGGGTTAAAATCAAAATATAGAAGGAGAGAGGTGAGTCAGGTAAAAAGGAAGTTGGTATTGAGAAGTTAGCAATGAAGCATTTAGCTTCCTAGGAGAGCGAAAGTTTACGAAAGAGTTTTCAGACTTTAATGAGGCACAGAACTAAACAATGTGGGTTCTGTTTAGAGAACAGAATGGCTCATATGGGTTGAGGAGCCTTCAAAATCCCCTGCTGACCATGAGCTTAAAAAACAGGAATCAGTCAGAGATGGGAAGGGGAAAATAGGTCAGCAAGCATGGTTTCCAAAGCACAATTGTATCAAGGTGGTGTGAAGACCATCTGGCTGATGGATGGTGGCCCACTGAAACCCAAGGTGATTAAGCTAATCCTGTTGGCTGTGTATTCCCTTCCTCTCTTGCTGATCCTCAAACCACCTGTCCAATGCTGCCTGTTCAGCCTAGGCCGCTCAAGGAGAATGACCTTTCCCCATGGAGACCACGGTCAGTAGATTCCATGGTGAACTATGCTTTATACATGAATGAAAAGAAAAAGCGAAGCTTTTAGTATGGTGCTTACAAAGATTATATATTTAACACAACATTTACCACCAAAAAAAAAAAAAAAGGCAAGATTGATGAGTAATGCTATTCAATCCCCTCTGAGAAGTCTCTCACAAATATTCAGGAAGTTCTAAACTCCCTCCCTTGGGCTCCTTCAAAATCTTCTACATTAAGTGATGATAAACTTTTATTTTAAACACTACTTTATTTTTTTCATACCTATTATTTGTCTATAGTTTCCTCCAACTAGACAGTGAAAACCTTGACAGCAGGAATTTACGTTTAACTTGAGAGTAGGCTATCAATAAAAGCCAAATTAGTTAAGGAAGTTTTTGTGGGTTTGGAAAACACTTCTGATCAGGTAAATGTTCCACAGTGTTGTTCCCTATCTTCTTCCTTTATTTAACATGACAAAAAGTATATTATAATATACAACCATTTTTTCCCTTTTAATTTGTTTTAAGATTTGACTAAGCAAAATAAATTACAAAAACAAAGAAACAAGAAAAATCCCAGCAACTATAAATGTCTGCTATAATTGAAAATTCTTTAAAAAAATGAAACAAATGTTGGTTTAAATTTTGTCACCCCTAATATTTCCTAAATCGAATGCTCTCTTCAAAAAACCACAAAATGATTTATTAGTCTCATTGCCAGCCTAAATTCACAAATATTTCTTTCTGTAAAGTCATGTTTACTAGATGTGACAAATTGAATTTCTTTCTTCTACCCTCAATCAGAAGCATACTCTCTAGGCTACTCAGAATTCAGAAAGGCTGTGCACAATTAAGATAAAGTGAAAATTATGCTAATGACACTTCCTGGGTATTCGGCCTCTCCATTCTTTTTGAGGCTTGCTCCATCTCACTTAGCATTCAGAAAAGCACAACTTCTGAGAAAAAGGAAAAGTCCAGTTTTTTGCTTCTATAAAGATATTCTAAAAGATCCATCCAGCCTTTGTCAAAGAATGGAATAAACATCGTGCCATTCAAGTACCCGTGAGTCCTCAGTACCTCTCAGCAGACACCACAGCAGTGGCTTCCTAACTGGGTTTCCCTCTTCAAGACACCTCTGACGTTGCCATGGGACTATCCTACCTGAAGCAGAGCCCTGATCAGGCCATTTCATTGTTCACGTGCCTTCAACTGTTCCAAGTGCCCACCACGTGAAATTCAAACCTTCTGAGATTTAAATCCGAGCCTTTTTCATGTGACCTCAACTTATTTTTCCAACCCCAATGTCTATTACTCCCTTCCACGTGCCCTTACAGTCTTCTCTTATTCCCCACCCTTATTTTCCTTAGTCTGTGTTTTATTTGTGCTATTCCCACATTCTTATCCAATGATGTTCATATTTTAAAACCAAATTTATGAATCGGAAATCGCTCTTATCCTACCAGGAAATACCGTTCATTTTGTGAACTCCTCCTAAAGCTGTGTTCCCTAGGGCGCCTTGTTTTAGCCATTTACATGTCATGTTTGCCTCTAACTTCTTTGCGGGCAGAGACTATCTGCAATTAATCTTTATGTGCTCTACAAAGTAGATATTTGATAAATAGCAGCAGAATAAATTGAATCAATGAGAGGTATTCAACACTGAAAGGAAGCATCCAGGATGCAGTAAAAAGCCTTAATATGGTTCCTGCCATTGAGTTACCCCACAAATATTTATTAAGCAAGTACTATGTGCCAGGCACTGAGGATTGAATGATCAAGGAGACAAAAAGCTTAACCCTCCAAAAGCATACAGTTTAGTATGGTGTTTACAATCTCACATTCTTAAAACGTCACGAAAATGACGGAAGTACAAGGAACAGAATCCTTGATAAACCCATATAGAAAGGGGTCTTTTTCTATAAGGCCCAGATGATATCACACAAAGGACAAAGGACAACTCTCACCGTTTAAAGGAATCCTGAGTATTATCTAGCTGTGAAGGAGTAAAGACTACTGAAGGGAATGCTGTGGGGTGAAGCTGGTCGTGCAAGCAGCATCTCACATTTGAGCACATTTCAGGTGCTATGCTTATTACTATCTACGCGTTATTTTACTTACTTTGAGTCATGTAAAACTTGGAGGAGGTGTCCAAACAAGCAATTTTTCAAGGAACCAGTGGTTGAGCATTAACAAAGAATAACCAGGAAGAAAACCAGGTAGAAGAAACAGCAGAAACAAAGAACCAGGGGCAGGGAGACCAGGTGTGTGGGGAAACCAGTTTTAATGAGAACAGAAAGCTGATTAGCGGAGGCTGTGGCGGTAAACCCAAAGCCTAATTCTAACCCGGAAATGAAGACTTGGTCTGATAGGCAAGAAGGAGGCATTAAAGGCATTTGAACAAGTGGACAAGCACAGTAAATATGGTAAGAAAAGAGATCCTGTGTGTTATGTAAGTGTTGAAAAAGGAAGCTCCTGGAGGCTGGGAGTTCTGTTAGAGGGCTGTAATAATGTCAGTATAGTCACAGCTAATAGGAGTTCCTACTGTGTGCCAAGAATATGCTAAAATTTTTACAATCATTATTAAATTCTTCTAACAAATTCATTGAATTCATTATTATTAGCAAACTCCTTTTAAATGTGAGGAAATGCAAGCTTATGGAGCATAACTGGCTCAAGTTCATCTGTCTGACTTTCAAGCTTAGGCTATCAATTACTGTGTCATGCAGCTGTCCCAACAACATTACAGTCACAATAGTACAGGACTGGGAATGCCAACAACCCCTTATATATGTACATAGCTGCACAGATTTTAAAACACTTTTACCTACATTTAGTACTTGGTCCTCATAATTACCTGTTGACACAGGCAGAAAAGGCTAATATATTAACCTGGCTTTACAGAAAAAAGCAGACTTTGAGAGGTAATATACCTCTACCAAGGTCACATGCTCAAAAGGTTACTGCTAAAACAAGAACCCACACCTCCAGCTGCCTTGTTCAATGTTCTATTAGCACTCCTGTTCACTGTACCGGCACACAAATGCACGCAGTAATTTTTTCTGGCACACCCTTGGTGCCTAGAACAGTGCCTGACACATAAGAGCTCAACAAGTATTTGTTCAATAAACAAATGAATATAAGATCACGTTAATATGTAATAAAAGTGCTATTCAATTATGCTGAACTATTATTGGCAGGTCCAACCTAATGATGATATGGCTATACCTGCTTATGATTTGACTAGCTCTCTCAGCAATATGTCAGATATAGATTATGCTTAATTACTAGATAATGCTTCAAGGGAAAAAGCATAATGAGAGGGGCCACACGGTTGAATGAGAAGGAATGAAGAAGTGGTTAGGGGACCGGAGCATGCCTACGTGCTTCATGTATCAGCCACAAAACGGGTAACACTCATCTGTGCTGGCAGTTGTTGGAGGACAACTTCCAGAGGTTAAAAAAAAACCCCTCTCTTTATCCTGTAACTCATTGTGATGTTGCAACAGAAGCATCACACAGCATATCCCTTTAGAGAAAAGGACTTATGATTTATTTATATATTAGGTGCCTAATGTGACTTATTTTTGAAAATGAAACTAAATAATGGCACACTCAAATTTGACTTAAATACTGTGATTAGCCTCTTACAACTCAAGACTGGCATTATTTATACTTCATACATATTACTAGTCTTTTTCACTTAAAAGTAAAATCAGCCTTCTGAATTTTCAGAATACAATAAATTTATTGTGTATGATAGCAAATTATTTTCCTGACTTATTATTGCTTCTGTTATGTGTAAGTAAAATTTCTGTGGCTAGCACAATTCAAAAAATGAAAACAGAAGCTAATATTGTTTAATATACTTAAAAATTCAGTTAGATATACTTAAATATTTGAATAGTTTACATTTAATGAGCATTTACTTTGTGCCATGAGCATACTGAATGCTTTATATACATTACTACCTTTACTCTTTATAACTCTATAAAGGTTTGGTGGAAACATCTCCAGGTATAGATATGGAAGGTAATGCTGAATAATAACACACCTGCCTCTGGGCATATGGGTATGCTATCTAGTTTCTCTACATCCCAGTCTCTTCTTCTGTAAAGTGGAAATAATTATACTGTCTCCAAGAGGTCTGATTATAAGTGGGACATGGGACAGCACACCTAAGATAGTATTTGATATGGTAGACACTATATTCAGTCATCCTTTATAAGTTTCTGCCCTTTCAGCAAGCGGCAGCTGAAACTACTTGGCTGGATATTCACTGGAGAAGATATGCAGCTGACATCAGAAGTCATTCCTGACACTTCCAGTCAAGATGGAAGAGTAGGTAAACCTTGCTCACCTCCTCACACAACCACATCAACATTACAACTAAACTACAGCACAATTGTTATTCAGAACCACCAGAAATAGAGCTGAATTGAAGTCCTACAAGTATGGAATTAAAAAAGAAAACACATCAAGACTGGAAAGAGAGGCAGCGAGGCAGAACAGAATGGTCCCCCACCCATATGTGGCAGATAAAATCAGGAGGAATATCTCAGGAGAGAGAGGACCCAGCCCCACATCAGGTCCCCCAGAACAGGAATTGAGTGCCAGGAAAATAAGTCCCCATAACTTCTGGCTGTAAAAATCAGTGGGGATTGCAGCTGTGGAAGAGAGAAACTTCTGGAGTCCCAGGAAGTTCCTCTTTAAGGACCTGCACATGGACTTACTTGACTCACTCCCTCTGAGCTCCAGGGCTGGGCCAGCAGCCCAGAAGCATACAGGGAGAAACTGAAGTGTCTGGCATTAGGGGGAAGCTGGGGGCAGCTGTGGGCAGTTTCTCCCAGAAAAAAGTGCTGGCAGAGGCCATTGTTCCTTTTCTTAGCCCTCCCCACACAGAGCCAGCAGGTGGGCACCATATCTGTGACTCCATCAACCTGGCTAATACTGTGCCTCACCCTGGTGATTCCCTGAGGCTCTATCCCACCCAATTTTCAGGCCCACCCAAGCTGCTTCCAATGGCTTTTCCATACTAATGGCTTGTCTTGGCTCATGCTTCAGATTTTCCTAAATTCTCTCAAACATGAAACATCTTGCCTCAGCAAGCCCCAAACCTCTCACTAAGTGGCCCCAGGCCTGGCACTAGAAGTAGCTGGCCTTGGTTCACAGCTTGGCCTCATTTGGGCACCTCTGAGCCTAGCACAAGTACCAAACATCTGAAGATCACTTTTTTAAAAGATTTCATTTATTTATTTTTAGAGTGAGAGGAAGGGAGAGAGAAGGAGAGGGAGAGAAACATCAATGTGCAGTTGCCTCTCATAAACCCCCTACTAGGGACCTGGTCTGCAACCCGGGCATGTGCCCTGACTGGGAATCGAACTGGCAACCCTTTGGTTCACAGGCCTTCACTCAATCCACTGAGCCACACCAGCCAGGGCTGAAGACCACTTTGTAGCTTATGCCTGATGGCCTGTGATAGATCAGTCAGTGGCTGACCTTGGCCTGTACCTTCCAGGAGGCCCCAGACCCTGCGCACCTAATGGACAGCTACAGACAACATTGGAGCACCACCACATAACCACCTCCATAAGCAACACACTCAAGGAGCAGAATTGGTGGGCACCAGGGCCCTGCTGAAGTAAGTCCTGCTTTGTGGAGTTAGCTCCTACTCAGCTGATCTTTCACAGTGATCTGAGGTTGGTGGTCAGTGATCAAAGCCAGCCCTTGTAGCTGATCAGCCTGGGTGAATCCCTCCCATTGACCTGACAAAAGCAATCCAGTCTAAACTATAACAGGCGGGTATACATAGCACACACAGTGGACACACCTTGAGTACCCAGGTTAAGTGATAGAGGAGGCCATACCACTAGATCCTACAGGATATCTACTACATTAAGCCACTCCACCAAGCCAGGGAGTCATAGCAGCTCTACATAATATATATAAACACATACAGGGAGGCTGTCAAAATGAGGAGACAAAGAACCATGGTCCAAATGAAAGAGGAGAACAAAAACAGAAAAAGTACTAAACAAAATGAAGACAGACAATGTATTAGATGCAGAGTTCAAAACTGGTATAAGGATGTTCAATGAACTTAGGGAAAGAGTAGATGAACTCAGAGAGAACTTCAACAGCATAAAAAAGGACATGGAAATGATACAAAAGAATCAGAAATGAAGAATACACTAACTGAAATGAAGAACAGTTTATAGGGAATCAACAGTAGAGTGGGTGAAGCCAAGAATCAAATCAGAGATTTGGAATATAAGGGAGCAAAAAACACTCAAACAGAACAGCAAGAAGAAAAAAGAATGAAAAAAAAGTAGGGCAGTAGTAAGGAGCTTCTGGCACAACTTCAATGCACATTTGTATCATGGGGGTGCCAGCAGGAGAAGAGAGAGAGCAAGATATTGGAAATATATTTGAAAAAATAATGAAAGAAAACTCCCTAACTCGGTGAAGGAAATAGACATACAAGTCCAGGAAGTGCAGAGAGTCCCAAGCAAGAGGAACCCAAAGAGGCCCAAGACATATCAAGACCAAGACATATCATAATTAAAATGCCAAAGGTTAAAGACCAAGAGAGAATCTTAAAAACAGCAAGAGAAGAGCTGTTTTTAAGAAAAGTATACATTTGCCCACTATAAGATACAAAAGCTGGATCTCACAGAAGTTTTATAATTTAATGAAAGGCTAGTTTTCTTGGTCATTATAAAGGTACTTTTCTTTTACATGGAGAAAAAATATAGATGATGAAAAATTCATTTCCAAGGAGATGATATTTTGATGGGAACATTCATAACTTATAATACTATAGAAAAACACTTTCTATAATGTCAACCCTAGCCTTCCAAATAATTTTGTGTGACATTGTACAAACACAAAATACTTAGTAAGTAAGTACTAACATTTATTGGGTAGCTACCATGCACTGGCACAAGATACACGTACAAGCACACACCTTATTTAAGCTTAACCCTATGGAGGTAGGGACTTCCTATTGTTATCTCCTTGCAGGTAAGTGAGGGGAGAAGAGGTTACTATAACTACCTGAGGTCACATGTCTAGTGTATGCTTGTACTAGAATTTGGATTGAAGTAGTATGGCTCTGGGATCCCTCATTCCCACCACCATGAGAACTGCCTTCCTTAGTTCTTAATTAAAATGAAAATAGCCAGTACTGGCAAAACTGTGGCTAAATTTCTATTGGTGGAGAGTCAATATCTATCATTATAATCTTTTTGGATAGTAATTGGTCAACGCAGACTAAAATTTTGAATTTGTATTGCTCCGAATCAGCAATTATACATTGGGGAAGTGCATGTTATAGTAATAAAAGCACCATATGACTGACACACGTGTGCGTGTGCACCTTGTGCCGATGTTTATTTTGGTACCATTTCCTGGCAAAACATTGGAATGTCATCAAATGTCTGTCAGCTGGAAAAAGATTATAATAGAGCATATAGATATATGACCACTATATTAAGCAAAAAAGCAAGTTTTCTCTTTTTAATGTATAGAATCTATTCCAGAAGGATGTATAATATACACCTTAAACTTATCTAAAACAAACCACTTAATTTTTGCTTTTCTTTTAAAGACCAGTATTCTTCAACAGACTGTAGTAAATGGCATCATATCCACACATCCAGGTTTATCCATGATTCTCTATTTCCCCTGAGCTCCCACATTTAAAGAAGCAAGACTGATATGACATCCAAAACATCAAGAATCAGCGCACTTTTCTTTGCTTCCAATACCAAAACCTCATCCAACCACAATTGGGTCACACTGGGCTTCTGCCTTCTGGGATAATACTTTTACCTTCCTATAGTCCATTCTCTATGTAGTAGAATGTACATCAGCTTACTTCACTCCCCTGTTAAAAACCTTCCAGTGGCTTCTACTGCTCATATATGCTCCCAGACACATTCCTCAAACACATTCAGCTCATTAGTTGAGAGCTACTTTTGTCCCCTCTGCAGAGAAAGCCCTTCCCCCTTATTTTTGCATGTCTGGCTCCTCATCATTTTGATCTTGTTTAAGTTTCACCTTGTCTAAGAGGTCTTCCCTCTGACCCGCCAAAGTGGTCACAAGCATCCCTTAATCTAATTATCTGCAAGGCACGGACTGCTGTTGATAGTTCTCTTAGTTTATTTATTTGTTAGTTAGTTTTGTCCATGAACCTGGCAGGGAGCCTTATCTGTTTTATTCATACCTATATCTTAGCACCCAAAATAGTGCGTGTGTGCAAAACATGCACTCATTGAATACTTGTTGAATAAAAAGAATGTGGATTATATAGTTGAATATTTGCTAAGAGAGATACTATTTATATGTAATTGTTTATTTTTGTTATAGAAGCAAAGGAAAAAGTGTGGAGAGATACTAAACAGTAAAGATTCACTTCCTCAGGGAGGTGGGAAAAGGAAAATCAACTTTTTTCACAATAAATCTGCATCTGATTAATTAGAATAAGTGTGCATTTCTTTTTAAAATTAAAAAAAATAATTCAATGAATAAGATACTAAAGAGAATGTCATACTCCCTTGGCTGGGAAGACACACTGATTATAGAGCTCTCTCTCCAGCAGCAGATCACTATGATAGCAATCTTGTTGTAGTAGTAACTTCTCTATCAATAATTGAAAGTAATTATTTACAGATAGCTGCAATCACAGGTACTAAATTGTTTTAAAACCTTAAAGAAAGGGGTAATATTCAGTTATTTAAAAAAATAATTTTCTAATAAATTCTGAAATGCCCAATTAGGACAGGTTTTATGACTAGAAAAAACCTTACAGACCTTTGAGGAAGGTGATACTCATATGATTAAGTTCAAATGTGTTTATTTAACATTGTTTTTATATTATTTTATAATCATACTTCAAATACTATTACTTTAATTAGGGAAATTCCCTAGTTAATAAATCTACAGGGTTGGAGTATGAGATACTGAAAATCAAAAAACTAGATTTGGAAAAAATAATGATGACAAATGTGTTCAATAGATTCACTAGAAGCTAATTAGGAGTCACCTTACCTCAATAAAAGATGGAGAACTTGATGGTAATGGAAAGGGAGTAACAGCCATCTGATTGACTGCATCTTCATTTCTGTGGATGTTAAAATAGCAGAATCAGTACACAGTAAATGGCAAGTTCCTGGCTCAAATTAGAATCTTTTCCTCAGTTCTCAGTTGAAAATGCACACTCAGCTTTACCGAATTAAAAATATATATCACATGCAAAATAGATGTATTACTCAAGGGATACTGAGATACAATTATTAGTGACAAGGAGTGATGATGCTAGGAGCTGTCCAAATCCTGCTTAGTAAGTCAGGTGCTGCAGAGGATAATTTTGGAAAGTCATCAACTCTTTCTGCACTGAGGAGTATAAATTTTTCAAAAGGGTGTGTGTAACCTGTAAGCCCCACTAATGTTTACAGCATTTTTTTCTTTGAACTGGAAAGATTCCCCGCCTCCTCACTTGGCTTCTTACTTTGTTCTGCCAAACGAAGGATGATGGGATGCATATGACAGTCCCCACCTGGGTGGACTCTGTGAGGCGGAGTGATGGATGGGGAAGGCAGAGATCTGGTCGGGCAACGCTGTGTGGGTTAGGTTAATTCTACTCCTCATCATGCTAATGGGAGCAGAAGAGGTGGGAGCTGAAAGTTCATCACCAGAGTGACAGGCACAGAATAATTCCTGGAATACCAGTTCTGATTATTTGGGCTTATTTCCACTATGTTATTTATTAGCAAATGGTAGACGGTGGTTCTGTGGGCAATTTATCCTTTACCTTTCAATCATGATGCACAACCAATATAATTATCTCAAGGTTTATGTTAAGTCTGACTTTAAGCCTTGCAGGGGCGTCCAACCTTCTGGCATCTCTGGGCCACACTGGAAGAAGAGCTGTCTTGGGCCACACATGAAATACATAAACACTAACAAAAAATGATGGGCAAAAAAAAAAAAAAAGTCTTGAGTAAATTTACAATTTTGTGGTGGGCCGCATTCATAGCTACCCTGGGCCTCATGCTGCCCGTGGGTCATGGGGGTTGGACACCCCTAAGATTTCACAATATAAACAAAGCACCAAAAAAATGCTTCTTACTGGTATGGAAAGACCGTTCACAGATCTCTCAATATGACCAGATTATATAGGATAACCACTACCTGACTTAGGAGCACACTCAAAATCCCACCCATATTATTTTTTACTTCTCACCAACTGGAAAAATCCATTGGTCCACATCATTCCTGCTTTGGGATTTTAATCATATCATGGCCTTTAAGCAAAATGCCTTTCTTTATTTAATTTATGTTCCACCCATCCTTCTTCTCCAGTGTGAGTTCAATAACCTCAACTAGGAGAATTATTTCCTTAAGTTCAGACTGTCTACCTATTGATATCTTCCAAGTTCACATAGTTTAACCCAGGTGTTTTTCTGAGCTTATGATTTGCATATCCCACTTCACATCTCCACTAGCTGTCTTGTAAGCATCTTAAATAAAATAGAGCTCTTTATCCCACTTAGTCCCCCTAGGGTTCCAAAGTCAATTTCTTCTCCACCTGTGCAAATGTCAACGGCATCTGCCCCGTTGTTCAGCGAAGAACCTGAGAGTCATTCTTGAAACCTCTCACGCCTCAATTGTATATCCAATCCATGCTATGCAGGAGCAACAAATCCCTGTTAATAAAACCATGTAGATATAGACATTTTACCCTTTGAAGTCCCAACCTGTTGCCATTGATTTTTTGGAAATGGTTTTAGAAATTTCCAAGTTGTCCTTGAATTGCCTAACTGTGGACATCAGCAGTTGTCTCCTTTTTCTACCATGTAGAAAACTTTGACTTAATTTTCTTCCAGGTATAGGGGGATACCTGCTTATTTTTTCAAAGTGTATATTTACTGCTGTTGCTATTTCATTAGAATGTATTGATATTAAATTAAAAAACCTGACTTTAAAAAAAGAAATCTTGTTGATTCTACCTTCAACACATATCTTGAATCTTTGCCCTTCTTTCCCTCCTGTCCTTGTGCAAGCGATCGGCATTTCTCATCTGTATTAATGTAAGAGCACACTAGGTGGTCTCCCTACTTACGCTCTTCATCCTCTCTCTTATCTACTCTTCACCTAGCAAAGTTATTATGGTTCCAAATCACAAATCTGATTAGAAATCTCACCCTGTTTTAAATATTCCTATGACTTCTTAGTGCCCTTAGGGTCAAGTCCACAACTGTCAGGGAGGCTGTCAGGCCTTCAGCACTCTGAGTCTCCCTCTCTTCTCCCTGCTCCCTTTGTACCTCTCTCCTGCTACACCGGGTTTCTTTCCCTTTCTCACCTGAGTCAAGCTCCACTCACCTCAGGGCCTTCTCTCACTCTCTTTCCTTCTTCTCTGCATGCTGTTGCCCAAATCCTTTGTCTGATTTATACTTATTTCTCCTTCATAGCTCACCATAAATGTCATTTTCTGAAACAAGCCTTCTAGGATCTCCATTATATGCATGTTTCTAACACCCTACTCAATGATCATAGATCTGTTTCTTTCATAATTTACCTAACTGATTTGTATGAACGCTTGCTTCACGTTCCCCTCAGCGGTTAAGCACTCCAAGGACAAGATTCCTGTCCTTCCTACTGTCTATTATATCATCTAGGGTAAACACAGTGCCAGGCAAAGAGTTTGTACTTAACACAGCTATTTTTTAAAATGTAATAACCTCTCACTTCAATAAGGAGACAGAGGTAGGAGTTCTAATACTACCACTAACTAGCTACAGGATTTTGGAGAAATAACTTCTAGGAGAATCGGTTTCCTGATCTCTTAAGTAAGTAGGTTAAACTCTATGAATCTTAAACTGATATAAATTCTTATGAAATGAAGCAGAGTATAAATAAAGAGGTGAAGTTTAAGTTGCTCTAAACTTTTCAGATTCTTGGATTATCTAGCATACCAGCCAAATCAGCGCAGAAAGAAGAAAAACTAAAACTATGAATTGATAGAGAGCATGAAGAATATCTTTTATTTTTCTGACAGCATTATAGATGCCTTGGCATGCCTTATTATGTTACGAGATAGCTATTGTTTCTCATGGACTACAATCCATTCCCCAGCAGTTTGCTCACACATAGAAGAAGTAGTCAGTTACCTCTAAGTAAGTAATAGCATTTCTTTCGTATTCAGTTTCCCCCATTGAATAATGCAACAAAGCTCCGCTCTAGCTTAAAGCCGAAAGTCAACAGGACATGTCTACTCAGGATTCAGAGCCCATGGGGCAGAGTGTATCGGGCAGTAATTAAGCAGATGGCCTTTCCTATCTCTTTCAAAGGTTACCAGCATTAAAAATATGGCTGCAGATAAATTCTTATTGAGAAATCATGATTAGCTGGACCAAGTTAGCTCAAATCAGCCAAGTTATCCTTTCACAATTTAATGATTTTCCCGAAATTAATATGACTTTCCTGGCCTTTAAAGTCCCTATTAATTTTTTTAAGCCTCACAGAAGAGAATTACTGTGAGGCTTAAAAATGGAGAGAAGAAAGCTGCTATCAGAAGTCACAGCTCATAATCCTCTATAATCCACTTACTAGTGAGTGTTCACACACCACCTCAGCATCAAGCCAGTGGGGACCTGACATGGCAGCGATTTTAACGAGAAAGAAGTAGAATGAGGGAGACCAAAGGAGAGAGGCCATTTACACTTCAAACAAGTGATTAACTTGAATGATTTGGGGGGACCCTTTGATACCTCATATTCTCTGATACTCATAAGGAATGAAGTCTGTTTGCTTTATAATGAACTTTCCCCTTCCAATATGCTGAATAAGTGACTTAGGCCCTGATGCCCCATACAGGACATGATGAGGAATTGTAATTGTTTGTTGGTGTTTTTATAATTGTCTTTAACAGCTGTTGAGAGAGAGATAATGGAGTTCTAGCACGGACAACAGTGAGAACAATTTTCCTGGGTAAGGAACCCTGTAAGTGTATGTCTTTCCTTATCATTGTATTTGCCCTGTTCTATTAAAATTACTCATGCTGTTCTTTCTCCCTCGCTGAACACAGAGATGGGATCTGATTTCTCTGTATCCCCAGCGTGTAGCTGACAGAGAGTAGGTATACTGTAAGTGTCTGTTGCATGAAAGTGATCTTAACGAGGCAGGGGAAAGGCAGAAAGCAGGACTACCAAAACTATGCTCTGTGCTTTCCACACAGTTTCAACGAGGTAATGACAATGTGCTTCTTGCAGTCACCAAGCTGTCAGTATTAACCACATGAATGGACATTTTTTGGGGGTGTCTGCCCAGCCCACAGTGGTTCCATGGATGGGCTGTGCGCGGCAATGTCCATATGTGTAACACTGACAGCCTGTCTCAACCTCAGTGGGTGTGAGGGGCAGGCACCTGCCTTGGTTTAGTGCCTGCCCCAATAGCAGTGTTTCTCCCAGGAACTCAAGATTTAGAACACACACATTCAGATCAGGAGTGTAGTATCCAGACCATACCAATGGACATGATTATACAAGGTCCTGCACAAGTAGCACCCTTTTTTATTACAAAATCATAAGCATGTAATTCTGTAACATAACATCACGCTCAAGCAGATGTTACTTCTGCTGGACCCAGTATATAGAGTAAGACAACGATGTGTTACTCTGAAAAGATATCTAGACCTAAGCAGACCAAGGCAAGAATACAGTTCTACCTATGTAAGTTCTATCAGTAAAATGTAATGTAAACAAGATACTAAACAACTTTCTAAAACCTTCATTTCTTAATCTACAAAATTGGGGTAGTCCCTTCTAATAGAATTGGTGTGAGAGAATGTAAATGCCAGAGTACTAAGGCACAACATAGGGTTTTATGACGATCAGTCTCAGATGCTGAAATTTCCAGGTGCTAAGTCCTCAGTTACTCGTAATTCATTCAGCATCTACCCTTATATCAAAAAAAAAAAAAAATCACCAAATCTAATGAATTCTTTCTAAAGACATCATCCTTTCTTGTCTTTTCTTCTAGTCCCATGTTTCCCATCCTAATTCATGTACTTTTCACGTTGCCTGGACTATGATAACAACGTCCCTATTTATTTCCTTTTTCTGCTCTGAGTCTCAATAAATTTAAATCATGTCCTTTTCAACTTGAACCACTTGATAGCACTTCCATCAACTGAGCCTGAAAATTAAAATCTCAATAACTCAACATCAGAGAGTTATCTCTATTGGTGCTTGTTTTGCCTGATGCAAGTCTTAGAAGTTCTTGGAGGACTTATTAACTATATGGTTTTATACAGCATCTGACAAACACTAGGTACTCAATAAATGTTTGAATGAAGGCCATTCATGCAGGTAATTCTTTCCCGTGTAAGTGTACCCAAGCAGCACTAGTTCTTGCTGCACCCACTTCTCCAACAGTAATCTTGCTCTCCTCTGAAATTCTAAACTTACATGGTCTTTCTCACCAAGTTCATTTTACTCTTCTAAGAATACTTCACTGCATTTTTCGAAGCACATACATGTTCTAGAAAGGGATCTGTTGATAAAACCCTATATGTTTATTCCTTATCCATCACAGTTGTAACCATAATTCAAGTTGTAATAAGATATTTTACTAACATGTTATTTGAAACATCGATCTAACAACCACATTAGGAATTTATCCTAATTCCTTAGGATAAATACGGGATATTCTCCCCAATATAAACTCTGAAAGAACAGTGTGAATTGTGGTCGAAAGAAAGATTTGTGGCTATTAGGAGAACATACTTATCCTTCAGGAAAGAACAATGAGCCCATGACAATTTGTGAATGAGGGAAGAAAAAGGAATATGATATAATGGGTGGTGTGTATATTTATAAAATGCCATAACTTCCATTTATCAGGGACTGAGTTATATCCAAGAAGCATTTCTACTTCTTTTAAAAGAGAAAGTGTGTTCCATCCTAAAATCCATGTAGAATCCCAAATAGCTAAAAGAATCTTTGGAAAAAGCAAGTAGGAGGTTTCATCCTTCCTGATTTCAAAATTTATTACAGAATTATAGTAATCAAAACAATACAGTATTGGCATAAGGACAGACATAATGGACCAGTGGAACAGAATAGAGAGCCCTAAAATAAACCCTCCTATATGCATGGTCAAATGGTTTTCAACAAGGGTGTCAAGACTGTTCAATGGGGAAAAGGATAACCTTTTCAACAAATGATGCTGGGAAACTGGATGTCCACATTCAAAAGAATGATGTTGGATCCTTCCCTTAAACCAAATACAAAAATTAACTCAAGGTGGAACAGAGACCTATATGTAAGAGCTAAAACTATAAAACTCTTAGAAGAAAATACAGGAGAAAAGCTTCATTGCAATGGCTTTGGCAATGATTTCTTGGCTCTGACGTTAAAAGCAGAAATAATGTCAACAAAAAATAGATAAATTGGTCCACATCAAAATGAAATGCTTCTTGCATCAAAGGACACAATCAACAGAATGAACAGGTAACCTATGAAATAGGAGAAAATATTTGCAAATCATTTATCTGGTAAGGGGTTAATATCCAGAATACTAAAGAATTCCCACAACTCAACAATAACAACAACAAAACAAACCACCTGATTAAAAAATGGGCAAAAGACTTGGCTTGAAAAGACATTTCTCCAAAGACATACAAATGGCTAATAAACACATGAAAAGATGTCAACATCACTAATCATCAGAGAAACGCAAATCCAAACAACAATGAGATACCACTTCTCACCCATTAGAATGGCTACTATTAAAACAAACAGAGTATAAGTGTTGGTGAGATTTTGGAGAAACTGGGACCCTTGTCCACTGTTGGTGCTAATGACATGTACAGCTGCTGGGGAAAACAGTAGGATCATTTCTGAAACAATTAAAAATAGAACTACCACATGATTCAGCATTTCCATTTCTGGGAATATATCCAAAAGAATTGAGAGTAGGTACTCAAAGAGACATTTGTATACTCATGTTCATAGCAGCATTATTCACAATAGTCAAAAAGCAGAAGGAACCTGAGGTGTCCCTCGACAGAAGAATGGATAAACAAATGTGGCATATATATAAATGGAATGTTATTCTGACACATGCTACAACAAGGATGAACCATGAAAACATGTTAAGTGAAATAAGCCAGTAACAAAAGGACAAATGCTGTAAGATTTCCACTTTTATAAAGTACCTAGTACAGAATTCAGAGACAGAAAGTAGATGGTAGTTGCCAGGGGCTAGAGGAAGGGGAGAAAGGGGAGTTATTTTTAAAGGGAAACAGCTTGAGCTTTGCCAAACGTGAAGAGTTCTGGAGATGGATGATTGCGATGTCTGCACAACAGTGCTGATGTGCTTAATGCTACTGAGCCGCACGCTTCCAGTGGTTAAGATGGTAAATTTTATGCATATTTTACCACAATTAAAAAATATTAACTAAGCAAGACAAAAAACAAGTACAAGTGTGATGAGGACATGTTTGAATTATTTACAAAATAACTGAAAACATTATTGTCTTCAAGATGGCTCTGGTCGTGCCACTTGGAAATTCACTTTCTGAAACCCATAGAATCTTACTTTATGCCAACAAAACAGCATTTTATCAAAAGCAGAAGTTAAGGGCCTGAATTCGGCCTGGACTGCTGAGTAGATTGATTTAATCTGTCTGCAACCTATTCTAAAGCGATTACAAGTACAATCGAGCGCCTGGCACAAGATTCAGATAGGCACGCACAGAGAAGGTGAATACATGAGGAACACGTCAACACAACTCAGCAGCCTATGTGTTATTTTCTGACTGTAGGAAGTGTAGTGATGTTAGACACATATGGACAGAAAAAAAGCGACTCTCCATTTACTCCATTAATTGAAACAAATTAACATTCAGCTGGGAAATCTCCATGTGAACGAACCAGAAGTAATATATAAAACAAGGCAAATCATATCTCCTTTCTGTGATGCAAAACTCCTTTCTGAAAAGAATCCAGAAGATATTTCTAACTATCTGAATAGACTGAACAGTTTCCCATTTGCAATAGGAAGAAACCGACAAAATGGCTGAATATGCTGAATTTGAAATACATATCTAATGACAGTGCAGTTATGAACTCTATTTACTTGACATTCCAAACAATGTCAGTCACTAATGAGGGCTGCTGGGAGCAACTTAGCATCCAGACCCACAGTGTACAAAGGTGGCCCCAGGCAAGTTCTTAATAATGGCCAGTCGTGCAGAGGAAAAGGTGGCTCACCAGATACCTGGCAGTGCAGACTGGCAGGAGGGTTCATCAGGAAGCTTGGGACTAGGTAGGATAGGTGACTTAGGCTAATAAGTTACTCAAAGAGATTTTTTTTTTAAGGTAGTGTAGTACATACCCCATGCCATTCCTCTCTTTATCCTGGCTAGCAAAGTCCAAACATTGTTGAGGTAGCCCGCCCTTACCATGAGGCAATGGGGCTGAGAAAGGTGAACCCACAGCCCCACCCCAGGTATAAATCCAAAAATATTAGCTCCTGCTTGACTCCTCTGAGATAAGCATGGCGATCTTTCAAGAGCCAGTAAATGCTTTGGCAATAGAAACATGTCCTACTGGAGATCCTTAGTAGAGACTTGTTCGGCAGTCTTGTGCCCTGCTAAATAAGTATGGAGGATAAAAACTGAGCATCAAAGCTAAAAGCCTGAATGTGACAAGAACATGTGCAGAGGCAGCCAAATATCTCATTCTGGTTGCTCATGGTTTGTCAAGATGGCTCTGCTTTTATCACCCTTCCCCCCCATTCTTTGGCAGCAAGCAAATCAATAGAAATCAATTTGGGCCAATGTAAGCAGAGGGGCATATATTAGAGGGACACTGGGATCTCAAGAAATACAGGCAGGCTGTATGACCAGAATTAAAACAGATAGGAACTAAGAGACCTTCAGAGGACAAGGAAGCAGGAAGCACAAAGATGTATAGCAGGAACTTCTGATCAAGGTGCTGTGACTCCATTAATAAATGCCATTCATATAAAACCACTCATATTATTTGTCTTCTATTCTAAACCTGAGGTATCATATTGCCCAGGCTTAGTTCATATGACCAACCAATGGTCACACCTCAGGAATGAGAGGAAGGTCTGGCTCGTTCAGCGTCCACAGAGGGAGACAGGCACCTAGATTTACAGCTCCACCACACTACATACATTGTGTGTGTGTGTGTGTGTGTGTGCGTATTTGAAGGAGTGGAGTCTATCAAAGGAAATAGGCATTCTGCAGGGAAAGGGGTATAGACATTGACCAGCAAAAACCAAACCAAACCAAACCAAACCAAACCAAACCAAACAAAAAACATCACATCACCCTGGCTGGTATGGCTCAGTGGATTGAGCACCGACCTGCGAACCAAAGGGTCGCTGGTTCGATTCCCAGTCAGGGCACATGCCTGGGTTGCAGGCCAGGTCCCCAGTGTGGGGCGCATGAGAGGCAACTACAAATTGATGTTTTTCTCTCTTTCTCCCTTCCTTCCCCTCTGTGTAAAAGTAAATAAATTAAAAAAAAAGAATTACATTCCTACTGATTTAGTAGATATTTAAAAAAAAAATGAAAAAGCACCACATCATCCCTGTGACCATCACAAGTAGGTGTTTCTGAGTGCCACCGAAGTGAAACAAATGTAGTCATCATTTCCACGAGCTGGTACTATGTTAAGGAGTGGGAGTAGCAAAGAAAAAGTTACCAACTCTGTCCTTGAAATAATAAAATTGATTTTCAAAGACATTCTACAAAGTCGTAACAGAAAGATGGGCTTGTTCTTTGATAGCAATACTTACCTAAGTCACTGAATTCACCTAATTCATGAAATAAATAAAATTTTTGGTCAGTTAAGACTACCTAACTATAAACACCCTCAAAGGAGGAAAATTTATGCATACTGTGGATATTCAAAAGAATATGCTATAGGCTTTCAAAATGTTTCTAGAAATGTATGTGTGATGGAATCAGAACCAGATTTAATGGACAGCTTCCCAAGGTTACCACAGTATGTCAAAGGAAACAATGATTCTTATTTGGATGCATAAATTGTAATGTCCGACAAAAGAGCAAAACACAAGACACTTCAACTGCACCTTGTTCTTTCACCAAAAGGCTTATAAATTCTACTTACACATATAATAAATAATCAAAATTACTATTTAAAATGAATAGTACAGGAAACATGTACTGAAGAAATTAAGCAAGAGTCAGCACTTCAGACCACCTGAGAGACTTATATGGGTCTACCATATGGTCCAACTAAAGAGAGAAACAGAGGAGCCTTGTAGGAGTGTGTCTCTACTTCCTTTCGCCCTGCAACTCCCAATGACGGGCCTCTTCCTCAAACCCCCACGTAAGATGTCCCATGAATGATATTTTACTGTGCACGTGAAAAGGGGCATTGCATACTTTAATGGTCCACGAGAGTCAGAAAGATGTTTTCTTACAGTGTTCAAAGCAAACGCCATACACAGCTGTACTCATCTAATGGTACTTTCTTAGAGATGGACTGATTTTCTCCTACAAGTAAATATTCAGGTATGTTGGGTATAACATCTAAACACCTATGACTTTGCTTATATGTCCTTCTGGTCTCAGCTTAAGCATTTTTCTCTGTGACACCTTCTGTTAGGCTCCCGAACTAGGTTAGATTTGTCTCCCGTAAGTCCTTGTAGTATCATAGACTTTCATCACTGCATAAGGTACCCATTGTTTACTCTCTGCCTTGTTGCTTAGGGCAGAGATTGTGCCGCTGACTCCACAGCACCAGCACAGGTAGGCACTCAGCAAATACTTGTTGAATAAATGCATGAATATTACTTTATGAAAGTAAAACTCACGATTGTGCCCACCATCTTTCCCCCTCACATTTATCAAAACTAGGTAGTATAAAGAATCAGGAATACAATAAGGACTTTAAAAACATCCATTCAGTTTGCTTCTTTGGATTAGGACCCTGAGAGTCACATTAATTTCAAGTCAATACCATCTCTTAGGGAACTGGCCAGAGGAAGACAGACCACACTGAACTTTTAATTACAAAAACAAGACATATGTTCAATCGCCATGGTAAGGTGATCCCATGGTGAGTCCACTTCTACTCAGTAGGGCTTGACAGCTGGCACTAAATCCAAGGGGATCAGTTTCATTTGGCCTCCTTACGCCCCAGGAGTTTTTACACTGCACATGTTTTCCACATACAATTAAGTAATGGAGAGTGAGTTGTTATACATGACATTTAGAGCTGCAGGCAACATCATTAATCTCCTTGGATCCCCACACTGCCAAATACAGCAATTCCTTCTCCATAGTCTTAATATAGCTCTCCCCCTGTGCTTCAATAGGTTGAATAGGAAAGCCCATAGAACTAAATGTCTGGCGCATAGTAAGAACCCAGATTGCAATGTACCTCTGGACGATCCAGAGCAGAAAAATTCAGTATATCAGAGTCCCTATGTGGCTTAGTGCACAATTACATAATTGAGGATTGTATAAAATGTAATGATGCAGGAAAAAGAGAGGAGGGGGAGTGATTATGTAAGTCACATATACATAACAGCAACTTACTAATTTTCACTAATGACTCATAGACCCTTTGAGAATTATAGATCAATTAGTATATGAATAAGTATAAGTGTTAAAGGAATATGACAAGAACTTGATCGCATAAATGTACATCACTGTAGACCAATGACTCCAGTAAATTAATATGTTGCCTGCAGCATGTTTGAACAGCTTTGTGTGATTACTTTCCTGTTAATCATACTCCTAAATTTGTGGCCAGTTCCCATTTTTTATCACAATTGTCAACAAATTTGAAAAAGTATTGTCAAGGTATAAAAAGCTAAAAATTTCTATGTAACGGAAGTGCAAAGAGAATCAGTAATTCCAACTAAGGAAGAAAATATTGTCAAATAGAAGTACTAACTGTAAAGGAATATAATTTATAAAACTCAGTTTTTAAAGTAATAATAGATATAACACAAGTTATGCAGTTTAAAAGTATAATTGTATCTGTTGTGCCAAGATGGTTTCAGTAGTAACTTCCCGAAAATGGATAGCAAGTCAACATTTAACTGCTCCAGGATTTGGTTCCAAAAAGGCAAAAGTGAAGGTCTTGTGACAGTAGAATGAAAGAGGTAATAAATATATGAGCAGAGGCTGAAAGATGTATCTACATGAGTAATGAGCTAGACAATCAGCTTGAGGGAGACAGGATGGTATGTGGGATAGCGCCTAAAATGCACAGGTGACCACACGAGAAGAGGACTTGTCTCCCGTTATGCCGCCTCCATCACAGAGGTACAGAGGCTGACGAGCAATAAAATACTGGGTTGGTCAAAAAGTCCGTTTAGTTTTTCCATAAAATAAAAAACACATCTTTTATTTTCACCAATAACGTTATTTATTTAAGTATTGTGAGTATGTCAGCTCTCTCCCACATGTTAGAATGTTGACTTTCTCAATGTCTCCATTTGATCGCTATCAACTTCAACTAGTCTTCCTTACCACAGAGCATTGTCCAGCAAGAAATCTCCAGCACAAAACTTCACAAACCACTTTTGACACGTCCAATTGGTCACAGCACCTTCCCCATACACTGCACAAATCTATGTTTGCATTTCAGTTGTTTTTACCTTCCTTGAAATAATAAAGCATAATATACCAAAAATGTTGCTTATTTTCTTCCATCTTCAATATTAAAATGGCTCCACAAAAATTGACCAATTTCGATAAATTAAAAAAAATGCATGCTGATATGACAGCTGTCACAATACAATCTAACAAAACTGTTTTGAATGAAGTTAAAGACAACTAAGCACTATTAGAGCCATCTTATGGAAAAAAACAAACTTTCTGGCCAACCCATTATTTTCTTGATTTCCTTAACTGTTTTAAATTCCGACACTAAATTGATATTACTTATGTAAAATCTAATATATTTATTGACATGGGGGTTAATTTATGTTTATTAGACTTATCTCTATACATTCCTCAATTAAACAGTGTTCTCTTGTTAAACTATCAGGCCATCATGAAAAAACAGGAGGAGGAGCTGCAGGAGCGGTAGCAGCAGCAGCTGACAGAGAACTAACAGAGGTGTTTTAGGCAGGTTTTGCCCATGTCTCCTATTCTAACATTTACCAGAAATGGTTCGATGTAATATCTGTATCTATCTCTTAGAGTGGTTAATCGTTATGGTGATAATTAAAGCATTTTTAGACTGTGAGTGTGCTTTACTTTAAAAAATATTCAAGATTCTATTCCCTGCTTGGTGTGGGGATTGACTATGGAAGTGTGGGGCCAGCTGGGTGGAGGGGGGCAAAGGGAGGAAAATGGAAAAAATGTAATGGCATATAAACAATAAAACATTAACAAATATTCAAGATTCTGGAATTAGACAAAACACATATGAAGGAGTAACTGATTTTAGTCTTCCTCTTTCCTTCTCTAAGACTTCTTTTAACTCCTTCTTCCTCCTCTTCCCACCTTTTCCTGCCATCATCATCATCGTCATCATCACCATCATCACCATCATCATCACCATCACCATCATCGTAACTGCAGCAGTGAATATTGTTGGGCCCATATTGCCAGACAATTCACACGTATTAAAATATTAGATGATTTATGAGATAGCTACAGCACCCCCACTTTACAGAGCAGGAAACTGACCATACTCACACAGCGCAAATATAAAACCCAGTTTCAAACTCAGGAAGGTGAATTCAGGATTTGCTCTTTTAATTATTTATAAAGCCTTATAGTTTAGTCTTGCTTTAGAAAAGAATTCATCACCTTAGTTAAGAGTTCTCAGGCAAATGAATAGTTCCTTCTCTTATGGAAACTGAAGCATTAGTTAATAAAATGTTGGCACACAAATTACGAGATCTATCTATTGAATCAAACAAAAGATTGTCAGCAGTGCATCCATATCTCGATTCCATTTCAGCTCATTTTCGTTAACAGTCTAAAAGTGGATATGACAATAGATTGTTTAGAATTAATTTTTTCTCTCTATAAAAATATAGAAAATCTTTCTAACTTAGGTTATTTGGGAAAGCAGTGGAAAAAGGAACTAAGGTATGAGTAATTATGTAAAATAATGACACTATGTATTTTTACTTTTATTTTTTTCTATATGTATTTTTAAATCCACAAAGTAAGTCAAACTAACTTACTATGATTGTTGTCTTTGGAGAATAAATAATGTAGAATTATTCTGTAGGAACTGAAAAAAAAAGTTATTCAATAGAACTTTTTGAATGCCTACTATGTGCTAGGCATTATAATTTAATGATCATGCAAGACACGTCTATAATTAGATTATATATTTTCAGGGTACAGTGATACTCCTAAATTGCTTAAAATCACTTCCAGTAAATAAGTATTCAGCAGCATCTTCAATTATGCTACATCATTAATTTACTGAACACATTATTTCCTTCACTCAGATCCCTTCTGAATAATCAAAATTGAAATAGTTAGACACTAAATTAATGGGGCTTTATTACCATTATAAAATTCTACTCAGCTTTCTCTTCTGTATTCTAAACAAGTCAAGTCATTTAACCTTCCTTTCTTGAAGGAGGCGGGTTCTATTTCTCAATACTTAATTGCATTAAATGATTTCCTTTGGATCCTATTCAATTTTCTGTTTGCTCTCTTTAAAACAGGATGGCCATTATGGGTAATAAAGGCCCCACAAATGCTGAATAGGTAACAGTAATATTAACAACAGCACCCCGACACCACGAGCTGAGCACTGAAGTGCAGATCCCATTGAGTGCAATGTAAGTCTTCTCCTGTAATCTTCACACAACCTCATACAAAGTTTTCGCAGCTAAGTGGTTTGAACTCTTTACTTGCATGGACTTCTCTCAATGGACATCCTAAACTCTTTGTTTTTAACTTAAGTGTTTTTTTCTTTTTCTTCCTTTCTTTTTTTTAGTAAAAGGCATTTTTTATTATATATTTTCCATTACCGTCTATCCTCTTATACTCCTCCCCCCCTGCAATTACCAAACTGCTGTCCATGTCCACGAGTCCTTTTTCCTTTTTGCTTGGTCCCTCCACCGCCAACTGCCCCCCATAGCTGTGATCTTCATTTTTCAATTAAAGTTCACCTTCAACATTACTTTGTACTGGCCTCAGGTGTACAGCACAGTGGCCAGACAGTCATACCCTTCGCAAAGTGCTTCCCCCGATATTCCCATCGTTCTAGACTCTGGAGTGGCTGACCTTTCCTCCAGTCTACTCATCTTTTCACCTCCTGAGTCTAATTTTGTAACCTCTGGCAATCGGAGGGCAGAGAAACTCAGAAAGAAGATCTGTGACTACCAGAGCAGGGTGAGGTGAGAAAGCCAGAGGAGGTCATCTCAACACACAGAGACTCACAAGAAGAAGGAAGGTTTCTCCTTCTGGAAGCAAGAGTTAAAAACTGGAAGGCCAGAAACTGCTAGCGAGTGGGAGAAAAAGTCGCAAGTAGGATTTCTTTAGGAGCAGAGCGACAACACGCCCTGAGGCTGAAGTGATGCTGTGGAAAGAAGTATTTCAATCATCTACATTAGTGCCCATCTCTGGGAATAAAGTTACCCCTAATCCCAGAAACCCCCTGGGATTGTATAGGTTTTACTGACAGGTAAGAGAAGAGGAAGAATAATAATCACCATCATAAAATACCAGCTAACACTCTTCCAGCCTTTACTCTATGCTAAACACTGTACTGAACATTACAAATTGCTGAAATATCACAATGAAGTAGGTGTTTTGTTATTTCCATCTTACAAATAACTAAGGCCCAAACGGAAAAGAAGCTGACCAACAGTAAACATACAGGGTTAGTTACGTCACCTAATAATAATTCAGAGTTACCTGTCATTTCAGTTCAATAACAGAGAATGAAAGCTCATTCCACTGCTGATGACGCAGTAGTGGCTACTACCGATGAGGATTCCCAGTTCTGATGCAGTCTTGCCAAAAGGGCTCAGTCAGCCAGCAGGCAAGCTGTCGGTACGTGTGGGGCCCCACGGTCACCACGGGACTCTAGATCTCAGAGCTCATATATCCTCCCCTCTGGGTTTCTCACCAGCACTCTTAATGTGGAGCTCCTCAAGTTTTCCTGCCTATTCTTCGACGAAGACGTTGAGTCATCACATAAACAAAATAATGGTGACAGAAGGAAGAACAGCTAGAAAGTGCTATTATATTTACATGGAGAGGGTAATTGGATCCAGGAAGGGGAATTTTTTAAACAACTGAACTATGAATAAAAGCCTCAACTACCAATACTATCATGTGAAACATAAATAACAGGAAAGCCTCATACTCTAAACAGTCTATACTTTTCAACAGTTACAGTTACAAAAAGAAAATGTATTTTTAGCATATAGTGATTTTTGTTAGATAAACCAAAGATAGAATAGTCTTATATAAATAATAACATCTCCAGAGGGGATCTCAGATTTTATGACGTAGCTATCTTACCTGATGAAAACCAGCTTGACGTTGGACGGGGCAGTCTTAATAATGGCAGATGCATTTTGGTGACTTCTTCCATACAGAATCTGATTGTTGATCTGTTTGGGAAAAAATAACATGTACTTGTAAAAGTGCAACATGTAGGTTTTGTATAATATACAAAATAACAAAATAATAACAAAATAGTTATACATTATACAATATATCTTTATACTTGGAATTAAACAATGAAGTCCATTTATTTTTAAGAATCTACATATAAGACTCTTCAGTGCCAAAAATCTTAATATTCTATGTAATATGGATTCAAACACTAGTTCTAAACAGCTATTAAAACCTCTTAAATTCAATTTTGAATGCTGTTAATAGAACACATTGTTCTTGACTCTCTTGCTAAACTTTAAGAGCCAGTAGTTGAGCTAGATGCAAAACATTTGTGATACATATATTTCATTTCCTACAGCTTTTCCAGATTCCTGAAAAATGTAGAAAACAGACCGAACTGTGGTATTCACCAGCATTTTGGAGGGCCCATTAAACATGATTCCATAAACATGTCAAGGTTATTACACAGCATACATTTCGTTACTCCAGAGGAGGTAAATATTATACCCCCATGTTAAGTCAAATTTTAGACCAAACACACAGAAACATTTTACTATAAACAATCAATAAACCATCTGCTTTTATCCAACATGCAGTGGGATTTTGAACTTGAAGGAATTCACCCAAATATGATCTAAAAACATCTACATTCTTGATCTTCCCACTGATAAACTATGATGGTAGCCATAATAAATTTTTTTATTTCACCCATTGATAATAGTTCATAGTTTTGGCTTTTTTCCTCTTGTGTTTATTAAGTAGTTAAGGCTGTATACTATATTGTCCCTATTTAACTGAGACCATAACAATTCCTACTACTCAAGAGATGTATATGTAGGACATTATATAAGGGATAGTAAAAAGGTATTTAATGTTGTTTTCGTAACTAGCATCTAATTTGTCTGCCCTTGATATCTCTGAAATTTTGCATTTGAAGACACAGGTGAAAAAGGTATCATTTTTGCCATAACAGCTATAATGAGAAAGTGTATGGAAAAGAACATTTCAAAGGATGAAATGAAAATATAATATTTTTAACTGTTTAAGTGAGGCTCATCCATCACCTTGAAGTAGTAAAGCTGGGACTCATATCAAAGCATGCTACAAAGACCAAACTTGAACTTCCTCCTTAATACATCTCTGATTCCATCAACTTTTATTCTTCGCCAAGACAATCTCCCAGAAACCCACTGATCTGCATGTTGTCATTTCTCTGCACCTTAGTTTCCTGTTCTTTAAAAGAAATCGAAGCACCTACTCCATAAAACTGTTGTGAGAATTTAATGAGATAATGCCTGTAATTTTATTTATAGTAGTAGTCTTGATATCCAAAAGATTTTAAACTTTTTATGTATTCAAAACGACTCATCGTTTCTGTTAAAGTGTCTGCCTTTTTCATATAATGCATTTAAAAACGTGCTCACCCTCCGTATGATACTGCAATGATAGATACGTGCCATTACGCATTGCGCAAACCTCCAGAATGAGCCCTGATGAAAACCGGACTTTGGGTGATGACGACATGACATGTCGATGCAGATTCATCGGTTGTAATAAACGCACTACTCTGGAGGGGGGTGTTGATAACGGGAGAGGCTGTGAATGTGTGCAGATGGGGGTATAGGGAAATCTCTGTAACTTCTCAATTTTGTTTCTCTAAAAAAAAAAAAAACTTAAAAAAAAAGTGCCCACCCTCAGGAGTATATATTATCTTCTACTACTTTTTCATGGTTTTATTTTTTCCTTTAAAAATTCTTTCTTCATGAACAGTGTGGTGAATGTGGGGGTGGGGTGGGGAGGGGATTGGGTGGAGGTTGATAGAGGTGGAAGAGGGTATGGGGAGAATAATGGTGATGAAAATAAAATAAAATTTTCTTATATTTGTATCTTTTTACCTAACTTAGTTATAATAGAAGTAGTTAAATAATTCATGTAGTCATTAAGAATAATGTGAAAAAGCATACTTAGTGACACAGAAAATGTTCAAAATGCCTCAAATTGCAAAACCGAGTTACAAAATAGTATGTCTAGCACTTTTTCTGCTAATTATATTTTTCAATCTCTTTACAATGAAAAACAAATAAGGATCTTTACATAGCAATTTTAAAACGAGATGATGCATGGAACATGCTAGATTTGACATCTGGCATTCAGGCAATTATTTGCAAATGTCTTCCTCACTGTGCCTGGCCTCTGCTTTTAGAAAGTCTTTCCTAAACCTTGACCTATCAAAACTTCCAGTCTTTGAATTTTATGGCACTAGGTTTTTTTTTTTTGTTTTTTTAATATATTTATTGATTATGCTATCACAGTTGTCCCATTTCCCCTCCTTCACTCAACTCCATCCTACCCACCCCCTCCCTCCCATATTCCGCCCCCTATAGTTCGTGTCCATGGGTCATACTTATAAGTTCTTTGGCTTCTACATTTCCTACACTATTCTTACCCTCCCCCAAGAATTCAGAAAAATGAGGAGAGGCTTAGGAACCTCCAGGACATCTTGAAACGTTCCAACATCCAAATTATAGGGGTGCCAGAAGGAGCAGAGGAAGAACAAAAAATTGAAAACTTATTTGAACAAATAATGAAGGAGAACTTCCCCAGTCTGGCAAAGGAAATAGACTTCCAGGAAGTCCAGGAAGCTCAGAGAGTCCCAAAGAAGCTGGACCCAAGGAGGAACACACCATGGCACTAGGTTTAAAGCAATTCCTCTTACTGCATTTATACCACGCCCGCCAAGTCAGTCCTTGCTGGGCGGTAAGCATCGGTCAAGCACACACTCTTTCCACACTGAGCGAAACTCCTGAGGGCAGGAACCAGTGTCCTCCTGGGCCTGGCGGGTCCTGCATGCTCGCACGCGGGGCGCTCTGTGAGCACATCCCGAATCACACAGCCGTGAATGCATGGGGCACTTCCATTAATCAACTGCTGGCCCGCTTTCTCTGAGGTGGGCTCTAGCCTGCAAAGTGACTGAGGTTCACACAAGATTTCTTTTCTGATTAGCTAAAACGTGAGCATATATAAACTCGAGCTGTTTCATGTTTATGGATATGCCTGCTTTTCAGCTGTGAGCCTCCATTTTGATAGAATAAAATACACGGTACTATTATTTTAAGAGGGAGACATTACAGTCCAAATGGAGAAAGCAGGTCATTAATTTTAATTTCCTAAAAGTAAATCTAAAGTTATGTCCTTCAGGATACAGTTTCTGAATATTCAGAGGCTCTGGCAGTAGAAGGGGAAAGCATCTTGCTTGCTGTTGATGTGTTTTCCAGGCCAACAACTGTGGTGTTGACTGCGAAGGCGGCTGCTCCCTACCAATGCTCACAGGCCTCTGGAGAAAGCGCTGTTCAGTGGAAAACTGGGAACCAAGCAAAGAACCCAGGGCAGAGAAAAACTGATTTCATTGGATTCAATTGGGAGAGAAAAAAAGCAGATCTCTGGATTAAAAAATCCAAGACAAAGCCTCTTTTCTGACCTCAGAAATGACACATAAGCAGCCTCAGCAAGGAAGGCTCTTGCATTTTCTTAGATCTTATTTAATGTAAAACAATTTCACTATTTAAATAAAAAGAATATAGCTTCCAACTACAAAAGCAATTTTTATATTACTTCATCACTAAAGGAAAAACACTCCAGAGAAAATTCAGCGAGTAATTGGAAAGAATATGATGCGTTTCATGAATAATTAATTGGAGACCGGCACTCTATTTCTGAGAAGCGGCTGTTCTCAGAGGGCGTTATTCTTTAAACAACAGATGTCAGACACCTTCTAAGTACAGCACAGGCAGAAAAGAAAGCATTCCACACCTCCGGGACATATTTCAGGTTAACTGTAATTAATAATAGCGACTGTTTACCAAGCGCTTACTCTGTGCCGAACACCAGCTAAACTCCTTATGCACACTATCTCATTTAAAGCTCACAACAACCGGGATATTACATACTTCTACTTTTTAATGAAACTGGGACTCCAAGAGCTTGAGCAATTTGCCCAAAGGGATTTAGCTATTAGTTTAAAAGCCTATTATCTGCAGACACACTTAGAATTCACATCGTTAAGCCCTCAGGACATTAAGTTCTGGTCAGCAGCAAAGAATCTTAAGAACAAAGACTCGTGTCTAACCACCACAGAGACAGAGTTTCAGTCAAACAAAGACAACATTTAGGCCTCAGCTGTGTTTCGGCTCCAGTCCTAGAATGGCAGAAAACCCCATGGACCACATTGTTGGGGAACCAGACAGCGATGCCAGGGCTGACATCAGGACCAGATGCACTGACTAATCCCTACCCCAGGACTGACCAATCAGTAGAGACCATGGCCCTAGTCACGACCAACCCTAACTTCCTTAGACGTCATAATTAATGATTCCTCCCCGCTCCCCGCCCATGTAGCCCATCCTCTGGAAGCCACTGGGGAGCCATGTCTTTGAATACAAACTCACCTGTGTCTCCAGGTTTGGCATCATTTCCTTGAAAATAAACCTTTACTTTCTTGCCAGCAAACTCCTGTTCACATTTGATTGGGCTTTGATGCACAGGTGAACAAACCCCTTTAGTTCACTAATACTAGTTTGGAGGATAAATTATATCTTTATCCCACGTTCATCAAGCCATGATGATGGAAAGAAGGAAGAAGACTTATAAGAAGGAAGAAGGAGAAGGAGAAGGAGGAGGGAGGAAGAAGAAGGAAGAAGACTTTCTGTCTGAAGGAGCTTTCTAGGTTCTCGACCCACAATTTTAGTTTTCGTATCTGTGGTTAGCTTCCTCTACTGATTGCTGACATATAGGCAGGGCCTTCTGAGACCCTCCACATGGTTATTAACTTCTGTCTCAGCTTCGTGACCCCTGGTGCCAGAAAGACTATTTTACCATGCCCAAGTTAGCTCATCTTTTCCTCAGTTCTAAATTTCCAGTTCAATGAAATGTCATTCAGGAGCAAATTACAGTACTTCTAGATACAGAAGACAATAGTCCCAAATGAAAAAACATCTTATTTGTAAAACTTACATCATATTCTAACTGGCTTTCACTGTGACTCATTTTCCCCTCATGGCTTGGTTTTTGCTACAGTAGTAAAACGAGACAATAATAACAAAAACAAACAAAAAAACTCACACTGATTTGAGGTAAATACTTGGTACCAGAGATGAGATACTCAATTGCAATGTTTTATAGTCTACAGAAGAAGTAGAATTAATCCAGCAAAGACTCAACAAAAGTAAATGGATGTAAATCCTTTTGTTATACTACATAAACTTTTACTTTCGAGGTCTTATAATGAGATTTGTTTCATTAAAGTTAATTATTCAAAACTATCATGAAGAGATAGGCTTTCAACTACTCTTAATTTTCCATAGCTCAACTGAACACGAATATAAATTTATGCTGGAGAGCAGCTCAATTAAATTATTCTCAAACTGACCAAATTGGACGTAAATGTTAATTAACTTAAGCTCAGATTGAAAATATTAATTATACATAAATTAAAAGTTACTTCAAGCAACAGATTTGCCTGAGGTTTGTTTGAATATCATGTTAAATTATGTTCAACAACACCCCCTCTGTCCATGCTTTTATCAAAGTAGAGGAATTTATCACGAACAGTAACAATAATTACTAAAGTACTGAGTTGGAATTCAGGGAACTGGAATTGCTGACATTAAAATCTGAGAGTACTCCCTACTTCACTTTCAAATATATTTTAAAATTTACATTTCAAGACATTAGAATTCATAGATTCCTTTTTTCTATAATAAACTCTTTTACTGAGTATCATACATGCAGAAAAAGAACAAATCATAAGTGTTTATAACTTGATGAATCATTTTATAGGTTAATTTTTAATCTAACAATTTCACTTCTAAGAACTTATCCTAAAAAATTAAAAAACTTGGGGTCAAAATGTCTTTTGTGGTTATACTTATAATAGAGAAAAAAATGAAAACTATATATTCATCAACCATTATAGTTGATGAATCAACAAGCTTCATTATAGTTGCCACCACACACCAATAAACGGAAAACTGCACCATGAAAAGGAGGCGAAGGAGGATGATATAGATCTAGATTCACTGCCATAAAAAGGTAACATTGTTGAGTGACAAGTATCGTGTAATCTATTCCTCATATTATTTTCATTTACGTAAAAGGTTCTGTTTGAGTCTAAAGAAGGCCCTGTGAGTATCTCTACTAAAATCAACAATGATGCTATCTCTGGTTTGATCTAAAGTGATTTCCAATTTTTTTCTTTATTGATATTTTATAATATCATTTAATAAAAGCTTACAACGTACAAGGCACACACATTACTCATGCACATACACACTTCTTAAATACAGTATTTCACTTAAGTCTCACACAAATCAGTAGAGGAATACATTGTTACCTCATTATACAGATGGAGAAATTGAGGCTTAGTGACTTCAAGGAATTTGACATATTTAGGGCCAGTAGTTATGGCCAAATCTGTTTGAGTCCAAAAGCCTTTCTTGTTAATAATTAAAACCATTTCTAAGGATATTTATCTGGGGTTGGGAAAAAAAGCCATAGAATAAGTAACATATTTTTAATTCTAAGCAATTTTAAATCCAATTAACTAGACTTCAGAAAGTACAATAGAAACACCAGACCAAGAATAGTCCAATAAAAGTATACAGTTATGTGTTCTTTCCATCCATTTATTCTCTTATTCAACAGCCTTTGTATAAGTGATGAGGATACAGGAATTTACATCACCTTCATCACCATAGCTACCTTGTATTAAGCACTAATATGTTTTAGATACCAGATTCTCTGAAAGTCACTTTGCAGGAATTACTTTGTTCAGTCAGAAACGGTTGCCGCCCTCAAGTATCTGGTACTCTAATAAATGACCCAGCCTTTGGAACAAATTATTGCACTGCCATATGATGGATGTAGGCATAACGCAAGAAGTGATCTTCTCTTCTTTGAGATGTGTGGGTTGATCTTGAGGAGGTGACAAGAGGTTGGCAGGCACAGGGGGAAGTGAGTAGCAGGAAGGGTACGAGGACGGAGGAAAAGCATATGCAAAGCGATGCAGGTATTATATGCAGTTATTACATTCTTTCTAGGAACTACAGTTACTTCAGTATAACATTTGTGGGTGGTGAGGGATAAACTAACAGAGAATAGAGGTAACCACTTACTGTTCAAAGAAAACCTTGGGTACTTGCTGAATATTTTCCCTTTCCAAAAATCTTGGGCACCAGTCGTCACAAAGAATGACACTCACTTTCCAAACTACTGCTTCAGTTTTACAGATGGGAAAACTGAAGGGAAGTAAGGGGCACCCAGGCCAAGGATAAAAAAAAAGGGAAGATGACTAAAACTTACATGAAAACACAATTTCACTAGAATGAAGAATATTTCTGAATAAATTATCACATTAATTTTTTTCTCAGAAAGACAAAATAATATACACCAAGCTCCAATATCTTAATACTTTGGGCAAAGGAGCAGGTTTTAAGGACCACGTTTAATGGATACAGTGCTGAAATGAGGTCCTCTGCAACTTCAATTTAATCTATTTCTTGTGCAGTGCAATGTTCCCAAAGGAATGCATTCATTTAAAAAGCTTAAGCATGAAAGATTTATTTTCTCTCAAGCAAAACTAATTAAATTGAAATACCTTCTAAAGGCAAAGGAATAGTAACATGTAGCTCACATCTTTCTAAATCTGATATATTGGGAAAATATTAAGATATATTTTATCTTAATAATATATTAAGAATATTAAGATATTCTTTTGACTCCTAAATGCTGATAATTTTGAAAAATATTGACTTCAAGGAAGTGAGCAGAGAAACAGGTTTATGTGTTGCTCTGATTTTTAGCATTTTTTTGTGGAATTTGGTCCAATTGCTATAGGTTGGTTCACTGACCAAATGAAGCAGGTGCTTGTAGATAATTTCGTGTTACCTATAGGGCATAGGAAGGGGTAAGTAACTGGAGGTAGGAATATCTACCTCTTAACAGCTCTTTAATATTGCAGGGGAATCAGGTTTTCCTAGGAAGCTGAGGCATTACAGCCTAATTCTATTAATGGTATTGTTAGTCACATAAATAAATAGAATTCAGGTGACCTGATCTAAAATTCTTTCTTCCAAAAACATCAGCACATGCAACGAGTTAAGACATTTGCCAATCTAATAATCTGGAAAGGTAGGTTAAAGACAACTTTTGAAGAACTTTGAATATTATGATAAGTAGTGTTGACTATCCCCAAAGTCAGTGTTATATTTTGTGTTATATTTAAATTTCATTTAAAAACATATGGATAACTTAAATAGGTACAGAAAAATTATTTGACAAAACACAATGCCCAAGTGTAATTTAAAAAATCTCATCCAATTAGAAATGAACGGGAACTTCCTAAGCTTGATAAAAGGCATCTATGAAAATCCTACAGTGAAGATCTACATGTATTTAATTATCTAACACTAAATGCCTTCCCTCTGAGATTGAGAAGGGAGGGAGGGCAAGACAGAAGGCAAGAGTGAGAGTGAGAGAGAGTGGAGGAGGGGGGAGAAGAAGGAGGAAGAAGAGGAGGAGGAGAAATAAGGTCATAAAGATTGAAAAGGAAAAAAATAAAACTCCCTATACACAGATGGAATTATTGCTTATGTACAGAAAATGCTAAGGAATCAACAAAAAAATATTACAAGTAAAAAGTTTAGCATGAGTGTAGGATTATACTACTATAATTATAATTTTAGCCTGAATACAAGGGCAATATATAAATATGTGAAAATAAAAATTCTACTCATAAGAGAATTGGAAAGTATAAAATACATAGGAATACACTTAACTGAAAATGCAAAGGTTCTACACTGAAAATTATGAAACACTACAGATACGTAATTAAACGGAGAGACATCACGTTCACAAATTGGAAGACTCAATATTGTTAAGACTTCTAGCCTCCCTTAATTAAACTATAGATTCACTCCAATCTCAGTCAAAATCCCAACAGGCTTTTTTTAAAAAACAGAATTTTACAAGTGGGTTCCAAGAGTCACATGGAAATTCAAAGGACTTTAAGAGTAGCCAAAACGATACTGAAAAACAAGAACGAAATGACTTAGCACAACCTGCATTCAAGACTTGCTGTAAAGCGTTGGTAATTGAGGCAGTACGGTAATGGCGTAAATAATAAACAGATTAATATCAGAGAACTGAGAGTCCAAAAAGAGATGCAGTGTTATGTGGTCCTTTAATATTTGAAAAAGGTGAAAGAAATTCAATAGGAAAGAAAAGTCTTTTCAACAAATGGTGCTGGAACAACTGGATACCCACATGACAAAAATAACCCGCAACCCCTATCTCACACCACACGCAATGATTAATTCAAGATAGAGCACAGAAATAAACATAAAAGCCAAAGGTAAAGTTTTTCAAAAAATATAGGACAATATTGTTGCAACCTGGAGGTAGGCAAAGATTCTTAGCTAGAATAATAACTATAAGAGAAAAAATAAATAAATAAGATTTCATCCAAGCTAAGAACTTCTATACATGAAAAGATACCATTCAGAAAAAAATAGACAAGTCAGATTGAGAGGAAAGATCCATAGTCATATATCTGATAAAGAGCTAGTATCCAGAATATATAAATAACTTCTATATTCAATTCAATTATAAAAAGACAATCTAATTAAAATGGAGAAAAGACTTAAATAGACAAAAGGCAGTATCTGAATGGCTGCTAAACACAACAAGAACATTCCACATAATCAGCCATTAGGGAAATGTAAATTAAAACTAAAAGGAACCGCTACACACCCACCAGCTATGGATGCGGAACAACCAAAACTGCTGCTGGGAATGCGTAATGTGTCGGCCACTAGAGGAAAAGAGTAGGCTGATTCTTTGTCAGTTAAACACGTGACTACCCTGTGTTCTAGCAGTTTACCACGAATAGTTACCTCAGAGAGAAGAAAATATCTGTCCTCAAAAAGGCCTGTCACACAAATGTTCGTAGCAGCTTTATTCATTATAGTCAAAAACTTTGGAAAAAATTCAAATGTCCATCCACAGGTAAACTGATAAACCAACTGTGGTATAGTTATACAAAGGAATCCTATCCAGCAACAAAAGGGAACAAACTACTCACATGCAACAACATAGATGAAACACAGACATGCGGAGAGAAAGAAGCTGGGCATAAAAGAGTACATACTGTATGGTCCCATTTATATGAAGTTCTGGAATACAAAAAGCTAATTAAAGGTAAAAAAACATCAACACAGTGGCTGCCTCCCAGGACGGGGGTGGGAAAGACTCTGGGGAGATGGAGATGACAGACGTCAGGGTTATATAAGTTCGGATGCTGGGGGAGCTAACAGAACCACTGTGTACAAAGCAACTGTGTGTTAGCAATCATAGTACTTGGTGATTCTGGAGCGATACGAGGCACTTTCATCCTGCCATGACTATGTGTTACCTACATGCAATTATTTTAATGTACTTCAGTTATACTTTGTGGGGGGGGGTTGGGGTTGACATGTAATACATAATTTTCCTGACTTAAAATAATGAGAAAGAGCCCTGGCTAGTGTAGCTCAGTGGATTGAGTGCCAGCCTGCAAACCAAAGGGTCGTGGGTTCGATCCCCAGTCTGGGCACATGCCTGGGTTGAGGACCAGGTCCCCAGTAGGGGGTGTGAGAAGCAATCACACATTGATGTTTCTCTCCCTCTCTGTCTCCCTCCCTTCCCCTCTCTCTAAAAATAAATAAATAAATAACATCTTAAAAAAATTTTATTAACAATTTTCTTTCATACTTTGTGCCCTGAGATTGAATAGTGACATAAGTGACTCTAACTTCCTGTTGTACAAATAAAGCAAAATATAGAAATAAATTATACATTGAAGCTGATATAAGGAAACCCTTCTCAATAATCTAAGAGCATATCTTTCCAGAATGCATTTTAAGTAGGGCCACTACAATAGCCTCAAGTAGAAGTGGAAGGAGAGGGGAAGAAACTGGAAGGAGGGAACGGAGACCAGAGAACCATCCCAATGTCAGTCACGTAAAATCCGAGGAAAAACTGCAGAAAAGAGAGGGCAGTCTCCAGAGGCACCGTTGAAATCTATTTATTCCCCCCAAATGGTCAGTTTCTTTCCCAGCAAATACTCCTAACCCTATTTTTTATATTCTTTCCACAGTAATCTAAGTTTCTTCAATTATCCTCACTTTTACTTTCTGTTTTCAAGGCACTTTCTCTCCGTGATTTCAGATAATGTGGCTCGCTGGAGAAATCTCACATAAAGCTTTTGTAGAGCAATAATGAGGACGGCTATAATAAAAATTAAATGATTACTATTCCTCCAAAGGATCAGTAAGAATACAGGTCTTTAGCCTAAATATTTCAGCAGCATGAAGAAAATGAAATGTGACTAAATAATTCAAAACTGTTCCCCCAACAAATCAGAGACAGAAACAAAAATGGCAGAAATAGAGGTCAAAGACTTCACTGCAGGAAACCCAGAAAAGAATGAGGCCTCCCAATATAAGCTAGGCTTACGTAATACTTCCTGCAGCCTGAAAATACAACCTTAGGTCTATTAATATACTGAGGGCGGGAAACTATTAAATTATGAAGTTCAGAGGAGCTCTCAAATTGGGCAAGAACAACCTCAAAAAAATATTATTTTTCTTTTCTGGTTCTTGAGAGATAGGTATAATTTCACTGAATTCAAAGTGGCATTAAATTTTAAGAAGATAAAAAGAATAACATGGTATTGCATTATGAGAAACTATTTTAGATATTTTAAACTAGCACTGGATTAACCACATTAATCTAGATTTGCCGAAACTACAAGATGATGAGAAATTCACTTACTACCTTCTAGAATCACCATTAATCCAGAACTAAATAACTTAAGAACAAAGTCCCTACAGTTAGAAAAGCGTGTTCACATACTGATTCTGCCCCTGGTATCTCAGTTTTGTTTTTTGGAATGCAGGGATTAAAATAGCACCAACTTCCACTGGGCTGTAGTAAAAGTTAATAGAGGGAATGCATTTAAAAAATATAGCAATGCCTTGTAATTAATAAGTACGCAATGTTAGCTCAATTACCAACACAGCTCCCCCGCTCCCAAACGTTCTCTTAATGAGTACATTTTTTTTATAACTCAAATGAGATATGATACAATGGATTACTTAGGGAAGATGATTTAGCAAGACACAGATAGCTGTGGGTTATAATGCTGTAGTGATGGGGGTGGGGGGACTGCACTTTGAAGAAAGGAAAAATGTTGCACACACAGCAGAGGTTTCCCACTGTTTTGTGTATGAGGCTGACCAATCAGCCAGCACCACATTCTTCTGCTGACTTTCCAAGTTGTGAATTAGGCTGTAGACTATTTTTTAGAGTCACAAAATGGGGTGACTCTTGCTTTGCATATGGGAAGATCATATTCAGGACCTACTTACAGTATTTATTTTATTCAGGTTTGATCAACCAATTTTTTAACTGCTTCACTGAGCTGTCATAGACATGTAAATCACATGTTTAAAATGTAAATTTTGATATGTTGTAACACTCATTAAACCATTCCCACACAAAAAAAATCAGTTGATCAATTTATTTTTGCACTTTTAGCTAATATAACCCTAAGTTAATAAAACTGTGGGAAAAAGAATTTTTTTTTTGCAGTTTTGAAATCCTTTCTCTACTTTCTGCTCTATAAACTAGCATTTCTATAATGGGATATTTTATTACATGAAGTCTCTTAGGGCATAATTATTGCATTAAGAGGTACACTTTATAAAATTAAATCCATGTATGATAATTACCTAAAAGAGCCAATCTGAGACAGAAGCTTCTGACTGTAAATTAGAATCTTATCTATGGATGCACAAAAGCTAGTGATTTACTCAATACTGTACTATGTATGCTTCTAAATTACATCTAAGTCTTCCAAAAGATTTCAAAAATAATTCACTGGCAAGGAGCAGAGAGTGAAAGACCCACTGTTGGGACTGGTGTGGTGGTAAGGGCCCGCGGGAGTTTTGTCGAAAGCAGCTACAGGTACCTGGGTCTGTCATTTAACATCCAATTTTTTTCTTCTTTTATTAAATAAATACTACTAGACAAGATCTGGGTTTACCTGTAGCTGTACGTCTTTATCCCTGGGAAATACGGGAAATATTCATGGTTTTTATTTTTATATTCACATGCAAAAAACCAAGATTTAGTTTTGGCTATCCTGCAGGTAAATGTTTCAAAGGGAATGTACTTCCTCTATCTCACAGGCGGCAAACACAAGGCCTGCGGGCCAAATCCGGCCCTCCACCTAGTTTTATCCAGTCCGCACCTTGTTTCTACCCATCGGCAGTGCAGAGCTCCTTGCCCCTACTTAAGGAGTAGTTACATTTATACAGTCCTAAGATTACAGTTGGCCCTTTGAAGGCAACTGCAAGACTGATGTGGCCCCCGGTGGAAATGAGTTTGACACCCCTGCTCTATCTTGAGGGACTGCAGGGGAGGGGGGGCAGGCAAGACACAGCTCTACCTGCCAGTCCAATCAACTGTGCACTTCCTGTGCCACCACCACACCTTTCCTTCTGGCTGCTCCACAACCTGACAAATCACTACAGTTCCCCGCACCCCACTATCAGCTCTCTCTTCCTACTCAAATATTGTAGGGAAGAATATAAATAAATCCTCCATTCATATGACAGCACCATGCCCAGGCCTGGGCATTTTCTGGGACTAACTACTTAGGGAAAGCCAATACTCCAGCGCAGCGATCCCCAGCCTTTTTGGCATGACAGACTGGCTTTGTGGAAGACCGGAATGGGGGTGGGGGGCTCAGGTGAGCTACACTGGCTCGCCTGCTGTGGACCGGGAAGGGGGAGACGGGAGGCGGAGCTCAGGCTGTTGAGGACCCCTGCTCTAGTGCAAGTCTAATTCCCGGTTACCCGCCCCCCACCCCATCTCCCACCCCTAGCATCGAAGTAAACAGCAAAGAAGCTGAGATTTAATCACGCTGTCTTTCTGGGGGCTTAATGTAAGATTTCTTTAATGCATGAACTGGGCCATCAACCGACAGAACTTGGGGGCTGCTCTTCCACTATAAGGGTGCAGTCCCACAGCAACCAAACTGATGGTGATCGTCCTGCCAAAAATCAGTCCCTGACAGGGCTCTAGTGAGAAGCAGACCTGTCTCTTCTCCTTCCTATAAATTAGCCTCAGCTTAGGGCTTAAAACAGATCAACTATAAATAAAAAAGGCTGTGAGCAAAGTAACAACAAAACAATAATGAGAAGTAATATGAGCAAATGGTGGAGCTGTAAAAATAATCAAGACAGGGAGAACTCTACCTCAGCTGAGGAGGGAAACCACAAAAATAAAAGGAGTGTGGGTGGATAAGCAAATACACAGACGTGCTCTAACCTGGGAATCTAGAAGTATAATCTAAAACCCACAGTAGGTGCCTCCTACATAATGCGGGGTCCTTCTCCCATCTAACACACTGCAAGAGCCAACGAACAGCTCTGGCGACACTGGCTTTACCTTTCCTGGCCCTCATCATGGAACCGATTTCTTATTCTCAGTTCAAAAGCACAGTGGATTGGATATCATGCTATACACGAATTCCTGACATATCAAAGAGAAATGATTGAAATTTTTTCTCAGCTATAAAAAGAAACCAGGGGAATATTTCCCACAGGAATTTTTCCCCCTGTCATCCCTGACCTAGAGCCAAAAGTCACACGAGAAGATGGGTTATAACTGCTTAAGAATCCAGGATATGCATTTTTTGATTCTCTCAGCTTTTCAAGATGCTGCAGGGAGCTACTGAGGAGTAAGAAGGTGCTTTCCCTCTGGAACACTCTTCAGAGACAAATGCATTAATATAAACAAGCTAAAAAGAACCGAAATACACAAATCCATGCAAAATATTATTTTATAAATATCAGCTGAAATGTATTAAGGCATTATTACATGCCAGATACTGTGGCAACACTTGCCAGTATCTTCTCTCATTAGTTCTCATTGCATCCCCTGAGGCTGCTGCTATGCAATCACTTGACCCCAAGCTCTATGAGAACAGGTACCACGATTTTGCTCACTGATGTAAAATCAGTACCTTGTTCACGTGTTGCCTGGAAAGGACAGATGCACAGTAAGATACTTGCTGGATGACTAAGTAATTTCCATTTGATAAAGAAGGTAACAGGTTTAGAGAAGATAAATAACTAGCCGATGACATGTGAGGCTAGAATGTACTCCAACATAATTTTAGCTTTTTTTTTTTCAACAAGAGAAATTGAGGGGAGTGGAGGGGGATTAATTTATTGACATGTTTAATCTTCTTTGCTCATCTCTGAAAAATAAAGTTGCTGAACAGCAAAAAAAAAATGCCAAATTCAGAAAGTCAAAGGAAGGAGTAGGAGGGGTCTGATATGGCGATTTGTTAATATTCTTTTTTTACACAGGAGAGCTCTTCCAGCCTTTAGCCCAGAAAGCAGATATCTGAAGTTTCTGTCTGTGAGGGAGGAAATGCGATCCAATTAACAGTCAACTATTGTGCCAGGTACTCTGTTAAACTCCTTCTAAAATGCAACTAATAACTGAAAGAACTGATTTAAGTTAAAGTAGGTCTCCCAAGGCCAGTACTCACGGCCCTTACAGTGTTGACTTTTGTATATAGGCTGTAAAATACTCTCATTACTCTGCGGACACAGCTGATTTGCTACAGGTATCTAATAAGGTGTCGGAGAAATAAAACACCAGTGCTCCTGTTGGTCTGGATCCACCTTCAGTCTTAGAAAGACAGAACAGAAGCAGAATCTTCACGTTCCAAATTATAGCCTTTGGGACATTTCCACATACCATGCAAGACAGAAGACCTGTGTCTAGGTATCCGTGACACACAAAGCGACAAATATATATGATTTCCTGAAGAATAGAGCATCATAAATCCGAATTCTCATGCACATAAACATGGGGTTTGGTTAAAGTATCATGGGGAACACAGTATACTTCAAGTGGTTAGAGCACGGATCTTACAGTCTGGTGAACCTGGGTGCTTACTGAAACTTAGTACTTAGTTCCATAATACTAGGCAAGTTACTTATCCATTAGGCAGTCTTCTTATCCATAAAATAGGGATAATAACAGTATTTACCATATAGGGCTCTTAAGAATACTGAATACAGATGTGTGAGTGCATAGGTAGAATGCTAGTGATAACTCAGTAAATCAGCTTTTGCTTTCAATATTACTACCAGCACCATCACTTCAGTCTCATCTCTGAAGAAGTCCCTAACCATCAGTCAAAGGATACAAACTTGAAGCAATGAATTACATTAGTTAATATATACTGTCACCTTTGATTTTTACTTATTTAATGATTATGCTAGTCACTGTTACCAAATATGGGTCGCTTGCATGATGCTATATTACAAAAAAAAAGAAGAAGAAAAAAGTAATTCCAGAAGAGACATTTCTGTGGAACCAGAATGTAGATGGGAGAGACTATTGGGCTTGGAAGAGAGAGGCGACACTAAGGGCCTCACAGTTGTGTCTGCCCAGCTTTGGCTGTAGATATTATAGGCAAGTCAAACTGTGGATGACTAAGAATTGTATTCTGAGTCAGAATCTGAAGAGGAAATGCTACAAATTAAAATCAGTAAGTCCTCATTTTCAATCAGCAGTCTGACACTCAGTGCCTCTGTGACTCCCCTTACTGTCCAAGTTTGGAGCAGTTTATCCAGGGGGCCTGGAGCACACTGGTCAACAAAGAGCTAAGAAGTCCAACCACGCGCCCGTAAAAGCGGTTGCTGCATCTGATACCGAGGGCCTGTTAGCTGTTGTCATTATTATCACATTTTTCATTTTGTAGTGCCACAATCTTGTCATGTCTCTTTCTTCCTAGACTGTGAGCTATTTGAATGAACTGGATGATCTCATCAATTTTTCTGTGTCCAGTTCTAAGAAACACTCAAAAAATATTAGCTGAATAAGTAATCAACAAGCAAATGAATATCCAACTAAAATAAATTCAGAATAGAAACCTTAACTTTAAGTTTAAGAGAATAAGAATAACCTTTCAGTTTATTGATGAAATCATCTAGCGAGTAATTAGCAGAGGATCAGTCATCTCCTTAGCTTCTTTTATCTCTATGCTGGTCCTACATAAGGAACTTACGTGGCCTTAACCCTCACAATCAGCTTCACAGATATTAACCATTCCCTGACAATCAGATCACATAGTTTCATTGGCTCTAACATCTTCCCCCAAAATTAAATGACAACAACAACAAATGCAGTTAATTCAAAACTCAGAGAATGATGATTAAACACCAACAATATTCAATTAATATATAATCTAATTAGTTTTGAAAATTTTAAAATTAATATTAAAAATAAGCCTTATCCTTTTAATATGTTTCCATGAGATTTTCCTTAACGGCTCCTAAATTATTCTGAGAGGTTAGTTTCTACTCAAGCAGCAAAATAACGTTTGCAAGCAACACTATGATTTTTATTTTTGCTTTGAAAAATAATGTTAAATAGTAGAAGAAAATATAATGTCAACATTCTTCTCTTTCACCTCATTCTATTTTTAAAACTTATTTACTTATTTATTTTTAGAGATAGGGAGGGGAGGGAGAGAGAGAGGGAGAGAAACACAGATGTGAGAGAGAAACACCGACTGGTTGCCTCTTGCACTTGCCCTGGCGGGAGACCGAATCACAACCCAGGCACGCACGCTGACCGAAAATCGAACCAGCGGCCTTTTACCTGGTGGAACCACACCCAACTGAGCCACTCTGGTCAGGGCTCCCCTTCACCTCATTTTATTGTACACTATGCCCCGCAGCCCCTCACCTCAACAAAAGAAAAATAAAAAAATACATATATGTTCCTTACCTCTAACAGCTCATCTCCAATACGCATTCGTCCGTCCTTGGCAGCGGGGCCTTCTGGGTTAATTCCCACCACAAATATGCTCATGCGTGACCTGTCTTTATTGCCAGCAAGGCTGAGTCCAAGTCCATTCTTATCCTTTTCAAGTTCAATAATGTGCAATTCTCCAGGCAAATCTGCATATCTTTGCCTGATTTTTTCTATTAAAAAATAAAAAGAAAATTAAATAGAGCAGCTGAATTTGTATTACAGAGCTGTTATATTTTTCCGTCCATACTGTGTGTGATTCCTCTGCAATGATTGGTCCCTCTTTGAGAATGAAGTACTTGAGGTCATTGATAGCCTTATGTATAGGTTACAGTTAAGAATCATTTTGTATCTATCTAAGAAGGTTAGCTCACCCATAAAACTGTCCCTGATTGTTCAGGTTCACACTGGCCTAGACTTTCCATGTATTTTTTTCTCACATAAGATGGTCAAAACAATGTGGTAGAAACCCTGGCCTCAATGTATCTACTCCAAAAAAAGGGGGGTGGAGTGGGGAGACAAAGACTATTTACTGAGCACCAGCTATGTGCCAAGCAAAGTGATTGGTCCTTGAGATATTCCGAACAAAACAGACATGGTTCCAGTTCTCATGAATCTGCAGTCGAGGAGAAAGAAAACTAACAATTAATTCTAAAGAATTACATTTTCAAAGATTATACAAAGGGTACAAAACAGTATTGAGTGCTATGTGAGTGAAAATCAAGGGGGATTAAGAATGTTGGCTTAGCTGTCAGCTCATTCTGCAAATCTACCACTTACTTCATACCCAATAATTAACACACTATTTTATCTCTATGGAATTCACCTGGGAGATGGGCACTGGATTACCCACTGCACAGATGCTGAAAAAAATGAACTAAAACACGTTAAAGAACTCAATGGTTCATGGCTTCCAGGCATTCTATAATTCTTTTATTCAATCTTCTGTCTCACCTTGCTACCTCTACTTTATGACCTAAATTACCTATTTTATATTTTAGGATTTGGCTGGCCATGCTTCACTTGTGTTGGTCCTGTGCAACAAAATCACCCAGCAAATGCAAAAATACAAGGAGAGAAAGGAGCAAAGAGAAGGGCATCTGTTAATGAAACAGAACCATCAACTCCAAACCAAACCAAACACACACAAAACAAAACAAAAACATTACAATAAAAAAATCAATGAAAGTAAAATGTACTCTTTTGAAAACATTAATAAAACAGGCTCTGCAAAAAATGATCAAGGAAAATCTAGATGATACAAATAAATTATAAGACAAGAAAGGGGAAATAACAGCAGACAGATTTTAAAATAACATTATTATGGATAATATAACAACAAACAAAATGTTGACATACTTTCAACTATTGATAACCTGGATAAATTTCTTAAAAAATTTAAAATGCCATATTTAATACAAGACAAATGTAAAACTGCAGTAGACTAGTAAGTATTAAAGAAACTGAAATGATAACCAAGGATACTTCCTTTAAAAAAAACTGCAGTCCTAGATATTTTTACATTTGAATTCTATCAGATTTCAAGTTATAACAAATTTTTATCCTCTCTAAGCTGTTACAGAACATGGAAAATGTACGAAAACTTATCCACCCGATTTTTGGAGGCTGGTTTAATCCTGATTCTGATTCCAAAATAAAGACAAGTCAAGAAAAGAAAATTATAGTCTTATTTATAATCATGGATATAAAATTTTTTAAAAAGGTAATTTAATTAAGAGTATATTAAAAATATTTAGTTTGACCTCTATGATATAGGCAAGTACTTGACCATTTTCTGACATAAGAAAAGCATCTTCTTATGATTCAATATAACAATATATTATAAAGAAGAGTGTGGCCCAGAATGCAAGGATGGTTAACCATCAGGGAATTTTTCTTGGAAAATCACATTCATAAACTAAACTAGAAGAACTGAAAGATCCTATTAATAGATGAAGAAAATTATTCTGAGAAGGTACAACATCTATTTAAGATTTTCAAAAACACCAAACTGTCGGCAAATTGGAACAGAAAGTACTTTCTGAATTTAGATTTACAAATAAAAATACATTGGAAAAGATATTTGCAGTGTTTAAAACCAACAGGGAATTAATTAGTATGCAAAGAACTTCTATAAATTAAGCAGAAAAAAATAGCAACTCCAATAGAAATCTGGTCAAAAGATATAAAAACTCAAATGGCTAAGAGACATGTGAAGAGACATTCAAATTCATTAGTAATTATGGAAATGCAAATTAAAGTAAGATATCAGTTTGCACTATCAGACTGGAAAACATCCAAACTCTGGATCATTAAGCCTTGGTGGAGATAGGAGGACAGAGGAACCCTCACACACGGCGGTTGGTAGTGTTGAGTGGTGTAGTCACTCTGGAGAGCAGTCTGGTACTACCTGACCAAGTTAGGCACACACATACTCTATAAACCAGCAATTCCACTCTTGGGTATATATACCCTAATGAATTCTTCCACAGGTCTCAGGGGGACAACTGGCTGATGTTCATTACAATGTTGTTTGAGATAGCAGGGAGTGGGGAATAATCTGGGTGTCCATCATTGGGAGAGGGGACAGGTGAAATGTGGTGAAGGGGCATCACAGTATACTAGCAGCAATTAGAAACAATTCATTGTAAGTAGTAACAACAGACTTTAAAACAGAGCTAAATGAAAAGGAGGAAAAACAGGGTGGTGTCAATACCACTCATGCAAATGAAGATTACAGCACAAAAACACACAAATTTTATAAGCAAACATACAAAAACACAAGTATTTAACACATTAATGATTCATTATAGTGGGTGAAAAAGTAGGAAGAGCAAGGCAAAAGGGTCAGAATTCAGTTCAAATCCCTTGCTGATGCACTTAACACCACTGGTCCCTTGGACCAGTCACTGAACCTCTCTACAAACCGTAGGTTTCTTCTTCGTAAGATTAGGCTGTGTCCTTAAAATAAATGTTACCTAAAAATGCCTGGGGCATCGGGTCTAAATAATGTTGGGGGAAAAATAGAACCACGATTTTTTTCCCATGGCTTAGTTATGTTGAAGTTTTAAGTTAGTATTAAGTTAGTCTTACGTTAGTGACAAAGTGACTCTTTTCTGCTTTACCTTTATCTAACTTGAGGAAAACTGAGACTTGTGAAAGGGAGCAATGCTTCTCTATGACGGCATGAAAGAAGCAGGCACACAGTTCTCCCATGGGGACTGTCAGAGGAAGGGGCTGGTGTCATTCTCCCCCCAATTCTCCTCTCCGAGCTTCACATATTGAGGAGTCCCTGGGCCAACCTCTCCAGATGCAGAGGAATCACACCACTAGGTCAAGGGTTTGTCCCACGGGACTCAGGCCATGAGATGGACTTAAAATGGTGTGCTAGTCAAGCGTGGAGTTAAAACCCTTTCTGTAGTTTCAATTTGGGAAGATGGGAAAAATTTCTGGAGATGGATGGTGGTCATGGTGGCACAGCGACGTGAATGTGTGTTAATGCCACTGAACTGTACACTGGAAAGCGGTTGAAGTGGCAACTTTGTTGTGTGTGCTTTACCATGCACACAGGAAAACCCAGCCAGAGGCTTAGAAGACTCTTCAAAAATTGGTTCCCTTATCAATATCCCAACAAGGGACTAAGGTGTAGATTTAGTATCCTGAATTTTTACAACCAGCAGCCCTATTTTTCTAGCCAATGTTTTGTTGAGACACTACTAAAACCCCATTTATTCAATTAACAAAGATTAATTGAATCCAAATTCATGTCGGGTTTGTGATGCAAAAGGCACACTATGGAATTTGTGTTTAAGGTCCTTAAAATCTATCATTGGAGACAAGCATACATATGACTAAGTATAATTTAGAGATAAGAGCTATAATAAAAATACCAGAGCTGAAGTCACCCATCTATCTTACTGAGTTGTCAGGAAAACTACTAATGTCTGCAAACTATACTGAGTATTATAGATAGCCTAACAAACTCTCAATATATTGGTCAGATAAGCCTTTAATACATAATGCCAAAAACTTCATTTTATTTGACATTTCCAATAATCCAGCATCTAATCTCTTCCAACTTTATTTGTTTAAATGCTAAAAAATGAGTTACTCAGCTTTCCTTGATGTCTCTTATTATTATTAATATTATTATTATTATTTATGGGAGAAGCTCACTAGAATAAAGCTCAGCAAAAAGGCAAATCCTATTGCAAATAGTGATGCAATGGACATTTATAAAAACAGCCACAGGGATGTAAAGTACAGCATAAGGAATACAGTCAATTATATTGTAGTAACTATGAATGGTGTCAGATGGGTACTAGACTTATGAGTTCATCACTTTACAAGTTATGTAAGTGTCTAATCACCATGTTGTATACCTGAAACTACCTGTGGTATACCTGTTGTATACCATAATATAATATGTCAACTATAATTGAAAAATTTAGAATTAATTAAAAAAAAATAGAGACTTCCAGTCAAGATGGTGGCATAGGCAGACATGGCTTGCCTTTCATACAACCACATCAAAATTACAACTAAAATATAGGACAACCATCACCCAGAACCATCAGTTTTATGAGGCTCCTTGTACATACAGCTCACTGCTGTCTTCTGTACCTAAAACAGTGCCTGATGTATATTAGGTGGTTAATATGTGCAATATATGCCTGTTGAAAACATAAAAGAATGTTTCTAAGGTTCACTTGAATTCCTATGCCATACTATTGAACCAATGACCCCCAATAATGTGACAAAAAAGCGACTGAGACCTAAAAATGATGGACATAAAATTTTTTCAGACACAATGTATTCTTTCAGTTAAAAGAAGTAGAAGAATGGTTTCTTCTTTAGAGTTGTATTGAAAAGCAACAAAATCCATTAGGACTATTAAAAAAACAAATAACAAATAACAAAGTGCCCATTACCTTTTAAAATCAACTGTATTAACTGAGGAAACTTGAAGAGCAAAAAGGTTTAAACTTCATAATTTTTTTCAATGCATTATAAAACAGGAAGAGCAATAAGACAGTAAGAGTGCCACATGCTTTGTAACACATATGCTCTTTATTTTAAAAAATATATTATTGTTTATGTTATTACAGTTGTCCCAATTTTCCCTCTTTGCCCCCCTCCACACAGCCCGTCCACCACTTCCATAGTAAACCCCACACCCTTGTCCATGTCCATGGGTCCTTCATGTATGTTCTTTGACTAATCCTTTCACCTTCTTTCAATCAGCCCCCACCTGCCCCTCCCCTCTTATAGCTGTCAGCCTGTCCCATGATTCTATGCCTCTGGTTCTATTTCACTCATTAGTTTATTTTGTTCATTAGATTCCTCTTATAAGTGAGATTATTTGGTATTTGTCTTTCACCAACTGGCTCATTTCACTTAGCATAATAGTCTCCAGTTCTATCCATGCTGTCGCAAAAGGCAGGAATTCCCTTTTTCTTTCTGCTGCATATTATTCCACTGTGTAAATGTACCACAGCTTTTTCATCCACTCATCTACTGATGGGCACCTAGACTGCTTCCACATTTTGGCTATTGTTAATAGCGCTGCCAGGGGGTGTATAAATTCGTTTGAATTGGTGTTTAGGGATTCTCGGGCATGAACCAGTGGAATCACTGGGTCAAAGGCAGTTCTATTTTAGTTTTTTGAGGAAATTCCATACTGTTTTCTAAAGTGCCTGTACCAGCCTGCATTCCTACTAACAGTGCACTAGGGTTCCCTTTTCTTCATATTGTTGTCAGCACTTGTTTGTTGATTGAGTAGTGATAACCATTTTGGCAGATATGAGGTGATATCACATTGTGGTTTTAATTTGTATCTCTCTGATGGCTAGTGATGCTGAGCATTTTTTCATATGTCTACCGGCCATGTGCCTGTCAGGTCCTTTGCCCATTTTTTAAATTGGATTGTTTGTCTTTCTGGTGTTGAGTCTTATAAGCTCTTTATATATTTTGGAGACTAAACCCTTGTCCGATGTATCATTGGCAAATATGTCCTCCCATACAGTTGGTTCCTTTTTCATTTTGATGATGGTTTCCTTAGCTGTGCAGAAGCTTCTTAATTTGATGTAGTCCCATTTGTTTATTTTTTTCCTGTATTTCCCTTGCCCTAGGGGATATACTGGCAAAAATATTGCTATGTGAGACAGCTGAAATTTACTGCCTATGTTTTCCTCTAGGATTTTTATGGTTTCACAACTTATATTTAAGTTTTTTAAATACATTTTGAATTTATTCTGGTGTATGGTATAAGATGATGGTCTAGTTTCATTTTTTTTTTGCATGTACCAGTCCAGTTCTCCTAACACCATTTATTGAAGAGACTGTCTTTATTTCATTGCATGCTCTTGCCTGTTTTATTAAATATTAACTGACCATAGAGAAGTGGGTTTATTTCTGGGCTCTCTATTCTGTTCCACTGAGAACTACTTGATCTGATAAGGGAATTCATCAAAGTAGTGGGATACAAAATTAATACTCAGAAATCAATGGCATTTTTATACACCAATCATGAACTATCAGAAAGTGAAATTAAGAAAACAGTCCCATTCACTATTGCAACAGAGAAAGTAAAGTACTTAGGAAAAAATTTAACCAAGGAGGTAAAAGACCTGTACTTAGAAAACTTCAGGACATGAACAAAGAAATTGAGGGAGACACAAATAAGTGGAAACACACTGTGTTCATGGATTGGAAGAATTAACATCATTAAAATGTTTCATACTACCCAAAGCAATCTATAGACTCAACACAATTCCTAAAAACATATCAATGGCATACTTCACAGAACTAGAACAAATATTCCAAAAATTTGTATGGAACCAATAAAGATGCTGAATGGCCTCAGCCATCTTGAGAAAGAAGAACAAGTTTGGAGGGATCACATTACCTGATATCAAACTATACTACAAGGCCACTGTAATCAGAACAGTCTGGTACTGGCATAAGAACAGATACACATGCTCTTTAATCTTCACTTAAATTTTTACTGTTAAGATTTTCAGGCCTCAGAATTTGAGGTAGCCTACATTTTTTATTTAGACTCATAACTAGAAGGCATTTGAAGATGACAGGTCCAACTCTTATATAAATTAAATGCTATATTTTCACCATATCATGGAATCAGAGACTTTTAATTCAGGCAAGATAAATCATGAAATCATGTAAAGCTACCATCTCTTAAAGTACCTCCCTACCTTGGACTGCATTTCATAAAGAAAGAAATAAGACTGCAAAAATGAAGATCCTGTATAAGGTTATAAAGCTAATTTATAGCTAAAAACTAAAGTCTTGTAATATGTAGTTCAGTTCCTCCTCTACAAAATCATGTTAAATTTCTCCAATGACATTTTAAAAAATAATAATGACTTTAAATTTCTCCCTTAAAGAAACTATCTTTATAATCATCATTTTTGTAATACCTCCTTACATAAAAAAATAAATTCACAGTTCATCATGTTGTTGAATCTTCATACTTTTGCAAACACCTTCGTATACAGGTGAGTGAAACAATACTCAGAGAGGTGAGATGACTCGGCCAGTGTATGGGATCCAAGTGCTGTGCTCTCTTCATCGCCACACGGCTATTGTTTAGACTGGTGGAATTTTTAAATAATAAGAGGCTCCCTTAAGAGAGTTGAAATAATGGTTCCCAGGCCTAGTCTCCTTACTTTCCAGGAAGGTGACCTAAAAATCACCCTAAAAGCCTGTAAAATAGAATCATAACTAAGATCCACCAGTTGAGATTCTGAGCCAATGAGTTTGGGGTAAGGTTTGGGAATGGGGTAAGTTTTTCTTTGTAACAAGGTCCTTAGTAATTTCCATTAACAGCTGTTTCTGTAAATAATAGCTTAATCTCCCATGCAATGCAAAAATTTTTTTCCACAGCAATCATGACAGTTAACCATAAAGTTCACAGATAAACAAAGTTTATGGCAGGCTTTAAATATGCCCCTCACAAAATTAATCTAATATGGAGACTATCTCTGGCTCCACAATCATGCTCAGGATTAAATAAGAAATTTGTTCTGACTATACAGTAGATTACTTTAGAATCTCAAGCTCAATCTTTTCCCCTATATCTCCTACCCTCCTGCAATATAGCGGCCTCCCTCTCTCTCACATCTCAGAAATTTCCTGTCATTTCCATTACCAATTACTTCTACTCTGTAGGAATAATAAAAGGCATACTAGAATTTCAAAAGGCAAGAAGGAAAACAGTGGGTAGGGAAAAAGCAGAGCTGAACTCTCATCTTTGAAAAATCAAGACACCACATGGCAGTTTGTTAACTCAGAATTTAAGAAAAAAATCACAGTATAGCTCCTCCTGAGCACAGCTGAGTCAGCACAAACTGTTCTGCAGCATCAGACATGTGGCTCCACCACAGGGGAACCCCACACTGCATGGCATTTGCTCTAAGGGCTGCTGTGAGTTGTTTCCATGGCAACCAGTGGGCGGGGAAGAGGATATGTGGGAAGAAAATGTATAAAGAATGTGGTTTTCTGAAAACATATCAATTTCACTAAAAGTGAAAGTCAATTTCACATTAAAGAGGTGGGATGAAGAATGTTATTTTATTTGAAGCCAATGAAGTTCTGCTCTATTAAGAAAAATAAAATCCAAAGAACCCATACTTTGTTTCCGGCCTGTGCACGCACGCGCACACACACACACACACACACACACACCCCACATATAACTACTAGACTTTTAGCAACAAAATATTAAGTGTTGTAATGATCCAAGATCTTACTATACCTATTACTGCTATTTCCAAGAAATATTTGTAATATACACCTGATCCTTATACTGATTTTCATTGACTTTCACAATGTTTAATTAAGTTCCTATCCCAAATAATCTAGATGCTTTTTCATTTCTTAATAAAATTCAGAGATCAGGAGCTAAGAAAAGTACTTCTTTTCGCACCAAGGTTTACTTAAGTCCCTGAAATGAACATCAGCCTAGAATAACTGGTGAGAGAGAACAGTCTCTTCATTCAGCTGAATAGTCACGCTTGTTTAAGCATGGATTTTCTAGCCCCATAACAATGTTATCTCATAACATTGCTCATAATTCTGTATCAAAGCATCGATATCTTTTTCTTGTCCAAGAAAGCCAGTAAGACTTCTCCAGTATGGTCCCAGGGTGTTTTTCTATCATCATAGGATATTAGGTGTTGCTAAGTAACAGAGTCTTTCTCCCAAGAAAGAAACTTAATTCAAGTCACTGCCCAGTATTTTAATAAAAAATGTCTAACACACTGGAATAATGACCCAATACAACTTCAGGAATATTTTGTTACCTGGTCTGTTTCTAAATAATAAAAAGTAATAAATACAGAAGAATACGTAAGTATATTTTCCTATACATTAAACACAAGAATGCCACTTTTAAATAATCAGATTATGATATGCACCTCAAATTAACTTTCTTATGCAGTAACCACTTTTAATTCCCTGAGAGTTAGTCAGTACACACAAATTTGAGAAGCAAAAACATGGAAGAAAACCATAACTAATCTAAAGAAACAGCATGGGATCTCCCATAAAGGAGCGAATCTCAAGTGAAAACCCACAAACAGAGAAAACAATAAAAAACCTGTCAGTGTAAACAGACTTCATTTGGCATGAAAACAAATAAGCAAACCTTCCTCTTACATGTAGAAGATATTTTTGCCGGTTATAAATTTGATAATATCACATGGCTCTCTAAGTAGAAATTAATATTAAAACACAACAACCTGAGAACTACAGATAAGTATAACAACAACTGCTAGGCTATGGAGTCCATGATCTTAGGTGAAAGTCAGGGTCAAAATTAAACAACAAAGTATTAATGCAGAACTTGGAAAAAACTGGAGAAGTTAAGTAATTTCCTTCCTTGCATTCACAAAAATTCAACTCATATTAAAGAACAGAAAAGAAAATCAACTATAAATTTAAAGTGACAAAATTCAGGCAGTCAATTAGAGCAAAAATCATTAAGATTATTTCCTTAAGAGACCATAGAGTAAGAAAAAAGAAAAGCTCCAACTAGTAATGAAAATCTAAAATGTTCCAATTAGATGAATCAAAATTCAAATGAGTCAATATGTAATGAGCAAATTTTAAACAAGGCACTGTATTAACATTAACTGAAATTTCACTGACACTATGTGGATCTCTTTGTATATTCCGTGTTATGAAATATAATCCTCAGGATGCCCATTTACAGTATAATGGATAAACAATTGTGGCATGTTCATAAAACAGAACTTTATTCAACAATGAAAAACAATCGCTGCTATAGGCAACATGTTTGAATATTAGAAATGTACTGTTGAGTGAAAGATTATATATCACATTATTCAATTAGTATCAACTTCACAAACAGTCAAAGCTAGTCTATGGTTTTAGACTTCGAGACAGAATTGAACTTTGAGGAAGAGGGAAGACACAGTGAATCAGAAAAAGTGACTTTTTCTGAGTGGTAGTAAAGTTCTATTTTGTGTCCTGGGTAGTGGGTAGAAATTCATCAAACTCTAGTACAGTTTCCTGTTAGTATATATTTCAATAAATTTGTATTAAAAAAAGAATAAAATAATGTAATGTGAGGACCTTGTTTGAAATCTGACTTGAAGCAACTGTAAAAAATGCATCAATTATAGGTTATATATTAGATAAAACCCAAGAATTATGTTAGGTACATTAATGGTCTTATGGTTATATTTTTACAGATACACATGTACAGATGAAATTACATGATGCCTGGTTATGGTTTAATAATCTTTTAGTAAAGAAAAATAAGGGATAGGTCAAAGAAGTACAGTAAAACCTTGGTAATTATTGAATCTAGAAAAATAATAATGGGAATTCACTGACCATTCATATTTACAAATTTGAAAGTTTTCACAACTAAAAGAAAAACAAAACCATCCTACTAACCCTACCAGATTCATCACCCAGTTGTACAGATGATGAATCGGAGGCTCATGGAAGTAACAGGATTCGCTCAAACTCGTGTTTAGTCATTGGTAGACCTGGGGTTCAAATTCAGGTCTGTCCCGCCCCAAACCCCATGTTTACCCACCATATGAGGAAGACTACAAAGACGCATGTTGTGTTCACATCTGCTAGAGGCAGACGGGAAGTCTAAGGCATGCCTCAGTCCTTTTGGCATTTACAGTTTCGGAGAACACTCATGGGCAACCCCCAGCGCCCAACTTTTGGGAGTTTAATTCGGCAGCAGTACACACTGGATGACTTAAAGAGGGGAGAAGAGGAAACTTCAGGAAGATGATAAAAGTACAATGGAGGACAGAGAATTAGAGGCGAAGCTAGGATGTGGTGGTAGAATATAATTGAATGGATACAATCAATAAGGCTTGCACACTGTTTGGATACCTGAGGTAAAAGAAGGGAAAGGATAACAGGGAAATTGATGTCTGATCCTTAGAGACAAGGAGTGAAGGACAAAAGGTGATGATTCAGTCTGAGTGAGCTAGTTTGCAGTACCAACAACAGATGGCTGTCAAACCCTTGTCCCAGGTATCACTGGCAAGTACATTCTCCCATATGGTTGGTTCCCTCTTCATTTTGCTGATGTTTTCTTTAGCAGTGCAGAAGCTTTTTAATTGGATGAAGTCCCATTTGTTTCTTCTTTCTTTTATGTTCTTTGTTCTAGGGGACATATTGGTGAAATATTGTTGCGTGGAATATCTGAAATATTCCTGCCTATGTTCTCCTCTAGGACGTTTAGGGTGTCATGACTTATATTTATGTCTTTTATCCATCTTGAATTTATTTTTGTGTATGCTGTAAGTTGGTGGTCAAATTTCATTTTTTTGCATGTAGCTGTCCAGATCTCCCAACATCATTTGTTGAAGAGGCTATTTTTACTCCATTTTATGCTCCTGCCCCCTTTGTCAAATATTTGACCGTAGAGACATGGGTTTATAACTAGAGACATGGAAATAGAGAACAAACTGACAGTAACAAGGGGGGGGGGTAGGGAAGGGGGATAATGGGCCAAAGGAGGGGAAAGGTCATCAAGGAACATATATAAAGGACCCATGGACAAAGACAAGGGGAGGACTGAATGTGGGACGTGGGGGTGGGTAGGGTGGGGAAGAGTGGAAGAGGGCGGGGGGGGGGGGGGAAATGGAGACAACTGTAATTGCACAACAATAAAAGAATAAAAAATAATAAAAATAAAAAGATTTAGTTCATCAACAGCTAACAGACCCCATATATATATATATATGAAAGGAAGTTATTATGTAAGCATGAATGGTAGCCAAAATTCTTTCCAAATATATATTATCAATCTGACCATAAAAAAAAAAAATAACAGACAGCTGCTGGATTCGACCTAGAGCTCAAAATGAAGGAGAAGCTAGGCCTGAACTGCTGCTAAATCAGCAATGGATAACATCTGAGCAGCGTTTGACAATGAACTAGCACTCAACTGTGGGGAGAACGCTCTCAGGGGAATGGGGAACCAGACCATTTAGGAGGCTATTACCACACACACCTAAGAATGATAAGAAGTGGATATAATATGGGTTAAGGGGTCAATTGTAATGGAAAAAGGAACTCAAGGATTCAGAAAAAAAGTGTAATCACTAACTTCATTCCATTTATTCATTAAAAAAAAAGTACTGAATGACTGCTCTAAGCCAGGCATCATACTACTTGCTAAGGATATAAGGGTGAATTAAAAGGGAAATGAAAGGTTGAATTAGGTACTGTCAAAAGCATAAGAAACTCCAAATATGATTGGGATCTTTCTTTCAGTCATGTAACAACAGACTAAGAAAGATTCACTTCTGTAATCAGTCCCTAAACTCGTAAGAATCACACTGAGTTTGGAGAGGGAAAGAAACCAGCCCAGAGCTTTCACAGTTAAGGACACCAAAGACCCCAGAGGCTGCCACAGGCTAATGGCAAAACCAGTAACAGAATCCAGAAGGAACAGAATCCAGAAGTCCTCATTAACTAGGCAGTTTCCCTCTTCTAGGTCTCAGATACTGAGGCAGTTAGGCCTGGTCTACACTGAAGTTTGAGGTGGGTTATCTTCATCTCCGCTGTTCATAAATCTCACCCCCACTCCTTTATTTCATGCCATGAGGAAACTGATCACTCTGCCGCATCCCTCTGGTACTGAGAGATGTGGGATAAGGCAATCATTCAGTGGGGGAGATGCAGTTGGCAAGTGATCTATTTACAAAGTACAAATTCATTTACCACCTACAGGCTGAAAACATAAATTTAAATTAAACACAGAGGAAAGCATATCCACCCTAATTAGTGAAGACAGTCACTTCTACACCCGTGTTCAAACACAGGCTCACACATTCAGTCTTGATGGATATGCCCCGTGGGGCCTGTCTGTAACGGCACTGTGCCACCCGAAGTGTGGTCCACGGACCACCACCAGAGGTACTTCCGTATAAAATGCAGTTCTCAGGGCTCCATGTCATGTCTACAAAATCTACATCTTTGGATGCAGCCGAGGAATCACCATGATTTGTTTAAAAAAACAGATCTCTACGTAATTCTTACACACATTAAAGAATACTGTTGAAAAAACCTACAATAAGGGTCTGTCCAAGAGCAAAAGCCTTAATGGCCCTTGGAGATAAGGGCCATTAAAGAAAAGACATAAAAGGGGGTTTGATTATTATGGACCTCAGAGTTTTACTAAGTCTTAAGAGAGACCTGTAAAAATGTTCTGATTTGGACAACAGCAGTGAGAAAAGCCAAAAGTAATTAAAAAAACCCCACTTTTTATAATCACTTGTACATTTTATATACCAGGAGAATAGAGAATACGGTTCTTTAACCATTATAAAAGCATTGAGTTGCAAGCTCCTCGTGGTTATAGCGTAGCAGAAATGTGCTAGAGTTGGGCTGACTCCGCTTTCTGGTCATTACCCAGTCACGCAATAACGCGCAACCAAAGCTCCACGCTGGCGACAGATCACGGAGACCAGCAGTGGCGCTGACAGCGTGAAGGTGTTTAATTATGCCTTCTGGAGGGGAAACATGGCAGTTTCCAGCAACTAAAGGGAACGGGAGTAGTATGTAGAAAAAGGAATATAATATGGTATTTGCCAAGTTTACCTGGTCCCCTTAGTGACTGATACTTTGGAAGCAAACTTCCCTCTGCATACCAGCCTCAGAAGCCATCTGGTTATGTTTGCCCAAGGCCCTGCACATACGAATCAGTGCCGGTAACCACTGCAGCAAGGTTAAGGGAAGAAGTAGAATTCTAGCTGGCATTTGACAGCTTGTGTGTGTGTGTGTATGTGTGTGCAGTTGTCTTCAATTATTTATTGCTCCTGTTCCCCACTATCATGAGAGAAGGAACTACCTGTTTTCTGTAGGCAGAGGTCCTGGCCCAGAATAGGTACAGCATACATGTCTAACTAAACTACAAAAACACAAACTTACAAATTCTTCATTACCTGAATTTGTCAAGTAACAGGTTAAGTCAGGCAAAATTTCTAATTAATGGTTTTATTTCCCCTAAGAATTAAATTTTAATAAAAGGCTCCAAGATTAGACCAAGAAGAACATCTTCTCTAGGTAATTCAGATGTTTCATCATTATTGGAAACACTATCATTTATGTGAAACTAGACTCAATCACAAAAAAAGTCCAAGAGGCTTCGAGTCAGAAAGATCTTCATGGAAACGTATGTAATGAAGGAAAAAGAACTACTGTTCAAATTCTGCTGGTGCCGCATTGTATCTGTTGACTTCCTGCAAGTTACCTAACCCACATTTCCATCTTTAAAATAAGGACAATAATCTTTCTTGTCTTAGGAATTTAAAGATAGAAATAAAGAATTTAAAGTGTTTGTAGCTTAATGCCTAGCCCACAGTAGCTTTAATACTTGAGGTTTATTCCTTAACCAGTCAAAACTTCCCTTATTATCTATTGCAGCTGTAGAACTTTAAAGTAACACATAATCCAGTTTTAATTATGTAGCATTAATATCCAGAATATTAAAGAATTCCTACAACCCAACAACAAAAAAACAACCTGATTAAAAAATAGGCAGAGAACATGAGAAGACATTTCTCCAAAGAAGATACACAAATAGCCAATAAACACACAAAAAGTTGTCAACATTGCTAATCATCAGAGAAATGCAAATCAAAACCACAATGAGGTATCACTTTGCACCCATTAGGATGGCTACTATTGAAAAAAAGCAAACAAACAGGAAATAACAAGTGTTAGTGAGGTTGGAGAGAAACTGGGAAGCTTGTCCACTACTGGTAGTAATGTAATACGGTGCAGCTGGTATGGAAAACGGTATGATGACGTCTCAAAAAATTAAAAATAGAATTATCATATGACTCACCAATTTCACCTCTGGGAATATATGCAAAAAAATTAAAAGTAGGGTCTTAAAGAGATATTTGAACACCCATGTTCACAGCAACCGTTCATAATAGTTTTTACCACAATGAAGGACAGAAGGATGGAGGGAGGGAGGGAGGGACGGAGGGAGGAAGGAACAAGATAGAGTCTATTAAAAACAAAATTAACCCTTTAAATTTTATTTAAGGTTATACTGTGATTTAGATATGGATTTGCCAAAATGACAACTGAGTTAGGAAGAAAATCACATATATATTCTGTAGAGAAGCTGCTGTGGGAAGGGAGCATCTATCCCACAGAGCTAAAGAAGTCAACAGACAAGATGAAGTTCTAAAAAACTGGTAGCTAAGATGATTATAACGAAGATACAGAACAGACACCAATGACTGTCAAAATAAACTGACCAGACTCATCGTTCATCTCCTTCTCACAGGGGAAGACATACTTGTTCTCCTCTGGGGTTGGTAGTTTTGCACCATTTAATGTCTTGGGCTTTAATATCCTTTTGGCTTTTTCTTAGGCAGTGGAGATGATAACATGAAAAAGGAACAGTCTTTTCTCATTTGTGTCTTGTCTTTACATTGATCACACTCTGAAAGCAGCCGACAGTCAGAACCTGGACAGAATCTTGTACACTGGTGAACAACTGCTCTCACAAGACAAACGGAAAGATAAATGAGAAGGGATGAGACTGGAATAAGCAAGCAAAATAGAAAGGCAAAGTAACAGCAGAGGAGGAAAGCAAGCAAGGAAACATCTGTGGAAGACTGATCTAAAATCTCTTATGGGCACTTCTGAACTCAAGTTTCTAACAATAACAGATGCTGCCTTTGGAGTGACCGTTACCTTCAAGTAAATGATCTCATTTCATACTTCAACAGTGCTTTCTAGAAATAAGAAATACTGAGGCTGGGAAGAATTAAGTGAACTGCCAAGAAAATTAGCTAGTAAAGGGCAGAGTCACTATTTTAACATAAATCACTGTCTCTTATACATTATAAACCACACATGTCTTTAAAAGGTAATACGGAATTGTATTTAGAAACTATCTTTTTCCTAATACATAGTCAAATCAATCCCAATACAGAGCAGTACTGGATACTTGTTAAAGGTAGAGAGGGAGAAAAATGTCACTGTGTGGTTGCCTCTTGCGTGCCCCCTACTGGGGACCTTGCCCTCATCCCAGTCACGTGCCCTGATTGGGAATCGAACCAGAGACTCTTTGGTTCACAGGCTGGCTCTCAATCCACTGAGCCACTCCAGCCAGGGTACATGATGATATTTTATGTTAAAGTATTCTGATCAGTAAAAAAATTATTGAATTGATTCAATATTTTTATCACCATTTGCCAGAGGACTTAGAAATTGTTTCAACTGTAATTAACATGGTTGACAAAATTTATGACATCAAAATACAGAAACATAGAAATTATGAGTATATCACCATTGTATCTGTAAGATAAATATATAACAATAAACAAAGTTAATCTTGAACAGGGAAAACAACATACAAACTAATACATTTTTTTGTATATAGCTAACTTTTTGTAGTATTTACTATTTAAAAAATCAACCAGTGAAATACTTTACATATTTTATGCCATATAATCACCTGGAAAAACTTATGGCTGGTGGTATTATCTCCATTTAGAGGAAAATAAATATAAAATCAGACAATTTTGTAATAAGTAATTTGCGGAAGGCTACACAGGTAGCTAGCTATAAGGCAGGATTTGAACCCACACCTGATTCAAAGTTTTAACTTCTATGATATAACTCAGAGGTTGGCAAACTTTCTGATAAGAGCTAGGCAGTACATATTTTAGGCTTCGTGGGCCATATGGTCTCTGCTGCAACCAATCAATTCTGCTGTTCTTTGTAGCTCAAAAGCACTAGAGACTATATGTAAATGAATGAGTGTGGCTATGTTCCAATAAAATTTTATTTACAGAAACATGCAGCAGGTCAAATCTGGCCCACAGGCTGTAGTTTGCTGAATCTTAGAATAATTTATTGATTTAAAATTAACTCACCCTGCACCAAAGTTCTGCTGGTTACAAAATGAAACACTGCTACTTTCTCCTACCTGACCAAGAAACTATTTTGTTTCCTAAACACATACATGCATAAATCATATTACAGATTTCTTAAGAAAAAGCAAACAATGGATTGAGAGCAGGAAAATAAACTCGTCTGCCCGTTACTTTATTGCCTACCCTCCCCAATTACATAAATTCCTCATAAGAACTCCTTTATGATTATTGAATTTTTTCACCAAAACCCCATTGTTCCAACTGGAGATTATGTCCTTTCCTTATCATTGCACATTGTAGCTCATAAAAAGAACTTGAGTAATACATTCAGATGGTAGAATGATTTCATCTTCTTTTGTAAGCTACTGTTGCAAGAGAATGCCCAATTTATAAATTGGATAGATTTGGCCATTTTCTCATAAATATTCATTAGGTTACATGGAGAAATAGCTTTTCCTACATCAGTTCAAAGAACATTTATTGAACATCTACAAATGACCTAAACTTTGGAGATAGAGGAGACTAACACCTAAATGCCGAATCTTAACACCATAATCACATGGAAGGGGTGATGACTGAAGTACAAACTAAAAGAAATAAAGAGCACAGATATATGATGAAAATTATAGACTCCCCAGGGACTGAAAATAGGGAGCTAGTCTTTGTAGGTCTGTAGTGTGAAGACACAGATTACATATTTGCCAAAATGATCCTTCTTGAAGAACAATCAAAATGGGGGACTACAGCCCTGCCTGGGTGGCTCAGTTGACTGGAGCATTGTCCCTATACCAAAAGGTTGTGGGTTCAATCCCTGATCGGGGTACATACTTAGGTTGCGGGTTTGAGCCCCAGTCATGGTGCATATGGGAGGCCACCGATTGATGGTTCTCTCTCTCTCTCTCAAAATCAATGAATATGTCATTAGGTGAGGATTAAAAAAATAAGTGGGACTACACAACTTGAAAATTATACTGTATAAATGTGTCTTGGCAATCATTCGTTTGAAGAACCAAAGCATCTTAAGTAAATTTTGTACAGGAGGGAGAGCTGTTTCAGAGATTTCACACGGCACAGATGAGCAGCCTTAACCAATAAAATTTTGTTTGTTATTAGGTTATCACTATGTACACATTTTATCCGTGCAGGAATAATCCAAACATTCCCAAGAAATATCAGATGTGTTCAAGCAAACACTTAGATTGGAAGCCATTACACTGTCCATTTGATACAAATTTTTTTAAACCTAGATCTTTTGCTTTATAAAGCTGAAAGGTGATACCTTCTCATTCCCAGCATGCTCTTATATCTGTATTGGCTTCTGAAATACTCAAGAGCAGATACTGAAAACCTGGAGCAGGTATGGGCAACACGGAACCAAAAACCCACACTGCATACAAAACATTTATCCAAATGCTAATACCTTTCCATCTCACCTGGGATAAACATGAAAATTTTGAGTGATTCAAAATACAATTAAATTGAAAAATTCCATCTGAACACCTGCTTCACCTTAGATGCTTACCCATTCCATTCTGGTTAACATCAGGAGACTTGCTATTTCTCCTCCAAATATAGACATTTTTCAGAAATGGAAGATAAATTTGTTCACGCTGAGAAGCCTGACCTGTGCTGTGCTGCGTGTGGTGCCACTGAGAGTGATGCCACTCTCAAGAATAATGGCGCGCCTCCATGACGGGGTTTTCCCCAACTCAGCTCCATTTGGCTTGGGGCTTTTCATTAAATTGGAACTTTCGATATTAAGATATTAAAATGTGGTTTGCAGAAAAATATAATGAACATTTCTCAGAGTTCAGCACTTCAGTATGTTTTTTTTTTTGAATTCTAATTACATGTCTAATTTGCCCAATTACTGAAAAGGAGGATAGTATTCAATTTGCCTTTGCCAATGGAATGGATTATTTCAGAAGATCCTTGAAAATACTCAAAGTTAAAACTTGTTAAAAGTACAGGCTTTAGAGTCATTTAGACTGTAAGAAACTTAAAAAAAAACTCATTAAATTATATGGATTGAAGGAAATTATGTCATAAAGCATTTAGCACAATGCTTAGAACATAAGTACTCCAAAAAAGTAAAGAAATGAAACTATAAATTTTATCTCAATATTCAAAAATGTAGTCTTCGGAAATGGGTTAGGTACCACTATAATTTCCATTTCAGAAAGTAACAAATTCTTGAGCTTTAAGTTTAGAATCCTTGCTTCTCTAAAATCTGTCCTTACGTTGTCCATTTGCTTTTCGGCTAGTATCATCCCTGTACCCCCTCTTGGTACAGAGTGTCTTTGTCCTTTCCCTCCTCCACTCCCAGCTTGTAACATTTCTTTGCCTTTTAGTGGGCTCCCAAGTCTGCAGCTACCATATTCCTGCCCATCCTGCCAACTTCTCAAGCTCAATCTTTATTCTAGAGGGCCTTCCACTACATTTGCACCCGTACACATTTTCTCTTTTTAGGAAGATTACACGCTCCTTGAGGGCAGAGATCACATTAGTGTATTTCTCCCCTTAGGCTAAGGACTATATTCGGCTTCCAACATTTTCAACGTTAGGGCACCATGGTCACTGAGGTTATGTCACACTTCCAGCAGCCCACGGGTAAGCCATCCTAAGCTTTCTGCAGAGTTTTACTATCTATACTATAGGAATAATAAGACTAACTGACTTGGGACAGATTCAGTCATAATATACAATACGGATTCTTTATACTATGCAAGTCTCTGAGAGTCTTGGCTTCTTATAAATGTAATAAAAGCATATACATATATTAAAAAAATACAGAGCTATCTAAATAAGAAAATATAATGGAAACCTGAGAGTAATAGTTCTTACCTCCTCATTGTATTCACCAAAAAAGAGAGAGTCTCTACAAGAAAATAACTTTACATGCTACTAAATTTTTATACACTACCTCCCTAATTCAAATTGCAATACTCTCTTTGTTCAAGCTGAATAAATTAAAATGAGTGTTTAACCTATATTCATATATACAAAGCTGAAATATTTTAAAGTGACATAATACTGCTGATATCAAAGCAGCATAAACCCATTTAAAATAACAAGTTTCTAGGCAGTACAAAAGAAAAAGTAAGTTATTTGCAGACTGAGGCCTTATCTTTTATTTATTATCCTATGTATAACTTTTTGTAAAATATGCCAGTAAGAGTTCTAACCTAAACATAATATGTTTATCATTTCACATGTTCATGAAATGTATACATTGAAGGTTAATTTTTGAGCAACCTTCAAATAAACTGCTTTAATGTGAAAATAATACATATATGCCAAAAAGAGACACAAACTAGAAAGATGCTATTAAAATTAACTGAATGCAGAGCAGTGGCCATAATATAAACACTACTGCAAAGCATTAAAATACTTTAGAGTTAAATATATGTAAATAGAAACCCTTAATAAACACTGTCTATATTTGTTATGAAATCATGAACAATTAATCCTGACCAGAAACACTGAAAAAGTAACCTATATATAACACGTAAATACATGTTCACTTATGAGATACATTCATAGCTAATAACTTACTAAAAATTGACTTTATATTTTGAATAAAATGCAAAAGGGACAGAAATTTCTCTCGACTAGATACACTGTATTCAATTTCCAGAAAACCCACTGTGGGGACTCTGGAGGTTCTGCTGGGGTGTGTGAAGCCTGGCCAGTGGCAACTTCCAGAGGGTGAGATGGAGATTAAGGAAATTATTGGGGAGGGCAGGCTACCCTGAGGGGACTGAAGCACATAGGTATTTTTAGTCTGGAAATTGATTTTAAAATCAAGAAACTTCCTAAAACAAGAGGAAAATAAACAGGTTGCTCTAAGGAGTCTGAGAGAAAGCAGGGAGGGTCCACGAATACTCTGGGTCTACTGCTGTCTGGTCAACACGAGACGGCGGTTTACAAACGAAAGCAATTCCAGCTACACAGCGGAAACACTATACAGACAGTTGTCACTACAGGGAAACTGTGATGCAACCATTTAAGAGCAATACCATTTCCTCTACATGAAAATAACAAAACTGGATACTAGATAGCTCAGGACTCCAACACTAAAATCCTCGGAAATTATACTCTAGTCAAAAGAAAAGTTCTTGCTCAGTTATTTTGACAGCACAGGCAGGAATAGGCTTGCTGGCCTCAACCAGCATGCAGCATCTATCTTGTTGTTGCAGTGGAAATAACCTAATTTGCATGTGCACTGCTGACAATGAAAAGGAAGGCTGTAATGTGACGTCTAACTCTTGGAGTTTATAATTGCTTCCCTTAGGCAACCATTCTTAGGCAAGAAGACCCCTATTATGCCTAAATATTCTGTATCTTAGATTTTAAAAAAGCTCTGATGTTAATAAATTAATCTTTTTGGAAGTCAGGCAAAAGCATACACAAAAGAGAGTAATTTATTGCATGGAATTTCATTACCAATCTAGGAACCATTGCAAGAACTGTATGTTAAACAAGGAAGGTCTTGATAATACTTCCAAGTGAGCCCCCACCCCTAATGAGTTTGAATGTGTGCATTTAGATGAATGAGACTGCAATCACAATTAGCAAGTAATATTTAAGGTGCTATTTTGCGATTTAGAAAAAAAGCAGCCTTCTGTTTACTACTATGATTCCTTAATGATAATCTGCTTTCAACTATACCAAAATGCTGAATGGTCAGTATTTTTAAAATTAATCAGAATAACCTTGTTCTAATGTAAGCAAATCATCTTCCCTTCTGATTACAGTGGAGAACAAGTAACAGTAATAATAAATATCCAGGAGAGTGACTTCTCAATTACAATTCTGGAAGCAGAGGATCCTGCGTGAACACAGTGTTAAGAATTTTGGCACTGCACCCACTAGTACATTCTTGACAGTCTGATAAACTACTCTACTTTTCAAAAACATTATATGGATGATACCAGCCACAATACAGATGAATGGAAAATTTTAAAGGTTTGTCTCTAACATACAATTGCCTTGCACATGCATATGTACCCTTACTCTCTCACTTAAGATAAATGCCTTAAGCTGATTATTGTTCAAACCTTTAAGACCACATTCTGCACCAATACTAAAACAGCTTCAGACTGCATTCCAAAAAAACCCACAGATCACAGAGGCACAGACATCTTACCTGGGAACCCCCCTTGGACCATTGCTGTTGCACTGCTCCTTCCCTTCAGGGTATCTGCATTCCTGTTAAACAGTCAATGCTGGAGGCAGCTCGGATCCTCACCAGATTCTGCCCTCTCTCTTCTGTCGACCTTGGGCCTATTTTTTTTACCCCTCAGATTTTATTCTCTGTAAGGGCAAGTTGTCAGTTTATTTCTATCATGAGAAGCAATCAATTAAGCTAATTTCCAGCTGCCTCTCAAGCTAACAGTCACATCTGTCAGTAGGTAAAGCTGCCTGGGAAAGTATGCTGGGAGAAGCAAAATCCCTGCTTCCCAACATCTGACCCTCAGATGCTTCGCTGCCGACTGTGGCATCCAGTTACCCTGCGAGCATCAGGATGATAGCTCTGTTCCAGAGCAGGAGGCAAGATAAACAAAACCGTTTATTTTGTGGCCAGCTTCAATTAATATCATTTTAATGACCCAATCTTCCTGCTGAGAAATACTTCATCACATTAATTGCATCTTTCTAATGCAGATTAAAAGGAAGCAGCAGTTGACTTGAGCCTGTCCGAAGTGAGTGCAACCGTCATCAACTTACTCTCTCCTTAGTGCTCGCAGCATTCAATCATTTTTACAACAAAGAAACCCGTGAACCACATTAAACACGCGGCGTCCCCTAGCCAGATTCATTTGTGTCTCACTAACATTCTGAACATGCAGTAAAGATTCTGTTTAAGCTGTCAAGTGTTCAAGGTAACCTTTGGCTGGGGGGGAAGGGGGGGTGGAATTATGAAGAAAAAACCCCCAGAAGCTTCAGAAAAATTACTAGAGGAAAAGTTGAGGTTTCTTAAACTTCACTTAAAAAGCTACATTGCATCTCCTACCCTGCCCCACACAAACACACCTGAATATATTCATATACTTATAACCAAATGCAACTGCTTCAGAATTACCTTTCTATTAATTACTACAGTATCTTCTGGCCTTTCTTTGTAAAATGTAGAAAAATTAGTCATCTATCTGATCACTGATCATATATAAAAATGTCAGGAACACTTGGATGTAATTTAAATGCTGCTCAAAAGATCATAACAATACATTTTGTTGTTGTTTATATTTGCAATAAATACCTTTCAAATTATGTCAGGGGATGAAGGCTTGGAAGTTTTGAAACAAAAAACAGTCTAAAATAAAATGATCACCAATCTCCAATTACAGGGCAAAAAAGAGAATTTTACTTATTTTACTTAATTATAAAGATGAAAAAAGGATAATTAACTATAGGAAATGAGAAAAAAATTACATAAAATTTAAAACGTAAATGTTAGCCTTTATTTCTTAATATTTCCCCTATTTTGCACAATCAACAATAAAAGGCGAGGGCAAATAAATTCATGTTTAGTAAAATGAACACAGACATACTGCTAGAAGCCACTAATGAATTCTTATTTGATGTGAACATTCTTAACATTTTTTAAATCTTAGTAATAATTGCTGTTGATTGTAGTGACATCTATTGGCAAGGTAGAGATAAACTAGAGTCTATAATAAAAAAAAAAATTCAACCAAAAATACTACTAGTTGCTTAATAAATCTTCATCAGGCATGAGTCTAATTTTAAGTCATTTATCCATACTGAGTTTCTTCTTGTGTATGCAGGAAGATGGTCTAGTTTGATTTTTTTGCACATATATATCCAATATTCCCAACACCATTTATTGAACAAACTATCTTTAGTGCATTGTATGTTTTGTATTCTTTGTCAAATATTAATAAAGATAGGCCTGGGTTCATTTCTGGGCTCTCTATTCTATTCCAGTAATCTATACTCCTGTTTTTATGCCAGTACCAGGCTGTTTTGATTACTGTGGCTTTTTGGTATAGTTTGATATCATACAGCATGATTCTCCAACATTGTTCTTCTTTCTCAAGACTGATGTCACTATTCAGTTTCTTTCATGGTTCCATATGAATTTTTGGAATATTTGTTCTAGTTCTGTGAAATACATCATTGGTATCTTGACAGGAATTGCATTAAATTTGTAGATTGCTTTTGGTAGTGTAGACATTTTAATGGTGTTAATTCTTCCTATCCATGAACACAGTATATGCTGCCATTTATTTGTATCTTCTTTTACATTATATTTTATTGATTATGCTATCACAGTTGTCCCAATTTTACCCCTCTGCCCCCTCCACACAGCACCCCTCACTCCCTCAGGCAATCCTCCCACCATTGTTCATGTCCATAGATCATGCATGTAAGTTTTTTGGCTACTGCATTTCCTGTACTATACTTTACATTCCCATGGCTATTCTGTGACTACCTATTTGTGCTTCTTAATCGCCTCACCTTTGCACCTATTCTCCCAATCATCCATCTAGCAGCCATCAAACCACTCTCCATATCCATGACTCTGTACTTCCTGTTTGCTGAGTTTGTTTCTTAGGTTCAGTTGTTGATTGACATGTATTGCCATTTTATTGTTAATATCTTTGATCTTCTTTTTCTTAAATAAGTCCCTGTAGCATTTCATATAATAATGGTTTGGTGATGATGAGCTCCTTTAGTTGTTTTTTTGTCTGGGAAGCTCTTTATTGCCCTGCAATTCTAAATGATAGCCTCGCTGGGTACAGCAATCTTGGCTGTAGGCCCCAGTGTTTCATGACTTTGAATATTTCTTGCCAATCCCTTCTAGTCTGCAGTTTCTTTTGATAAATCAGCTGACAGTCTTATGGGAACTCCCCTGCAGATGACTAAGTTCTTTTCCCTTGCTGCTTTTAAGATTCTCTCTTCATTTTTAATCTTTGGAATTTTAATGATGATGATATGTCTTGGAGTGGGCCTTTTTACATCCATCTTGTTTGGGACTCTCTGTGCTTCCTGGACTTGCATGTCTATTTCCTTCACCAAATTAGGGAAGGTTTTTTTCATTAATTTTTTCAAATGGATTTCCAATTTCTTGCTCCTTCTTTTCTCCTTCTGGCACCCTTATGATGTGAAAGTTAGAATGCTTTAAGTTGACCCAGAGCCTTCTTACACTATCCTTGTTTTTTTGAATTCTTTTTTTCTTGTTTTTGCTACCATATGTTCCAAATCATTGATTTGATTCTCAGCTTCATCTACTCTCCTGTTGTTTCCCTGTAAATTGTTCCTTATTTCAATCAGTGTATCCTTCATTTCTGACTGGATCTTTTTTATGCTGTTGAGGTCCTCACTAAGTTCCTTAAACATCCTTATAACCAGTGTTTTGAACTCTGCATCTAATAGATCGCTTATCTCCATTTTGTTTAGCTCTTTTTCTGGAGTTTTGATCTGTTCTTTCATTTGGGCCATGTGTCTTTGTCTCTTCATTTTGGCAGCCTCCCTGTGTTTGTTTCTGTGTATTAGGTAGAACTGCTATGAGTCCCTCCCTGTCTTGGTAGTGTGGCCTAATGTAGTAGGTTTCCTGCAGGGTCCACTGGCACAGCCTCCCCTATCACCCAAGCTGGGTACTTAAGGTGCACCCTTCGTGTGGGCTGAGTACACCCTCCTCTTGTAGTTGAGCCTTGGTTGCTGTTGGCAGGTCAATGGGAAGGATTTATTCAGGCCAGTCAGTTGCAGGGATTGGCTGTGACCACTGACCACAAACCTCCACCCTCCATGGAGAACCAGCGCTGCAGGGGCAGGGTGGTGTGTTCCGACATGGTCTGTACCTGTCCACTGGGTGAGCTGGCCCTGTGGTTTCCCAGCTGATGCAGACCGAGGTCAGCCCCGGCCTGTGTTCTGCCCAGGGCCACCCGGCATAAGCTATAAAGTAATCTGCGATGGCTGCTACTTGTGCTGGGCTTGGTGATTCCCAGGCAAAGCCAATATGTGAATCTAGGCTTGCTGCTGCTAGTGCCATGCCTGGGGCTACTTAGCAAGAGGTTCTGGGGGTTGGGATCTCAGTTAAGTCTGCTGTTGCTTGTTGGATAGGATTTAGGAAGTTGTACAGCATGAGCCAAGACTAGTCATTCTTATGGAAAAGCAGCTTGAGTGGGCCAGTAAAGCTGGGTGGGACGGAATCTCTAGGGATCTCCTGGGCGGGATAAGCAGTGTTAGCCGGGTTAATGGAGTCTCAGATATGGCACCAGCCTGACAGTTCTGTGGCTCTGTGCTGGGAAGGCTCAGAAGAGGGACAATGGTCTCTGCCCACCTTTCTATCTGGAAGAAAGTGATCCCCAGCTCCTGCCTTGATGCCAGACACTTGAGTCTCTTCCTGTATGCCACTGGTGCATTTCATGTTGCTACCTTGGTGCTTGAGCTCAGAGGGAGTGAGTCTGAGTCTGAGTATGTGTGTGCATAGTTTCTTTAAGAGGAACTGCTTGGGACTCCAGAAGTTACGTTCAGTGACTCAATCCCTGCTGGTTTTTGCAGCCAGAAGTTATGGGGACTTATCCTCCTGGTACTGGTACCCTGGGCTGGGGGGCCTTGTGTGGGGTTAGAACTGCTCACTCCTGAGTTATCCCTCCTGAAATATTATCCACAACACGTGGATGTGGGACCAACATGTTCCGTGTCTCCACCTCACCTACTAGTCTGTATGGATGTGGTTTCTTTAATTCTGTAATTGTTGGACTTTCATTCAACTCGATTTCTGATGGTTCTGAGTGATGGGTGTTTTACAGTTTAGTTAATTTTGATGTGGTTGTATGAAGAGGTAAGCTGTGTTTACCTATACCTCCATCTTGCCTGTAAGTCCTTTTGGGATTGTCTTCTTAGTTTCCCTTATGATAGTTTTCTATTTTATTTTTTAAATATATTTTATTGATTATGCTATTACAGTTGTCCCATTTATTCCTCCCCTTTATTCCCTTCAGCCCTGCACACCCCTTCCCACCAGCATTCCCCTGCCCCCTTAGCACGTGTCCATGGGTCATACCTATAAGTTCTTTGGCTTCTCCATTTCCTATACTGTTCTTAATATCCCCCTGACTATTCTGTACCTACCATTTATGTTTCTTATTCTTTGTACCTTTTCCCGCACTCTCCCCGCTCCCTATCCCCACTGATAATCTTCTATGTGATCTCCATTTCTGTGATTCTGTTCCTGGTCTAGTTGTTTGCTCAGTTTGTTTTTGTTTTTATTTTTTAGGTTCAGTTGTTGATACTTGTGAGTTTGTTATCATTTTACTCTTCATAGTTTGATCTTCTTTTTCATAGATAAGTCCCTTTAACATTTCATATAATAAGGGCTTGGTGATGATGAACTCCTTTAACTTGACCTTATCTGGGAAGCACTTTATCTGCCCTTCCATTCTAAATGATAGCTTTGCTGGATAGAGTATTCTTGGAAGTAGGTCCTCGCCTTCCATGACTTCTAATGCTTCTTTCCAGCCCCTTGTTGCCTGCAAGGTTTCTTTGGAGAAATCAGCTGATAGTCTTCTGGAATCTCCTTGGTAGGTAACTGTCTGCTTTTCTCTTGCTGCTTTTAAGATTCTCTCCTTATCTTTAATCTTGGGTAACATAAGTATGATGTGCCTTGGTGTGTGTTTCCTTTGGTCCAACTTCTTTGGGACTCTTAGCTTCCTGGACTTCCTGGAAGTCTATTTCCTTTGCCAGATGGGGGAGTTCTCCTTCATTATTTGTTCAAATAAGATTTCAATTTCTTGCTCTTCCTCTTCTCCTTCTGGTAGCTCTATGATTAGGATGTTGGAACGTTTAAACTTGTCCCAGAGGTTCCTAAGCCTCTCCTTTTTTTTTTTTTTTAATTCTTGTTTCTTTATTCAGTTCTGGTTGAATGTTTCTTTCTTCCTTCTCCAAATTGTTGATTTGAGTCCTGGTTTCCTTCTCTTCTCTGTTGTTTCCCTGTATATTTTTCTTTATTTCACTTTGCATAGCCTTCACTTCTTCCTCTATTTTGTGACCATATTCAACCATTTCTGTGAGCATCCTGATTACCAGTGTTTTGAATCCTGCATCTGATAGGTTGGCTATCTCTTTATTGCTTCGTTCTATTTTTGGAGCTTTGATCTGTTCTTTCATTTGGGCCATAATTCTTTGTCTCACCTTGCCTTTTACCTTGTAAGGGACAGAGTCTTAGGTATTTGCCATGGCGGAGCAACCCAGTTGGTGTGTTGTGGCACTGTATGTGCGGTAGGAGTCCAAGAGGGAACAATGCTGTTTGCTCAGCTCTCTGCTGGCTTTCAGTTACTTCCGCCACTACCCACAAGCAAATTGGGCCCTTTTGATGCTGATTCCTGGGTGGGTGGGATTGTGCATGTCCTAGGACCCTATGGGTCTCTCTAATGAACTCTCCTGTGAGGTTGGGAGTTTGTTCTGCCTCTGCAATTCCTACAGATTTTTACAGCCAGAGGTTTTGAGGCTTTATTTCCCCATGCTGGAATCTGGGGTTGCTTGGTCTACCTCGATACCCAGTTGTTCCTCCCAGTTTATCTGCATGCAATTGTAAGACTGCCCAGTCCACCAGCCACCACCTTGCTGCACATCCTCTCTACCTGGCTGTCTGTCTGTCTCTACCCCTCCTACTGGTCTGAATGAATGTTTCTTCTTTAACTTGGTTGTAGGACTTCAATACAGTTCAATTTTACGGTAGTTCTGGTTACTTTTAGTTTTTAAGTTTGCTGTTGTCCTTTTCACTGTGCCAGGAGGCAAAATGTATCTACCTATGCCTCCAACTTGGCAAGAATTTGAGAGCTATTTTTTTCCTGATAGTTCTTTGATGTCATATAAAAATGCAACTGATTTCTGGATATTTATTTTGTATCCTGCTACTTTAGTGAATTCATTCATCAGCTCTAGTAGTAACTGGTAGAATATTTGGGATTTTCTGTGTACAATATCATGTCATCTACAAATAATGACAGTTTTATTTGTTCCTTTCCTATTGGGCTGTCTTTTATATCTTCCTCCTCTCTGTTTGCTGTAGCTAGGACTTCCAGTACTGTGTTGAATAAGAGTGGTGACAGCAGATATCTCTTATTCCCAAGGGAAATGGTTATAGTTTTTGCCCATTGAGTATGACGTTGGCTGTGGGTTTGTTATATATGGCCTTTATTATGTTAAGGTATGTTCCCTCTATGCCCATTTTGCTGAGAATTTTTATTATCACTGGGTGCTGGATTTTATCAAGATGGTAGAAAAAGCTTGTTTCTTGAGATAGGCCTGTAGTGCTATTAATTTCCCTCTTAGGACGGCTTTTGCTGTGTCCCATAGATATTGGGTGCTTGTGTTCTCATTTTCATTTGTTTCAAGGTATCTTTAGGTTTTTTTGCCTTATCTCATTGTTAACCTATTCATTATTTAGTAATATGTTATTTAGCTTCCATATCTTTGTGTATTTTTCAGGGTTTATTTTTATGTTATTGATTTGTAGTTTTATACCATTATTGTCAGAGAATATGCTTGGTGTGATTTCAGTCTTAAATGTATGGAGACTTGCTTTGTGTCCTAACATGTGGTTTATCCTAGAAAATGCTTCATGTGCACTTGAAAAGAATGTATATTCTGCTGCTTTAGTTTAAAATTCTCTGAAGATGTGGACTAAATCCATCTGATCTAGTGTGTCATATAAGGCCACTGTTTCCTTGTTGATTTTCTGTCTGGAAGATCTATCCATTGATGTCAATAGGGTGTGAAAATTTCCTACTATCACTGTATTTCTGTTGCTCTCTCCCTTTAAGTCCATCGACATTTGCTTTACATATTCAGGCACTCATATGTTGGGTGCATAAATGTTTACAAGGGGTATGGCCTCTTGCTGGATTGCTCCCTTTATATTTATGTAGTGTCCTTTGTCTTTTACTATAGCCTTCATTTTAAAGTCAGTTTTGTCAGATTAGGATGGCTACCCCAGGTTTTGTTTTGTTTTTTTTCATTTCCATTGCAGTAAAATATCTTTTTCCATTCCTTTACTTTTAGTCTGTGTGTATCTTTTGATCTCAGGTGGGTCTCTTGTAGATAGGATATTTATGGCTCTTATTCTCTTATCCATTCAGCTACCCTATGTCTTTTGATTGGAGCATTTAAGACATTTACATCTAAAGTGATTTGATAGGTATATATTTTTTGTCATTTTATTCTATATAACTATGTTCCTCTGTTTTTTTCTTCTTTTCTTCTTCTTCTTCTTCTGGAAGAACCTTAACATTTATTGTAATACTGGTTTGGTGATGATGAATTCTTTTAGTTTTGGGTTTTTTTTTTTTTTTTTTTTTTTTTTTTTTTTTTTTTTTTTTTTTTTTTGTCTAGGGAGCTCTTTATTTCTCTTTCAACTTGAAATGATAGCCTTGCTGGGTAAAGTAGTCTTGGTCATAGGTCCTTGCTTTTTATCACTGAGTATTTCATGCCAATCCCTTTTGGCTTGAAATGTTTATGTTGAGAAATCAGCTGGTAGTCTTATGGGAGCACCCTTTCAGGTAACTGTCTTTCTGTTGCTGATTTTAAGATTCTCTCTCTGTCTTTAACCTTTGATATTTTAATTATGATGTGTCTTGGTGTGGGCCTCTTTGGTTTCATCTTATTTGGGATTCTGTGTTTCCTAGACTTGTGTGTCTTTTTCCTTCACCCGGTTAAAGAACTTTTCAGCCATTACTTCTTCAAGTAAGTTTCTTTTGCTTTCTATCTGTTCCTTCTGGTACCCCTATGATGTGGATGTTGTTACGTTTTATGTTGTTCCAAAGATCCTTTAAACTATCTTTATTTTTAAATCTTATTTTTCTTTTTGCTGCTTTGATTGGGTGTTTTCTGCTACCTTGTGTTCCTAATCACTGATTTGATCCTTTGCTTATCCAACCCAGTGTTTATTACTTCTAGTGTATTCTTTACTTCTGATATTTAATTTCAGATTGGCTTAATTTCTGACTGGCTTTTTTTTAATGGTTTCTATATCCTTTCCCATGTTATTGAAGTTCTCACTAAGTCCCTTGAAGTTCCCACTAAGATCCCTGAGCATCATTATAAGCATTTTTTTTTAACTCCAAAATTGGTAAATTGCTTGTCTCCATTTCATTTAGCTCTTTTTCTGGAAATTTCTTCTGTTCTCTCATTTGGGGCACGTTTCTTTGTCTCCTTGTTTTGGCTATTTGTGTTTGTTTTTATGTATTATGTAGATCTGCTATGTCTGCCCTCTTGGTAGAGTGACCTTATGTAGTAGGTGTCCTGTGAGACCCTGTGGCACAGTATCAATGATCACCTGAGTTGAGTGCTCCAGGAATGTCCCAGTGTGGGTATTGTGCGCCTTCCTGTTGTAACTGAGTGTTGATTGCTATTGGCCCATTTGTGCATGGGGTTGACCCTCATGCACAATCCCAAACACGGTGTACGGGGTATCAACTGCAAACACAGTATATGAGCTGCTGTGCAGGTGCTGAACACATGAGGCAGAATTTGTCTCAGTAGGGTCTGTTGTCTGCAGATATCTCCCTCTGGATATGCCACTTCTGAAGCTAATTGGATGCTGCTCTGATGTTGTCTGAAATTGGCCACTGGGTGTGTTGGTTGTGGCACCTCTTGGGAGGGACTCTGGTGCAGGTCAATGTCAGACTTTCCCTGTTGAGTGGCCCTGGGTAACCTGTTCGGAGCTACAAAGCAATCCACAGATAGTGGCTGCCTCTGTTGGGCCTGGGTGTGTGTAGGAAGGACCAAGCTGAGCACTTAAGCTGGCTTTTACCAGCACTGAACCTGACGGCAGTTCAGCAGAAGGCCCATGATCTGCCTCCACCTCTAGCTGCCTGTTAGGTTCAGTCACTGAAGGAGCCTCTGGCAGTACCTGAGTTACGTGAGGTATGTTCTCAGTGAGTTAAGGGCAAATGGTGTTTACCAGGTTGATACAGGTTCAAACTCAGTGCCAAGGCTGGGTCTGAGGCCATTCAGTGAAAGTCCCAGGGTACACCAAGGCCAGCTGCCACCCACCTTTGTGGTGGGGCAGGGTCTCAGGGAGTCATCAGGGTGAGGCCAACAGAGTTTTTCAGGACTAAACAGACAAAGATTTGGCCGTGTGAAAGGAAGGCACTGCACCAGTTAGGCATGCCAGGGAAAAATGGAGCCCTAGAGCCCCACAACTCAGTCTGTCCCAGATTCTGCAGGGGCCCAAGCTCAGCAGGGTGGGAGTGCTAAGAGTCAGGTGGGGCTAATGGATCTCCTGTGAGTATGAATCAGTGCCTTTCATGAATCCCACTAATTTTGTGAGTGTGTCTCTGCACATGTGCAAACACAGATGTACACATGATGTGGGAACTCTGGGGTGAGTGCTGTGCTCTGCCTATTTTGTGGAATCAAAGTACTATTGACTCGATAACCTCCAACCACTTTGCACCTACTTCTACCATAGTAATGGATTTTAGGTAATGGTTAGTGTTGATGATAGTATAGGCTCTGAAGTCAGAGTGCCTGGGTTTAATCTCCATTTGCCCTGTTTACTAGCTGTGTGAAGTTTGGATGTATTCCTTAATTTCTCTGAGCTTCAGCTTCTTTATTTGTAAAATTAGAGACCTCACAAAATCAGTATGTTGACTGACCTAATAATATATGTGAAGGCTTGGCACGTGGAGACCAGAGAGTTTACTAGTTATCACAATCCCTATACTAGGCTCTTTAAATGTTTTTTCCCCTCTAATTCTCACCACAAACTTATGAGGCAAGTTATAGTAGGACACCCCTACTTCCCCTTAGGGAAGAGGTTAAGTAAATTGTCTATGAATTCACAATTAAGTTGTAGAACTAGGATTAGAATGTAGTCTTAGTCACATGTCCAAATGAGGATTTCTAAGAACTATGCAAATATAGGCATTCTAGCATCCCAGAAATTATGAATAATCAATAAGCTCTCTCCACTCTGCTGCAGCTGTCCTAATATCTATATCCAAACAAGGAATTATACTACACATGTGCACACACATGTCAATCGTATCCATCATATATAGTTCTCCAAAAGAGGTTGAAAATCAAGGCACTCTGGTACATTTATCAAAATTTGTTTCCATGCATTTATATCCTCCTTTCCAGGCCCATGATCCACCAAGAAAAAGGGAGCTATGCTATTCATTTCATAGCAGACTCACTCAATTAATACTGTTAGTAAAAAGCAGTTGGCTTTCAACAAAGATTTGTTGAATAAAGAGAATAATGCATGAGAAAGGGCTCTGTAAAATTGCAAAGTACAAACCAAACTTTTATCAAGTCAACTAAATAATTATAAACTTACATTTTTATTTAAACATTTAGTATTATAGTTAGAAAAATATAAAGTTACAAAGCCATCTTGATAATAATTATTAACAATAATAAGAGCTATAATATTTGTTGAAGATTCACTATATGGCAGGCTAAAGGTCTTATCATCTTATTTTAATCTTCACCATAACCCTGTGATGTAAGTCCCATTATTTTCACAGAAGACGGAATGCTTAAGGTTACACACTAGAAGTACAACTCTTTCAATTTTTATATCGAACTCCTTTTCTGTATATAAAAAAATATCTTTAAGGAATTATACAGTATAGCCCTGGCTGGTGTGGCTCAGTGGATTGGGTGCCAACCTGAAAATCAAGGGGTTGCTGGTTCAGTTCCCAGTCAGGGCATGTGCCTGGGTTGCTGGCCAGGTCCCCAGGGTGGGGACATGAGAGAGGCAACCACAGACTGATGTTTCTCTCCCTTCCTTCTCCTCTATAAAAATAAATAAAATCTTAGAAAAAAAGAATTATACAGTATATATGTATATATATATACCCACATATATATTCCACAAACCAAAAAATCATCCATTTAAACATGTAATCCTATGGGTTTTAGTACAGTCACAGGTTGTGCAACCATCATCACAATCTAATTCTAGAACATTCTCTTCATCCCCAAAAGGATTTCCATATACAACAGAAATCAGATCTAACTACATATACTTCACATGCATAAAATACAAATTCTTTCAAATAAAGCCTTGAATAAATATATGTATGGATGTGTATTTGATATAGCTAGTGCAAAAGAAAATCATGAAAGGAATTCTAAAGGAGAAAAATGGCATTGGCAACATCACCACCCATTCGAGTAGGGTAAGTAATCAAGAACTGTCACCCAATTCCAGTTATTGTGGATCAAATGCAATTTCAAGGACTTCTTACCATTTTTGTATTCATAACCACATAGTAAGGCCAGGATGGAATGTAGGTAAAATAGCGTTCAACCCAGATGCCTTTCATATTTACTGTAATATTATATTACCATCAAAGAGAAATGCTGAGGAACATAAAGTCACAAAAGTTAAGGAGAATATAATTTTTCTCTTTTAGCATGATACATTCATGCACATTTTCTACGAACACACAGCACTGCATTTCATAATTTACAACAATCATTAGAGCACCATTTCATGAATTCTGCACCCACTTCGAACAATGCAAAGGAACTCACTGTTGGTAAATGCGTATTCTTCTTCATTTCCATCACTGTCATCAGATGGAGCTTTGTAAGGAGGGGGCAGTTTCATTGGAGGCGGAGCAGTTCCTTGCCTCTGAAGATGCAAAATTTGAGAGAAGGGTAAATTGCTTTTGCACAATCCTTTTCTTCAAAGACAAACAGGATAAAAAGATCACCTGTATCAAACTTCAGTTATATCACAAGGATAATAAAACAAATGCAATTTATTTTCTTATGTTTATGTAAAAGTGACTCTGTGATGTAAACACACCAACAAACAGGAATGAAAGCATACTTCTTAAGACTACAGACTTACCCAGAGGAATGCATTCCTTTCCCCAGTAAGAAAGTCATTATATTGAGTTCAGCCCAATTTTCTTTGTTACTAAACCAAGTAATTCAAATGACATTTCAAAATTAAATCTAAATGTAAAAACTACACACTATGTTAACTCTACTATTATTTAAACTTTTTATTTAATTGTAGAAGATACAGATTTCATTCTCACAAACATATTTGAAATGAAATACCAAGATTTTCTAGCTGAAAAGATATTCATTTATAACATGTAAATAGTCAACACACATTTCAAAGTTTGGAAAAAGAAAGAAATCTTTATGATGAATACGTTTTGCTTGTCTGTGTAAGTAATCTTTAAATTTACATGCCAAATGAATGACACAACACATCAATACTTGCTTCAAACACTTAATTAAAGCAGAACAAAACTCTATGACTGTGTTACCTTCATAGAATGTAGATGTTTTCTTGAATGCTGGAAAAAATAAAACATGCCGGACTTTACACAGAGATCCAAGTTACTCAAGAATAGGAGCAAATACACCCTAACACTCCAATTCCAAAACAATTAGATTAAGATTTGTTTTGCTCCAGGATCTCAGCAAAGCACATTCAATTACGATTCAAATGACAACCCCACTAATGGCAGGATACACTTTGGCAAATGGGCAGTCGCTGGCCATTACAGAAAGCTGGCTTGGGTATTAAGTTCCTCCAAAGGACAGCATTAGGTGGGATCCATAAAGGAAAACACACACCCGAATCATTCAAAGTGTCTACCCAAAAACTGATAAAATTCAAGAAAGATGAAGGAAGAGAAAATGCCAAAGACAAAATGCTTATTAAGCAACAGAAGAATGCAGAAATTGGCCACAGTGTCTCTTTAATTCTGCCTGAAAAAAAATTAAGAGTTAAGTGAAGAGTAAAAAAAAAAAGGCGAATGAATTCTTTTCAGGAAAACCTTTTCCTCAGAACCAGATCATTCTAGGTCAAAGACAATACTCAGAACAAGAATGGCCAACTCAGCTTTTCAGGTAAGGTTAAGAGATATAAAGTCTTTAACAGCACTTTTTTGTTTAAGGGGAAACTGTTTGCACAACTGACTTATTTCGTTAAGCCTACCAATACTCCTGAGAATATAGGATACGCATATCTTGGACTCCCTCTAGTTTGAATGTGGGTTGCCAGGTACCCAGGGCATCTTCCTACTGCACATTTGGGAAGCGTGTAGGCAGGGTCAGCCTCTCCCCATTGCAATGAAGGCTGGAGCTGGGTATATACCAGGAGGCCAGGTGAACATAGTCTCCACGAGGCCAACACAGACAGTGTGGCATCCTCAGCTCAGAGAATGCCTGGTACAAAGTAGGCCTTCCTTACATATGAGTCAATAACTAGTTCCCACTCAGGCTACTTAGGTTCCCTGACAATATTAACTTTTGGAAAAATGACAATAATGCAAATGGTTCCTATCCAATAGCATTGCATATTAATTCTGCCTGGAAGAGATGCAAATTATATTAGTCCTGTAGAAAGAATAACTCCAAAGGTTACAGTTTTATTGCCCTGTAAGACATTAGCTAGTTTTGTGCCTATTTTGTGTTCTTTCTCTCAGCAACTATAAATACTTCACTCTCTCCAATCTCTCTGAACCAGGCTGACCATCCTGTCAGTTCCTTTGTTAATGAGTTAAATAAATATCTAGCACCTGTACATTTTACATAATTTTATAGGTCATGTTTTTATTTCTTAAATTATATTTTGTCAGTTTTGGAGGTCCCATGGAGATATTCAAGTGGACTCATCTTCCAGAACCAATTAAATAGGGATGCCTGAGATACGCAATTCACGAGCTATTTTAATAGCAGACACATGATTTCTTGGCTCCCACAGTAAATCCCCAGTGGTAACAGAACTTTTTTTGGACTTTTGTTTCTTCATTTTTAAATTTCCAATTCTATGTTTTTATTGCTAAAAGCACTCTGGTATACGAAACTGCGCAAAGCTCTTTCCTTCATTGCGAGTGTGTGATATTTTCCTACCTTCAGAGGGTATTAATAAATTGGATGTAAGTCTCCTAAAGAATCTCTGGTAGGTGTATAGCGACAATCTAATATTCCCAGTTTCCCAGAAAACAGTGAAACCAAACTTATGTTACTTTAGATATTCTAACCTTTTAATTTAAAAAAAGAAACCTTTTTCATAGAAACCATTAACTTAAAAGCATTTTTATGCAAGAATCCAAATTCACAAAATCAAAGTGATTAGGTAATTGTCATTTTGAAACAGGTGTACTTTCTCTCTGATCTCCTTGATCTTATTGGTGTGGAGTATAAACCAAGACATATAATACTATGAAAACATTTATACTAATGTTGAGTGATACCCACGTCTATGTGCTCTGTGTGTGTGTGTAAAAGAATATCGCAGATTCTCATCCATTAAGCTGAGTGTTATCAGCCAGTTCTAAGGTCTAGCACAATGTGGAATATCACTGATGGAACACTGTGTTATTTGCTGCTATTAAGAATGATCTGAGAGCACACACCCGGTGACACTAACGTGCCCTCAAGGAGTTCACAAGAGACCATTCTGATCTTCGTGAAACGCCTTCTTGAGGTTTCCCTTAGTCCCAGAGTGTAGCGTGTCCAGATTTTTCACTTGAAATAGATGTGTCTTAACCTTACTGAGGTATAATTTACATATAAAAAAATGTACTCATTTCAAGAACTCATCTGGAGTAGGTACATTTTTAGAATGCATTTCACCAATATAATAGTTCCTAAGAATATAGTCATATTAAACTTAGAGTTGAATGCAAATATCCTTGCTATATATTGAAAATCAATTCGGTTTAATGGAACAAGACACAGTTGATATGAATCATACATTTATCTTTTTCCTTCCTGGGACCTTATGTGCAATTTTCCTAAATCAAATACATTACTTCGTTTCCCCATAGTAATTAATTTAGTAATCAGTTTATTCATCTATGTGTGTTTATCATGTGTCAGATTCCTTATCTGTTTCCTTTTTGACATTAGTCCCAACTGTTGCACAGTAACCGGCACACTGTAAGTTTCAGTATCCAAATAATGCACGCTCAGACTGTAGAATCAACTTTCTAAGCAATAAGGTAGACTACGTATTCTGAGAAACCCATTAACCACATAAAAATGACAAAGTTTCAAAAACGTGTTGTTGTAACATGTGACCAAGAACAGAAATATCAATAAATTCCAAAGGGCATGTGACAATCCCTGGCGGCCTGGAGCCAGTGATTTTGTTTTGTTCTGAGGAATCTTTATTCAATCAACGAGTATGTATTGTGTGCCTGTTAGGGGTCCGGCAATGTCCCGGGCAATAGGGATTATTATGAGACAAGAGAAAGCCTCATGGAGCCTTATGGAGCTTATATTGCAGCCCCTTTCAGATGCCATGTTTGTAGGTGTCCATGTCTTATCCCCAGGTACTTTAAAACGGCAGTCTCTGAATTCTAGATTGTTTGCGTTACCCCACTCGAATGCAAGCTCCAGGAGGGCAGGAGATTTTTGTTTGTCTTTAAAAGCTTTTTTGTGGTATATTGAGATACAATTAACATATTAAAAAAACATACACATTTCAAAGTATACAATTTGAATCCATTACCATGATCCAAATAATGTACATTACTGTCATCCCTGAAAGTTTCCTTGTGCCTCTTTTTAATTCCTCCTGCCCACCCTTTACACTGGCACCCCGTTCTCCTGAACTAGTAATCTCTTTTTTGTCAATACTGGTTGTATTTTCTAGGTGTTTATGTAAATATAATCATACAGTTCCTACTTATTTTTATCTAGTGACTGCTGGCGATTTAATTAGCTCCACTTGAGGTTAAGCAAGGTGGGAGATGGAAGCAAAGATATTACCCTTCCAAATCCAAACCTCACAAACAAAGCCTATCATATCTCCAAAAGGTTGAGAAAGAATTCTGCAAGAAATCACCTGCAATCTGTGTGTTACTAACACTGCTACACCACAGTCTTCCAGAATCTACCTATTATTTATGTTTATTAATAGTTGCCCACAGAATCTTGCACCCACAGTATATGCTACTGCTCATCAGAATATAATCTTTATGATTACAATCTGAACTCAAAGACGTTGGCCAACCAGGTTAAAACAGACAATCCTACAATTTGGTAAGCAACTGTATGTTACTTTTCCTTATCCTTTTGCAAAATCCTTCCCCCAAATTCTCAAGAAATCTTGATTATCCCCAGTGCACATGTCTGTAAATAACGTCCCAAGTGTTCTATTCAGTTATAGCTTTTCCTTCCTTTTTTTCTTCCTTTTAATAGAGGGAATCTGCAATAAAGTTAAAAACAAACAAGGACTTCCAGCCAAGATGGAGGCACAGGTAGATATGCTTTGCTTCCTTGTACAACCAAAAGAAAGACTACAACAAACTTAAAAACAAAAAATGACCAGAATGCCAGAAAATCAAACTGTATGAAAGGCTGACAATCAAGTAGATAAAGAAACATTCATCCACACTGGAAAGAAGGGTGGAGACAGGCAGCGGGGGCAGAGAGGATGTGTGGCAAGGCAGTGGCTAGAGGACTGGGCAAGGCAGTGGCTGGAAGACCAGGTCGTCACGTGCAGATAAACTGGGAGGAACTGGGGAGCAAGACAGACTAAGCAACCCAGGATCCAAGTCGGGAAACTACACAAAACCTCTGGCTGTAAAACCTGTGGGGGTTGTGGCAGTGGGAGAAACTCCCAGCCTCACAGGAGAGTTTGTTGGAGAGATCCATGGGGTCCTGGACCATACACAAGGCCACCCACCTGGGAATCAGCACAAGAAGGGCCCAATTTGTTTGTGGGTAGTGGTGGAAGTGACTGAAATCTGGCTGAGAGCTGAGCAAGAAGTATTATTCCTTCTTGGACCCTGCCCCCACATACAGCATCACAATGCAGCTACATGGGTTGCCCTGCCCTAGTGAATACCCCAGGCTCTGCCCCTTCCAACGTAACAGGTATGCTGAGACAAATAAATATGGCCCAAAAGAAAGGATAGATCAAACCTCCAGAAAAAGAACTAAGTGATGAGGAGATAGAAAACCTATTTGAAGCAGAGTTCAAAATACTGGTAATCAGGATGCGCAAGGATATGATTGAGTATGGACACAAAATAGAGGAAGAACTGAAGGTTATGCAAAGTGAAATAAAGAAAAATATACAGGGAAACAACAGAGAAGGGAAGGAAACCAGGGCTCAAATCAACAATTTAGAATAGAAGGAAGAAAGAAACATTCAACCAGAACTGAATGAAGAAACAAGAATGAAGGCTTAGGAACTTCTGGGACAACGTTAAACATTCCAACATCCTAATCATAGAGGTGCCAGAAGGAGAAGAGGAAGAGCAAGAAACTGAAAACTTATTTGAACAAATAATGAAGGAGAACTCCCCCCATCTGACAAAGGAAATAGACTTCCAGGAAGTCCAGGAAGCTCAGAGTCCCAAAGAAGTTGGACCAAAGGAAACACACAACAAAGCACATCATACTTATGTTACCCAAGATTAAAGATAAGGAGAGAATCTTAAAAGCAGCAAGAGAAAAGTAGACAGTTACCTACCAAGGAGTTCCCAGAAGACTATCAGCTGATTTCTCCAAAGAAACCTTGCAGGCAACAAGGGGCTGGAAAGAAGTATTCCAAGTCATGAAAGGCAAGGACCTACATCCAAGATTGCTCTATCCAGCAAAGCTTTCATTTAGAATGGAAGGGCAGATAAAGTGCTTCCCAGATAAGGTCAAGTTAAAGGAGTTCATCATCACCAAGCCCTTATTATATGAAATGTTAAAGGGACTTATCTATGAAAAAGAAGATCAAACTATGAAGAGTAAAATGATAACAAACTCACAAGTATCAACAACTGAACCTAAAAAATAAAAACAAAAACAAACTGAGCAAACAACTAGACCAGGAACAGATTCACAGAAATGGAGATCACACAGAGGATTATCAGTGGGGATAGGGAGGGGGGAGAGTGCGGGAAAAGGTACAAAGAATAAGAAGCATAAATGGTAGGTACAGAATAGTCAGGGGGGTGTTAAGAATAGTATAGAAAATGGAGAAGCCAAAGAACTTATAGGTATGACCCATGGACACGTACTAAGGGGGCAGGGGAATGCTGGTGGGAAGGGGTGTGCAGGGTAGAGGAGGATAAAAGGGAGAAAAAAATGGGACAAGTGTAATAGCATAATCAATAAAATATGCTTTAAAAAAGCAAACAAACAAATGAATCAAACCAGAATCTTGATATTAGGCTATAGTAGGAAATGTTTCCTGGCCTTCGACTTACCTTGAGGTGGAAGAAAAAAAGGGAAAAAGAAAAACCAGTTTTCCTTGAGCATTTTTTACAAGCCAAGACACATTCAGGTTAGAGACCAAAATTCATTCTGTGTGTGGCTCAAAAATTTCCAAGCCAAAATATCAGGCAAACACAGAAAGCTGGGATATTTTCAGGTTTATTAGATGAAATAGGTGTCAAGGTATAACTAAATAATGTCATATATTAATAACAGGGTCAATTTCCTAGGAAGATATAAAAATTTAAATCTTGTAAACACCTAATACATTAATTTGAAGAAATAGAAAATAAAAACTGAAAAACTACATAAAAATAGGCTAATTTTGCCATCAAAAGGGAGATATCTAGGTTACCCTCACCCTTCCCCCCAAAATAAATTTGTACATAAAATATCTGAATAACTCAATTAATTATTTTGCCTTAATGACTTTGTATAAAAACCTGTGCCTAATAACTAGGTAATAGCTATTCTTTTAAATCACAAATATATATATATACAATAACTGACAATGTGCTAGGCCATAGAAGAATTTCAACCAATTTAAGATAATATTGAATACAAATCAGAATCTCTGATTATAATTTAAATATATTAGAAAATAATAACAATAAGTTTAAAAAATTCAAATAGAGATATAAGCATACATTTCTAAATAAACTTGGGTGAAAAAGAAATCATGTTGGGAGATAAAAAAAACAACTTAGTACTAAACAATAGAAATTCAACTTAAAATCTCGGGATGCAGGTAAAGAGGGACTTAGAAGGAAAATAAATGATTTTTTTAAAAAAATATTTTATTGTTCAATTACACTTTGTAAAAAATATATTTATTGATTATGCTATTACAGTTGTCCCATTTCCCCCCCTTCACTCCACTCCATCCTGCCCACCCCCTCCCTCCCACATTTCCCCCCTATAGTTCATGTCCATGGGTCATACTTATAAGTTCTTTGGCTTCTACATTTCCTACACTATTCTTACCCTCCCCCTGTCTATTTTCCACCTATCATTTATGCTATTTATTCTCTGTACCTTTCCCCCCTCTCTCCCCCTCCCACTCCCCTATTGATAACCCTCCGTGTGATCTCCATTTCTGTGGTTCTGTTCCTGTTCTAGTTGTTTGCTTAGTTTGCTTTTGCTTTTGTTTTAGCTGTGGTTGTTAATAACTGTGAGTTTGCTGTCATTTTTACTGTTCATATTTTTTATCATCTTTTTCTTAGATAAGTCCCTTTAACATTTCATATAATAAGGGCTTGGTCATGATGAACTCCTTTAACTTGACCTTATCTGAGAAGCACTTTATCTTCCCTTCCATTCTAAATGAAAACTTTGCTGGATAGAGCAATCTTGGATGTAGGTCCTTGCCTTTCATGACTTGGAACACTTCTTTCCAGCCCCTTGTTGCCTGTAAGGTCTCTTTTGAGAAATCAGCTGACAGTCTTATGGGAACTCCTTTGTAGGTAACTGTGTCCTTTTCTCTTGCTGCTTCTAAGATTAAATGATTATTTTAGAAAAGAAAAATTACTAAAAATAAATAAATTCTATAACTAGCTAAATATTACTGGAAAAAAAAAGGGAAAAGAAACTGTAACAAAAAAGAAAGGCAATATAAAGACAAAAACAAAATAAATTGAACAGAAAAAAGATACCACAAAGAAGACTAACACAATTCAAAAGTTAATTCTTGCCTTTGTGAAAATCCCAGAACCTGGAAGTGAGGCTGAAGCACCAAGGGGATTCTCCAGTGGGGAAAAGAGATCCCAATGCAAACATCCAAGTTCCCCAGCACTCAGAAAACTTCCTATAAGACCCACTCCTATGTTGCCTCATGAAGAACACTGGGAGAATCAGGAAAGCTAAACAACCTGGGATCAGCTAGAAATAAGGAAGAGATGTGGGGCTCATAGCAACCAGCATGTGGGTCTTGGTGGACTGTGTACCTGATGGCAGTGGTCCCTGATCAGAAGCATAGCCAGCATTTCTCAGCAGTTCTGCCCACCTATGGAGTGGAGCCAGTGGTTTCTTCTAGCCAGGGCACACGTAAGCATTTCTGCCCAGACTGGGTTCTCAGCCAGCAGTATGGCCCAGCCATGGAACTCATCCTATATATAGCCCTATCCAGAGAGGGTGGCAAGCCAGCAGCCTCATCCAGCTGCAGAATATCACTTCTGGGCCTGTCCAACCACAGGAAGCCCAAAGAGTGACCCTGCAAAGCCCTGGAGTTCAGTTTACAGACCTGCCTGGCTACAGAGCCTAGCATATAGCTCTGCTTGATGGTAATGACAGCAGGCAGCCTTGACCAGGCAGCGAACCCAGTCAGCAAAACCTACCCAACTCAAGTGTAGCCAGAAGCTAACAGGATCTCAAAGCACAGCCTGGTTCCCTGCCTCCATTCAGAATCAAGCCAGCAGCACCTACCTGACTGGGGAACACAGCTAGTGACCCTGCTTGACCAGAGGCAATTGCAGAACCCAGCCAATGGCCCCACATGACCATGGAGACCAGCTGACAGAGCTGCTTGACTGTGGAACCCAACCAGTGGCTCCTTCGGGCCTCAGAATCTGGACGGTGACCTCACTCAAATAGAGACTCTGACAGTAAACCCCACCTTCCCACAGAGACTACCAGTTGGCCATCCAGAACTTCAGGTTGAGACAATGGTGATGGTCTTTCCTTGCCAAAAGATATCTATAAAAGCTGGAAAAAGAGAATGCTTGCTAAAATGTGCAAGGATACAAGGTTCACATAGAATCAAAAACATTGCACCCAAGAAAGAAACTAATAAAAGTCCAATAACTGATGCTCAAGAAATGTAGGTATGTCAAATGTTTGTCAAAGAATTCAGAATAATCCCAAATGCAGCTCCACCAAGACATATTAAATTGTCAAAAGTCAAGGACAAAGAGATAATCTTGAAAGTGCTGTATTTTGCCATGTATAATGAATACTTTTGCCCAAATTTTTGAGGGGAAAATACAGATGCATGTTACACATGGGTAGTACTAATTCCGTATCTGTTTATTTATGCTTATGCATTAAAAGTGTAACTCTAGAAAGCAATAATGATATCCATATGCAAAATAACACCCTGGAATACGATAATCAGTTTTGTTTCTAAATGTTAATAAATAAATAATTGCATTTTAAAAATTAAAAAAAAATTAATTGTTCAAAAAGAGGAATTAAATAGAAAATAACTTTGAAGATTAACTAAGAAAGAAATATATAAAAAATATATATATTCAGAAAGAAAACCAACTACTACAGAGAGAGCATAGATAACACAGATTAAGAGAACACCTGAACAGCTTTACGCCAACAAGTGTAAAAAGTTAGTGATATATTCCTAGAAAAGAGTCAGTAACCAAAACTGATTCTAGAAGAAATAGAAAATGTAAACAGTTCAATAATTATTAATGAATTAAATCTATTATTTTAGATTTTTCCCACATAGAAAACACAGGCTGACAATGGCTTCATAGGCTAGTTTGACCAAACATTTAAGGAATAACTATCATTTTACACAAACTCTCAGAGAACTAAAAAGGAAGGAAGGAAGAAAGGGAGGAAGGGAGGAAGGGAGGAAGGAATATTCCTACTATTCGTTTTAGTAGTCTCATATAACCAACATCAGATAGAGTAGTACATAAATGGAAAATTCCAGGACAACTTCATTAATGACCACAGATGCAAAATCCTAAAAGAAATATTAGCAATGGGCAAACCAGATCAGGATGAGATTAACTTTAAGCCAAGAAGTCAAGATTTGTTCAACAAGGTAAAACCCATTAATGTGATTTACCAGTTTAAGGGACTCAGGGGAAAAATAATTTATACATACACACAATTACTGCAGTAAATACAGATAATAACAATAAAATTCAATGCCGATGCCATTTATTATAAAAATTCTTAGCAAAATAAGAATAAAAGTGAATGCACCATTAACCTCAAGCATTGTCTACAAGAACTTAAAGAACACATCATATTCAATGATGAAACATCAAAAGTATTTTCTTAAATATCAGGAAGATAAAAATGGCAAGAATGTTAGCTACCATTACTTCTATGAAACATAGTAGGGATCTTGGCAGACATAGTAAAAAAGAAAGACTGGTAAAGGAAAAAGAAAACTGCTCTTATCCAAAGTGATTATTATTAGCTATATAGAAAAATCCAGAAATAAAAATCTATACACACAGTATTAAAATTTGAGTCATATTCTTATTAAAAGTATTTTTTATACACATATAGAGAACATACCCAAAGACATTAGAAGGCTCTACATGAAATATTTAATAAGTTTATCTTTAGGGAACAGGTTTACAAATTATTTTAATCTTTTTATTTTAGCATTTTGGTTTTCCCAGTGTTCTACACTAGGTCTTATTTTATAAAAGAGTAAGACAATAATGTTGTAAGATGTCAAGTATATAAAAGTCAATTTATGTCTATGTATTAGCAACAAACAGAAAATACAAGTTAAAAATATATAAAAGAAAAACAGATAAAGATATCTAGGAATAAACCAAAGGTTACAATATCTTGTTGAAGAAAATTATAAAAATTGAAAGAAATAAAAGAAAAACTAGTAAGTTCTAAGTTGGTATATATACACATGTATATATACATATATATTCCATATAATCTCACTTATAAGTAGAATGTAATGAACAAAATAAACTAATGAGTAAAATAGAACCAGAGGCATCAAAACATGGAGTAGACTGCAGCTGAGGGGGGGGGTAGGGAGGAAGAAGGGGAAGGTACTAGTGAAAGATCACATAGAAGGACCCATGGACACGGACAACAGTCTGGGGATTGACTGTGGGAGTGAGGGGTGGGCTGGGGGTGGGGCAAAGGCGGAAAAATTGGGATAACTATAAGAGCATAAATGATAAAATATTTTTTAAAAAATAAAATGGTATATAAAAGATATACCATGCTAATGGTTAAGAAGGCTCAATATCATAAGGATGTAACTTCTTTTCAAATTAATCTATAGATTTGACACAATTCCAAACAAAATCCCCAAAGAGCTATTTTTGTAGAATTTAACAAGCCAATTCTAAAATTTGTCTGGAAAAGAAAAAGGACACAAATAGGTAAGACACTTCTAAAGAAGATATATGTAAAGGAGAAAATTGTTGTTCAAGCAGACAAGATTTACTATTAGGCTAACATTTAGGTAGTACAGTACTTGTTCTGGCAGAGACGAAGAGACAACTCCAAAGTAGACTTCTCCTGATAACCTGAGATATGACAAAGGTTGTGTTGCAAACCAGTAGGGAGGGCCTATTTTTAAAGAGTAGGATAATTAGTTATCCTTATAAAAAAATGAAAATTCATCCCTTACTGACACCATATCCTGAAACTAAATTTTAGATAAACTAATTCTACTAGAATAGAGGTGGGAAAATGGGAATGGATGATTAATTCTGATTGATGTTAGGGAACGTTTTCTCAGTAGAGATGATCTTTGACCTGCTCCTTGGAGGAGTGGAGGAGAGCAAGGAAGAGCAATATGGGAAATGGATTTGCAGGCTGAGAGAACACCAAGATCAAACTCTCAGAAGCTCCCAGTGTGCAAGGCACTTTCCGCGAATGGACAACTGGTCCAACTGAACAGAAAAGAGAGATGAAGATGATGACAATGTCTGGTTGGTGTCCTGTAACATTTTTATACTTACGCTTCCCTACGTTTCTGGCCTTCGTCCTGGACAGTATGTGCACAGAAAGCAAATAGTATAAATTCAGTACATCTACCCAAATACTTATCAAAATAACATTCTTATTAACTGTAGCTTAGATAAGCAAATAGAAACCAAAAACATTTTTTAAAAGCTCGAGAGGTTCAAGTTACCTTTTCTTTTTTTTCTTGGTTGTCTTGGTCCTGGTTATTAGTGATTTTGTTGGCTTTGTTAGGCATACTAGGAATGACCTACCACCAAAAAAAAGAGAAAGAAAAAAGGAGGGGGGAGGAAGAAAACATTTAAATGTCACAATCATTACATTTCTTAATGTAATTTTTTAAAAAAACAGTTAAAAATCTTACTTAACTCTTTGATTGCATGTATAACATAAAGACATGAGAAATACAATTTAAGGCAAACTATATAAATTGGGAAATCTGACAAGCAATATAACAAGTTGTGGTGTGTGTGTGAGTAATCAATAAGTAATACATCCACAGGCTGGTGTGTGTAGACCCAGGAAGTGAAGATGAACGAGACCAAAAAGGAAGTTGTGATGCTGACTGTTGTCCAAACATCTCATTTTGCAAAATACAATATAAGAGGTGGTCTAAGTTAATTCCTAGAACATAGGAAGCCATTATTTACTTGATAAATTTACTTCATTCATCATTGTACCCCAGTTCAAGTATGTTATCTAGCACACTTGTGCACACTCAATAAATAATTCATTATCACTGTTAGCATAAAGATGAATTTCAAATTTTTTATATCACTGAATAAAAGCCCAATAAGAGCTGGAATTTAGTGTTATTTATCACCCTAACCCTGGTGCTCAGAAAGAGCCTAATACATAGCTGTACTCAATAAATGTTTCTACATGAAAGAAAGAGTGTAATTTCATAGAAATAATTTTAATTCTTTATGGTACCAACAGCATAGATTACTTTTTGTAAAACTATGTGTGAAACATCTTTGGAAAATACAAAATTGTACTGTTTTTTTTAAAAAAAGTTCCTCAAGTAGCTAACACAAATAACCTTGGCATAAAAATCTGATGACAAAGACTAAAAGAAAAAGAAATTTCTCACAAATTTAAAGAAACTATCTTCTAGGGATAATTTAACAAACAAAGGCAAAAACAAAGTTTCTCTCTAAATGCAATTTAACATTAATTTTTCTTCAATTTTAATACAGAGTCTACAGAAGTCAATTAATTTTGGGAATAAATAAGGAAGTCTCAGAAATATTTCATTTAAGTATAAAACAATAGTAATGACATATCACCATATATTCAGTGCTTCCTATGTGAACCGACATGGTGCTAGCACTTAATATTTACTTCTGTATTTAATGCACACGACAATCAGAGTTCAGAACCTGCTGTGACTACAGGCTTTGGGATGAGATAGAAGGTCAGTTGCCATTCATAAGGTTTACACTGTTTGTTTTCGGATAGCAGAAAAATATATTCCTGGACACATATCATTGGCAAAATTTGGAATACAAAAGGCTTAGCAAGAGGACTATATCTTTATGAAAAGCAAAAGACAACCTATTTCTTGTGAAAGCAAAAATATACTTATATATGATTAATATGCAAAATGTACATGTGTCCAAAAAATTTAGGCACCAGTATGAAACAATGGCATTAGGAGATACAAATGGAATATAGGGGGAAAAATAGAAAATAGCACATGAAAATAAATTTAATGAACTGAAGACATGACCCTAATTTCAAGAGGGTTTATTTTTGAACATTAAAAACTACATGGTGCCACTGTTAAATGTAGTTCTGTTATTTAGTGGGAAAAATAACCTTGGCATAAAAGCTATTTATTGAGGAGTGCAGTATAAGTAAGGGAGTCCGCTCTCAAATAAGCATTTGCTAATAAGTAAATCTAAATGGATACACACATTTCCTTTTAGTATACTAAAAATATACTCGAGATATTCAGGAGAAAAGGTTTAAAAAGGCAATATATTGTTGATACACCTAAAACATCTTTTAAAAACACAAGTATAAAAAAATAAAATACAACTCAAATTAAAAATGGGTAAGTCTTTAAACGCCACTGCTCAACTCATGGTGCTGATGAGAATTTCCACGTGACCAAGGCACAGTTTGACAGAGCCTTTGAGAGTCCCGACACTAGAAAACCACGGGGCCTTTGGGGACTTTGAGGGGCCGGCTCAAAGTAATGAAAACTGGTCAAAAAGCATCAAGCATTTGGCTGTCTTTCCTGTTTCTGGGATGCCCAGCACTACCTGCACAATAGTGAGCTGAACGGAACACCAGTTTGTGAAGACGTGGACTTTTATTCCTTTTATTGGTTCATTCAACAGGAATCACTTTGTGCTAAAAAATGGAACTCAGTAACTAACACCATGCCCTGAATACGCCGCCTTTGCTAGAACCACCGAGAGTTCAGTGCTTGAGGAATCAAATTCAAGTGCGGCAGTCTGTTGGCTGCTTGGGGCATAAGTGACAGCGTGGCACGGCGCTGGAGATTCTCTTTTTCTTTGTTGAAGAGTTGAAAGAAATGGCACTGTTTATGTCATCCAGGCAAAAATTTCCACCTCAGCTCACCAGCAAAGGCTGGGTTGAAAGCTTGATGTTTTTTATTGACTTTATAACCCATTTTGTTGAAGGCTTTCAATATTTTTTGGCAGGGCATTCACAAATGGCCTCATAATTTGATTGGCTCATTCTAGTTCAAAACTGTTTCTTTGGAAGCATCATTTGGCAAGGAATAATCATGCCAAATTTTCCTACTGAACTCAGTTTCTAGAACTAAAAGTGATGGTGTAAACTACTTTCTCAATATTACAAAAGTTTTAAAAGTAGATTCCAAAAAAAATCTTGAATTTCAAATTGTGTGAAAATGAGAATGCTGTCTTCAGGTCACCCCTCTCAGCCAGCCCTGACGGTGTGTAAACACAGTGCTAAGACTAAGAGGGACCGAACCGCAACACAGCGCATCCCATCAGAGCTGCCTCAGTGGGGAGAGGCCGCAGCCTGCTGTGTGCAGGCCGGTTACAAGGACGTTGAAACAGCATATTTATGCCCTGGCTGTAGGGGCATCTCTCTGCCCAATTTGACATATAATTATTATTTTCTGTGTACCTGGACATATAAAAGGTTGAAAAGTACAATACTGTATTGGAAAGCAAATGTTAAAAATATGCACACTTTTTCTAGTGTTCAGATGTGCCTATATGTTGAACAGCTGTCTTCCATTACAAAGTTTAAAAAAATAAACATTGCTTCCACTTACAGGGCTTACGGGTGACATTTCTGCTACACACTGTAATATAAATACACACCCTGCCATGGACATCTGTGTATCAGAGTTCTAATTCTCTACTAAGTGATTTATTATGGAGAAAAATTTTATGATTAAATACTACTTCTGAATTTGGAATCTCCAAGAGAATATACAACAACACAACATGTTTGTGCTTTTACATGCTTAAATAAATATACAGAACACTTGATAGTATCTCTAGAATGTTTTCATACCTAACACTCTTTATGTTCAAAGTATTTTATAAACAGAATAACTGGCTCAGAAAGTTAAGTAACTTGGCTCCAAGTCAGCAAACCTAGTAAACAGGGCATCAAGAAAGGCCAAAAAGCTCTGTTTGATTCCATAGCCTGTGATTTACACCAGTGCACACTGGAATGACTCAAATTTAGTCAGGAGATCAAAACTGGAGTAAATAAGGGAAAACTGAAATTAATAACTAAATTTTTATGAAGCCAATGCTTTTTCTAGATAATGGTAGAGTACAAGTAGAAATATGTAGAAAAATACCTGGAGGCTAACACTTAGTTTACAGTACAGAGAATATTTTTAAACTCTTTAGAAGTATGAACTGAAGCTTACTCTTGGAGTGGCTGACAAGCTCTGAACAACGAACACCACGGGGTTTCCTGCATTCTTGATGGCCTCGACTGCTTCGCCGTGTGAGGCATTCTGCAGATCCACTCCCGACACCTACAACACACAAGTGATTTACTGCAATTAGAAGGACAGTAGATATTGTGGATAGGTTAACTCCGAGTTCATATGTATTACACAGTTATGAGAACTGCCAGAGTCTAATGAATTAGACCAAAGCCAGAATAAAAGTAAGATTGGCCCATCAAAAGCTTTGATGTTTTGGGACACACTTAAGGAAGTAATGGTTTACCTTCAAGGAAAGTAAGTAAGGCAGATATCTTAATAACAATAGTCCTGGTTAAGTGTAATTATTCAAAATAGCAGCTCAGTCAGTAACAGAACCTTAAGCGTCTGAGTTTATAATGTCGCCCCCGTCACTAACACAGTACATAGTTCTGGGTGGGGGTAGCGGAGGGTGGGGGATCTCTCTGGACTCTTCTCTCAAACTGAGAAGAATGATCATTTTAAGCAAATTGTCCATTATCACAATTGGGCAGTAGAACATTTCTTAAATTATGTTCAAAAAGAAGTATGAAAACATCCAGTTACTTTCACTAAAAGTATAAACGGATCCTTATTATATAAATCTCAGAGAGCCTATTTTGCGAATATGCCAATAATCTCCAAGACATTCTGTACTTACCAAGCATATTTAACAAAACCAATTTTTCAAACCAATAATGTAACAAAGCCTTGGTAATTGTTGGGTGGATAGTGACAATGAATAGTGACAATGCGCTGTAAGGGGACAAAAGAAATAGGAATGTGGGTGGAGAGAGATGTAGAATCAAAGTAGGTTTTTGGTTTTAATACGGGGGATATTACAGCAATGCTGATGGGGTGAAGAGGAAAAAGGAAGGACACAGAGGGAAGTGACACTGAGAGGCAAGTCCTTGGATGGTGCAGAGGGAATGACATCTACTGCGCAAGTTAGAGCGATGGGCTTTGGACAGAACCACAAATAGTTCATTTGTTATTACACATACTGTTAGAAAAAATCTGGCATGCAGTGGGGGCAAGGGGAAGTTCCCTTTTGACTGCTTCTAGTTTGCCAATAGAAAAAGAAACAAGGATCATAAAGTGAGATTAAGTCTGAGGAAGAGGTACAGGAGGTTGGGAATAGTTACCCATATAAGTAGGAGAATGAAACAACTGGGAAATATTCAGGATTACAGGGCAGAACAAAGACCCACTTGAAGGGGTGGCCATGAATTTAAAATAAGACCAGACAACATGGCAGAGAAACTTTTTTCTCTGGTGATAATAGAGACCTGAAACAAGCAGAGTTGCACAAGTTCAGTGACAGGAGAGAAGATCCGAGGAGTTGGAAGTGTAGGCAAGGGAGTGGTGAAGGTGATCTGTCACTGAATCTGAGCAGAGTAGGAAGAAAAGTGAGCCCCCCAGAAGCTGAGGGACAGAGAAGGGCTCTCAGGTAAGAGATAGAAGCCTGGTATGTTAGAGGGATTGAAAGGCAGGTGAGTCGAAAAAATGGGGAAAGCCGGGGAAGAAGAAAGGTGAAGTCAGGAAGGCAGCTGAAGCCACATCATGCAAGGTCCAAAAGGCCATAGTAAGAACGTGGTTTTTTATTCTACTAGACAACCACTGGAAGATTTTAATGCTCTGTAAAAGCTCTCTTCTCATGTGAATTGAGGAAGGATATGAATAATATTAAATGAATAAAATACATATAGAAAAAATTTAAAGTGAAGCTTAAAAGCTGCCGCAACGGTTTGATGAAGCTTCTTATAAATAACCTAATCCCCCAAACATTCGACAATAAGAGGAGTAGAGGCCATATTAGAACTACTTCATCTTCCAGTAATAATCAGCTTTTGTTTCCCTTTTCCACAGTGCTAAATGGGAATCACTAAAGTTGGGAAGTTAGGGGGAAAATGGAATTCTGTCATATTACAACAGAAAAATATCTACCCAAAATGTGTCCATTCACACAGATGAAGACCCATTCTAAAAATTACACTAAATTCAAACTTCCTGGTATTAAAAATTTCTTTATATGAACTGAAATTGTTCATACAATTATTTTAGGACAGAAAGAAATGATTATTATGCTTTACTTAAAAAATGAAATAAGCAAGTAACCTTTCACAGGGAAAAAAGTAAACAAATGACTCATTATGCTTGACAAAACCCATATTAGAGTGTAACATTTAAAGTCTGCTGTGAGTCTGAAGAAATATAAATTATTAAGTCTGAGACAAAACAGTGCATTCTTATTATTATGTGTAAAAGTGATGATGGACAAGTGAGAGAATACTTTCTTTTCAAGTCAGCCAGTTGAGATGGAGAAAAAAAACCCCTAAAATTTAAAAAGATAAAATAATGAACAATTCAATTAGCAAGCAGAAAAAAGACATGCACAAACATGTCACTGGAGTATATACAGATGGCAATTAAGCAAATGAAAAGTCTTAATATTAATCATTAGTCATTAGGGAAACACAAATTAAAATAATAATGAAATACCACCATATCCCTATCAGAATGGCTAAAATGAAAAACAGTGACAATACCAATTTTGTTCAATACCATACATTGTTGATGGAAATGTAAAATGGTATGGCTGTTCTGGAAAAAATTTTGACAGCTCAAGACTAAAAATGAACTTACACTCAACAATTGCACCCTTGGCTATTTATCCCAGAGAAACAAAGACTTATTTTTGCTTAGGAACTTGTATACAAATGTTTATAGGAGCAAACAAACAAAAAAATGAAAAGCAAAACAACACAAATGTTAATAGGAACTTTATTCAGAATAGCCAAGAACTGGAAACTACCCAAATGTCTTTCAATGGATGAATGAATCAACTGTGGTACCTCCACACCATACAACACACTGAGCCATAAAAAGGAATGAACCATTGATGGACACAGCAAATTGAATGAGCTTCAACAAAATTATACTGAGAGAAAAAAGCCAACTTCAAAAAATATACATAGTGCATGATTCATTTAGGTGACAACAGTGAAATAACAAAATTACAGACATAGAGAAACAGATTAGACTCTGGTCAAGATGGAGATGTAGTTAAACACACTTCACCTCCACACACAACTACAACAAAAATTACAACTAGAGTACAAAACAATTATCACCCAGATTCATCAGAAAATGGAGCTGTGTGGAAGTCTGACAACCAAGGATTTAAAGAAGCCACATTCAGACTGGTAAAAGGGGCAGAGACATGGAGTGGAGTGGAGAGGCGGTGGAACGGGTGGACCCATACTCACATGTGGTAGATAAAAATTGGGAGGGATACCTCAGGAGCCAGCGATCCCAGCCCCACATCAGACCACCCAGCCCAGGGGTCCAGCACCAGGAGGATATGTCCCCATAACTTCTGGCTATAAAAACTAGTGGGGGTTGGGGCATCAGAAGACACTGCAGGATTCTCAAGAGACTCCTCTTACAGGGCCTGCAAGAGATTTAGGACTCACATAGACATATTCCCTCTGGGAATCAGCACCAGGGCAACAGCTGGAAGGGCATAAGTGGCATACAGTCAGAAAGTGAAGTGTGAGTGCTAGGAGACAGCTTCCTCCCAGGCAATCTTCAGAGACCAGGCAGAGGCACTGTCTCTTCTCTTAGCTCTCCCTTACACAGAGCCACGAAGTGGTGAAATAGGTTGCCACACCTGGACGATCACCCAAGGCTCTGCCCCACACAATTTACAGATGCTTTTTCTGCAATAGGCCATGCTACTAAGACAGAGAGTCAAAGCAGCTCTACCTAATACACAGAAACAAACACAGGGAGGCTGCCACATTGAAGAGAGAAAGAAATATGGGCCAAGTGAATGAACAGAACAAAACTCCAAGAGAAGAACTAAATGAAATAAGATAACCAACCTTTCAGATGCACAGCTGAAAATATTGGTTATCAGGGTACTCAAAGAAATCACTGGATACTGCAAGAGCATAAAAAAGACCCAGGCAGAAAAAAAGGTTGCATTAAGTGAAACAAAGAAACCCCAAAGGGAACCAACAGCGGAAGGGATGAAGCTGAAAATCAAATCAATGATTTGGAACACAAGGAAGAAAAAGCATTCAATCAGAACAGCAAGATGAAAAAAGAATTTTAAAAAATGAGGATAGAAGGAGCCTTGGGGACATTTCCAAACATATCCACATCCAAATCATAGGGGTGCCAGAAGGAGAAGAGGAAGAGTAACACATTGAAAATTTGTTTAAAAAATAATGAAAGAAAACTTCCCTAATTTGGTGAAGGAAATAGACATACAAGTCCAGGAAGCACAGAGAGTCCCAGACAAGTTGGACCCAAAGAGGACTGCATCAAGGCACATAATAATTAAAATGCCAAAAGTTAAAAATAAAGAGAAAATCTTAAAAGAGAACAGCAGACAGTTACCTACAAAGGAGTTAGCATAAGACTGTCAGCTGATTTCTCAAAAGAAACTTTGCAGGCTAGAAGGGACTGGCAAGAAGAATTCAAAGTGATGAAAAGCAAGGACCTACAACCAAGATTACTCTATCCAGCAAAGCTATCATTTAGAATCAAAGGGCAGATAAAGTGCTTCCCAGACAAGGTAAAGCTAAAGGAGTTCATCATCACCATGACTTTATTATATGAAATGTTAAAGGGAATTATATAAGAAAAAGATCAAAATTATGAACATTAAAATGGCAACAAATTCACAGCTATCAACAACTAAATCTAAAATTCAAACTAAGCAAACAACCAGAACGGGAATACAATCACAGGTATGTAGATTAGTTGGAGGGTTATCAGCTGGGAGGAGAAGGGGGAGAATGGGGGAAAAGTGCAGGGATTAAGAAGTACAAACTGGTAGGTAAAACATACTGAGGGGGGATGTTAAGAACAGTATAGGAAATGGAGAAGCCAAAGAACTTCTATGCATGACCCATGGACATGAACTAAGGGAGGGGACTGCTGGAGGGAACTGGGGTACTGGGTGGAGGGGGACAAAGGGGTAAAAATTGGGACAACTTTAATACTATAATCAATAAAATATACTTAATAAAAAAGAAACAGATTAGTGGTTGTCAGAGGTTAGGGATGGGGAGAGGAGTGGCTCGAGAGGGGTGGTAACACAAGGGAGTGGTAATGACGGAGTTGAGGTTTTTGACTGTGGTGGTGGTTATGCAAGGCTACACATGTGATTAAACTATGTAGATCTACAAACACACACAAATAACTACATATGTAACTGGTGAAATCTGAATAAGGCCAATGAATGTACCAATATCAGTATTTTGGTTCTGCTGTTGTAGCCCAGTTGTGTATGATATTAACATTGGGGGAGGCTGAGGAAAAAGTACACGGAGCTCCCCGGAATATTTATTTGCAATTTTCTATGAATCTATAATTATTTCAAAATAGAAAATTAAGGGAAGAAGAGAAACAAAATATAAAATATATATTTAAAAGTTAAGTTCAAATATATCAGTAATTAAAATTAAAAAATGAATTAATGTCACTTATTTATTTAGACAGAGATTATCAATTTAGATTTTTAAAAAAGCAAAATCCAGTTGTATGTTGCTTACAAAAATACAACTATAATAAAATCACAAGTAAGGATGAAAAAGAAGAAAAAAAATTGTACCATGCAAATGCTAAATAAAAGAGACCGTACCTGCCCCAGAAACCTGAGTATCCTTTAAAAAAACAAACTATGGATGCATCCATAATTCCCTAATAGAGTCTCACTGCATTCACAGTACTCACACTTTTCGCTTCCTGGAGCCTTCTTCCCCCATAACTCCCCATGGCTCACTCTCCCACTTTCTATTCTTGTCCTAGTATCTTCCATAGCAAATCTATTAACTGAAACTACTGCCTTCACTACCTGTCACTACCCGTCATTCCTTATCCTCCTTCCTGTTACTTTTCTCCATAGCTACTCATTCCAATTTATCATTCTACATATAATAGTGTACCGTCTAGCTCCTCCACTATCCGTAAATGCCATAAGAAAAGGGATTTTTGGTCATTTTCTTCACTGTCATGTCCCCAGTGTGTTTGATATATTTAAAAAATTTCACAAAACATATATAATGTAAAATTGGTATATACAGAGAATTTTGATTTAATCTGCACAATGATACTAAGGGCTTTGAATTCTCATTTCCATTTTATTTGGAAACTGAGAATAAGGTGGGTTTAATAATTTGTCCAAGAACAAAAAGAAAATAAGCAGGAGAATCTAGACTTCAAACCATGCCTCCGGGGCTCTCTTTACTCTCTCAGCGCTAAATCACCAGAGTGGATGTTTAGCACCATGAAGCACACTCAACAAGAAGCAGATAATGGGACTGAAGATATCCAATATGGTGACATCCAACAAACCCAATGCAAAGAAATGTTATCAGAGTCATACCTCAGGACATTCTCAGTGCTTGATGTGCCCCAAAACTCTGCTCTGCAAAGCCTACCACATGTGAATGATGGGTTTACCCTTCCACTGGCTTCCAGGGCCAAGTCAACTCTGGGAGGACAGGCATGGCTCATCCCACTGACACATATTTATAAAATTTAGAGCTTGTTAAAACCTGTGGGAGAAGCAAGATGTCCACCACTTGCTTCCTTCTGTTAAGTTTTAAAATTGTTTGTCTAGTCAGCTGAGGCTTTTTGTTTTATTGTTTTATATGCTACCACCTCAACTTTAGAATCGCATATAATTGTGCAAACAACGTACGAACTAAGGCATCTAAACAAAATACAGCAATTGTAAACACATAAACACCAACACATGAAGAAAGGACTTCAGGCTAAATAATTATTTTACTGTTTTATAGTACATTCAAACAAAAAAGGAATTTTAATATAATTTACCTCAAGTATTTTATCTCCAGTTTTAAGAGCATTTGTTTTTCCTGCTGGACTGTCTTCTAAAACTTGTTTGATAAATATACCTTTCAGCTCCTCTCCATTCTTCAGGCGTTTTATAACGGTCTGTCCACCAACAATGCTAATACCAAGAGACACATCCGGTTCTCTGAAAATCTCAACACTGTAAAAAGAAAAAAACAAAATTCCCTCATGAAACAGATTTAATTTGTTGGGTTGTCACTGTAAGTGTTCAATTTGCATCATATCCTTGTGACTCATTTTATGGAAGTATATTTTCTAAATGTATTTTTACAGATGTTATAGGTATTGTCCCACATTCCAAAATTAAAAGATACTATCAGCAATTCATGGCATATGTGAACATTGAAATTCTGAAAAAGACAGGTATCTAAAACAATAGGTACATCCCACTATTGAGAGGTTTAGCTAGGCCTTAATGTTCCCATCTCCTACCACAATATGCATTCTGTGATTAGTCCTTCTCATCTACATCCATAATGTTAGCAAAGAATGGTTTAAGGAAATAACAAATGAGTGAAAAATCAAGAAAGTCACATATCATTTTGGCAAAAAGCAGAGACGTTTAGAATAAAATAAATTTGCCATTGAGAGGCTTATTACCCAGGCTGCTTCTCCCAGTCAGTAGGTTTAACCTGTGGTTCTGTAAGTGGAGGACCAATTTTTAAAAATACTTGCCTGACGATATGTTTATTGATTTTAGAGAAAGAGAGAGGAAGGGGGTGGGGTGGGGGAAGGAGAGAAAGAGACAGAGAGAAACATCGATATGAGAGAAACATTGGTTGTGTTCCGTCTGCAACCCAACCACCCTGACCAGGCATTGAACCTGCAACCTAGGTATGTGCCCTGACCAGGGATTGAACCTAGAACCTTTTGGAGTGTGGGACAACGCTCCAACCAGCTGAGCCACCCAGCCAGGGCAAGTGGAAGACCCATTTTATCTGTTCTTAAGACAGGATGGTTTTCTTTTTCTCCTACCTCCGCACCATTTTAAAAACATACGGAATAAAACTTTCCCCTCAAAATATTATGAATGTCGCCCAAATTGCACAGATGTGGCCAATAATTAATGCAAATAAAAAAATTAGCTCAGAAAACTGTTCCTAAGAGTGTTTGAGACAAAAGTCAGAAGTGTAAGAAAAAACAGACAGTTTTGACGGGCACAGGAAATTAATAATGCGTGAAGAATAGACAGAGCAGCTAATGGAAGACTTTGATCATCCCAATAAAGTACAGCCCTCATGACTACATAACATCACAAGGGGATCTGAGAGCAGATGGGCCCAATACATTCCGTTCGCTCACACAACGCGCAAACTGGGTCAGCACAAGGGTTGGAGGGAAAGATAAATTGGTATATGATGTAGCCTCAGCCACTACTGTTGTTATTTACACATAAAGAGGCTTTTCTGCATTCAAGGCAGCCCGATCTGCTCTGCTTAGTGAGGCAGCGATAAACTCTTCTTAGTCCATCAGTTACTATCAGTTACTATCATAGATGGACATTTGTAAATTGCTTTCTCTGAAAGAGTATGACAAAGATTTTCCTAATATTGGTTACAGTCATTTTGCCTGGCTAAAAACCTCTAAATAAAACAAAATGAAGCTAAACTTCGGGCTGGTGCACATGTGAACAGCAATTTCTCAATCATTAGAGAATGACTGAACGACAATATTAACTTAAAGAAAAAAGCAGCTGATTGAGTTGTCCTATTGAGAAAGCCAATAATGTCGTCAACGCACATTCTCGGTGGCCCCCAGTGGCTGAAGTTTGGAGTTTCTTCTCCTTCACCTTCTTCTCTCTCAGGTAACTCACTGAAGAAAAAGGAAAAAAAAAATACACACACAATCTATGACACAAACTTGTTATTAAAGGTTGTTGGGAAGTTGTGAAATTGTACAATTACATGTAGTTAAATAATGCTTAATTTTTAAGTTTGACATTAATAGTCAACTGTCCATACAAAACAAAAATACACTGCTTTACCATCCAACTCAACACCCACCCAGCACCAGAAAATCAGATTGTAAACCCTGTTATTGATGATACTCTATTTGCTATTTTCAAAAAATGTGCTTGATTTATGTAAGTTCACATTTGTTTCTCTATCAATATGTAAAATATTATAAAATATATTCCTTAAAACTTCATGTTGATTGACCAGCTAATAACAGGACAATATAAACGACACATATGGCTAAACAGTCAGTAAACATGATCCCTCTTGCTAAATTTTTCTGTCACTGTAAATAATTCCCATCACTTGTATCCTGTATTTTATGTAGTTATACAGCACTTTTCAGCTTGCAGAGAGATTTACTTATGTTATCTAATTTGATCCTCCCACCTGCCATTACCATACTTTTGCCCATCAACTTATGTTAGTATGGAACTGCTTAATCAGGTTAACAGAACGCTGAATTACAGAGCAGTTAATTATATGAGTAGTGCTGTCGTGGGGGGGAGACACTGCCATCGCTCATCTGGGAGAGGAGTCAGGAGTCCTAAGCTCCAGTGCAACCTGTGCCACGAAATAAGTGTGTGACTTGGGACCACCAAGTGAAATAATATATCTGATATTGTAAATCGTGTTACCCCGTGAAAAACCGTGGGCACCACCACTCTCATTTCCCAAAAACCCTGTGAGGTAGGCCCAGCAGGTCCTATTTTATTTCCCACATGAGGAGCTGAAGCTCAGAGAAGGCTCATTCTACACACAACCTCTTCACAGTAGCCAAACCTTTCTTTCCACACTAAGTTTCGATGCTCCATTATTCTCCGAATTCTCAAGTAATTCTATAAAAAGTAGCAAAACTCCACCTACTTGCTGCTCTACAGACTTTCTAGAATAAATGGTTTAAGGCTGAGCGTAAAGGAGAAAGCCGAAAGGATTCTAGACATTCCAAAAATCAGTGAAGAAATTGGGATCATTGGGGATCCTTAACATCTCACCCACTACCATATGGCCTTCTTGCCTTGGCCAATCTATTTTTTAAGATTAAAAGCATCATAGCATTCAGGCAAAAACAGTTTGGCAGATATTTGCTGGTTACTTATCTAACATCTTCTCTCCCAATCTCCCTTACCAACAGAACTCTTTTATTCCAGGTGACACTATGCCCAGCTCGAAAAAATACACTGCTGGACTTCCTTTCAGCTAATGGTAACTGTGCGCCATAGTTCTGATTAGTGCCATGGAAGCAAAAGTCCCTGGATGCGACTTCCAGGAAAACTGTTTAAATGGAGGGAGAATCAGCTGGCAGGAGCCTTTTGCCCTAGCCCTTCCCCTTATTGGTAGTAAGTCATCTGTCTTAAAATCATGAAGAAACAGTGAGAGGCCATAAGGACAGCAGAGAAGAAAGGAGAAACTTGTTTAAGACTCTAACAGATCACTTCCTTCAGGACTTTATACATGAACAGAAAGTAAGGCCCTGTTTGGTTAAGCCAATGCTAAGTGCAGGGTTTCTGTCTATGAGCCTCGGAACGCAGTCCCTAAGCAATGCTCCCACAATTCCGCCAACTTAAGTGAGGTGTTCACTTTGCCATATCACATTATTTTTTTTTAAAGATTTTATTTATTTATTTTTTTAAAGAGAGAGGGGAAGGGAAGTAGAAAGAGAGGAAGAGAAATATCAATGTGTGGTTGCCCCTCACATGCCCCTAACTGGGGGACCTGGCCTGCAACACAGGCATGTGCCCTGACTGGGAATCAAAGTGGCAACCCTTTGGTTCACAGGCCCACATTCAATCCACTGAGCTACACCAGCCAGGGCACATTATTATTAATTGGACAGTTGTAATCATCACAGGAACTTTCCCATTTTGATTATCCTATAAAATAGTAACAAGGATTAAATGAGATAAAACTGGCATTAATTAAAGCTTAACCAATATTTATATCTTTTGCAAATTTTTCACTTTTTGCATCAAAGTTTCCCCACATATTATCATAATCTTCACAATTTTTTATTTAATAGCATCTTAATAGTCTGTGGTATTGATATCATTTAATTTACCTGCTACCCTGAATATGAGGCATTTAGACTATTTCCTGCTTTTTGGAATACGCAAGTTACTGCGAGGAATATCTCCATGTTCTGCTGTATTTTAGAATTCCATTTCAAATCAATATCAAAGTAAGATTGAAAACTGAAATCCAAACCAACACTGACACCTTCCTCTTCTCCATTTTCCACTTTCTTGTACCCCAAATTATGACAGGTATGATAATAAGAAATAAATAGTTGGTGTTTGCCTTGGTTCCTGACATACAGCTTCTAAAACCCTTGGAATTTCCTGAGTGATATGGGTGATAGGAGCATCTTTTGTTTTTAATAACAGCCTCCTTTCCACCATACCTAAACCTGAGTTCATGCTGATAAGGTGATTCTTGGTAGGACCCTAAATAGTTTCAGGAAGGGTGCCACTGCCACAGAAACAAACAGGTGATTAGAGTCAGACCGTTCACCTCTGGGATGGGGAGATGGGTAAGAGATTGAGCTCATGCACCAAAGGCCAATGATGTAAACAATCGTGCTATATCATGGAATCTCCATTTAAAACAAACAAACAAAAAACCCAGAAACAACAACAAAAACCCCCAAACCGACTGGGTTCAGAGAGCCTCCTGGTTGAAGGATACATCAAGATGCTGAGAAGGTGGCTTGCCCTGAGAAGACGTGGAAACTTGGTGCCACCCCATCCCTCCCCTGATATCTTGTCCTATCCCTCTCTTCCATTTGGCTATTCCTGAGTAGTTCTGTGAGCCTTCCTCACAAACCTGAGGAAGCGGTCACAGGAACATCCAATTTAAAGCTGGTTCGTCAGAAGTACAGTTGGAAACTGGCATCTGAAGTTAGGGCAGTTTGGCCGTATTGAACCTTTATGCTTCGAAGTCAGCACCAACTCCAGGTAGTTACGTCAAAGAGAACTGATTGCTGGCTGAAGGAGAAACTCATGTGTTTGGTGTGAGAAGTGTTGTGAGCAAAAACAGTTCGTAATAGGCATAAGGAAGAAAAACCCACATACATGTTTTTATTATGGTACAAATATACTATCGTTATAGGAGTTAAACATGGAAAATTTTAGATAAAGTATGTAAAAAAATTAATTTTTTGGGAGAGAATTACTGACTTCTTCAAAACATATTATCTTTCTCAGGAACTTGGTATGCACATATTTTAATCAGATTATGTCCTACCTAACTAGAGATAAAACTTGCAAAAGTTTATCCAGATAGTGTGATTAGTTTCAGAAATACAGTCGGAGGAGATGAGAAACTATACAAACTAATGTAGTCACTTTACATTGATGAATGCATATACCTTTTAACCCAAAATAAAATTTAACTGAGAAGGTACTTTTATTGCACATATTAAAATGTAAATTCTCATAAACATATTTAAAACTTTAACAAGGGATTTCTAACCTCAAATTTTATAATTTGTACTGTAATTAAACACGGTCAATAGTTCGATCAAGTTAAAGTCTCAAATCTTAAAATAACTGAAATTTACCTCTTACATTTAACCAGTTTTTCCCCAAGGGAATTAACCATCCAATAAAAACAATACTTTTTTTATTAATGCCCAAAGTTATCATTCCTTACAGATTTGGAGGAAAGATGGAGTAGCTCATTAGTGAACAGGTGGGTGTTAATAGTAAGACTTGATCATGATATACAATCCCTTTACAAATAAAATCTCTAACACCATACAAAGTCAGATGGATCCAAATAGCCAAGGTGACCTTTCCTTTCCAATGTACCTTTTCTTCATATGGAATTTTTACATACTAAGCCATGAGGGTCAAATAAACTCAGCACTCTAAAAGGACGTAAACAGAAAGAGTTCTGGTTGCGACTAAGCTATCTCGAGATTTTTTTTTTTGCCTCTTCAAATATAGATTTTATATGGCTGTTTGGTATGACACCCCATAGTGAATATTGAGCATTTAGAGCCAGGGAGAATGGGCACTAGTTTTCCAAACTAGTGTTATTACTTATACAGACGTTACACTGATTTTGAGGGTAGAAAGCAAATTATTGCTTGATACTGGCATATTTAGAGACTTAGGCACTCCTCATGTTAAAGTTCAGAACGACACGGAAATGGTACTGAGTGAAAAGAAGGACACAAAAAAGTCCCACTATACGATTACACTTATATAAGTTCTAGAACAGGAAAAATAATTTACAGTGTAAGGAGTCATGGTAGTGTTTGCCTGGAGCATGACACACTCAAGGGGCTGGGGACACGTTCTGGGGTGACCGACACATTCGATAATTTTTTAAAAAATATATTTATTGATTATGCTATTACAGTTGTCCCATTTCCCCCCCACTCCACTCCATCCTGTCCACCCCCTTCCTCCCACATTCCCCCCCTATAGTTCATGTCCATGGGTCATACTTGTAAGTTCTTTGGCTTCTACATTTCCTACACTATTTTTACCCTCCCCCTGTCTATTTTCCACCTATCATCTATGCTACTTATTCTCTGTACCTTTACCCCCCTCTCCCCCTCCCACTCCCTTATTGACAACCCTCATGTTCTAGTTGTTTGCCTAGTTTGCTCTCGTTTTTGTTTTATGTGTGGCCATTAATAACTGTGAGTTTGCTGTCATTTTTACTGTTCCTATTTTTGATCTTCTTTTTCTTAGGTAACTCCCTTTAACATTTCATATAATAAGGGCTTGGTGGTGATGAGCTTCCTTAACTTGACCTTATCTGAGAAGCACTTTATCTTCCCTTCCATTCTAAGTGATAGCTTTGCTGGATACAGTAATCTTGGATGTAGGTCCTTGCGTTTATTCTTGGGTAATGTAATTATGATGTGCCTTGGTGTGTTCCTCCTTGGGTCCAGCTTCTTTGGGACTCTCTGAGCTTCCTGGACTTCCCAGAAGTCTATTTCCTTTGCCAGATTAGGGAAGTTCTCCTTTATTATTTGTTCAAATAAGTTTTCAATTTTTTGTTCTTCCTCTTCTCCTTCTGGCACCCCTATAATTCGGATGTTGGAACGTTTCAAGGTGTCCTGGAGGATCCTAAGCCTCTCCTCATTTTTCCGAGTTCTTGTTTCTTCATTCTTTTCTGGTTGGATGTTTCTTTCTTCCTTCTGGTCCACACCATTGATTTGAGTCCCAGTTTCCTTCTCATCACTATTGGTTCCCTGTACATTTTCCTTTGTTTCTCTTAGCATAGGCTTCATTTTTTCATCTGTTTTTCGAATAGATTCAACCAAGTCTGTGAGCATATTGATAACCAGTGCTTTGAACTGTGCATCCGATAGGTTGGCTATCTCTTCCTCAGTTAGTTGTATTTTTTCTGGAGCTTTGAAGTGTTCTGTCATTTGGGCCTTTTTTTTTTTTTTTTTTGTCTTGGCGCATCTGTTACTTTAAGGGGCAGAGCCTTAGGTGTTCACTGGGGCGGGGTTGCGCTGGTCGCTGCTCTGTGACGCTGTACGTGGGGGAGGGGCCGAGAGGGAGCAATGGCGCCCGCCTCACTCTCCTCCGGATTTCAATCTTTCACTCTGGTACCCACAATCAAACTGGGCCCCTCTGGTGCTGGTTCCCGAATGGGTGGGCCTGTGCACACTCTAGGCCCCTGTGGGTCTCTCCAACGACCTCTCCTGTGAGGCTGGGAGTCTCTCCTGCTGCCGCCCCAACCCCCACGGGTGTTTTCAATCAGAGGTTTGAGGCTTTATTTCCCCTGTGCTGGAGCCCTGGGTTGCGTGGTCTGCTTCGATCCCCGCCGTTTGTCCGGTTTATCTGTGCGCAAATGTGGTGCCACGGGGTGCTACCCGCTGCTCCGCCTGCCCCGTTCTCCACCACTCTGACTCCGGCCCTCTCGGTTTATCTGTGTGCGAATGTGGGGCCGCAGAGTCTGCTAGTGGTCAGACTGCCTGCGCCGTTTGTCCCACACTCTGCCAGTCTCAGTCCCGCCACAGCCACGCGAGTCCTCTCCACCCCGGTGCCCATCTGCGCCCCTCCTACCGGTCCGGATGAATGTTTATTTATTTATTATTTTATTTTTTAATCGCCCCAATTTTTTAAAATATATTTATTGATTATGCTATTACAGTTGTCCCATTTCCCCCCCACTCCACTCCATCCTGCCCACCCCCCTTCCTCCCACATTCCCCCCCTATAGTTCATGTCCATGGGTCATACTTGTAAGTTCTTTGGCTTCTACATTTCCTACACTATTCTTACCCTCCCCCTGTCTATTTTCCACCTATCATCTATGCTACTTATTCTCTGTACCTTTACCCCCTTCTCCCCCTCCCACAACCCTATTGACAACCCTCATGTTCTAGTTGTTTGCTTAGTTTGCTCCCGTTTTTGTTTTATGTGTGGTCGTTAATAACTGTGAGTTTGCTGTCATTTTTACTGTTCCTATTTTTGATCTTCTTTTTCTTAGGTAACTCCCTTTAACATTTCATATAATAAGGGCTTGGTGGTGATGAGCTTCCTTAACTTGACCTTATCTGAGAAGCACTTTATCTTCCCTTCCATTCTAAGTGATAGCTTTGCTGGATACAGTAATCTTAGGTGTAGGTCCTTGCGTTTATTCTTGGGTAATGTAATTATGATGTGCCTTGGTGTGTTCCTCCTTGGGTCCAGCTTCTTTGGGACTCTCTGAGCTTCCTGGACTTCCCAGAAGTCTATTTCCTTTGCCAGATTAGGGAAGTTCTCCTTTATTATTTGTTCAAATAAGTTTTCAATTTTTTGTTCTTCCTCTTCTCCTTCTGGCACCCCTATAATTCGGATGTTGGAACGTTTCAAGGTGTCCTGGAGGATCCTAAGCCTCTCCTCATTTTTCCGAGTTCTTGTTTCTTCATTCTTTTCTGGTTGGATGTTTCTTTCTTCCTTCTGGTCCACACCATTGATTTGAGTCCCAGTTTCCTTCTCATCACTATTGGTTCCCTGTACATTTTCCTTTGTTTCTCTTAGCATAGGCTTCATTTTTTCATCTGTTTTTCGAATAGATTCAACCAAGTCTGTGAGCATATTGATAACCAGTGCTTTGAACTGTGCATCCGATAGGTTGGCTATCTCTTCCTCAGTTAGTTGTATTTTTTCTGGAGCTTTGAAGTGTTCTGTCATTTGGGCCTTTTTTTTTTTTTTTTTTGTCTTGGCGCATCTGTTACTTTAAGGGGCAGAGCCTTAGGTGTTCACTGGGGCGGGGTTGCGCTGGTCGCTGCTCTGTGACGCTGTACGTGGGGGAGGGGCCGAGAGGGAGCAATGGCGCCCGCCTCACTCTCCTCCGGATTTCAATCTTTCACTCTGGTACCCACAATCAAACTGGGCCCCTCTGGTGCTGGTTCCCGAATGGGTGGGCCTGTGCACACTCTAGGCCCCTGTGGGTCTCTCCAATGACCTCTCCTGTGAGGCTGGGAGACTCTCCTGCTGCCGCCCCAACCCTCATGGGCGTTTTCAATCAGAGGTTTGAGGCTTTATTTCCCCTGTGCTGGAGCCCTGGGTTGCGTGGTCTGCTTCGATCCCCGCCGTTTGTCCGGTTTATCTGTGGGTGAATGTGGTGCCACGGGGCGCTACCCGCTGCTCTGCCTGCCCTGTTCTCCGCCACCCTGAGTCCAGCCCTCTAGGTTTATCTGTGCAAATGTGGGGCTGCAGAGTCTGCTAGTGGTCAGACTGCCTGCGCCGTTTGTCCCACACTCTGCCAGTCTCAGTCCCGCCACAGCCACGCGAGTCCTCTCCACCCCGGTGCCCATCTGCGCCCCTCCTACCAGTCTGGATGAATGTTTATTTTCTATTTCCTTGGTGTCTGTCCCCCTTGCCGTTCGATTCTCTATCAGTTCTGGTTGTGTGAGGAGGCGCAGTGTGTCTACCTACGCCGCCATCTTGGTTCTCCACATGCGATATCTTGATTGGACTGTCAGTAATATGACTCTATACATTTGTGAAAATTAAGAAAACTGTCCCTTTAAAATGTGCACTTTATTAATATGTAAAGTTGTGTTTTATGGCTCAAGCCATAAAGGGCATGTTGCTTCCTTAGGTCAACTTTACGTCTCTTGGCCTTTTGTAGAGCCTGGATTAGTAATCAAAGGTCTAATTACAGTCTCAGCAACATTAGCGTAGTATTCCTATGTACCTGCTGTCCTAATTCTTCACATTTACCTTCACTGCCGTGTGGACAACAGCTCCAACAGAATTGTACTGAAACCTCCCCTTTCTCCTCCCAACTCAGACATTCTCGAGTAGGCCCCCCTCAAAAGCACCCAGTTCTTTTCCCTCATGTCCTCAGCCTCCTACCAATGTTCTAAACTTACACATAATTTTTGTCACTTTATCTCAAAGGCAAATCTATTAAACATCCACCATTTATTTAGAAGGCAGTAAATGCCAGGCACTGTTTTGGAGGCTCAAATGATAACAACTCATTTAGTCCTTTCCCCAAATGTGACACCCTGCCTCCAAATTCTACCTCCCCACTCATAACAAAGTATTTAACCTGTGAAAGTATTTTTCATTTGTATTATACCTATAGCATGGTTTCTTGTCAATTTTAAATGTCTTTCATCTCAAGTTCATCCTCCTCCCAAGGCTTTACCCTCTGACACTTTGCTTTACTTACTACGAGTCAATCTTATTTTGTCATAAAAGAAACAGAGAAAAACCCTACAGTCTCCTTGAGTATTTAAAAAACACTCAGCAACAATGAATTGTGCCCTAGATAAACCCCGAGGCCCATGAGTCTGTCATTGTCATCTAGCATCATTGTCACCCTTTCGTTATACATTTACTATGTTAAAGGCACTATACGAAGCCCTTTGCATTCAATTTTATTTAATCCGTAGAACTACCTACTTTATAAGTGAGGAAATATAGACTTCGGGCAAACTTCTCAGGGCCATGTAGCTATAAATAACAGGAAAAATCTGAATAGCACCCAAATATATCTGTACTGCAGATCTGCTATTAGTCTGAGAAATACACATGCCCCCTTTATAGGCACCCATATGTCTTCAGGCAGCAGGTGACAGAGATGTGTTAGAAAAAGACTGAAGCCAGGTGAGTTCTGAGGACATGATCTCAAGTGACCTTAGGAAGAAAGGAGGATACTTGGAACAAAATTACTCAGATTCCTTCCAGAGTTATCATATCCTGCCCGCTCACAGTTGTCTTTGTAAAGAGCCCCACTTTTAAGGTGTGTCTGACCTCTTAATACTTGTCCTGCCTCCAAATGTTAAGAAGTCGGCTTGATGGAAAAACACAGTGCATGTTAAATAACTCTGTGACATCCTACATAAAAATTAATGCAAAGAAGCAACTCTAAAATACACTCGAGTACTTCATGACACCCGATAATCTGAAAGACTGTCTTCCAAAAAATCTATGCAGTACTCAGGAAGGCTGCTGAGTGGCAATAAATATTCACCTATGACCCTAACTCCATGGGGCATTCTCTAAAAGATTAAAAGGGGGAATATGATTTACAGGAACTCTTCTGGAACCTGCTGAGATTTAAATATATCCTGAATTTATGAGAGCAAGCCAAAAATACAACTTTCAAATGCAAGACTGATTTCCCAAGACAAAGTTAGGTTGGAGCCCCCAAATACCTGTGCCTACATATGAAATTGGCTTGTTGAAGTACTCATTTGAGGAGAAAAGGCAATGGAATAGGAGTAAAGGGTGTCTTCCTTCTCAGAAGCTGGAGAATTGAGTAAAATACAATTGACGTTCCATTTTGTTTTCCGCATGAGGAAGGAGGGCTGGGCTTGGAAACTTGTTTAGATATTTTTCTGTTCTACAGTTAACAATTTATAGCTTTAGAGAAGCAGCTCCATTTCTGAATTCTTCAGCCAGCTTCAATGATTAACAGTAAGCACCATAAAAGGCAAAGGCGTCTCATTTAAAAAGTAATTTGACCACATAGAAAGTCACAAAACATATTCCTAACCCTTCCAGTACTTCCACTCCCAGGCATCTCCCCTAAAGAAACAACACTGTGCATTCCTCTGGGAGCTGGGTAGGACGCCAGGACACCAGGCCTGTCAGCACCACCCCCTGCACGCTGGTTTAGTTCTGCTGCATGAAAAGCCACCAGATTCTCCATGTGGTGGGGCCAATCTGTCTTTCCTTCCACTCAGAGGTGAGCTATGCAGAAGCACAATAAACAATGCTTTAGGTAGTTTCTATCTGTAACTCTAGGAGAGGGTCATAGGTTGCTGAACAAAGACAAAATCATTTTGTGTTGATAGAAGATATCAAACCATTCTTGGACTAAGGTTTTAATAAAAGCATTAGGGCCAATGAATCCTACCCTATTTCGCAGCATCTCTGTTGTGCTTTGCCAATACCCCCAGCTCCTTTGTTCACTCCTCTCCTGTACTCATAGCACTGTGCACTCTGGTTTCTCCTTCACGGATTGCTTTGGTTCCCATCCTCCACCCGCAAAGCCCGCCCAGCCAAACTACTCATCACACTCTGTGGAATCTCTTTGAACTGTAAAGAAACTACTCCATGCCCTATCTTCCTCACTGAATGTTCTCTATACCTTCTGTGTTTTCTTAACAGCTGCTGATTCTCAGCCACATAACCACACTCAAGTGGGTAATGCTCATTCTCTTGCTCTCTGGGAAGTTGGAAACTGGAGGCCAATATTTCCTAAACTCCCTTCCACAACTAAGTCATTACTCCCCTATTCTTGTTTCAAAAGCTAATCTCTTCCCTGACACCTCTCCTTTTAATGCGCACTCTACTAGTACCCCATCGCTCTTAGTAAATCGCTTTCCCCCTAAATGACAGAGAAAAAAATCAAGGTCACTGGGCCAAAATCGCTTTGGATTCCTGCCTCTGAGGTACAAATTGTACCCAGACTTGTACTTTCCTTTGGTTCCTGGCATCTGTCTCTGTGGAGGAGGTGAACTTCCTCATATCAAACTATCAAAGGTTAATCTCTAGGTATGCAATACCCTCCCCTCCCTTTACCTTCTTTAAGAATTATGCTTAATCACCCCCATCCTAAAATCTACATATACCTTGTCCTGACCTTTTCCAGAAAGACAAAGACAGACAGGCAGACACACACACATTATCTATCTATCTATCTATCTATCTATCTATCTATCTAATCATGAATTCTATCTGCTTTTTTCAGGATCAGGATTCTCAAAACACAGTCTGTTCTTACCATGTCCAATTTCAAACCTTTTGTTCAATTCTCAATCCTCTGCCCTCTCTAAAACTGCCCTGTGCTTACCAAGGGCCATATGGCCAAGCCCCATGAAAACTTTTCCTTCTTATTTACCTTGACCTCCCTGTAGCATGTGACCAGTTTGTGATGATCTTTTTGTTAAAATGTTCTCTCCCCTTGGCTTCCACATCAACCTCTAGTTCATCAATTTCCTTCTACCTTTTGTTCATTCCATTTCACTATTTTCTTCCTCCATTCATGCCTTTAACATTGCTGCTTTGAAGGATTCCCATTTTAGCCCTATGCTCTTCTTGTTACTTAACCTTCCTCTGGATGACTATTTAAATCCAGGAGTTTTGCCTATGCTTGCCTGATCTGGTTCCCAATTATCCATGTCAGGTTAGATGTCAAGATTAATCCCGAAAATCATGGAGCTAATTGACTCCACTTTACTTTGCTGCCCTAGAGATACCTAGACCCTCAATATGTCTCAAACTTAACTCATTATTTTCCCTTCCCACTTGTTTATGCTCCTATAATCTTATCTCAAGGAACAAATGGTCCCATTATCCATTTGGTTTCCCATTCCAGAAACACAAGCCATCCTCAACTGTTCCCTTTCACTTCCAATGTGTTATCAGTCACCAATTCCTATAGACTCTCTAACTCTTAAATCCATTCCCTCATCTGTCTTCAAGTACTTCTTGCTTGAGTTGTTAGAATAAACTCGCAACCTCTCATTTTCTAAGCAAATACTCTATTTAATCCATTCTGCACACAACTGCAAGAATACAAAATTTTATATATGGTGCAATTTTATATATGTGAAATTCTCATAGTAATTGTCTAATATAGTGGATTTTATTCAGAATATTTTTATTTTCCAAATGTTCTGCCATAATCATGCCTGTTTTATTATGGAAGCTAAGAAATCTATTTTATAATGTAAAAGCAAAAAGGAAATGGAATCATACTATGCATCAGCGGAGCATCTAGAAGATAACATTCCCATGTATGCTGAGGTCTTGGAAACAACTCGGGTCCTGGGCAGTTGGTATAAGGGTAGATCTTCTTGGTGCCTTCTTTGAGCTGCAGCAGGAAGTTCAGCAAGCAAGCCAGGACCTTGGACATCACTCGGAATCATCATGCCTAAATAGTAAACCAAGATGATGGTGAACATGAGATGCTTTCTTTCATCCTTCATTCATTCAACAAATAGTTATAAGCATCTACTATGGGCAAGCCCCTTCCAGGTAAAGACTTATTTATATTAAGCTAAATAAATAAAATATTTCACACGTCAGGTGGTGACAAGTACAATGGTGAAAAATGAAGCAAGGAAGGGGAACTAGGGATTGCTTAGTAGAAGAAAGTTACAATTGTGAATGTGGCCTCACTGAAAAGTTGGTGACATTTTAGCACTATACACATTTTATCAAAAAATCCACTTTATGATGGTATTCTAATCTTACTATAAATTTTCCTTTATTAACCTAGGCCATCTCAATTACAGGCACTCCAACATTTCACTGATTTAAAAAAATTATTATTCCACAGAGTTACATATCACCATGTAAAAACACATTTTTTTCTTTTATAACAATAGATTTAAAAAATTTTTTTATTGTTATTCAATTACAGTTGTATGCCTTTTCTCCCCATCCCTCCACCCCACCTCAGCCGAACCCCCCTCCCTCCCCACCTCCACCCTTCCCCTTGATTTTGTCCATGTGTCCTTTACAGTATAGTTCCTGTATAAAAACACATTTTTAAAAGGGCTTTGTTTATAAATTCCAGAATTCTCTTACATTTGTTACCTTGTTTAATTCTCACATCAAACATTGTGTTACAGAGAAAAGATACTAGCAAATGTATTTTATAAATGGAGGAACTAATCTAAGGAACAGTGTAGGGAATTTTGCCAATTAGAATGTGCAGATTTACCTGACAAATCATCTCTGTCATTTTTCCATTTACTCAAAAAAAAAGAATAAGGCAGAACTGTGCCCAGAGTCCTATGGCACAGGCTTAGAGACCTGCACCATGCAGGCATGGATTCATTAACCGCTCTTAGGATATACCCCAGTATCCAGGATAGCCAATCCATTATAAATTCCCAGCCAGTCTTTCTTTCTCATGTTGTACAAATACGATGAATTGTGCATCAAATGCCTCCCTTAAGTCCAGGCATTTATAGTACATTTTGGAGATGTGCCTTATCAGAAAACGAGAAATGATTTTTGACTAAGAGATACAGATACTCTACTAAAACTTTTGCTATAAGCATCGCCTAAACTTTCCACTTCTTCACACTGAACAAATTTTCTAGGAAATTCACTACTACTTCTGCTTTATACCTTGTCTAGAAACTTTGGAATCAGGATCTAATCAGTTGATAATGCAACAGAGAGTCTGATGAGGGAGTGACATAAGTATAATGCTTAGGTGGTGTGAAAGGAGGTCTCAGTTTCCTTTCCCCCAACCCCATGCACCCTTCATCCCATCCACTGGGGCTCACATTCCTGCGAAACAGTCATACCTGTCCCACTGTCCCACTGTTTCAGCTCTCCCTATGTCTGCCTCCTCCCCAGTGGGAGGGGCCAGGAGTAGGATCAAGATTCTGGGAGCAATTGCCTAAAACCAGAGTCTTAAGAACAGGAAAAAAAAAAAAAAAGCTGCATTTGTAGAGCTATTTCCCATTCACCTACGCCAGTAAAAGCAGCCTGTTAAATTATAGCATTGGGTTTCACAGGTTGCTGCAGTTTGTTTAAAACTTTGCAATACCTGCTCCACACAAAGAATGCTCGTGCCCTCTGCCCCACTACTCCCCACGGACCCTTGGTGGTGCTTAGGCACACATTTTCATCTCTCACAGTGCTTGACACAGTTGCACTTTACAGGGCTGTTCACCAAGTGCCCCACAGTACCCAGGAGCCCATAAAACAAATCAAGTCCTTTAGGGCCTGCACAGTTGTCAGGTAATGGCTGTAACAGGAGCACAAAGGTTAGAAAAACAGGGAACTTAAAAAAAATGTTCTGGGTAAATTGGAAGTTAATGCTTATAGGAGAGGAATGGGAAAAATTTTCAAAAGGCTTATACGTAGTGCGGTACAAGAATACATGGTCAACAGCCCTGGCTGGTGCAGCTCAATCAGTTGAGTGTGGGCCTGAGAACCAAAGGGTTGCTGGTTAGATTCCTAGTCAAGGCACATGCCCGGGTTGCGAGCCAGGTTCCCAGCAGGGGGTGGGTGAGAGACAGCCACACATTGATGTTTCTCTCCCTCTCTTCCTCCCTTCCCCTCTCTCTAAAAATAAATAAATAAAATCTTAAAAAAAAAAAAGAATACATGGGTCAACAAAATAAAGGCAATAAGAATCCAAGCAGAGAGGAAATTGGGTACTGTACAACTTAGTAACTGGAAAGGTGGGGGGTGGTTGGTATGTTTATAAAGAATCACAAATGAGTGGCATGTCACTTTCTCATTCAACAAATAATTTCTTGAGCACCTACTATGGTATACCATAATCAGAGATAAGCCTTGCCCTCCAGAAGCTTAGTCTATAGGATGAGACTGGAGTGCAAACGAGTACGTATGCCTGTCTCTTGGGTGCAGTGACAAAAATTCAGGCAGGATTAACTGGAGGCACACTCCCAGGAGGGGCAGTCAAAGATTAGGAAAAAGAACTACTTTTTCTCTGAAATCTTGTAATACTAAAGGTATTACTGATCTAAAATTTATCTTGTATGCTTTACATTATTAATTATACTAATTTGTAGGATTTGTGTCACAGCCCATGAAGAGTACAGGCTCTTGAAGGATACATAATTTTGGGTAAAATAAAGAGTCAAGAATAGCCCTATACAGGTAGGTTCTCCAAAACAAGTTTTTAAAAAAATTTTATTGTTATTCAATTACAGTTGTCTGCATTTTCTCCCCATCCCTCCACCCCACCCCCAAAATAATTTTTTAAATTAATTGTTCATAGATAAATCTAAATTGCTACTAATAAAGCAGTCAAAGAGCTACAGATGTGGAAGAGGCCTCGGAGAACACTTTGCCCAAATCCCTCATTTTACAGTTGAGGAAATGGAGGGGCTTGGAGAGGCCTGAAGGCCTGAAACAGTCCGCCATATGCTGGGCAGGGCTCTCGAGAGCAAAATGAAATTTGGAGTAGAATTGACTCAGTCTGTATGCTGCTGAAACCTGTATTGACTCTGATCGGTAATTTCTTAGCCCACCCACGGTTAGCACTAATTCAAACACTCACACCTACCACATAGCATTGTGGAGGCTCTCAAGTTTTTCTCAAAGCATGTGGTTATGAATGTTTTTCTAGTGAGGACAGATCTCAGATAGCTTCATTCCTAAAGCTATAATGTCTGAAAATAAATTATTTCCAGGGCCCTGCAAAATATTAGGTTAAGGCAGTACAGTGGGTTGAATGGTGAACCCCCTAAAAAATATGTCCATGCCACGGGACCTATGAATGTGACCTCATTGGATGGGGGAAGTCTTTGAGGCTGTGAGTAAGCACTTGAGATGAGACCATCCTGGATTACCTAAATCCAATGACAGATGTCCTTGTAGGAGACAGAAGAAGATAAGACATGGGTAGGAAGAAGGGAAGGCCATGAGAAGACGGAGGCAAAAGACAGAGTGATGCAGCCACAAGCCAAAACACACTGGAGCCACGAGGAGCTGACCAGGCAAAGAAGAGACTCTTCCCCAGAGCCTTCAGAGGGCACGCCACACCTTCATTTAGGACTTCTGGCCTCCAGAACACGGAGGGAATTCATTTCTACTGTTTTAAGCCACTAAGTTTGTGACAATTTGTTACAACAGTCCTAGGAAACTCATATACACAGCAGAAGGCAGTGGAACTAACTTGGGAGTCACCCAGATAATACACAGAGCAGGTCTCATGGGGTGCCTGGATCCTGCCATAAAGAGAGTATCTCTTTCCCTATGTTCTTCCCAGCCCCACTGTCCCTCCTCACAAATACCCCCTCCATTTATCTTGTCTGTTCCTTTCAATCCTGATGGTAGAAAGCATAAATAGGTCCAAAGAAGGGCAATTTTGCCTCCCAAGGGACATCTGGCACATCTAGACACATTGTGATTTTGATCATCACTGGGTTGGGGGTACCACTGGCATCTAGGGTTGGGGGCAGGGAAGCTGCTAAACACCCTGCAGCGCATGGTTCAACCCACCAACCAAAAGTGTGCTGGGCCACAATAATACCAAGATGGCTTTAAAGTATCAATGATAATTACACATATATGGTTTATTAATTTTCTTATTTATTCATTGGTACTATAAACCTTCTCCAAGTAGTTAATAATTGGAGGACTACAGAAATGGGGTGAATTTTGGTGGAAAAAGCCCCATTTTTTTCCTAGTCACAATTAGTTACGCATGATGGAAAATTAGACAGACTCATCTAATTTTAGATATTCAACATTAACTCCGTTGACCACAGGGAATTGACAGTTGTTATCATCTTATAGGTGCCATCAGTCTTTAACATTAAGAACCCTATTCTTTGGATTTTACTTAATAGAATGCTGAATTCACATAACTGGTATGTAATTTTCTATAATTCTTTCTCTCCCCTTACAATGCATTACCATACAACACAAGAACTGCCCACAGAGAAAGACGTTTCCTACAAGCAGAGCCATAACAGGTGAAGGGCAGCATAAATCCTGAACAATGGCTCTATAAATCCCAGTGCTAGGGAAGAATTTAACAGTCTCACCTAGGGATCCCAATATTATAACGGCATTAGATATTTCAGAGTTGAATGAAAAAAAGTTATTTTTTAAAGTCAATTTTTCAAAATTATATAAGAATCAATATTGGGAGGAGGCAGGGAGAGGCACAATACTTTCAGGATTCTTTAATGGAAACTAAGTTATTAATGCACCAAAATTGACTGTAATATATGGCTATTAAAATGTTTCATAAATGTTTAAAATATGCCTCTCTTTATTAATATTTAACAACCCCATTCAATGAGCTAACAGTATCACTTAATAGCATCAGAGATTTTAATATATATTAGTAGAGACTTATTTCAGATTCAGCCTAAGGTACTAGTTTTAGTTTTAATCCATACTGATAATAAAAAGCAAAACGAGGCAGAGAAAATGCAGCCTTCTCAGCAAACATGATCTGAGAATTCTAAGTTGAAACATGGACAATGTTATTCTTTCAGGTATTTTGAAAGAGATTAGTTAATAAACAGATTTAAATTTGAAACACCATGATGAATGAAAATGTGACAGTAAAATTCACCACATATAAGCATAATGCTGAAAGATTGCAGAATAATGTAATTTGTGTTCATGAGGAAAAAAAAAAAATCACAAACCTAAGTCCAGACTGCTTTTTGTTAATGAATTAAGATTTTCCAGATCGTCATATCTGCCCTGTTGACTGTTTCCTTCAGTTGAGGATATGGACGGTAGGGAATCGATGACAAAATTTTCCTTCATCTTGAGAGGAAGAAAACCAGAAATGCATTAGTACTTTATGATAAAATGTGGAACACTATAGTGTTGTTTAAATAGAGAAGAATGACAGTGGAAAACTGGCCCTGAACACAGGCGTTCTCAAGTAACACTTTATATCGTAGTAAGCAGCAACAAACGGTGGTAACTTAACATCTGCAAGTGTACAGGCTAGTAAAACCTGTTTTTTCCGGACGTTGGATTTTTTAACAACAGACTTGTTTTTCTAGACATTAGTAAGTGGATTTAAATAAACATTCACCAAGGTAGAGGAATAAAAGATCTATCTAGTCAAGCAAGGTCAGAGGTTGGCACACTACCGGCTGATCATGCTGGATCACCATTTAACTAGCTGATCCCAAAACACCTGATGAGTTTTCATAGCCCTAAGCCTTGGCTACACCCTCCCTAGCACTCTCATCTGCGTGGTGAGCACTCAGCCACCCAAACCTAAAACCGAAAGTAAGTGCAGTCAGTAACTTACTGCACTTTCCTCTTGTCCTCATCTTACAAATGTCTTTTATGGTTTTCCAGTTATAATCCTGCAGAACATACAATTTTTACTGATGTATTTTATTATGATACTTTAGGCATAAAATTAAATGACAACATTAGGCCACCACAGGGATATGCCTTGACTCAATTATGGTGAATAACACTATGTTATTCTCTACTGTTGGAAATTTAGATTGTTTAAAACAAAAATATGAATTATACCTTTTGCAACAGTCCATTTTATGTTATATTGGTAAGACTTCAATAGAGAGAGAAGAACTTCTCATAAACTGATGTACCATAATGAAGCCTACAGAACATGGACTTGAACTCAAATGTTAGAGGTTAAAAAGGAGCTACAACTACTTAGCTGCCTAGAATAAAATAAACAGTAAGTTCTTACAAAAGGAAATAAGGAGATGGTAGGCACTGAGTACTTAAAAAGAAGAAATTTCATAGTAATTTTGGACCATTTGAACATTTCTTAAAAAGGTTAATGGAAATTATGTGACAGGGGAATAAGAAAATAGATACGTGAATCTGAGAGGTTAGATCTTTAGAAAAATGAATTCAGGTTTTTTTCTAAATAGAGAATAAGAATATACAGTCATTCTCAGGTAAATAATCCTTCTTACAAAAAAAATCAGATCTTTTAAAAATGGGCAAATGACTCGAACAGACATTTCTCCAAAGAAAATTAGAAGATAGAGAACAAAGACACGAAAATTTGCCCAACATCACTAAGAAGCAGAGAAGTGCAAATCGAAACCACAATGAGATACCACTTCACACCTATTTTTTTAAGGAAAATAACAGGAAAATATGTGTTGGTGAGCATGTGGAAAAATTGGAAAACTTGCGCATTGCTGGTGGGAATGTAAAGTGGTTCAGCTGCTGTGCAAACAGTATGACAGCTCCTCAAAAATTTAACAGAGAATTACCATATGACCCAGCAATCTCACTTCTGGCAAATGCCCACAAGATTTGGCTATTTGAACAGATAGCTGTATAGCAACGCTCACAGCAGCACCATTCACAATAGCCAAACACAGAGGCAACCCAGGGGCCCATCGGCTGATGAATGGGTAAACCAAATGCAGTGTATAAATACAATGGAATATTAATCAGCCTTACGAAGGGAGAAATTCTGACACAGGCTTCAAGATGGGAACCTTGAAGACAGCACACTAAGCAAAATAAGCCAGACACAAAAGTATCAACATTGTATGATTCCACTTATATAAGGTACCTAGGGCTGCCAAATTCTTAGAGACAGAAAGTAAAAGTTTGGTTCCCAGAGAATGAAGGAAGGGGGGAATGAGCAGTTCTTGTTTAGTGGGTACTGAGTTTCGACCTGGGAAAATAAAAGAAGTTCTGGAGGTGGATGGTGGTAATGGCTGCACAATAATTTAAGTATATTTAATTCAACTGGAACTGTTGTAAACCTAAAAATGCTTCAAATAGTTGGTTTTATGTAATGTATATTTTCCCACAACTATAAATCTTGATGGTTTCACCCTTCACCTAAAGTGGAGTAAGTGGATGGTAGAGAAAAATTTTGAAGTAGCTGGGTACTATTGGCACTCCACAAACATAGCTATATCTGTACCCCAAATGGATGTCCCTCTTCCCTCTGGAGAGCACCCTGTAAATAGAAGAATATTGGGAGTTGGGCATGCAATATAAGATAATAAATTATCGTCACAGTGGTCCATCAGTAACGAGAGAAGGGCAACTAAAAACCCAAGCCCATTCTCATCAGGTAAGTATAACTGTTACAGGCAGTCAGAATATTTGACCCAGAAATATGCCACTTGGGCACAAGGATTATTTTGAGCTGAGGACTACTAAGAAAGCACAACTCAGCAAAGCTCTCTATCCACCCCTGATTCTCAATCACCAGAGATGGCTCTAGACTTTTCAGCTCAGAGATTGCACTAAGAGAAATGCACATAATAAACATTACTAAAACAACCCTTATCTTCCATCAATTTCCCTACACATTTACCTTCTCACAGTTTGCCAACCATAAAAGCCTAAACCCCTTTTCTTTGGGCAATTGCCTACAAATCTATTGGTCCTCGTTAAGATGCTAGACAAGCCCCAATTCTTAACTACCCCTTTGAGTTACTCAACACTAAGTTTCTCCTCTGTGTGTGCGCATTGCACAGGTGTTAATGAATTGTTTCTCTTTTGTTCATCTATCTTTTGTCAGTTTCATTCCAGGGTCCCAGGCACCTAGGAGAGTAGAGGAAAAAAGGTTTTTTTCCTCCCCTACACTGTGGGGTATGGGAAGAAAGGAAAAGTGTAATGTCCAAAGCAAGAACATATAATTATTTAAAGAAAATAAAATATTGTTTGGGCAAGACTTATAAGGGCTGAAATAATCTTAATTCCAATTTAGGAAGCCTACAGAGGTTACGTCACAGAATCAGAAAGCTAGGAAATTTAACACAGCTTTAGTCATTAGGATGCATATCCTCCAAACTGTGAGCATTCAATGTTGTTATAAACAAGTTTTTGAAGAGGACTTTAACAAACAAGAGTAAGTGGTTACATTTTGAAGATCAACATAAACTTACAAGAGGAATTTTTAAAATATCTAACATTATGCAAATTAGTACCTAAGATCAAGATAAAATTTTGACTGACAGTATGGATTCAAATACTAATGGATCCCAAACAATGCAGATGGTAATGAAGACGGTATGTAGGAAAGCCATATTAAAGACTCAAAAAGTGATTCTCGTGATAACGTAGATACTGACATTACATATAAATCAAAAGAATTTTAACAAAATTATACCATTACATGTGAAACAGGCAAAAATTAACATTTTACAGGTTTTAAAACATAAATGTTTAATTAAAAATATTGTGAATACACATTTGACTATTTCATCTATATCCCTAAATGTACACTAAAATGTGCCTATATTTCAAGTTGCCATATACTTGGGTAAATAGAAAATATTCTTACAAAAGAAAACTAAGCAAACAACTAGAACAGAAACAGAACCACAGAAATGGAGATCACATGGAGGGTTATCAATAGGGGACTGGGAGGGGGAGAGAGGGGGTAAAGGTACAGAGAATAAGTAGCATAAATGATAGGTGGAAAATAGACAGGGGGAGGGTAAGAATAGTGTAGGAAATGTAGAAGCCAAAGAACTTATAAGTATGACCCATGGACATGAACTATAGGGGGGGAATGTGGGAGGGAGGGGGTGGGCAGGATGGAGTGGAGTGAAGGGGGGGGGAATGGGACAACTGTAATAGCATAATCAATAAATATATCAAAAAAAAGAAAATATTCTTTTTATAGAAGGAAGCCACACCAAGGGAGTATTTATAAATAGTCACTAGTCTGCGATTAGAATTTGCACCATGTAACTGAACATTCTGTTTGGGGTCAAGCACTTACAGATACAGGAGTAGGACTGGAAAAGACAGACAGCCCCAATGTCAATGGCAACACACCACATCATTCTGTGTCACCTATTCCCATATCACAGTATTCGTCACACATTCCCAACACATCTGTTATCTGGTAGACTGCCCAGAGTCGTCTATTATGAGGAATCCTCTGGGGCTCCATAAGTCATCTAGTACAGTGCCTTGCATGGCAGAAGGCCCCACAAGCACTGGCAGAAGGGAAAAGGAAAGGAGAGATCTAAGAGAAACAAAGAAAAACCCTGGCTCTCTCTGCCTGTGAGAGAGCAAGCAAAAACACACTTTGCTCATTGTTGCGGGAAAGTTGTCAACCTCAGTGAGGGGAGCACCACACTGCACCTGCACATACTGTTGTGTATCACTGTACAGTAAGTTTCTTTCCGTTTGCCTGGAATTTAATTAGGGGCAGGAAATAAACAGACAAAAATTAAACATTAAAAAATGTCCCTAATGAAAGATTCCAATTGGTGACCAGTTAACTTTAATTTATAAGAAATAAAGTTTATTGGTGATTTAATAGCAAGGGCAAGACTATTAAAATACAATGCTTTCCTGCCAAGTTGTAAAAAGGCAGTATCACAAATGTAAAGATAATTTTCTATAGTTCAGTGACTTTCTATTTAGTATCATATATTATAAAGAAAACACTGGGGACAAAGAAGATATAAACAACACTATCTCTTTAATAAGTTTGCCTTGATTTTTCTTACAAATACACTATGTGAGAACTATTGAGCTGTATCTCCCTGAGGAAATAAAGAAATCACAAATGGCAAGAGAACTCTTCCTTGAAGTGGGTAATTAGGAGAAAAACTTCACTAAAAAGACAAAGCAAAATAATAATAATAATAAAAGCACTATTAAGCAAGGCAAATTCAGCTAATTGACTTCAACTAAAAGTTGTATAATACAGAAAAGAGAGTTTTAGTTACAGTAATACACTGTATGGTACATTTTAGAAAAAAGTGATTCATTATGAAATGATCCATTAAATTTTGTTTCTTTTAGTCACACGACTTAGTGACTGGGATAGGAAGGGGAAGAGACAGGGACGGTGCGGGAGATCTGTTCTAGAACAGCTCTTACCGTGTTTTCGGTGCCATAGCTGTACTGCTGTGACTCCTGGGAATATATCCTCATCATGGATCTTGCCTCTTGAGCCTCAGGTGACTCATTACCATGTAACCACTGTGTGCCAAAGTGAAGTTCCTTCATGGACGGAACAGGAGTGGCTTCTTGAATGTGCGAGGAGGGATACAAATCCATGGACTGAAAGCAATCTTGATATAGCTCATACTCTTCATCAACAAGCATTTCTCTTTCTTCACCCATTTCCTGCAACCCAGGGGTCAGAAATTCCTGCATTTCCCAGGCCTCCTTGCTGTTGTCTATCTCTTTTTGTTGGGACTGGAAAGACTTTCCCAAATTTAGAAATGGTTCGTCCACAAGTTCTTCTTTAAAATAGGGTTCATCTCTGAACTCCTGTAAAAAGAAGTTGCAAAAAAATTTTAAACTACACCTGTCTTCAAGCTGGAAAAGAACCCCCTTCTGTAGCTGCAATGACTCGATCACATGGCAGTGCATGGTTCACATGAACAGCTCTCCATCACAAACGAGGAGAAATGCAAGCTCACCACCACACGGCCCTCAACCCAGGAGACAGACGAGCAATAAAATCAGAGGCAGCAATCTGCCCCTGGCAAGGTGAACAGCTATTCTAAAAGGTCCATTATACATTAACAACTTGAAAACTCTCAGTCAGAAATAAGAATTTTGTTTGACTGCTACACTGAACATTTAACTCATGGATGTCATATAAAGAGTAATATGTAAATACAGATACACTTCATACTATTATTTACTAAAGCAAAGCCTTAAAAGGTCAGGATTTTCAAGCTTAGGTAACTCAGAAGAAATGGCTATTTGAACATTCAAGAAACATTCTGTATAAACTAAAGGTATAAGGAGTATGTCCCAACTAATTTGAGCATGATTCTAATAACCGTAAGTACAAACGGATTTTTCATCTGCACTGAAAATATATGATGAAAAGGAATAAATAAATACAGTATGCTTCTAAATTAATTGATATTTTACTAATCAAAACAGCAAGCACACACAACTGAAGCTAAACAGTCAGAGACGTGCAAGAACACTGCGGAGTCCCCAGGTAGTGCGTGAGGGTTATATGGGTCTGCCGAGCCTCTGACCTACCTCGGGGCCATCAGCGTGCTGGTCACAATGACCTGATTCCTGCTAAGGGATCAATGACCGTTCCTGTATTAAGTCCTATTTATTAAGTATGAGTGAGGGTAGATTCTGGAAATGAACCTATTCCTTCCCATTGCTTCCTCACTTGCAGCTAAAGGTCGCTGGGGTGACCCGTGTTAACTAATACAGGATGCCAACCACTGCAACCAAGTTTTACTTCTTTGTGTTTCGAGGGTATATTTGAATGTCATGTGGTTATGAAATTTTAACCAAAAAAGTCTGCACTAAAATAATGTAATGGATTACATATCAGCTGGAGACACTGTCAACTAATTATCGTTATCAAGGGAAGCAAAACCCTACTCTAACTGCAAAGAGTAAAATAAGCACAGTTCATTTTAAAAATAAAAAGGACCACGTTTTAAAATGTACTTTCTAAAATTGAAGCAAGAAGTAGGGTTACACTGAATCACTTTTCTTTCGAAAGGATTTAATAAAAAGTTTTTTTGTATGGTTGTTTTCTACAACATTTTAAATACAGATCTATTTTCAAAAATATGCTCTACCCTCAGAATTTTAAGAATACATTAATATTAAAGAGATTGTGTTTATTCTTCAAAGATGCCTTACACTGGCCAATGTCATTTATGGAGGCAATGATACAAGAGGAAAAAGATTTCAGTTTAAAGAATAATAAAGATTGAGAGGGGATTATTTACATTGTATCTATTCAGCTAAGGGAATGAGAACAAGCTTCTTTATAGAAAACTTTGGTTCACAGCAAACCATTCAAATGGAAATAAATTTACTAAATACCTTGGGTGCTTCAAGTATTAAAGATGAATTTATATCATGAATTGTTCCTGAAATTTCAGTCTTGTCTTCATTAGTGTTTGAATGTAAAATATAATGACTTTCTTCCTCTTTAGCATCTTCCTGAAAATAGAAGCATTTTTGTTTTATTTTTCACTTTTTTTCACAACTGAAGAAATATTTTTGTCAACCATGAAGCTATTATATATACTGAGACATAACTGATATATAATATGATTATTAGTTTTAGGCATATAAATGATGATTTTATATATATTATATATTTCATATGTATTTATTTGGTAATCATTTTGCTGTAACAACTTTCACGTACACAATACAGTGTTGTTGACTACAGTCTTCATGCCTTACATTTCATCCTTAAGACTTATTTATCTTATAACTGACAGTTTGTACCTTTGACCACTTTCACTCATTTCCCCACCCCCTCCCCTCTGGCAACCACAGAAACACTTATAATGAAGAAAATACCTTAGTTTCAAACTCTCTTCAGATGAATTCTTATTCTTCCATTAAGTACAAGTACACAATAAAATTTATGCACACTGTTTTATTAGAACAAACTTTTCCTTAATAATTAAAAAGAAAGCCATATTCAGGTCAAAGCTTCTGAAACTTATTATTCTTTTTAAATGTTACTTAAAAAAAACATCTCCTCCCCAGGGTGATATTGGAAGAGCAGCTGAGCTGGAGTGTAGTCGCTCTCCGTCAGAAGATGCACAAGCATCAGAACAGCATCAGAAGTCCCTCTCCACTCTGGTGCTTATCGGGCCACTATCAGTCCCAGGTAGTAACGTCGCCACCGTTTATCAAGTCAGAGCTGCCTATGACAATCTATGCTGAATACTTCCATATGACTTATCTCAGCATAATCTTTCCAACAGTCCTATAAGGTCAGAATTTTATGCTGTGTATCTACCTAAAGATAACAGTAAACATATACATCTCACTGGTATAGGTTTAAGCACTTTAAATAATTCAATTCATTTATTGTATATACATTCTAAAAGTATGTGCTCTTATTAACCCCATTTTACAAATGAGTAAAAAGGACACATAATTTGCCCTAAGTTTCATAACTAGTCAGTTAGATACTGAGAATTTGAACTGGCTGTGTGGCTCTAGAAACGGTGATCTCAACTACCATGCCAGGCAACCCCCACCGTGTAGGTGAGGAATGGGAGCTGGTGAGGTTACGTAAGTGGCACAAGGACACGTGGCCTCGCAAGTCACAGCACTAAGCAAAGACCCGCGGCTGCCTGGGTCAAAACCTCCATGGCCAGCTCTGTTCTGTTAGTTCTGAAGATACAATGCAGTTTTTAATGTCAGTTCATTCATTTTCTGGATGTGGTCCATCTGAGGTGAGTTTGTAGAAAAGAGAAGGCAACTTACATTTGTGCTTGACACGAAAATGATTTTACTGATAATATGTATCTATATATGACTATAACCCATGATTATATAGTATCTATAAATATGTAGATAAAACATACCTACAAGATACAAGACAATAACAAATCATTCTGTTCCTGTTACATATTCATAGCCTTCTGCCCCAACCTGACCTTGGGCCTCTTCATTCAGACTCCACCCCCACTTCTGCTGAGGAATGAGTAAATGCTCAGTAAACATTCAGTGATTAGATAAGTAAGTGGGTACCAGCTGAACCATGAGAGAAAGAGACAGAGGCCTCGGAGAAGATCCATGCATCACTATTTATAGCTCACAAGCAGAGAGTTTTGCTACAAGAACCCAGACGTTAAAAAAAAAAAGAATTACTTAGTGGTAATTCCACTAAGAATTTTTAAAGTCTTGAAAGTGACCTTTCCTCATGGCTGTATTGGCCACCCGCTGCCAAGTATCCTGACAGCCTTCTGGTCACTGAGGGAAGCCTGGACAAAGGTCCGCCTCACAATTATTATGTTCTAAAACCCTCTAAAGGTGAGGCTCCGAGGTCCTGAGGTTTCTGTGGCTCTACCCCTGCCAGAAATAGCACAGGAATCCACAGCCTGTTGGTACTAAGTTCCATTTTTTTATACCGCCCGAAACACTCCCGTAAACGACTTCGAAGTAAAGTCATGCTGTGGAAGTCTTATTGGCCATAAATAGTCTGTCATTTCCTCTAGCAGACCCAGCAATCAGGCAAATAACCGTCAGGGAAAATCTAGACGAAGTTCCTGCCACAATCCAAAATACCAACAAGATGAGGTCCCCTTTTCCTAATTTGTGCAAAAATCAACCTGGGCCTCTCATGGTGTATATTAGCTATGGCAACACTCACATACCAAATACACAAATGAAGTCAGGAACTTACCTATGTGCTACAGCTCATTTTGAAACATTTAAAGTCTCTGATAGGTGAAATATACAGACATCTTTTGTGTAATACATGAAGAATAAAAAGGTAATCCATGAAGGTCTTATTGAGGTTCCCCAGTGCAAAAGTCATACATAATGCACAAATCTATCTATACTAAACATATACAGGAACACATCTGTCTATATGAACCCTTGTAGTACATTAATATATTTCATGAAATAAAAATTTTAGAGTTAAGGAAGACCTTAGGAGTTCTCTTGGCTTGTTCATTCAGTCTTCTCAGAAATGGAAAAACTGGCCGAGAGAAGAAAAGTGGTAAACCTATGATCAAATAACAAGGACAGTGTTTCTCAAAGCACAAAATTCTGCATTAGAATTACATAGGTGACTCATTGAAGAGGCTGGTTCTTGAAAAGCAACCAGAATTCTTAAGTCAGAACCTCTGAGAGTAAAACCTGTGTTTTAACCATCCCCCAGATGATTCTTACGTATATTACCTGTCTTTGAGTTTGAAGCCCCTGGGCTAACTCATAGCAAAACTAGAAACACAGTCTAGATTCCCTGAAATCCAGTCCAACACTCTACTACACCCCTGCTGTTTCAGACATGTTGCATGCAAACTGTACTACTGACAACAAATTAAAACAGGAATACATGGCATCGTGGCTAAGAGCACAGGGTCTGAAGCCACCCTGCTGAGTTTATATTCCAACTCCGCCCCTTACTAGTTATATTACTTTGGATAAGTTACTCAACTCTCTGTGTCTCAAATGACTCATCTGAGATAAGGGTAATAGAACTACCACTTCAAGTTCTGTAGTTAATTCATATTAAGGGTTTAAAATACTGACGAAACATATAGTGAGCACTTAATAATACTTCAACGCTGGTTGAAAATTATCATCAAGCGAACTTCCAGTCAAGATAGATAGCAGTGTAAACAGACATGGCTCGCATCTTGGAACAACCACATCAAAATTATAACTAAAATTTAGAACAACCATCACTCAGAATCATCAGAAGTTGAGTTCAATGGAAGTCTGACAACTATGGAATTAAAGAAACCACATCCATCCAGACTGAACTGGCAAGCTGGTACCATATCTGAGACTCCATCAACCTGGCTAGCACTGCATGATCTGCCTTGGAGATTCCCTGAGACTCCACCCTACCCAAATTATGGACCCGCCCAAGCTGCTTTTCCATAGGAATGGCTGGTCTTGGCTCATGCTGCACAACTTCCTAAATTCTCTCAGACAAGCAACAACTGGCATCAGTGAGCTCCAGACCCATACTAGCAGAAGCCGGCCTAAATTCAACCTGGCTAACACTATTTTCCCCACCCTGGAGGTCCCCTGAGACTCTGCCCCAATCAACCTATGCGCACTTAAACTGCTAACAGTAACTTTTCCATACAAATGGCTGGTCTTTGCTCATGCTCCAACATCTCCCTAAATCCTATCAAACAAGCAACAGCCAGCCTCAGTGAGCCCCCAGTGCCCTTTCCTATTGCTAAGGGGCTCCAGGCCTGGCACTAGCAAAAGCCAGCTTAGATTCACAGCTTGGCTTCCCCTACGAATCTCCAAGCCCAGCACAAGTAGCAGCCATCTCAGATTGCTTTATAGCTTATACAGGGTGGCCCCAGGCAGAACACAGGTAGGAGCTGATTTTGGCCTGAGCCACCAGGGAAACCCCAGAGCTAGCACACCCAGTGGACAGCTACAGATAACGTCAGAGCACCATCAATCTGTCCCTGCACAGTTGATCCTCCACAGAGGGCTGAGGTAGGTGATAAGTGGTTATAGCCAGTCCTTGCAGCTCACTACCCTGGGTAAATCCCTCCCATTGATCTGCCAACAACAACCAAGACTCAACTACAAGAGGAGGATGTACTCAGCCCACACAAAGGGTGCACCTCAAGTACCCAGCTTGGGTGATAGGGGAGGCTGTGCCACTGGACCCTACAGGTCACCTACTACATTAGGCCACACTACCAAGACACAGAATTAAAGCAGCTCTACCTAAAACATAGAAACAAACACAGGGAGGCTGCCAAAATGAGGAGACAAAGAAACATGGCCCAAATGAAAGAACAGGTCAAAACTCCAGAAAAAGAACCAAATGAATTGGAGATAAGCAATCTATCAGATGCAGAGTTTGAAACACTGGTTATAAAGAGGTTCAAGGAACTTAGTGAGGACCTCAGCAGTATAACAAAGATCCAGTCAGAAACAAAGGATATACTACTTGAATTAAAGAACAATTTACAGAAAAACAACAGGATAGTGGATGAAGCTGAGAATTGAATGAATGATTTGGAACATAAAGAAGCAAAAAACAACCAATCAACAACAAGAAGAAAAAAGAATCCAAAAAAAAAGAGGAAAGTATAAGCAGCCTCTGGAACAACTTCAAGTATTCCAATATTTGCATCATAGGAGTGCCAGAAGGAGAAGAGTAAAGTTAGAAATTGGAAATCTATTTGAAAAAATAATAAAAGAACACGTCCCTAATTTGGTAAAGAAAATAGACATGCAAGTCCAGGAAGCACAGAGTCCCAAACAAGATGGATGCAAAGAGGCCCACTCCAAGACACATCATAATTAAAATGCCAGAGGTTAAAGATAAAGAGGGAATCTTAAAAGTAGCAAGAAAAAACAAATTAGTTACCTACAGGGGAGTTCCCATAAGACTGTCAGCTGATTTTTCAAAAGAAACTTTGCCAGCTAGAAGGGATAGGCAAGAAATATTCAAAATCATGAAAAGCAGAGACCTACAGCCAAGATTGCTCTACCCAGCAAAGCTATCATTTAGAATCAAAGGGCAAATAAAGAGCTTCCCAGACAAGAAAAAACTAAAGGAGTTCACCACCACCAAACAATTATTATATGAAATGTTAAACGGACTTATCTAAGAGAAAGAAGATCAAAACTATGAACAAAAAAATGGTAATAAATACATATCTATCAACAGTTGAATCTAAAAAACAAGCTAAGCAAACAAGAAGAACAGATTCATGGATATGGAGAGGGTTTGATGGTTGCCAGGTGGGAGGGGTTGTAGGGGAATAGGTGAAGAGCTGAGAGGATTAAGAAGTACACATAGGCAGTTACAGAACAGCCATGGGGATGTAAAGTACAGCATAGGAAATGGAGTAGCCAGAGAACTTACACGCATGACCCATGGACATGAACAGTGCTGGGGGGACTGCCTGAGGGAGTGGCAGTGCTGGGCGAAAGGGGTGTAAGGGGGGGAAATTGGGACAACTATAATAGCATAATCAACAAATATAATTTAAAAAAGAAAATTATCATCAAATATTTTTTTGCATTGGGGAACCTCAACAGCACCGTAACTGTAAAGAGGCCTTCAGTCATAAACAGTAATCTGACCTGGTACCTGAGATTAAGCAATAAGATGACTTGCAGAGGGCTGGACCACACAGAAGTTTAATGAATGGTAAGGTTACAAGGCACTTTGACGGTCAGAAGCATATTAAAGTCTCATTGCTATATGGTTTAAATGATATGGGTGACTGGATTCGACTTATCATGCCATCTCAACATCATTCCCACATGAAAAGTTAAAATGCATGTTAATTTATACCATAACTAATGTGACAAGACCTTAAAACAGCAATTCTCAACCTTTTTCATCTCATGGCACACACAAATTACTAAAATTCTGCAGCAGACCAAAAAATACATTTTTTGTTGATCTGAAAAAAAAAGTATAGTTTCAATTCATTCACACTGGACAGCTACTGTTATATTGACTGTTGTCATGTTTTAATTTGACAATTTAAGGGAAATGTCAGGTATTGCCTGTTTCAGAAGTTCTCGGGGCACACCAGTTGAAAACTGCTGCCTTGGAAGACTGTGCTAAAACCGTGAAGACAAAAATAGTAGGAAACGTGGTAGTCATAGGACTAGTAATGTTAGTAGCTAGCATTTATGTAATAACTGCTAAGCATTTAATGAATATCATCTTTAATTCCCCAAACCCTATGAGACAGACAATAGTTTTTCTGATTCTGTGTAAGTCAAGGGCGGGAGGATAAACATACAGTAAGCAGTAGAACAGGGATTTGAAGCCAGGTGCGTTTGTCTCCAAAATCCGTATTCTCAACTATCACACTGTTTTCACTTCCTACAGTAACAAAATTCAACACTTACCCCCAAAGGTTTGCAGATGCCAAGGCGTACAGTGCCCGGTGGCACAGCTTTCAACAGTTCCACAGCTTCGGCAAGGGAGGTGTTGTCCAAACAGTGCTGATTGACGGAGACCAGGCGGTCTCCAGGTAGCAGTTCTCCACTTCTCTCCGCAACACCCTCTGCCACCAGGGAACGAATCACAATCACTGATCTTGTGGAATCTAAGGGGTCCTAACGATCACACAAACAAGAAAGATGAGTGAGTTCCAGAAACATCTCTGCAGCCTTAAGACAACATATGTTTACTCCTGAATCTCATTTCACTATTTATTTCATGTGTCTGGCACTCTGGTGATATTCTTCCAAAGAGGACACAATCTATTTAACCGGCCCTACAAACACCCACACAGGTATCAGCTCCTACGAAAAACATAACCATAACAATTTTAAAACTTGCCTGTCTGAGTATTCCATACACATAAATTTCTTTTTAAAGCATTTTGGGGACATATTTTGTTGAATAACCAGAAGTCTAAGGACAACTGGGCAAGATTCTCTGACATCCTCAAGCACAGTCACCCTGTGGATCAAAGAGAAGCCCATTGACTACTGCTCTTGGGTGATAAGTAGGCTTCAGGAGAAGTGGGTTGTATGACACTCCATTCTTAGGCATTCCACCAGTACAGCATCTTCCTGCCAAATCACTTACGTTCAGAAAAAGACATGGAAACCATGGCATATTGCACTGCATTTAAAAAGCACGTTTAAAAATGACATAACCTAAAATTAGGAGATAGTATCGTTATTCACATGTAGACATACAGAGAAAATGAGTATCAATTCATGAAAGAAACCCATGCGCAAAGCTCTCTCATCCATATTTCTTTTCACTAAGCACTGAAGATAATGTTGACATAAATACATTTGGTTAATAAAAATCAATTTATAACCCCACTATTATTTTGTACTTTATTCCACAAACACTGATTTATAGCATTTACTATGTCAGGCTCTATTCTCAGTGCTTGACAATCATTATTTCAACAACAAACTTTAGGATGTGGGTAGATTTATTATCTATATTTACGAGGAAACTGTGGGTCAGAAAGTTAAGGAAACTTGCCAAGATCACCCAGCTGGCTCCTAAGTCCTGGCTTTAACCCCCATGCTCTGATACTTGCCCTGCACCATAGTAACAGAAGAAACTGGAAATCAAGAGTTGTGAATGCACAGACAAATTCACACGGAAGTCTTCTGGTTCAGTAGAATCTCTTAATTTGTCCTAATGGTGGAGTATATGATTCTATCACTAAACCTCGCACTGAGCAAGGGAGAGAGAAAGGAAGTCCCAGTAACAGCAGTACTAGCTCTGGTTGTCTATTTTGCTCCTATTGTGTCATTATACACAGACTATTCCATAAAGCCAAGATGTAGTGACATGACCTTCTTCTACTGCTAGTTTCTATTAACCCCCTCCTCAGAAAGTAGAGAGAAAGTGCCACATCTTGTGTTAGAATTGTAACACTTTGGAATTAACAAAGTGAGAGTGGCAAGTCCTAGGCCAGGTCTGTTGGAAGTGTCTGATGCTTCCTTTGAACTTGTCTGATCCAGTTTCCTATACCTGTGTGTTTCAGATATCAAGGTTCATTTTCAAGCACTGCACAGAATTTTAAACAAATATGTCATATTTGAATCCACAAAAGCTATACAGCTGATTCCTTGAAAAGTACCTTCAAACAACTTATCTTACTTTTCATAAGTAACTGTGCTTTTCCACTCCCGAGTCAAGAGATTCTTGGTAATTTCTAACGAGCTCTGATCTATAACACAAGATATTTATGAAGAGGTTTAAAAGTACAAACCATCATGGGAACGGATTAATAAAGTACATAGTGTTAAACCATAATTACACCGATATTTTCAAGTAGAGGGAGCTATTGCATAGGAAGAGAACAGAAAAGAACCGAAAAGGAAAAAAAGTACAGTGGCGTATCAGCAGGCAATCAGCACAGCAATATAAAGGAGCTGTCTATTTTGTCACTGGCAGCCATGAATCACAACACACTTTCCATTCTGAAATATGAAACCATTACATTTTGAGTTTGACACACTAATAAATAAGCTGTACAATTATGTCCTTCATTTAGGATGTCAGTTTTTGATGGAAGGCTTTTTTATTGGGGGGGAAGGGAAACTATATAATAGCTTATTCCCCTCGTGAAATGCATAGAAAGCAGCTAGCGTTAGTTCATATGAATAAGTACTCAACTTTCTTAGAGAAACCTGCCATAGCAAAAGATACCAAAAGCAAATAAAGGATTTTCAAACACTGGTGTGAGTGATCTCTGTAGCTTCATAGAACACCAAATCAAAACCTAGTATTTTTAACCTAATAAATAGGTGAATTGGGTTTCCAAATGCAACCAGTTGAAATGATAATTAGAAACATTTCAAAGGAAGATGAACCAGGAAATAATGGGAAAGTTGTGGTGAGCACTTATGCACACACAGTCCAGTCTTCTTTAGGCCTCAAACTAGTACCAGGTGTGCTTGCTTACTAAAATTTATTCAGGCTTCATCCTCTGAAATTCAGTCTACCACCACTTTTCCTGGAGAAGAAAACCCAACGGCAGCTTCTTTGTCATTAAAAAAAAGAGAAACCACCCCCCCTTCTGAAGTCGCCCCATTGTGTATAATCACTGCCTCGTTTTCTGTGACGACTTTCGGACTGTGTGATTTCCCACACAGCCGAGTGCAGTGGCTGTAATGAGTAAGCGTCATTTCCTTTCACGGCCATCCCATGACGCAGCCACCCTGTGTAAAAAGAGCAGCTGCTACTTCCTCCTGGGGTGGCTACTACTCTTGAGGCTTTGCTGCATTAAAAAAAATGCTTTTTAAAAAGCCAGATTCGGGTTGCTTCTCACCAGAAAAGTCTATATTCTGAAAATACAGTCCATACATCATGCCTTTGTTATATCCAATGAAGTATTATAAAACTATTTCTCACGACCTCTACCCAACTCCTAGACCCTGTGCAGATTTTTAAGTCCCCATCAGTTTTTATTGTCTTAGCACATAATTTTAAAATCTCTAACTTTTCTTGTTTTAGTAAATAACACTGCAAGGAACACTGTATTTAAGAGTCAAGCTGTTTTAGTCTAAACAGCCAACAGAGGGCACTAAAGACCAATCACAAAACACAAGAAACATCTTTTACTAGGTAAGCCATTCTCTTCTGAAGGGTATTTTCCCCCTCTTTATTCCTCCTTCGGTCATTATACATGTTCTAATAGTATCCCATATGATTACTTCAACTCAACCAGTGATGATACTTGTTCCCTGTAGCTCTTAAAAATATTAACAAACTGCTGAAATCAATTTAGAAGAGCCAACTTTCACCAGAATCCTACACAAGAAAATAGATCTCATCTGAGTCCTCTTCACTACTTAGCTGTAAATTCCTAAGAGAACCACCGAACTGCCATCTCACAGTGAATAAAACATCATACCTGTCTGAAGAAAAACGGATGCAAAGATTTTTGAGGTCTCTCAAAGTGTTGCTAATATTTGATATTCACTACAAACACAGGATGTGTCCATGTGGAGGGAATCCATGTTGACAAGCAGATCCCTCTCCTCCCGTCCTCCCTTGGTGGCATTACCGTGTACCCGAGCATTCACCTCGCCCCCACACCCCTCCACCAAGTTGCTGACGAAGGCATGCCAATTTGTTCTTTCTCTTGCATCCGATCCTCTCTCTCCATTTCTCTGCCACTACCTTGATTCAGTTTCTTGTTATTTCTAGCCTGTTCAATCGCTAGTCTCCCAATAGGTTTACCTGTCTCCAATCTTACCTCCATTAGTCTATTTTCTACAGAGATTAAAAAAAAGATCTTTAAAAATAAAAATGTAATCACAATTCCTCCTCTGACTGAAACACTTCAGCGATACAGCCTTCAGGATAAAAGCCCAACTTTTTTGCAGAGGAACTCCTTCAGATCTGCCGGTCTCTTCTCGCTGTCCCCACGTGTACCAGTGCCCACTCCCTTGTGCCCCCGCACTGTCCCAACGGTACAGAACTACTAAAATTCAGGGATTGTGAAGTGCTTTGGCATGCTTTGTGACATCCTGTCGGCCATGGCACCTGCCAGGCATGTCCTCCCTGCCCCAAGGCCATTCATCAATAAGTCTGCCACAGGGCCAGCTCCAGTGTTCCCTCCAATGAGAGGCTTTCCCTGGCTCCCCAAAGACTCAAGTTCTTCCTTACTGGGTACGATCTCTAAGTCTAAAGAAGACCTTCCAGTACAACATTTGTCATAGTATATTTTCCTTCATGTCCCTGATCTCCTAGGGTACGTTGGATTGTCCTGCTAGATGTATTCACAGCGCCTTGCATTTACCTATTATAAAACTTTTGACATTTTACGGAAATTATTTTAACCATCTTCCCTACTAAAAACAAGCTTCATGAGACCAAGAATATATTTGCCTATTTGTTGCTTTACTTCCAGGGCCTACTATAAGTGCCTGCCACACAGAATGTACTGAGTAGTTGAAATATCGAATGACAGTCTATTCAGGTTCTCTCCCCTCGGCGGATTACAAACACACCAAAGGCGTACCATCCTACATGAGTAGCAACGATAACATCAACATCAACCGGGAACACTTCCTGAGCCTTTGCCATGCCAGGCATGTTCTAAGAATCTTACTTATGTGAAGCCATTTAATCCTCGGACCTATATAAGATCAGTACCATTAGTATCCCTTCTCTCCAGATGAGAAAATTAAGGCAGAGGAAAATTAAATAACTTAACCAAAGCACACAGTTGATAAATGGCAGAGCCAGAATTTAAACCAGTCAGTTAAATTCCAGAGCTTATGCTCTTAGCCACTAAGTGATGTAGCTTCTCTATCTTAACGTAAGTATTTGCCTAGTGAATGAAAGAATGTTGAAAGGAAGTGAACTGTTAGAAGATATACTTATTATCTTGCCCAAGTGTATAAAGCTAAGCTCCTTAAATATCACACTTGGCTACTAGCGGTTCTGTTTCAGTACCTAGCTGATGAGCAGATAGAGAGCCCAGCATGTGTGGCTTGCCGCATGTACAGGTGAAACATGCCTTTGTTTGCTGCATTTTCACTGACATTTACTTTCTCAGGAATCCACTCATTTGGTGAGCTAAGAACACCTTTACATAAACAGATACAAACATGTGACAACCATTATGCTCAAATGGATGGGATTCAAAGTGTCTGAAGGGTCTATAAAATGTATTATATGGATATTTGTGTACATTCCCACAGATCAAAGAGACCAGAGTTCACATAAACTCAAGCAGAGTGCAGGGGCATCACCTGGGGCGGGGTGGTGGCTCGGTGAAATGTGAGCTCTGTCAGAGACGGCAACCAGGGGAAGTGGGAAGCTCTCGCTATAAAGCCGCTCCCAATACTAAAACTACAAATGCAGACAAGTAAGTGTGGCAAACTCAGAGCAAAGGCACAAAGCAGGGAATGTTACAGAAAGAGGACACAATGAAACAAGAAGTGGTCACATTTAAGAAATTGGCCAATGCGTTATGAGTCAGGCATTTTTGAAAATAAGAGGCATTGGAGACATACACCAAGGACTGTGCTGACATGCCACATTGAAGAAGAAAAAATCAGTGTAACAATGACAACTATATGGATTCAAAATAAAGACTCACTTTGAATTGTTCTTTTAAAATCTATTCTGTATCCAACACCCAAACTTTTATTTTTTATTATTTTTAAATACTTTTGATTTTTATTGTTGTTCAAGTACAGTTTCCAACACCCAAACTTTTAAAAACATTAAGTAATGTAATTGGAATTTAAAGACAACAGCAGGAAGATAAAGAGATAGGCCATAGTTTATTTCAGGTAAAAATTTGTGTATAAGAAGCAAAGTAGAGACAGACTCATAGACAGAGAACAGGATGACAGCTATGGTGGCAGGTGAAGTTAGGGGGTGGAGGGATTGAGCAAAAAGGAAAAAGGACTCACGGACACGGACAACAGTGTGGGGATTGTGGGGGGAGAGGGGCACAAGGGGGCTAAATGGTAATGGAAAAAATATAATGAAAAATTTTTAAAAATTTGTATATAAACTACCTTTGATAAATTTGACATTTATTGTCAACTAAGTATATTCTAATATAATTCTACGTCTAATTAAAGTTCTGTGCTGTTATATAGTTTACCACACCCAAAACACATGCGCTCTTGTACTCCACGAGTCCTTCTCCATAATGAAGTGAGTCCAAGGATAACTAGAAAAACCACTTGGAACAACAATGGGATACAAAGCGCTCTACACAGGAACAGATCTCCTGACCGGCGAGTCCAATGCCGTGGTGTTCGCCGGCACAGAACTGGGCTACTAACTTCATTCCACAAGTGTTTATTCATATAGGTATGAGGAAGCATGTTTGAAAGATAATTTTATAGGATCTACACACTCATATATTAATTTGTGAATAACATAAGGGTGCTAGCTAGGTAATCTTTGATGAGAATTGTCCAAACTCAATTGTTGTCAACTAAGAGAAAACTATGAAAGCACCAAGTAGCCAAATATTTGATTCTTAAAGAGTATACTCTTAAGTGTGGCTATTATTATTTGAACTAAAATGTATTGAGTTAAAATCTAAATAAACTAACAGCAAAATAAATTTTCAAAATACGATCTCAAGGAAGTTAGTAAAATGGAGGATGCAGAAAGAAACCACTGAGTTTAAAAGGGAGACAGCAAACCCTTTCATCCTGGAGGTGGGCACAAAAAGGAACTGGGTACAAAGAAAGGCGAAGGAAAGGTTTCTTTACACACACAGAGAAATACATCTTAAGGAAAGAACAGTGATCTCCAGGTGCTCTGCTGTATAGCGGGCATAAATTAAAATTCCCATTCTTAGCAATGTCAGTCACGAAATAAGAATCTAAATTTCTTTTGAAAGGACAAAATGCACGTAGGACAGACAAGAAGACAGCCGGTCAGTCCACCAGCGGTAGGATGGGTGGGCACACAGAAGTCAAGGGACAAGTTCTGAGCCCCAGCCTGGCGCCAGCCTGGCTGTGCAGTCTCACAGGTTCATTCTCTGAGTCAGTTTTCTCAACTGTACAATGGACATATGACAGTTACAATTCGTTCTACCAACTCCAGCATCTTGTAACTAAATTTGATGGAGTATCTTGAGTCAAAGTTGTCATTAATTTCTACCAAGACACTCATAAAACCACTATAAAAAGTAGGGAATGATAAAAAGTTAGCTCAAAACACAGCATCAACAATGAAAAGGACATGGTCACAAATATTGATATAATTTTAGTGGTATCTTTTAAAAACTCCTAAAAAGGCCACTGACTATACAAGATCTAACTGCCTGGGTATCCCACCATGAAAACAAAAGATACAACAAAATGTATATGACACATGCACCTTTTTTTTTAACGAGTCTTAAAACAACTTTTTTCTTCTTTTGCCATTTTTAGAGAGCAACGAAAGACATGTCAGAGACTATTAGTTGAATTAAAATCACTAGAATAGTTCTGGTTTAAGACAGTGGGATGTAATTAACTGTCCTGAAAGAGCTTCTGATTTGACCAACGAACTAAATATTTACTTCTAGGAAAAAGAAACAAATGTATTTATAGTGAATGCAAGGCAATAACTAGATGAATCTAATGAATAATGAGCAAGCTATCTTATCAGCATCTAACCCCATTTTAACTATTTTATAATATAGCCTAGTATTACACTAATCATGCCAATAACCACAACATCATCATGTTCAAGTAAGTACCCACAAAATACATTCAGTGCACTCAAGATAGATTAAACTGATACGGTTCCTGGCTCCTTCTGTCTTATTACTTCCTAAATACTATTAGGCATTAAGAATAGATTTTTCCACTCATCACACATAGAACTAAATAGTCCCTGAGCAGCACAGTATGTAAGGCAATTAAAAGGGCATTGGAAGAGAAGTGGACAGAGAAGCTTGCTAAAAGGTCAAAATATATTCTAAGAAGGAAAAAAAATAGAAGCCTGTAGATAATTTTATTCTGTAGAGCTTAGTACTTTAAAAATCTATTTTAAGCACCAAAATAATCAAAATGGTTCAAGCAGAAGTCCCATGGAAATTACTTCTCGAAGACTATTGCTTTCTCTTACCCCTTCTAGTCTCCTATTAGATATTTTTCTTGGATATTAAATATGTTTCTTGGGTATTTAATTTCTTGAAAAACTTATGTCATTCTGTAATTGTTTACATGTTTCCTATTCACCCCTGACCTAAGACTTGCTGGTTGTAAGAAAAATAAAACAAACCCCACAAGTGTCCTTTATCTAAAAGTCCCATCATCTGGCTGAAATGGCTGGGGTTCCACCAAGCAGACAGCAGTACTCAGGTACAAAGCCACACCACCTACTAACATTACATCAGTGGAAATTTGACTATGCTTAACACTATGGGACTATACGCTTAAAAATGGTTATAATGGTAAATTTTGTTACCTGTGTTTTACCAAAAAATTTTAAAGTAGAAAATAAAGTTATAAACAAGAAATATCCCAATATCTTCCAAAAAGAAAACCAAACTACGTTAGTTGAAAGTTATGATGATATAGAGAAGTATAGACACAAAACTTTTAAAAGCTTGTTCAATATTAGTTTTGGAATTCATCTTAATATTGCAAACAAGTTACTCTCAAATTAACCTAAATACTGGCTGAGTGCTGTTGTTCAAGTTGTTTAATCTCTAAGACTCGGGGTTCTCCTTTGGCAGTGGAAACAATACAGTACAGATTTCACAGAGCAGCTACTAAAGCGTTAAATGAGATAAGGCATGTAAAGAGCTTAGTAAGCTGATAGAAACCACTTCATGTGTGCTCTTTTATTATTATTATTATTATTATTATTACTAGGAAGATGATGGTGAAGCCGGTAGGATAAAAGGGATTGAGGGGTTAACAGTTACCATCTCATTGACTGTCTTCTAAATTTAGCTGAGCGTGTGAGAGAGACCCGCAGTGCTATCAATTGCCACGCTATTCATGACGTTCCACGTTTAAGACATGAAAACAAAGGGTCGCCACTACGCTCCTGATACACGGACCCCGGCACCGGAAGACAGCCTCATTCTCTTAGGGCAGACAGTGAAAGACAGGGGCCACCTCTGACGTCCAGTGCCACAGTAAGGACACAGGATGCTCTTCAATCCTCAGAAAAGATTCTGCAATTTTTTCTTTTAATCCTTGAAAGGGCCACCCACTCTTGATATGTAGCACACAACACGTAGAATAAAACTTTCACAACTTCAAACTGCAGGAAAAAGGCCAAGGAGTCCTATTGCGAAATCTAAGGTAGAACACACAGTTTCTACTCTCCAGCAGTGAAAAAGCCACCAGATCTGTAAAGGCTTTTGTCCAGGGGACAGCAGTAAGGGCAAGGGGCCATAAGGATTCAGGAATACTCTGAAGTAAGTCTTCTGGAACTGTAATAAGTACGTCTCTCTGGAAAGACAATTGAACACTTGTAACATCTTTCCCTTGAGCCATAATTAAAAAGAATCACTGTTGTTTCTGATCTAAAGACTGTACTTTCATACTACTTGACCACAGACTTAGGAGCCCGGCTCCACTTCTAATTGGGTGACCCTGACAAATTCTTTAACCCCTTGTCGTCAGCTTCCTTATCCACAAAATGGTATGATTGTTATAATACCTACCTCATTGGGCTTGTAGAGATAATTAAATCACCCCCCCCACACACACAGGCTTTCAACAATGCCTGACGGAGTAGACGGAACATAATAACTGGCTATTATTGAAATGGCAGTCATGCTTTCCAAATAAAATATTAGCACACAAAGTTTCTTAAAGGATAATTCGTCAGAGGGAATAAAATGTAAAAGTTTAGATAGATATCACACAGCTCACAGTTACTAAAGAAAACGAAGGTATGAAATCAGGATCGCATTGTCAATACCAGGAGCTGCCGGTCCACAAAGCGCGCCTCAGTTCCCCACGATCATCACGGGGTCTCTTAGTCTTACTCCCACCGCTGCTAAAACCATAGCATGTTACGTACAGTAGTTCCCAAGCATGCTCCCTTTATTCTATTTTAACACTTATTCATCTGTATGCGGTCTCTCTATGCCCAGTACAATTTAAACTCCATGAGGATATGGAGTCTACTGGCTATTTTGTTCGCTGCTATATCCCCCATGTCTGGAACATGGCCTGACATGGCATGTGCTCACCACACATCTGTCCAATGAAGGATCTCTAAAGGGAACATAACTTTTTAAATTTTATATCCTTCATATTAGTCCATATTAAATAAACAATTTTTTCAAAGGGGAGAATGAATAACAGGTATAGAAAGTCTGTGCTCAGATTCTGTCTTTAAAAATCTTTATCATCATTTTTCAGTAAATAGTAACATGTTATTTTATGCCTACAAAAGTATGGGCATTTATGTACATCTTTTACTTAGTCTTTACAACTTTATAAGCAAATATTATTCCTATTTTACAGCCTTATTATTTTAGTAAACTGAGAATAAGAAAGACTGACAAGCTTGTTCAAAGTCCTAGAAGGGCGCCATAGCCAGAATGCAAATCCTAGTCCTTTCTGATTTGTAAGCTGGTGCTCTTAACCACACTGTACGTTCACAGTGGCATACCGGTGAATGCTGTATCGGATTCAGGTCAAATACAGAGGGGACAGCTGAGAGGGGAGCTCGAGCCCTGGAAGATGCTGAGTGAGGATCAGGCAGCCAATCCCCCTTCAGGAACTATCAGGAAATTAGACCTGGGGTACCAGAAGGACGCAGCCCCACGTCCTGGCCCTCACTGGGAAGAGCGTGGTTTCTCTCAATCACTGCCTGGCTCCGGTGACACCCACAAACAGGGCGGAGCAATGCAAATCACCAAGACACAGGAAAACCGACCCTTAATACCTGTTTGTGGATTTGATTCAATCTTTCCGCCTTACTCCAGAAAGGGCTACGACTTTCACCTACTAGCATGGTTTTCAACTCTGACATCAGAATCAAGTGGGAACTTCCAAAACACACTCACACCTCGAGGTAGGGGAAGACTAGGGATGAAACACCTCTGGAGACTGAGTTTCTTCTTTAGACTAATTATTTAAAAAAATATTGTTCTACTTTTAATTACATGGGAGAATCAGATGTATAGTCAGATTGATATCCACTACTTTTCTGGAATATCATGAGCAGTTTACAGGAGATACACAATTATCAGGTACTGCAGTAAATCTGAACATCTCTACGGCTACATTTTAGCTCTCTGTGGTTGTTTTATAAACATTAATATGCAACATTTGGCCACTTCTGAAATACTCACTGAAGGGAGCACAACAGATATATCATATTCACTATCTCCTCCTCCTCAGCAATGCCGTCTAGTGTGAAGCAGAAACAGTCCTGAAGAAACATTGTTAAAGGAGAGCTGCCCTACGAGAAAGCACCATCCAGCTGACAGGAATTTGCTGCCTGCCCTCTATTTTTTCTCTCCCCCATTAGACACAATGGGATTTTTTGCCAAATCTATATTCCAGAGGAGCCATGAAATTCCCGCAAAGTTCAACATCAGGCCTGACTTAAGATCTTTGAGGCCTCCTGCTAACTTCATCCCCCTGCAGCTGCCTCGCTCAGGCAAGCTTTTGATCTGTGAGATCTGGATTTCAAGCTGATATACACAGAGCCTCTTTGATCTCTTATTAAGTGGCTTCTGGTCTCCTGATGCCTTTAGTCTTGCTGCAGTGAAGTTTTTGGAAGTCAGTCGTCATCCTGAGCACACTACAAACTCCACACACCAGGAGTGGGCTCCCTTCGTTTACCCACTTCGCAGGCTTGGGAAGCAATCTTGAAGGCATGAGAGAATTTCCCCAGTAGCCATAATCAATCCACTCCATGAACACATTACTAAGAACTATTTTTCAAATGAAGCAGCTTAAAATGATTTAAAGGATACAGAACTTTCCCATAAAGAGAAAAGAAGCAAACCCTCTGTGAAAAGATATCTTCAGCCCAGTTGGCACTGGGGCTTACAGTACTTTGATGTTAATAAAAATAAATGTGGATAGGAATCAGGGATGGGCAAGAGTAGCCTTTATCAGTTCCCTGAAGTTCTGTTAAGCAAAAGTGACCTTTAAACACAGTTGTGTGATTTGTTCAACAGTAAGCTATATATTTGCAAGAACATGACACTACCATAAGTAACAGACTGACTACATTTTGCTTAGTACCAATATCTTTTTTCAAAGACTTTATTCATTTATTTTTAGAGAGCAGGAAACGGTGGGAGAAATAGAGGGAGAGAAACATCCGCGTGTGAGAGAAGCAGAGATCGGTTGCCTCTTGCGAGATCCCAACTGGGGACCTGGCCCGCAACCCAGGCATGTGTCCTGACTGGGAACTGAACCAGCGATCCTTCGGTTCACAGGTCGGCACTCAATGCACTGAGCAACAGCAGCCAGGGCACGCTTAGTACCAGTATCTTATGCTACATGGGTGAATTGGATTCAAAGAGCTCCATAAAAATAATAAAAAACACATAAACAACAAGAGGGGGAAAAAAGATGCTGGTGGCCATGTTATAAGATCCTCTGAGTATTAAAGTGGAACCTGCAATTCATTCCTATCTTCTATATGTTAGATTCTGGACATAGTATAGGTTTGTATCTGGCTTTTTAATAATACTAATATATATACAGTTGACCCTTAAATAACATGGGTTTGAACTATGTGGGTCCACTTATATATGGATTTTTAAAAATAAATACCCTAAATGTATATACTCTTCTTTGTGATTTTAATAAAATTTTCTTTTTCTAGCTTACTTTAGTCTAAAAATACAGTATATAATACATTAACATGCAAAATATATATTAATTGTCTATTTATGTAAAGGCTTCCAGTCAATAGTAGGCTATTAGTAGTTACATTTTGGGGGAGTCAAAAATTATATATGTATTTCAACTGTGGAGGATCAATGTACCTAACCCCCACATTATTCAAGGATCAACAGTACTACTATATGTTAAAATTATATTAATACCTATCAAATTCTATATCTTGGATTCTATAAACTAACCAGCTAATATGAATGTAAAGACCGGGATTCTGCAAGTTGGGATTCTGAATATAACATACTATGGTAGCATTAATGCAGATTCACCCAGCATTCAACTCTGGAGGCAAAAATTAAAATCTTTGATTTCTTCCACTTTTATTTTTTTAACCTCACATGTTTTCTTAAACTGATTTGACAGAGAGAGGAAGGGAGAGAGGAAGAGAGAGAAGAGAAGAGAAGAGAAGAGAAGAGAAGAGAAGAGAAGAGAAGAGAAGAGAAGAGAAGAGAAGAGAAGAGAAGACCATCAATCAGTTGCCTTCTGTACGTGCCCAACCAGGGATTGAACCTGCAACCTCAGTGTGTGCCCTGACAGGACATCAAGCCTGTAACCTTTTGGTGCAGAGGGTAATGTGCCCACCAACTGAGCCACCCAACCAGGGCTCTTCCACTTTTAAACTCAGTTTTTTGATAAACACAATTAAAACTGGTGGAAGAAATATGATTAGACTTCTGGGCACTGATATCAAAGTCTCAATATATATACTTTATGCCCTCTTAGCTATAAAGGTGAATAAATTAATCACTACCATTATAAAAGTTGAAACAAAATTGATAGTTATAAATTGCTCTCTCTTAAACTGTCCATATCATGGAAAACAATTAGCAAAATACATGTGAGTCTCACAAAGAGTTATGCTCAAGCAGTTTGGTAAAAATATATCCAAATTTAAAAGATATATGCTTTTCTTGATGAGTAATTCCACTTCCAGGAATTTATTACAAGATTTATCCCCACCTTTTTACAAAAGAGAATGACAAGGGTACCCACTGGAGCCTCATTTGAAATACCCACTAACTGAGTACAGGAGATTGGTTAAATAAATTATTGAGCATAGATAATGATATACTATGCAGCCATTAAAAAGAACTAGGTAGCTCTATAAATACCAAAATAAAAGAACATATAGTTGATGAAAAAAGCAATGTGCTTAAAATGCTTGTGACATATTCCATTTATATGTAAAAAAAATAGCAACCAAAAAATTATCCCTTATCCAACCATGTATGTATAAAATATCCTGGGAGGATGGAGAAGAAAATCAGGAGTATTATCTGGGAGAGTCAGGGATTGTGTTCAGAGACAGAGTTACTTCTCATGGCATACCTTTATGTACCTTAAATTTTTATGCCATATGTATGTGTTACTTATTTTTAAAACATTCTGATGTGTTCACAAAGTCATTCTGCTGAGCATATGATAAGAAAAACATCAATTTAAAGATACATACATGAAACTTGTACAATCCCTTCCTACAACTTTTAAAAGTCTTTTTTATTTTTTAATCCTCACCCAAGGATATGTTTATTGATTTGGGGGGTGGGGAGAAATATCGATGTAAGAGAGAAACATTGATTGGCTGCCTCCCGCACAGGCCCAACCAGGGATCAAACCCACAACCTAGGTATGCGCCCTGCCCTGGAATCGACCCCTCAATCTTTTGGTGTACGGGACGGCAGTCCAACCAACTTAGCTACCTGGCCAGGGCCTGAAAGTCTTTTTTGAAGAGAATTCTACCTAATAGAATTAGTAGTCAGGCAAAAACCGCACACTAAGTTTTTCATGTCAATACTAAGGCGTACTATGTCCAAGACAAATACTCCTGGGGTTCAACAACCATTTCTTCCATTGAGAAAAACTAATCGCTGTTAATTTCTATTGGGAGGGATACTTTCACTATTCTTTTCAATCAATCATTATTTGCCTGTGATCTTTCATGCAACTTCTTAAAGCATCACTAACAGTATTTACATATGAGTCCTCTCTCAAAGGCTGTTGTTATTCTGCTTTCTATGTTTATCTCTCCCAATATCTGAAGTAAACCCAAAGTCTTTCAAAAATATCTACTTTGACAAAAATTGAGTCCGTCCATACCAGAAGGGAAGAAAAATGAGTCATGGGATGTGGGAGGAAGAACTGTTGGTTAATAAATTTTACCTTCTAAGTCATTAAAATTCAAAAGTATCAAGAATGGCAATATCATGGCTAATGTTCAAAAATTGGCTAATGTCAAACATGCCGAGTGATTTATAATTATGAGGGGTTATTCAAAGTTCAGCATAAATCAAAACACCAGAAAATATCCACTTGCCATGTTTAATTTATAAGGTCAACTGAAGGTAAAATCCACACAGTTCTAAATTTATTTCAAGCTTTTTGGTACATTTAAAAAATCACAGATTCTCAGACTACCTAATAATTGCTCCAATACTGAACATTAACTCACACCAAAATACTTGCACTAACTTAAGCATCTTAAATTTGCAATTATTTTTGTTTGAAGCAATAAGCACTAGTTCTTACATAATAAATATGAACATGCTATATTAATTTCAATACTTACTGAACTTTCGTGTAAGTATTAAAAATGAGAATACTATCTAGCAGCTTGTCTTTAAGGCATGAAAATTTTTTGCAAGCTGAAAAAACAGAAAGATCTGCTGTGAAAATTTATCACAGGGATCCCTGGTAATAAAATGCACATGGAAGCAATTCTCATAAGAAAGGGAGCAGCAGAGCATGGTGGTTACAAGCATAGACTTTGGGAGCCAACTGTTTGCATTAAATTCTAGTCCTGCCACACACTAGCAGTGTGAACTTAGATGAGTTACATAACCGCTCCGTGCTTCACGTTCCTCAGTTCTAAAATGAGGATAATGGCCCTGACCGGTGAGGCTCAGTTGGTTGGATATGGTCCCACAAAGTAGAAGGTTGCCTGTTCGATTCCCAGTCAGAGCACATGCCTGGGTTTTGAGTTTGGTCCCTGGTGTGGGCACGTGTGAGAGGCAGCTGATCAATGTTTCTCTCTCACATCTTTGTTTCTCACCCTCTCATTCTCCCTCCCTTCCCCTCTTTCTAAAAGTAAATAAAATCGTTAAAGAAATAATAAATAAAATAAAAGGAGGATAATAATAGTATCTAATTCATATGGTTCTTGCGAGGAATATATAAAGCAATTAGAACAATGCCTAGCAAATAGTAAACACTCAACAAATGTCAGCTCTTACTATTGAATATATATTAATTTTATTTCTAGAAACATTAGGAATAATATCAATCTGAATATTAGTAATATTCCAAGGAATAAAACCATTTAATGTAAATATTAGGGAATCGAGACAAAGATGACTAGAGCACAATATGTAAACCATACTTAGAAACTACTGGCAAGAAACTAAACAAAACCTTACAACCAAAGTTCTGAAGCGTTTTATGTTGCTTAGAGTACATAGTTAGCCACAATACTATTGCTCTTGACAAATTAAGCACATTGCTGTTTTCCATGACACAACCCTGTAAGGCATGACGTCACAGTGACCAATCAATGACTCTTCTAACATGGCACATACACAGGGCAGGATTTTAACTAGCCACCACATGGAGGAGCAACTAGGAATATTTGAGATGAACAAATATTCTACCTTTTTTCAAATCAAAGTCAATAAAGTTACTATCACTTTACCCTAAAATCTAATAAGAAAACTTACAACGAACCATATACACTATGTCTTCCCTGTTGCTTTCTCCTTTTCCTTTGCTCCAATCTATTTTAAATGCATTTTGTGAAAATGAATTTCTCCACTTTGCTCTTTGACTGAGCTATAGTACTGCTTAGTAGATTCAGCTCCTTTGTTTCAGGTATAAAAACAAACTTCTTTTCTCTGCTCAGCTACACAACTTCCATCAACAGTTAAATCACTGAATCACCTGTCCAGACAGCTACCCCATATTTCCACGGCCAACTCAAAACCCTTTATCAGCTCATTCATTTTTTCCTAAGATTTGGCTCAATTTATGTAAAAAGTAAATTTCTGACCAATAATCCACAACTGGATAATTAAATACGGCTCATCAAGAGTTGGCAGCTTTCAGCCCTGGCTGGTGTGGCTCAGTGGACTGAGCTCCAGCCTGTGAACCAAAGAGTCACCGGTTAGATTCCCAGTCAGGGCACATGCCTGAGTTGTGAGCCAGGTCCCCAGTGCAGGGAGCACAAGAGGCAACCACACACTGAAGTTCTCTCCCTTTCTTTCTCTCCCTTCCCCTCTCCCTCAAAATAAATAAATAAAACCTTAAAAAAAAGAAAAGAGTTGGTGGCTTTTAGCCCTGACTGCTGTGGCTCAGTGTGTTGGATGTCATCCTGTAAACCGAAGGGTCCCTGGTTTAATTCCTAGGTATTGTCTGCAGGCCGCGTCCATAGTTGGGGTGTGGGTATGTGGGGCGCAACCAATTGATGTTTCTCTCCCTCTCCTTCTCCCCACAACCTCTAAAAATAAATAAGGAAATGTTTTTTAAAAAGAGTTGGCTGCTTTTTAAATGCAATTTTACAATTAAATTTAGACTTCTCTACACAAAGACACCTAACATTAATTTTCCTAATTTCACTAAATAGTTGAAAATTGATACAGTACATACATAGTGTAGTATGGCTCCATCTTTGAGGAAAATATAAAAACTTTTTGACTTTATTTTTAAATTTGGATCATTATTAATAATATTCACATTTGCATAATAATGTAACATCCCCACTTCTTTACACATTAATTTACGTGGCCCACAACAATCCTTTGAGCTAGGCATTATCATCCCCATTTTATAAATGAAGAAATTGCATACGCATCCATGAATAGATGTCAAATATAATTTTGTCAGGCTCTTGAGGAATTTCTTATTATTTGAGAGAATAACCCATTAGTGAGAAAGTGGTTAACTGAAATTAGCATTCCAAAGCTCCCCCACTCTAGTAACACTTTCACCATCAGCTAAGGCAGTCAATGTGTTTCCACCATAATTTGTATTCTATATATGCTAACCCTGGGGGTGGGGGTGGGGGTGGAGATCTGCACTGGTCCTTTTCAGCTACCAGTAAATTCATACAGGATGCACCAAATAAAATAATAACCAGGAACATAGCCTTTAATGGCTTTTGCTAAACCATCCCCTAGTCTTGCAAAAAATATTTGTAAACTTTAAAATTTCTTATCTAATTACAACATGGAATGGTATAACCCATTAATTTACCTTGGCCCAAACCAAATTTAAATTGAGTTTACATGTCATCTAAATGTCATGGGGGAGGACATAGGCAGACATGGCTCACCTCTTTGCACAACCACATCAAAATTACTACTAAAATATAGAACAACCATCACTCAGGAACATCAGAAATCAAGTTCAATGAAATCTGACAACTATGGAATTGAAGAAACCACATCCATCCAGACTGGTAGGAGGAGTGCGGATGCGGAATGGGCTGGCTCTACACCCATGCAAAGAAAAATTTGGGAAGTGTATCTCATGAGTGAGGAGTCCCAGACCCACACCAGGCCCCCAGCCCAGGATTCTAGTGCCAGGAAGGTAAGTCCCCACAACCAGCAAGGACTGAGTCAGTGGAGGATGCTGCTGGAGCCCTAAGCAGTTCATCTTGGGGAACCCACACATGGACTCACCTTCTCAGACTAGCTCCCTCTGTGTTCCAGCACGAAGGCAGCACCTTGAAGGGCTCCAGTGGTATACAGGGAGAGACTGAAATGTCTGGCATCAGGGCAAGCAGAGCCCTCCTCCTACAGAGCTAGTAGGCTGGTGCCATAACTGAGACTCCATCAACCTGGCTAACACTGTAAGACCCACCTTGGAGATCCACAGAGGCTCCACCCCACCCAACTTATGGGCCCACCCAAGGTGCTTTTCCATAGAAATGGCTGGTCTTTGCTCCTAAATCCTATCAAAGAAGCAGCAGTGCTTGGGTGATAGGTGAGGCTGTGCCACCAAACCCTACAGGACACCTACTACACTAGGCCACACTACCAAGACACAGAGCCAAAGCAGTTCTAACTAATAGATAGAAGCAAACACAGGGAGGCTGCCAAATGAGGAGATAAAGAAACATGGCCCAACTGAAAGAACAGATCAAAACTCCAGGAAAAAAAGCCAAATGAAATGGAGATAAGCAATCTATCAAATGCAGAGTTCAAAATACTGTTGATATGAATGCTCAAGTAACTTAGTGAGGACCTCAGAATCACGAAAAAGACCCAGTCAGAAACAAAGGATACACTAATTGAAATAAAGAACAATTTACAGGGAAACAACAGCAGAATGGATGAAGCTGAGACTCAAACCAATAATTTGGAACATAAGGAAGCAAAAAAAACAACCACACGGAACAAGAAGAAAATAAAATCCAAAAAAATGAGGACAGTATAAACAGCCTCTGGGACAAGTTTAAGAAAACCAACATTCTCCTCATAGGGGTGCCAGAAGGAAAAGATAAAGAGCAAGAAATTGCAAATCCATCTGAAAAAATAGTGAAAGAAAACTTCCCTTATCTTGTGAAGGAAATAAACATGCAAGTCCAGGAAGTACAGAGAGTCCCAATTATGATGGATGCAAAGAGGCCCACTCTAAGACATATCATTAAAAGGCCAAAGGTTAAAGATAAGGAGAGACTCTTAAAAGCAAGAGAAAAGAAGTTAGTTACTACAAGATTTCCAGATGGGAAGGGGGAGGAAGAAAATGGGTGAAGAGGTGAGGGGATTAAGAAGTACAAACAGGTAGTTATAGAATAGCCATGGGGATGTAAAACACAGTATAGGAAAGGGAGCAGCCAAAAACTTATATGAACGACCCATGGACAGGAACAATGGTGGGGGGACGGCCTGAGGGAGTGGCAGTGCTGGGTGGAAGGGGGCAGAGGGGGAAAAATCAGGACAACTATAATAACATAATCAATAAAATATAATTAAAAAAATAAATGTCATGGTGGAAAACAGTTCTATATTCCATTTGACAAATGGTGAAAATATGCTGTGTACAAATGTAAATGTACTCAAGACTGACTTAAGAAAAACATTCAGTTTAAGATTTCTTCAAAAGTTTAGATACAGAAGTAAATAAGCTGAGCCCTTTAACATAAATCACAGCAACATTTATAAAATATTTTTCTATTAGTTCTTTGCGAAGTGCAAAGGCAAAAAGAATAACTTTTCTTTTGCAGAAAAAATACTACATATAATTTGTGCAGAAATAAATGTCTGTCAGTACTGCATGTTTAATGACGATGGTGAGGAAGATGAGAGGGGAAAATCCTAGAATCTAATAAAAATTAGAAAAACAAAAGGTATGGTACAATACATTCCTATAGGAATGCAGTGAAGGAAGAAAGCATTGCATATTTAGAACAGACTCCATGTGTTTTTTAAAGTGTAAAGCTCAAAGCTCAAATAAATGTTTCCATTAACTGGAGTTTAACCTGTTAAGAACTCTCAAGTTTTTTTCCATCTTTTACTGAAGTTGTTTTTAGTGTCTAAAGCACTTGTCTGCTTTAAATGTGCAATATTCAAAACATAAAACTTGCAGATAATGTCATTTAACAGGATAAAAGCAATCATCATGATATATTTATTATCTAAGATGTAAAATTATCATTGGAATATATATATATTCCAATATATATTATATAGTGTATATATATATTTACATATATATATGTATATGTATATATATATATATATACACACACATTCCAATGATAATGGAAATGTGGCTGAATCTCCAAGACCACATCTGAAAGGTGTTTTCTAAACTAAATCCCAATCATCAAAATACTTAACAAGAAATCCCACTGAATGTGTTCATTTATTTAGTCCCAGTTAATTTTGGCTAACCAAAACTTTCTGCAGTCATTCTGCAAATATTTGTTAATCACCTACCAAGTGCTAGGTAACAGAACTACATTGGGGAGGAAAATAATGACATATACTGGCCATTTGTTTTATATGCTCTAATATTAACCAATGTATAAACTTTCAGGATCTTACAGTATTAATATTATCTTATAAATATTTCCCAAAATGTATATTATTTGGAATCAACAACTCATAATTCAATAGTATTCCAAAGAGAAGTTCTAATAACTAAGAAGGTTATCTGGCACAGAAATATGCCAGCAAGAATGGAACAGATATAATCTATTTCAGTAATCTTAAATCACACTGCCAAAATATGGGATTTAATGTCTTACATAATGCTTAAAGTATTTTTCTTTTAATCTATTCCTGATTGCCTTCTTATATTAAAAATAAAAGAACTGATTTTTGTATCACTTGGCATTTTATGTGCTTTGATAGAATACATTTTGCTTTATTAAACCACAATGTGTTTAGGCAGCACAAAGGTATTAAAATATGCGTCTTAAAATTGAAGATATTTCTTGCCGACAGTTGTAATTCCCCATGGTCATCAGAAGCTCTGAAAGTAATATAAACTGGTAAACTGCTAAGACAGACAGACGTCTTATTGTGACCTTTCACTTCGTCCACCAAACACATCGGTAACTCAACCCTAGTCATATCTGGGGTACATAAAAATACATAAATATCATGTGTCCCATCATTATTACATATAAATATATAATTTCACCAAGTAGAAATTACACATTTAGGTAAGCAAAACTATAAAATCCTCCACGTCAAGAGTAGGGATAGGAGGATAATTAGGAATGACTATTAATATGTACAGGGTTTCTTTTGGGGGTGAGGAAAATGTTCTAAAATGAGACTGTGGTGAGACTGCACAACTCTGAATACACTAACAGCAACCCAACTGGATGTTGTAAATGGGCGAATTTTATACTATGTAAAATATATCTCAATAAACCTGGGGGGGACTCCATATGAAAAAAAATTCATCAAGTTCTAGTCTCTAAAGGCATCCATGGGTAGAAAACTATTGCTTCCTTTATTATATCATCTATCATTTTATTGACTAAGAGACCTATCATTTGCCAAGTTAACAATGGAAAATATGACACATCATCTTTGGACAGTAGCATTATACATCAAGTCATTCAGTTCTGCCTAAGTCAATGGGTGCCTTAAACAGTTACCACTTCATATAACATTAATACAACTAATCACTCCGAAAAACTCTATGGAGGTTTTTATACCTGGTAATCCAAAATGCTGAATCCCAAGCCTTTATGATCTTTTATTAGTTCAACAATCTTGACTTCAGGAGACCACAGTGCTAATTCCCCATCGTCATCATCTTCAGTGTTGACATCTACATTGTGATCAGCCTGAAATACCAAAGAACATAAATCCTTCACAATGCTGTTCTTTGAATTCTGAAAAGAACATACCAGTGATCTCATAGCTTCTTCACAAACTGGGGACTCTGTTGGCATGCGTAGTTTTCCTATCTAATCTTTTTAAAGGGGCATGCACTGGAGCATATCCACTCTAGTATAAGGTTTTCATGAAAATTCAAGCACTTAAAAATGCAGATGTTCACATTAGGGTTATTTTTTTAATGTAAAGTATCCATTTCATTCAAAGTATTAACACTGACCTCTTATACTTCAATGAGTTCTGTCATCCCATTAGAAGCATAAAAGGAAAAATACACAATTTAAGAAGAAATGAAAACATCATACAAAGTCAAAGCTTATAAGACATTTAAGTAGCAATACCTGAATTCGTAATTATAGTAGAGAGAGAGAGAGAATGCCAACACAGAGAGAAGCCAGGACAGGACACAGAGAAACCACTTCTGCTGGCTCCTAGAAGTTTTCAAGAAAAACTTCACTAGAAAAATAAGACTGAAAAAAATCCAAGTCTCTGGGAATCATGTAAGTCTAAAAACAAATAAAAATCACTGACATGAAATGAAGGAAATCTCATCTTGGAGGAAGTACATCAGCACAGCTATCCAGTACACTGGTCCTGGGTTATTTCCCCTGACCCCACACCCCAAACCCCCCTATTCCAGGCTTCCCCTCCTCTCAGGGAAAAGAGTCACTGTCGTGTGGAGTTCTCGGAAGCTACATGATACAGGGTCAATGAGTTTACACAGAACGAGAATAGCTGCTCCAGCCTTCTGCCTTTATACTATTAATAGCACTGTATTGTTGTTTTTTATATGATTTAACTTCCCTAAAATACTCTGAATTTCCACCTGAAGCTCAAGAATTATATTCTTTTTCTTTGTAGCCCTAGCAACTAACAAAATGTCTGACTCGCAGGCTAGGATGAGAACTCTGTGCAGGCTACCGTACAGTTTGCCATGGTTATCCACTCAACGCACAGCACTGCCTGGCTCACCACAACCACCCGGCAAATATTTGATCAAGATATATTAGTATTGATCAAATACAAATCGCCCATCGTTCAGTGGGCTTTCCGTGCAACTCTTAAAATAAAGCTACAGACTAAGTAATAATTTTTAAAAGTAGACTCCTTAAAAGTGCAGGTAATCCTGGTAAATAAAAGGAGAGTGTATCATTTCTACAAATATAATTTTGAGTGACCTTATAAGAAAATCCACTTAATGGAATCAATGTTAGAGGGGAAAAACCCCTCTAATATGGAAGAGTAAGTAAGGCACCATAGCTAATACAAAAACATGTTTTAATTAGGGTTGGTCCAAACCTCAAATTGTCCCTGCAGGACATGGAAAGTCAATACTCAATTCATGGTGGATTGAATCTAAACATGGGAACAATTTCTTGGTTCTTGAATTACAAAACTTGAAATCAGTGGGAATGTTCTGGATCAATAACCTCTGTATATGTCAGCCTGATGTGAGGAAATGATATACTTAAAAAGAAAACACTATGCCTTCCAATAAAAAATAAAGTTCCAATGGCTAATACAATATGATTGATGTTTTACTAGGGTATTTAATATCCTCACTGATTAATGAGCATTAGAATTTTGGCTGAGCTGCCTAGCCAGATAGAGTTTAAAAACCTAAGATGGCACTGGGATAAATGAAAATAGAGACAGATGGAAAAGACAGCCAGCATTTAAAAAAACACACACATACAATTATAAAACCCAAGTTTATAGAAATGTCAAGGCATCTAAGGTACACAAGATGTTATTTTCCAACCTGAAATATATCACTTTGATACAATCAATTCTGCATAACTCCTCTATTTACAGAATGGAAAGCAATCAACTAATGGGCAGCAAGGCTGACATTTAGCATAATTCAGAGCTGTTGCTTACCCATTGTGGTAAAGTATGACAGATGGGAGAATCGAGTCAGCAAGCTGGGCTGGTGATTTACACAGCCTATAAGATTAGATTAAGGGCATTTTTATCAACATTCAGAGGTAAGCCATCACCCACACTGAATTTTAGTAAAGATAGTAAGAATCACAAAAGTGTGGCACTTGAGTCCCTTCTTTGAAGTATGTTTTACTAAAGATAAACATTTAAAAAGGGATTCTCAGTCAATAATTTACCAAGCACTTCTTAAATACCCAGTACAGAATAAAAACACTATGAAATACAAAACAATGTTAAGGTATGACCTCTACCCACAGGAGCTGACAGTTTTCTGGTAAAAACAAACTTAGTCACAAGTAACTGTGACTTCCGATCCCCTAAAGGACAGTGCACATCCTTTAGGAGATCGGAAGACACACGTGGGTGAACTGGAGGGGTCAAGAATAGCTACAGCCAACTTTCACTGAGCACGTTCCATGTGCAAGGCATGGCGCCAGGAGCTTTGCACACATTGCTCCATCTCTTCCTCACACAAGCCGATGAGGTCGTAAGTACTCTAAGTGTCTCCACTTTTCAGGGGAAGAATATGAACAAAAGGCAAGTTATTTGCTCAAAGATTCACCATCGCTGTGCGGTAGAGCAGGATTAGAGCCCCTGTGTTCTGAATTCAGACCATAGGAGGTAAAAGGAAAGGCCCCATGATCTAAACTTTCGTTAACAGAATTATGATCTAAAAAGTCTGGAAAGGTGGGAGCAGCATAACAGATAAGGTTACAAATGGCATAAGATGACAAAGCATATGCTTAAAATAGTTTTCATAATTATAATGCTCTTTTAAGAAAAAGAGTTCTAAGAACATAGAAAGTGTTATTTTATTCTCTGACCTTCTAGAGGATTTTACAGCAATTTTTAGAATTACTTTGAAATTGGTCATAGATCTTGATATTTTTAAGGCTCTGGAAAAGGGGAAGTCTATTTAGATATTCAACACTCATCAACGTCTTAAACTCATTAAGATGAACTGAGTTAAACTGGAAGCCAAAAGTAATAAGCCCAAACTTACTAGTATTTTTAAAATACTAAAAAAAAGTTCTCTAAAATCAAAGTGCATGCACATTAATGTCACCAATATTTCAAGGGGGAAAAATTTTTATGACATTAAGTGAAAAGTAACAATTTGAAAGCTATGCATTGTTGACACTGAAAGCTAATGTGGTCGAATAGAAGAAGGGGGAAATATTTTCCCCTGTCTTCATATTGTAATATACCCTCTGGGGCACCCCTGATGAACGGGGGTGCCTGTGGGAACCACAGTGCATTACTGTAGTACCTCCATCTCAGGAAGAGAGGCTTCAGTGGTCCTTGGTTCATCTACAGAGGCTTCGTCATCAAACAACCGTCGACAGCAAACCAAGGTAAAGGGTGGAGGCACTTCTTTAAGAAAGGAGACCGCTTCTCGACGTGATTTCCCATAGAGCTGCACGCCATTGACCTACAAAGACAAAGGTAAGTCAGAACGAAGGAGGCTCCAAACGAAAAAAAAAATCTCTGGCTTCCATCAGCCTGTCAAAATGAAAATAGGGTACTGTTTTACTTTCCCTGTATACAAAGGACCTAAATTTAACATTATTTTAGTAGTAATTAAAAACATTAGAAATCCTTAAAATTTATAAAAACTGAGGCTAAACGTCCACCGAACTTGGGTGAAGAAAGTATAAAATGTGTGCGGAGTACGACTTTGGCTGGGTATGTGACCTGCCTGACTTCTCATACCTCCGTGGTTTCGCCTTTCCACACTCCAATGCTACACCCTTCTACCCATCTCTCCTTAAACACCTTAAATACCGTTTACAGCCTTAAGACCATTTCCTCTTGCTTTTTCATTTTGTAAGGATATCACTATAGATATTAACAGTAATTTTAAGGCTGCTAATAGCTGCTGAACTTGGAACCTGTAGGTAACAAAATCTAGGCTACCAGGCTGTTAAAATTTAGCCTGAGTTCACAATTTTCTTTTACATCCCATAAGCTCTTAATACCAGACCAAGAGAAATCACTTCTTTTGAAAACTGCGTAGAACTTTGTATCAGTTCTATTCTCACATGCTATGCTGACACAGTTATCAATTGTAGAAAGTGTGTCAGTTTTCAAATTATTTTTTATGTCCCATATGTTTAAAAGAACAAAAAGGTAACCAACTATTCCTTAATAATGAGTAATGTTTATCACCCAAATTATTTAAATTTCATATTCCTTTTAGTGTGTAATAACAACATTTTGCACCAAAGATGATTTATAAAGATGTCTATTCTAATTTTCCATATATATAACTCTAGCTCAGGGACCTCTGCCAGTCCTGACTAAACGTCCCAAACAGATGATCTTTCTGGCTACTCGGAGGCTGAGGCATGAACACAAACCAAGCAACAAACAATCTTTTCATCCCTAACTCTACCTTCCCAGGAGGGTTCAGCAGCATCAGGTTTAAAAGACATTTCTGGTCTGGTGTTTACTCTGACAGGTGCAGCACTAATGTCCAGAGACCTGGCAGGGCTGCCTTCCCTGGGAGGAACTTTCCACAGAATCTGTCATTGTTCAGAGAATAAGAGCACAGTGGGTTGTTGGAAGCAGCCCATTGGCAGTGATCTGAGCCCTGAATCAACTGTCCCTGGGAACCGCTCTCAGGCCTGTATCATACCAAGTACTTAGCCATCAGGCCAGACAATCTCCCTGCCTCTTAATTATTTACAAAGAAATCACCACATAGTAAAGAGACCCATACATGCTGCAGGGAGCTAGCACTAGTGGAAAAGCAAGTATCTCCCAAGACTTTGACTGATGAAAGGGCCCAGGAAACAGCAAATTCAGCAGCAGATGAGAGGTATTCCTTGGAAGAATTACAAGCTAATCTATACCCAAAAATGGGCAGGGAGGTACCCATCACTGGTCACACCATATCCATGGTACAAACTGGTGCCACAGCGTAGAAAGTTCTAAAACCAACCAAACGGGTAGTAACTTACCCTGAAAGATAAAGCAAGCACATAGAATCAAAGCAGGAATTCTACCCATACACAGCACTAGTTGGTGTTTCACATTACTTCGACAAATTAGAAAATCACTTTTTAGGTTTGTATCTTGGAGTACATTTAAATATTTATTTGGCTCATTATTTATTTATTTGAATTGTCTCCAATTATTATGGCACTGCCTGGTAGTCCTCCTCACTGCACTCAGTCTCTAAAGGGATTGGTCACATTTCCCATTACCAACTCCTATCTAAGGGGATTTATGGCTGCTGTGAATAGCTGCTCTGGGCTGAGAGTTGGCACGATGTTCTAACCCCAAAGCATATTTGTGTTTCTGGTTTTAAGCTCTAAGGAGTACATTAAACACACACACACACACACACACACACACACACACACACACACTTTAAGTTCAGGAGTTTATTTGGCTAACATTACAGAGATTTTTAAAAACTATTATTTCTACATTTGCTTACTCAGAAGCAGCCAATTTTTGTTAGAGTTCACAGTATTTCTCTAGGTCTTTCAACTTGAGACCCTCAGAAGTGCTGTCAGGTCTCAACTGTTCAGACTGTGACAAGAGAATGTACACACACACACACACACGTGTACTCATTTGCAGAGTACGTAACACCATACAAGTAGTGTGCCCTACATTACCACACTCAATCCTCACTCAGCCTATCACATACAGACTACTTGTGCCTTTCCACAGTGATAATATTGCCAACAGCTCACAGTGAGATAATGCTTTAGGGTTTACATGGATGACACTCCATTAGACCTTCACAAACCCATAGCCAAGTAGGCATTTATTGATGAAGGAACTGATTCTCAAAAAGTTAAGTGACAGGCCAAGGGACATGGTTACACTGTGTCAAATTCAGAACCAAAAGCAGCTCTTCTGACTTTTAAATCTGTGCTTCTTTCCGTATCCCAAGTTCTTTCACCAGAAATCTGCACTTAGACAAATTCATGTTTCATGCTACCTTATCACACCACATTCTATGACAAGGTTGAAGGCCCATGGAGCTCTGGTCTTGGCAAAGGCACAGAGGACTCAGTTATGGCTGGGACCATTTATACTTGGTCTACTCAGATCCAGCTAACATTTCTTCATCACCTACCACATCCTAGTAGTGAATTATACACTAAATTATACGCTAAAAATGCTTAAAATATAAATTATATGTTATATGTATTTCACCATAAAAAAGTGAACTAAATTGGTTTTGGCTCATATTTCCACATCTCCCAAACTAATATATCTCATTTCTCCATATCTAACAACTACATATTAGACAGATGGTTTCCAAATGGTCTCCCACCTACAGATTGCCATGTGTGATAACCACAGAGCTATGCCATGTACCCAGCAAATCAGAGAGACATGCTTCAGAACAAATAAAACACCGTAAGTGATATAGTAAAACCTACAGCATTAACCTGCCAATAGCATCCCAACATCATCCCGGGAGCAGCTCTAAAATCACCGGCATACTACACTTTACAACAGGACGCCAAGGCGCTGCCCTCCCAAACCTACGGCAGAATTTGACAACAATCAGTCACAGCCCTTTTCCCTCTAATCTTAAAATCCAACACACTCTTCTAGGTGGCTGGACACTGCTAAAAAAAAATGCAGTCCCACTCAACAAAAAACCTATTTGCGAGCTTTGTCATTCCACTTTGAGAAAACATAAATTTTAGAAAGAAATTTCTATAATCAAGGCTTGTGGGATTCTAATCTTGGCTAAGGCTACTAGGCTAATTCTGTTAAACCCAAACTAGGGCTTCTTGTGGTACCTGAACTCTTGGGAAAAATAAATCTCTTCTATGCAGTCTTCTCTAAGGTTGACCATTCCCCATATCTTTTTTAGGAGCTTACAAGTAGTGTGATGTATTTAAAAAATAACAGTCAAAGAGGAATTATAAAATATGAACTAAAGTTATCATTCTACAAGTGTAAAAAGTTGGAGGAAATCAATGCCTTATTTGCTTCTATGTAAAATTAGGGGTTTCAGTATTGATTGGTTTGTTTATTGTGTTCGTTATAGAACTTTCCAATCTAAGAAAATCTCTCAAGAAAGTCAAGTCAAAGCAGAAGTGCTCTAGAATCAATCTGATTGAATAGCAGCTGGGGAGCCTGAGTGAGCCCACTAGAGGCTGCCATGTTGGGAGGAGGGAGTCCCAAGGAGACAATCTGAAAACCAGTCAAGAACACGTAAGTTCAAGGTCATTCAGCTCTAATCTTGATTAGAAATAATTGACAAAACCTGCAAATAAATGTTACTTCATGTTCCTAAGGGTCATGAATTAGATTCTTAAAAAGAATTTTGCGTCCTGGCTGGTGTAGCTCAGTGGATTGAACGCGGTCTGCGAACCAAAGGGTCACGAGTTTGATTCCCAGTCAGGGCACCTGCCTGGGTGGTGGGCCAGGTCCCCAGTGGCGGCCACATGATAGTCAACCACCATTGACATTTCTCTCCCTTTCTCCCTCCCTTCCCCTCTGTCTAAAAATAAATAAATAACATCTTAAAAAAAAGAATTTTGTTCAAAAAATACTAATTATGCTATCAAACTAAAATAGGGCATTAGCTAATTTCTTAGTCATTTATTTAAATAAGTACTCAGACATCTCAGAAGATGGGGAAAATGAAGTTAAAGCATATTATCTACTTCCTTTGTCATTACATAAACTGTTTATATTTTACTTTATTATTTATCTTTTCCAGCTTCACCGAGATATAATTGACATATAACATTGTGTAAGTTTAAGGTATATAATGTGATCATCTGATGTGTGTGTGTGTGTGTGTGTGATTACTAAAATTAGGTTAGTTAACAATTCCATCATCTCACAGCTACCTTGAAGTACACAAATACCATATTAACTATAGTCATCAAGTTTTTTTATTCTAAGTAGGTCACATTTCACTGGCATTGGCGATAATATAACTTGGGGGATTTCTGGTGGGAACACATTCTCCTGGAGCTTAAAAACTGTGTGTTCCTTTATAAATTTTACCTCAAGAAGCTCATCCTCTGGCTGAAGGAGGCTCAGTGTGTCAACAGGACCACCTGGAGCAATCGAAGAGATGTAATGGTGCCCATCAAAGGAATCCACTTCCATGCCAAGCCTCAGAGTGTGAATGGGCAGGAGCTGCAACAAAATGCAGAGCAATAACATCAAACACCATGACAACCCGTCTGGCTGTTAATTATCCAACAAGTATTTGATAGAAGAGCCCCACCCCTTGAATCAGATCACCAAAATCCCAAAAGAGGACAATATGGGAAAAGTGGCCTCAAGTAAAATGTAAAGTTGCTTGTCTTCTTGTTCTAACTCCTCTTTTCATTTTAGATTCCCTGAGAATACAGCAGCAGACATACGAAGTCATGCCTCCAGTTCTGAGCCCTGGGCGCTCTAGACTTCCCAGGACTGATTCTGTGTTTCACTTTTCTGCCTGGCTTCCCGTCTCCCAGGACATCCTCGCTCCTCTTTATTATCTAATCAACTTACGTGCACACTTCAATACGGAAGTGCCACTTCCAGAAAGTACTCCTGATATCTGAGTTGACCCACCTCTGTCAGGGGCCCCGTCCGACCCTGTACACATTGCCATCACAGATGACTACATAACTGTGTTTGAAATTTCTGTTTCCTTGATTGTTCCCCCAGCTTGAGTGCAGAGCCACATCTCTTCTCTCTGTAACCTCAGGCCCTGAGACAGTACCAGGCACAAACATGGGCTCATTAAATGTTATTTGACTGTAATAGGAAACATTTTTTTTAATTTTTAAAAATATGTTATTTGAACTAAGCCATGAGAGATGGCACCTCCTTCAAGATGTCCTTCTCCATCTCATCAACTTAAACAAAACAACCTCTGATTTGTGGGGAGGTATGGGCGTGTAATAAGAGGTAATCATTATTCCAGTCTAAGGTTGGTGCCGTTGGCTTAAAGGATTTACAAGAGCTAAGAATTGAGTCAAGAGATAAGAAACTCGCCAATGTCACAGGAAAGAGATGAGTGTCTTGGTGGTGTTGGCTGCAAAGTTCCAAGGCATTCACCAAACTCCATTCCCTTGACTTTCAAAGACTGAGCTAATGATCTCCCATTGTGACTACATAAACTCAAATATGGTAAATGATACTCATTATGATTGATATTCCCTGGATCAACAGTCCATTTATCTAAGAATACCAGGCCTACCCCAAATGCATATTTGACAAGGGGAAAACCCTACACAAGGTCACAATGCATCCACAACATGGCTCTTTCCCATTTATTCCCTATTCTCTGTGACCTCTGGGCTTGTTCCTCCCCTTAGTCATCTGCTCTGAATCTGGAGTTCCACAGGCCTTGCCTCAGACACCACCTGGGGCTCATCTCCCTCCCACTGCAGACACACAGGCAAATTTGAAGTGGCAAGCAGTCCAGCTGACTAAGACCTCAATTACTTAAAATACGCATAAATGACTTTTGGCCCTGGGCTAATTTCCTGAAAAATAAGTGCTCTTGACCACCAAGCACCTCAAATCTACAACCACCTCTGGCAATAAGATGTTCTGGCTCTCCAAATGAAAGGTTTAGATTGTTTTTACTCTGGCTGCCTCTCTGATTTCTTTATTTCCCACTGCTGCCACTTTATTCTCTCCTCTAGTCATTGTACCAAATCTGTATACCGAGCTAGAAGGAGACATTACTGTCATTTTCTTTAACAGTACAAGGTGAATAAAAGCCCTCAGAGAAATGTCTCTGTGATGACAATTTATTCACCCATCTCAGCCAACTCTCTTCCTTCCTTTGTTTATGAGCCAAACACTCGGGCAGAGAGTGGTCAGTGGGACTCCCTGTAAGTCATCTCCAGTGGGGTACTGAAGCCTACCACTAGGAGCAGGTCGTTCAATTTTCAGGAATTTTGCAAACCAGTTGTTAAATATAGCCAGCATTATAAATCAGATTATATAAGGTTACAATTAAATACTTAAAATAAATGTAATAAGTATTCAAAATCCATCACTTCCTAATTATTTTTAACATATTTTACCATGTTCTTGAAGTGACTTCTGTTATATATGTGGTAGAAATACTCTCTGAGAACTTAGAGACTACTGAAGGGGTGAACAACCGGAGAGATGCAAGGGTTGATTTGTTTAGTTGCTGAATGCAGCTGGACTGGGGAGAGAAACAGTCCCGCTTCCGCAGAGAAACCTGCCACTGTGCAGTGCTACTTGGAATCCTTTCCAAACGAGCCTTCAGTGATGTTATTTTGGTAGCTTGAAACCTACCAAAATGTGGGACTGTTACACCACAGATAGGCTACAGATCGGAACTGCTTTTTTAAAAAATTCTTTTTGAGAGTTAGATTGTACCAGCATAGTACTCATCTGCAATCTAAGTTGCTACCTAGCATATATTTACAGGATATAAACTACATGCAAGGATTTGAGCTATGAGCTACAATTATAGGGTGAACGAAAAAAACAGTCTCTACCCTCATGGAACTAACATCTAGTGTGGAGACAGAAAATATATAAGCAAGAGAGAAAGCAGATACATGCAAACAAAAAAGTAAATAATTCACTAGCAAACAAGTGAAAAATAAACAAATAATTACTTATTGTGATAAGTGCTATGAAGGAGCTAATATGGGTCAAGACATCAGACATCAAACATAGCTGGTGCAGGCCATTTTGGAAAGTTGGCCAAGAGCAGGTTCCACAGAGGTGGGGACACGTTTAAGTTGAGACTTGAAGGGATTAGAATGAATCAGCCCTACAAAGAGCCTGCTGGGGGACTCCCTGTGGGGGGTAAGTGAAGAAGATTAATCTCTTAAATTTTTGGTTTGAGTAATTGAATAGACTGTGGTGGCAATTTCTGCATAGAAATGTGTCCAAATTAAAACAAAGACATTGCTGTACACACAGAGATCTTTGCTACTTATAAAATAATGTGCCCCCCATAAAAACCAAAAGGATGAAGCAGGGAACTGATTCCAATCTCCCGTTCCAGCCCTTTATCAATCCTGCTCTATTCACATGGTTGAACCGCAGCCCTCTCCTCAAATCCATAGAATAGCAGGCATCAAGAGTAAGTTGAAGCACTGAGGAGCAGCAGAGGCTCACCCATGGAATCCCTTGCCCACCAGACACAAGGCTCTGCCCTTCTGGGCTACTCCAGTTCATATCTATAAACACCACATGCTCCCTAGAAACTTAAACCATGAACAAACACACATGTGCCATCTTTAGTCATGCTGAGCAAATAAACCAGAAGCGATGTTTACAAAGTCTGTCGATCTGAAACAGGCCTACTTACTATTAGTTCTGAATCTAAATCTGAGTGCAGCTGAGTTTCTGAGACTTCGCATTACATTGCTGCAGGCTTCTCTGCAGGGGCAGGACTGTTTAATTACCTGTCTCAGCTTCATTTAGCAACCAAACAAATCAACCATTTCGCCTGTCTCTTTCGGTTGTCCACCCCTTTGGTATTCTGAGAACAGAAAGTGCTAAAATGACAGGAGTAGATGCAATAGAGAGATGATTGATATCTTCACACACGTCGCCTGTAATGCTTTTTGATGCTTATTGGATGCACTTTGCAAGGGGTCCTATTGTAATTGACAAAGCTAATGAGCAGCAGGATTGTCACGATACTGATATGAGTAAAGGATGCGAGGAAATGTATCCGAGGAAAGTGTGGCCATGGTGTGATTTACCGTCAGTGCTAAAATGATAAAGATCAAAGGAGGCCTTTAACCCATGAGTTGGAGAGATCTGTCATGAAACAAACCACAGTTCATTCATTTCGCTAAAAGCTCTCCTTTTAGGACTCTAAAACAAGATATCAAAATGCTAGAGTAGGAATATAAATGATGTTGCTCAGGAGGGGAAAAACCTTCTGGAAAGGAATATGTATGTCAGTGGGATGGTGGAGAATGCTTCCAAAAATGCTGAACTCAGAACAGAAAGAACCCCATAACTAGTTCTTATAACACACACACACACACACAGAATATTAAAGTTATATTTAAAGATTAGGTGGGAAGAAGTACTAAGTTTACCACAAATAAGAATCAAGCTTCCCAAGAACAGGCTACAACTTCTGAACTAAGGGCGAAACACAGCATGACGACCTCGAGTTAGGTGTACCCACACAGGTGATACAAGACAACTCAGCAGGGCTTGATGTACACATTAGCACTCCTCACCCATCTGGAAGTGTAATTCTGGATGTTCAGAAAAGTACACTCTATGTGCTTTGTTGTACAGAAATACTCTGAAGGTTCTCTTCAGCTTCCTAACACCAAGGTCAAGTGTCAGTTGTCACTTAACATTTGAGATATCATTTATGTTAGTTACCTGTTTGGCCCATGTGATATCTGAGCTTTTGACATCTGATCTAACACTTTATACTTAGGACTCTTTCTCTTCCTTTGCTCATAATGTTTCCTCTGCCTGGAATAGTCTCTGTTCTTATTTTTGCAAACCCATTTTTCAGAGTATAGTTGAAATACCATCCTTCCAATAAACTCCCTTCATGTGTCTTGAAGAAGTAAGATCTCTTTCCTTGAATACACTTAAGGCATTTTAGCAATACCTGAGCAACAATTCTCAATGTAGTGAGGCAAGGAAGGGATCACAGTTTTGCAGACCTCACCCCAAACATACAGAATCACAATATTGGTTAGGAGAAACAAGTAGGGCATCTGTATTTTGAACAAACTCCTCTGATTTTTCAGAGACATGGGAAGGGATTGAGAAAGAGAGGGAGAGAAACACTGATCAGTTACCTCTCACATGTGCCCCAGCCTGGGACTGAACCCAGGCATGTGCCCTGACTGGGAGTCGAACTGGCGACGCTTCACTTATAATGCCTAACCAACTAAGCCACACTGGTCAGGGCTACTCTGATGTTTCTGATAGGCCATTTGCCCTAGTTGATGACCCCTGTTACTATAGTTGTTTGATACCAGCAAAGTATACAATTACATGCTTGAGAATTAGTGATAGAGGTTGGTTGCCTCTGCAGGGGAGTACAAGGGAACTGGGATGGGAAGGAAACTTATTTTTTGCAGTACATGCTTCAGTAACTTTTTAATTTTATGTCTTGTCCATATATTATCTATTCAAAAGGATAAAGAACGGCGCAGACTTAGAAGCCAGGTAACCCTTGATTTGTTTCCTGATTTTGCCACTTACTAGCTACATAGGATCTTAGAAGTCACTTTATCTACCTGTTACTCAGTTTCCGCCTAATAAAAATGGAAAGGAGGAACTAGCTCCTGACAAATAGAGCCATTGTGAGAAATAAAAGAGATAATGCATTTAAAGCAAAGGACTGACCCTGATAACCAAGTAGTAACACCCACTGCAACTCCTGGAGGGCCCAACCATCCCACTGCCTTAAAAACTGTGTTTACTCAGGTGGAGCGAGAAGGAAACTCACATTTCAATGCCCTTCCTAAATCATATTCTCTGAACCAGAGAGAATCATGATTTAGGAGGGAAATAAAGTGAAATCTGTCAGTCTGTCTTGTCACACCCAGGGAACAGGACTTGGTATTTTCGTTCCCCATGGCAGGGATACTACTAATGCTCATTCCGTATCACAACCGATGGCCAGCAGAAAGGTCACTGGGATGAGCCTAACGCTTCTTCCTCACAAGGCTGTGATTACCTTAATAGTAAACGCCTGCCAAGAAAACAGCCCTAAAAGTGCAAGTCTCCCCAGATGTGGGGAAACTATTCTTGTGTCATGATTAACAGCTTCCTAGAAGCAATACAACTAACACTCAAGCCACTGTAACTGCTTTCACTTCCCTTTCCCCCCCAATTCCATTGGCCCACAATATGTAAAGATGCTCCTTGAATCAATCTCTTCTTGAGTGATGGCTATGGGATGGTAACTGGAGTAAGCATCTAAAGACGGCTACACCCTTACACGAATGATAGCCGTGAAATATGACTTTGCTAATCACAAACCTGATGGGACAGGGGAAAAACCTGCAGCTTTGACCTCAGGTGCAGAGGAAGGGGCACATTAGAGAGTGAGCGAGGAAGAGTTTTTCTGGATCAGGCTTAAAAGATACATGCTTAAATGCTTCCACTGGTGTCACCTGGCACTGAGAATAAAGCCCAGGCTTACCATCGTGGATCTCGAGGCCCTGTAGCACCTGGTGTTCCTCACCTGCCTCATTTAACAACACTCTGCCCTTCACTTAGTTTGACCCAGGCACGCTGAGACAAACGACTTCCATTCCTCCCACATGCTAGTCCTATCCTGCTGATCACATGTTTCCCAGCTCACCAGTTCTTATCCTTTTTTTTCTTGCACTTGTGTGCATTTAATGAACTTCCCACAGTGTGGCTTCAAGCTACCAGGACGCAGGCCACATCAACACCTTTAATCTTCTCCTCAGCTCTTCTGCTGAAGTATGTGGCCTTCGCAATGACAGGCCACTTTGGGAGATTCTGTTCCCTAGAACTTTGTAGAAGCCCCATCGCACCATGTCAATGATGGGAGTGGCTCCAGTCTTGTTTTTGGCAGCATTTACCCGTGTCTGCTCACTGACCAAGGTCCACAGTTTATCAGGTTGACAGCTGGGCAAAAGCTCTGGTTCCTCTTTAAGTGGTCATGCCTCATACCAACTTTCCCAAAGTAACCTGGGTGACGTTTGTTAAAGTTGATCCTGTGATGATACAACCCACCAGCATTCCCTTAACCTCCCAGGTGCTTCCTGTGCTAGCCAATGCAGCCATGGCCTTGGCTCACGTGGCCCCAAAGTTATCAGGTCTTCCTGGACAGCATTTAAACCTAAGCTGGAAAGACTCCTCCTGGCTCTCTCTCAAAGTGCCCCACCCTTAGGTAGGCTCTCATTACCCAGATTGTCCCTTTGCATCATTTCTCACAACCTATAAGTATCTTACCAAGCTATTTTTTATTATTATGCCCCTACCCAAGCCCAGGATCTAAGCTCTATGGAAACACCTTATGCATTTTGCTTCCCCCATTTGACAGCAGTATGGCACACAGTAGGAGCTCAGTGACTATTTCAGGAATGAATGAATGAATGTGCTCTAAGCTGCAACCTGCCTGTGCTATTATCTAGCTGTATAATTTGAGGCAAACTTCAGTATTCTCACCTGTGAAATGGGTGTGGATGAGAATATATATTGTGATGATAAATGAGAAGCAAATGAATGAACTAAATTAAACTTCTAACATTAAGGGGATTTTTAAAAATAATAATTCATCAAAATAAATAACCTGTGGACATTTATAATTAAGCAATCAATGTAATACAGTAAATATGTATGATAATGTTGTGAGGAAAAAGTGTACATCCCTTCTCTCATACATGTATTACACAAAAGGTTGGGCATACGAACTATAAATATGCAAATATACACAGGTAACAAGTGACTATGAAAAAAGTAATGCAATTATGAGTGACTTTCTTCCAAGTCAAAAATTCTTTTTAAAAAACCATTTTGCAACAACGAAATTTCAATTAATAATTAATAACTGTTTCATAATAGCTAGAAAAGTTGCTTTTAAAAAGGAGCCTGCCTTTAGGGGAAATAAATGGTAATGGAAAAATACAATAAAAAATAAATAAAATAAGTTTTTGTAAAAAAGGAGACTTGGCCCTGGCTAGGTAGCTCAGTTGATTAGAGTGTTGTCCCACAGTCCAAGGCTGTGGGTTCGATCTCTAGTCAGGCCACACACAAGACTCAATCAATGAATGCATAAATAAGTGGAACAACAAATCAATGTTTCTCTCTCTTTTTTTCCCTCTCTCTCTCCCCTCTCCTCTCTCTGTAAAATCAATAAATTAAAAAATATGTATAAAGGAGCTGTGAAAAGGTCACAGACTAAAAGTACATGAAGCATACAGTTAGGAAACAAAGCTACCATTTATTGAACGATTCTTATGTGTTGGCACTGAGATACATTGTCATATATTAAATATATTTCTATTTAATCATCTATGACATAGTGTTATGGTTCATACTCAGTAGAAAAAAATTAGGCTGCTATTTTACCTCCTGAAGTGTTTCCCCAAATGTCACCTTCTTAATGAGGCCTTCCCTCATCAACCTGCCTCGAATTGCAAACTCACATTCTCCTGAACTCCTTCTCCATCTTCCCTTCCTTAATATTCTGCATAGCAAATATCACCCATACTATACAATGTACTTCTTTTCTATCATCCCCACGAAAATGTAAGTTCAGGAGGGCAGGGATTTTTTTCCTGCCGTGTTCTCTTCTGAAACCCAGCACCCAATAGAGGACCATAGAATAGATATTTAAAAATATTTGATAAATGTATGAATGAATGAATGAATGAATGAAGAGTGAAAGAACAGCTGAATGTGCTGGTGAGTTTCTACAGGTGGTACTGAAAGTGTATTCAACTCAAAACCCTTCCACACCTCTATACTAGAGTTACTGAGTAATATATATATATGTATATGGCAACGTTGCATAAAGTTGATCTGGAAAGACGAAACTAGTGAGTGGCAAGGAACTAGGAAAGAAAGGTGAGAGGGACATCTTATGCCTGGAGAAAGATAATGACATTCTTTAAGATGCACACAAAGTATGGTTATGACCCTTTTTTACTTATTATAGATTATGATGACAAAGGGTTTTACATTGGGAGGACAGACAACTGAAGCTATGCTGCATGACAGACTGAGCCTGAGCTCAGCCATGTTCTTCACCAAGGACATCTCTCGATTTCTAATGCTATATTATAGGAAGGGAGGCTAAAAGGCTAACCAGGAAACCACTGAAGAGCAAAGCAAAGATTTCAGAGGCCCCAAATGGAGTTCAGTTCCCAGCAGGGAGAGGGAACTGGTAAACAGCCCCAGACTCATGTGGCGCACTTAGTAGGCTATGTCTTAGGAGCAAAGGCAAACCGAACATAGTCTGAACCTTACCAAAACCTGAACCTTACCTGTACTCCTGCCTTGTCTCAGAGATGGTCACCTACCCCCATCCCCTCTCTCTTCCTCTCTCTCCCTCTCCAACCCTCTCTCTCATTCACACACAGACATGCACACAATTTCCTTACTGGACAGAGATAACATTGCTGAAAGACTTGTAGTTGGCACACACAATGTCAGGCATTCAATCCAATTACAGCATGATGAGAGATACAACCAAATATCTATAATAAGAAAACATCGAACACTAGAAACTCATCTAAAGTTGATCCAGATAATAAAATTAATTACTTGAAATCCTTATAAACTATGATTAATATGTTCAATAGAGAAAAATATGGTATATACAGATTTTTTTTAAGATGAGAATTCCATCAAAAGAATTATAATCTAAAAAGGAATAAAACAAAATTTTAGAATAGAAAACTATAACTAAAATAAGGACTTAATAGATGGGCTTTAGTAGCAATATCAGGCATAGGAAATTTAGTAAACTGGGAGACAGTAAGTAGAAAATATCCAGTATCGAAAAGTTTAGTATAAAGTACAGTTTTAGGGAAAAAATCATTGATTTATATGAATGATAAATGACAATAACAGCCTACTATGTGCTTGCAACTACTCTAGGCACATTATAATTAACTCCTCTAGATCCCATGCGGTAGACACTGAACTACTACTATCTCCCTTTCACAGACAACGAAACTGTGAGACGCACAGTTCGGCCAACCTTACAAGCTAGTGAGCGGATAAGCCAGAATCAGAACTCAGGCAGTCTGGCCCCAGAGTCAGTGTAATCAGTAAACTACACTACAGCAATCACTAAGAAGTGAAGCTTGGTGAAGTACTTCTATCTCCTAGTCTCGTTTTGAATTAAATCCCTCTCAATATATTTAGATGGAATTAGTAACTAGTGACAAATCTAACTGAACACAAAGATGACTTTGTCAATGATTTAAAAATTGAAAAGTTAACTAGAAGTTGTGCCACATCGCTGTCACGTTGCACATCTGAGGGAAGCTCGGTCAGTTGGCCCACCCAGGCACAGCGAGGAAGCAACTCAAAATGTAGGTTACCTTCGGAAGGAAATGCTCTCCATAGCATCACCCTTCAAAATCCAAACCTAAACAACTATAGCACATTTCATATAAAATTATGGAAGGGAAGTATTCATCACAAATAAAAAAAATAGTAGAACTATTTAAAGAAACCACTTCTTACAAAACCCACATGGGACACAGAAAACTCATTCTGCATACTGCATGTGACAGCTTGAAATCAATACATAATGAGGAAAGGAATCACCCAGGGTGGACGGGATACCGACAAAGTTATTTCCAGCGGCAGAGAGTGAATCTGTAATAATCCTAACAAGGATATGTCGACAAATATGGAAAACAAAACAATGGCCTACAGACTAGAAATGTTCGATGTGCATCCCAATCTTCAAGCAAGGGGATGCCAGGCAGTGCGGGAACTCTAGAACCCGCGCTCTGACCGCCCACACAAGTAAAATGATATTCAAGGTGATGCACTAAAGGCTTCCAGCTTATGCGGAGCAAGAAATGCCAGACGGTCACGCTGGATTTAGAAAAGGAAGAGGCACTCAGCGCCTAATTGCAAGCATTTTCTGGATACTGCAACAGTCCAAAGAATTTCAGAAGATCAGTTTTAGGTTTTACAGATGGTTGCTGCTAGCATGGAAAGCTATGGGTTGCTCTGAAAGAAACGGGTGTGCCGTGGCACGTGTTGTCCCGAGGCTTAACTGGTATCGTGGACAGGAAGCCACTGTCAGGACAGAAGACTCTGAGGAGAAAGAATAGTTTCCTTCCGGCAAAGATGTCAGACAAGGGTGCATTTTATCTCCCTGTCTGTTTAATCTATACACAGAAGATACTACATGAAAAACGGGGCTAGACTTAGAGTAAGGAGTGAAAATCGTTGGAAGAAATGGCAATAACTTCAGATATGCAGAGGAAACATCTTCCTGGCAGACAGAGCAATGTCCTGAATGACTTCTGAGGAAAGTGAAAAAAGCAAGTGTCAAACAGGACTGCACTTGAAACAGCATCAACACCGAAATAACACACAACTCTTACACAGACAATCAAGACGCTGAAATTGTCAAAGACGTTGCCAACTTTGGTTCGCTCATCAATTCAAACAGAGCCTATAGCCAAGAAATCAAGAAAAAGCTGAGACTCAAAAGGGCAGCAATGGAAGAATTAGGAAAGGTCACCAAGAGCAAAGATGTGTCATTAGAGACTAGGGCAAAGATCATCCACACCCGTGTTCCCCATTACTACGTACAGATGTGAACGTTAGACAGTGAAGAAGGCTGATGGGAAAAAAATGATTCATCTGAAATACGGTGTTGGAGAACAGCTCTACAGACACCCTGGACCGCCGGAAAGATGAACAAGAGGGTCCTACAGCTAATTAGGCCAAACACAGAGCTAGAGGCAAACGTAACAACACTGAAGCTGTCCTACTTCAGGCGCATCATGAAAAGGCACGGTTCTTTAGAAAAGACAATGATGTTGGGAAAAACAAAGGTGACGGGAAAAGAGGAGGACCAACTATGAAATAGACTGACTCTATAGAAGAAGTTGCAAGCATCAGGACACAGGAGCTGAGCTGGGGTGCTGAGGACAGGGCATTGCGGACATCCCTCATTCACAGAGTCCCAGGGTGTTGGAGCCAACTCAACAGCTCATAACACACACATACGACAGTAGAGTTTAAGCTGAGCTCAGCTCCTATACCCCATGTGGGATTACGGTATAATTTTTGAAACTATTCTGACAAGAAAACATTACCTTTCTCATCATTTGTTGAGAAAGCCACCTAGAAGGCTTCTCTAAGTTTCAACACCCTGGCTGTTGATTATCCAGAACAGGAACTATAAAATTAATTTGTAGTGAGAGGACAGTAAAAACTGTAATAGTTACCTCCTGGCATTTTGCCCTTAGAAATAAAGCTCTCAGTATAAAATTTTTAGGTTCAAGAAAAAACATTGCTTATACTTGAAGATAAACCACTTTTCTGTCCTTAACCATCTGGACCTGAAGGAGTTTTTGAAGTCTGAATTTGTGGTCTGGATTTTAGGAAACATGGGCAAGGCCTTCGCATAATGAAAAGCTTACACGCAGTGCGCACAGTGTTTCTCTGTGTACCACCTTTCAGGTGGGCAAGGCGGTCAAACCTGAGTTTCTGGCTTCTGGGAAGTGGTACCCGGGGCCCCAGATTCTTCCCAGGCTTTGCTCACCATCGCCTTTCATAAGTGGAGAACTCACCACGATCCCAGAAAATGTCTAAGACTAACTTCTGGAAACCGTAGGATGTAGCACTGATTTGTTTTCTGTGATAAGAACTTAGAGAAAAGTCTTTCAACAACAAAATAACTTTTTAAAAAATAGTGCTTACCTTTGAATATTTCTGTAACTCAGCATCATCAGCAATTTGTGTGTCCAAAGTAGCAACCTACATTTACAAAAAAAAAAAAAAATCCAATATTTGTAAAAGCATACCTTTATTTTTTCCTACATTTCCTGAAAAAATCTGTTAAACCTTTATGTTCCATCTGACCTGCATTCTACCCTCTTTTCTATGTTTCTTAACTCTGTAACACATCATAAATTTTAGAGACTATTTGCTTTTCTGTTGTTGTTCTGCACAAAAATCTTTTTTCCTAAGTTATTCAAAAGTTGAATCAGGAGATGGAGAAATACATTTACATATGCTATTTTTAAAACTCCATGACCCCCCCAAATTTTAATATAATTCTCCATTATATTGAACCCATAAAAATTTCATTCTTTTGACAAAACCAAGAGTATGGTCATTTTTACTTTTAAATTCCAGGCTTATAACAAAGCTTGCAAGGTCAGTGAAGTCAGACAAGTGTGGAAAAACTGACGCGTCTGACTTTCCACAGCAAACTCAAACCATTTCCTGGGGAGAAATAGCTGGCAAGCACACAAACAGAAAGACCTGGACTGGTGGGAAGCTCGTGGAATACCTAAGCTTTTAATCCTGGCCTAAAACTATTGTTCAGAGCTCCAATGGTGGACATCCACAGAAATGAATGGCTTACAAGCAAAATACTTCACTGATGATTTGCATCTGTAAGTTGTTAATGAAATATGGTGCATCTGGAAGGAGGAGATAAATTAAACAAGGAGCCAACTAAAGCTTTTGAAAGTACTGCAGATAAGTAGATTCTGGAAGAAAATACAATGAAAAACACTGGAGTACATGCAAGCATGACTCCGATTCATCTTGCCTGGCCTCTACTTTGTGTTCCTCATTCCTCAGAACACGTCACAACCCTAATGAGTAACTGCCACGTTAAATTCCCAACTTTGAATTCTGTCTCCGCTTTCCAGCCCCTCTGTTATAACCTCTCCATGTAAGAAATGATAGTTGGAAGAGTAGTTCCAAGGAGGATAACATTTTAACAAAAAAGAGCCCATCGCAAAACTGGCCATTTATAAATACTGATCTATTTTGTAAATACTAATTACTTTGACAGCCTACTGACAAAACAGCATTCAAAATCCATGAAGTGAAGAAGCAGTGGTGCCTGAGGACTGACAGGCAAGTACAAAATTAGCAAGAACAGAGAGGATGGACTGTTTCGACTTATCTTAATGACACTGGAAAATTTCTGACAATAGATAGTGGTTATGTATATGCTGAAGCAAGAAGAGGAAAAAAATGATCTCCAAGCAGCCAACAAGTGCTAATGATAAACATATGTAAGAAAATGTGAATGACAATAGAAATTTAATAGAATATTTTATTGCTCATGCATTTAGTGAACACTGTAGAGGATTTTCTAAGCACAGCTTTCTGCTTTCATGTGGATTCCTATGAGGAAATGTAATCAATCCCGTACTCAATGAATCTAATAACAGGTGAAAGGAAGTCTAATGGACCACTGGCACTATAAACGTATACCTAACCTAAATCACTTCCTGTTCTCCCAAATACATTTGATAATCATTCTTTCATTTTTCTCATAAAACTGTAAGATTCTTTGTGAAACATAGAACTAATATCCACAGCCCTTTCAGTGTACAATAAAACAAACAGATCATAAACGCAGTCGTAAAAATGCCAGCAATTTTAAGCAGCTGAGACAGGTTTTAAATTTAAAGGCAAGACCTCTCTCTCCTAACATTTTTCCGCCTATTGTTGACTTAAACGGTTTTACCGTGAACTGAGGGTCTGCTAATTATGACTGAAGCTTGTGTGCAGTCCTTAATTGTTGTTATAGCTTAAAATGCTACAACCCAAATCAATTGACGGGGAAAAAAAGGCAGGAGGTAAAGATAAGGGCAGGCTGGCTACTCTTTGCCTCTCCAATTTCTTTAAATTGTAGTGTTAAGGGCTTGACATGAAATGAGACACGAGTGATTTTATTTGAAGATTTTTAACATACCATTACTTCATAATCAGGGCCTAGCAGGTTTTCCCATCTGGATTTCAGCTCATTTTCTGGAAAGTCAAGGGCTTTTCCTGCATTAAAAACAAAGCAAAACAAACAAACAAAAAACCACCATAAGAATGTTGAAGCTACTGCGAGTCAAACACACTTAACTACTTAATTCTTCAATAACGGCAGTTTCAGTAAGTAAAATGGAAATAAATAAGATAAAAATGCATTAACTTAGGACTACTAGGTAAAGCAAATCAGAGGTATCCTATAAGACTGATGTAAAAACCAGCATGACCAAATTATGAAGGGGCTTTCATTGTTACAGAAAACTGTAAGAGGAAGAGGAAATAATGAGTTTTAAATAAAACTTGAATTATATACAGTTTATAGGTAAACACCCTATAGTTTACAAGTAAAATGCATCTGGCTTTGCTTTATAATATCTTAGAACTAACAGGATTTAATGTAAATGTTAATTACTTCAAAGTAGTACCTTCCACTCATCCACGGGAAAAGTAAAAACTTATCAAGCTATCTTTACTATTAACTAGGCACATCAACACAATCCATTCAGACTCTTCACTTGGGTGGACATAAAGGCATGCCTAGTTTTAACTCAACCACTGAGTACATGAGATTTAACATAATAAAAAATTTGATTTTACTTTAATCTTTGTGGCTTCATTATATCTTTAAGATTTCCTTACTTGCTATCTATATTGCCTTGTGTGCACAGGTGAGAGAACTTTAAGGAGCTATGACAGATGATGTGACCTGCCTGTCTTCCACACGACCTCAGCCAGAAGCTCAGTATACAGTCTGTAGTCTGAGTAATGCCTACTAGGCAAAAGCCAAAGTACCAAGACTATAATTTCACCTTATATCTATAGTAGTGACAGATAATAAACAAACCTCCACCTTTTTTCTGTAAGTGAAGAAAAATTCTCTCAAATTTTGTCACAAGACCAGACAAGTTACCACCCACAACACAACCAATATAACGCTATGTCTAAAATCAAACATAACTTGCAGTTATCAGTTCTTTTAGTCTTCAGCACGGGCAGCTCATCTTGGATGCATATGATGCTTAATTATATAATACATAATAACTTAATAAACACATTAGATTTTAATACATAAAACTTAATGACATAATAATTAAGTAAAACAGGCTACGCTCAGACATCAGAGACTCAGACTACTAAACACTAAAGAATTTAACTTACTAGATTTACAAAAGAATATCCATGAAATAACTACATGCTAGATAACATTTCAGGGATAACTAACCAAAGACCCCATTAAAAAGCAAATACCACTCATGTGGGCTCTGCATCTTTGTGCCTCCTCCTGCTAACACTTCCCTAAGAAATCACATTAAAGGGTTCTATCATCCTGCCTGTTAAACCTCCTCCAGACGGCAGTTTCTTACTTGGTAAACTAATCTGAACAAAATTTGCAAGGTCTTGGTTGGAATGTAAGCTTAAAAATATAGTATTTAAAGGTGATATTTCATAGGCATGTATAAAATAATGTTGCCATTTCCCTTTCCATTGTTTTGGCTGGATTTTCCCTTTCAGTCATACAAGGAAAGCACAGACAACTGTGAGTTGTAAAGTACAGCACAAAATCTAGGTAACAGAGGAAGGAGATTAGTTTTCAGTAGCTCAATAGTAAGGCCTGGGCTACAGAAAATGATCACATAAAATGATAAAAAAATAGCATGATGATCTGAAATTATTATTTCAATGGCAATGAAAGGGAGCAGAGTATACCACCCCAAAACATGCCACTTTGGCATGCAGGTTGTTTTGAGCTGAAGGCAATCAAGACCCCACAAACTTAAAAAAAAAAAAAAAGGCCTTACCTTTCCCTTAACTACCTAAAAGAATTTAGAGAGGGGGCTTGGCTCAGAAGAACTATTATCAGAGAAAACACTTTTTTTTTTTAATCTATAAGACCTATCTACACGGCAAGACAAGCTTCTGATTACTGAGCATCTGCTCTTGTTATGGTCCTGTGAATTATCTCCTCCCCTCGTAGCTCCGAGTGGCATAAAGCCTCAAGAAGAAAGGAAAAGAGCTAACTTCATAGCTATTAGAGTATTTTGGTCTTACTCGAGTTGAAGTTATACATACTCATGAAGAAAAACATAGTAAGAAGGATCTACAAAGAGAAGATAAACTATTTCTAAAAGTATTTCTAACTTCAGAATGTATCGGATTTTCACCTGATAGTTCACTGCCAGTCTCTCCGGGTTCACTTGAACCTAAGCAGCACAGACTAACTGCAGTCTGCTTGCGTCGAAAAGAACAAGGTCAATTTCCAAATCACAGGAAAAATTTAAACCTGAGTAAGGGGTTATTCCTTCCTTCAGGCCATTCTTTCCTGAGAGAAGACAATGAAAGCCAAAAGCCAAAATTTCTGCGGAACATGAGTGGTATTAAGTATTCCATTTCATTCAACCGGCAAGGCTTTCCCGGGCACTCTGTGCAGGAGACCGGGAGACTGTTGTTACTCTGTATGTTTGCAGGACACAGTCAACTACAGTAGCTGAGGTGTCAAAGTACAAAGTAAAAGAACAAAGTTGCATACCAATTAAAAAGAAGAGTAAAAGACAAATATATATGGCTCCGCAGTGACTTGATGAAACATACAAAATGCACACATTATTAATTTTTATGATGAAAAGGAAATACTGCTATGCATATTACAGATAGCTATATATCTATAGCTATATCAATAATGTGCAAGCTAATGTATGCAGTAATTAAAAATGCTGACAATATTAAAAAATAACCATCACGTACTACTAAAAATGCATTCAAAATAAATATAATCAAAGATCAAACAACAATATACTTGGTTCCCCAATGCCACAAGTGTTAAGATTCTGACTTTAAGAATATCCTATTTTATATCACCAAAATGGCTCTAAAACTCCTCCCATTATATTAACTATAAAGAGAGAAAATGGTCAACAAATGATAAAGTCAAAATACTTAGCTTTGAATCGAATGCTTGTGCCTACCCAGTTTTCCTAAGGCTTGTGTGTTGTCATTTTTTAGATTATCCATTTTTTCTTCCATTTCCTCATCTTCACCACCCAAATTAGTTTCTACTTCCAGTGCTCCAGTTGGCAAGAGGGCTGGTGTTTTGGGTGGTTCTACAGCAGCTCCTACAATAAGAATTGCACACTTGAATCACCAGCAGCTAAAGACCATATTTAAGTGAGCTTATTCTACTCCTGTTCTACTGGTTAAAAACCTCATTACAAACACCGTAACTTATATGTGTGATTCCCTTCTTTAAAATCTCAACTGTAATAAATAACCAATGAATTCCTTTAAAACATAAATATGTTGCTCTGGCCAGTATGGCTCAGTTGGTTGGAGTATCATCCCATAAACTGAAAGGTCACTGGTTTGATTCACGGTTGAGGCACATGCCAGGGTTGTGGGTTTTGTCCCCAGTCAGGGCATGTAGGAGAAGGCAACCAGTAGATGTTTCTCTCTTGCATCAGTGTTTCTCTCCCTTTCTTTCTCCCTCCCTTTCACTCTCTAAAAATCAATAAACATGTCCTTAGATGAGGGTAATACATACATACATACATAACTGCCTTGGCAGTATTGAAAAGAATAAGGAACTAGGCAGTGGGAAGACATATGCAAGGTCAAGTCAATGACAAGGCAGGAGTAGATGCTTTTCCATATGGCTTTGGAGAAGAACAGGAGCACTGGTGACTTAGGCTCCTGCTGTTGTGGTGGGCAGAAAACAAGACCTGCAGAACAAGCTGGTCCCACTGTCCTGGGCTCTCTGAGGGTCTGGTATGACATCATCATGAATATAACAAACAATGTACACAGGTAAATTGGAAGGGACCTGGAGAGCATTGCCCTGGTTGCAGAGACTCCTCCCTTAGCTAAGTACAGTAACAGGATATCCAAAGCTTTCGATCTCAAACATTCAAGTCACAATGTATCTTAAACACACACAAAAAATTAAACAAGAGTCATTTCAAATTATTTTTTAAATAATCACGAATCACTCATAAAAAGTATTCTTACAAATAATATTTAACCTGAATCTATGTAAAGCTTTAGATTTACCTTTCAGGAAACAGTGTGCAGATAAACAAGTTAAATGATACCACAAAGAAACTATTGAATTCAGAATGTAGCATTCTAGGGGCAAAGGAACTAATGTGTTCGAAAGTCTATGCCCTGGGTAGGGGTGGGGGATACTTCTTAATTAAGAAACCAAAGAAACATAACACATGCAGTGAGTGCGATGCATTATTAGATCTTGATTTTATGGGGCTGGGGGGCGGGCGGAGGGAGCAAGAGGAGAAGCTACAAAAGACATTTGCGGCAACTTAAGTATGTGTTGGGTATTTGACATTAGGGAATTACTATTAATTTTCTTTGATATGATAATGACATTATGTTTATCTAAGAAAACAGCCTTCGCTTCAAAGCTGTATACTGAAGTACGTAGGACCAAAGTGTCATAACGTCTACGACTCACTCTAAAATGGATCAGGGGAAAAAAAAAACATAAAGAGAGGAAGCAAATATGGTAAAATGAAAGCTGCTGAATCTAAATCATGGGCATTTGGTATATTATTTTTCATTTTTTTTGTATGTTTGAAATTTTTTATAATAAATGGTTGGAAAGGATAACCAGTTAAAAGCTCCTTCTGATCTTCACATGAGACTTTAAATCATGCATAGGATTTTTTAGATCATCAATCCACTGAAACACACTAAACACACAGCCCAATGCCAGCAAAAGAAATGCCAGTCGTGGGGAATAACAGTTACATGCCCAAGTTTACAGTACAAGCAGTGCAATGATGTGATTCTGGGCTACAAAACAAAGTAGGTTGAGTTACCAGCCGCCATTATCTAAAAGATAAATCATAAGTAAGGACACGAAATGATAATAGTAGTGGTAACAATATAATAATAGGAAGGTACTGTGCCAGAACTAGAAGCCGTGCGGTTTGTTCCAGTAGGACAGACTGCAGTGCCATGTGGAAGGCACACCGAGGGGTGTCACATGGGCCAGGCGGCAAAGGCATACCCACACAGCCTTATGTAGTGGCCACACAAAAACAAGCAATCACAGTGGAGGGTCAGATGCTACCGTGAGTGCTCTTCGAAGGGTGCTAGGGAAACAAACGAGAAGGTCACCCAAACCTTGGAGGGAGAGGTAAGATTTAGAGTCAAAACTTACCCCAGTCCGAATTTAAAATGTAGGCATGCCCAGTAAAGAATCACTAATTTGCAGATGACATACTTCATTTGATATAACAGACTAAAGCCCAACGCTCTCTCAGAGCTATTAAAACCATTATATTGATATAAATATTTATGTACAACTTTTAAGGTCAGTGTAGCATTTGTACAATTTGTACTATTTAGGCAATTTTAAATTTCATAAGAACAATGCAGTTGATAGGGCATCTGTCTTTGAGAGCCAAAATTTCCACTATCATGTAAAACTTGAAAAGTTCCAATTTAATACAAATCAATAGCTGTTGAAAGCAAAGGCTTCCAGGCTTATTACATCTTCAGAGGAAAGGAAAAAAAAAACGTATTTATCTTCTGATAAATTCTAATGGAATTATTTCTTACTCACTAGTTTTATAACTAGTCATTCATTTTAAATTGAATATGTGTCCCCATGATTGTCGAATTTTGATCTACACATTTATAAGCTGATAATTAAGTGGAACCTAAGCAACAAAACAAACAAATGAGCAAAACAGAACCAGAGACTTGGAAATAAAGAACAAACTGACAGTGACCAGAGGGTAGTTGGGAAGTGGGTAATGGGGGGGAAAGAAGGGGAAGGGGCAAGCCAAGGAACATGAACAGAGGACTCATAGGCACGGACTTTGGGTGGGGGATTGACTATGGGAGTGGGGGGGGATGGGGCAGGGGACAGCAATGGGAAAAAAGGCAGGACAACTGTAACTGATCAACAATTAAAATTAAAATTAAAAACAAAATTAAAAATAAAATAAAATAATGTATGTTAATTAAAAATTGACATGCATACAATGTTTTTGCTCCATAATGAAAATTTACTGTTCATGTAATCAAAATAACAACATATATTATTCTACGAATAAAAATGTTCTTGATGGAAATTCAGGTTTTATTTTCTCTTGCTATACTTCAAAATGTAAATCAAGAGACATTAGAATCAAATATATCACTGGAAGTAAATGAAACCTGAAGTCTGCAAAATGTCAAAGCATTAGACAAACGAGAGCTCCTGAACTAAAGGTGTCAAAGCTTTATTACTCAAACGTAAGTAATAAATGAAATTTGGAAGCTTTCTGGGAAAATGATTTCCATAACCATTTAGAGAAGCTCTCTGAGCTCGATGTGAGTCAGGGTTCATGTTCTAACATTTGGGCTGGCACATTAGAGTAGGCAAAGGAAGCTCTTCTTCAGTGCACGGATGAGCCGATTCATTTCTCCATCATTGCATGACACGAGGTGGGCAGTCTTTCCTTCCCAGACTCACAGAGTAACTTCCATCAATTAGCTACTCTTCCAAATCCAGACTACATGGTGGGCAGAGGGACCGTGGGATCCATTACCTCCATCTGAGGGCTGTTCCACAAGTGGGGGCTGTTCCACAAGTGAGGAAGCTGGTGGGGGTGTCCTCCTTCGAACCAGGGTTAAGTGCACCACTTGCCCTGCGTTGCGTAATACTTCGACAACATCCTGGTTGGCAAAACCTTGAATATTCACACCATCAACCTAAAACACATTAAGACAGGTTCCAAGTCAGCTACTACTTTAAATTCTGCCAAGGCAGAATCAAATTAGGCAATTCATTTTATCCTGAAAATAATTTGTACTAGACCTAAGGAAGTTTTTGAATAATGAGAAGTTAGTGGTAAAATATGTGGGCAAACTTCCTGAGACAGTAGAAAGCAAATTCAAGCATGTACTCCTAAGTCACACATTTTAACTTACAGCCTGAGAGGCAAAAAATCTAATTTTCTGATGCTCTTCAAAATTCCAGGTGGATAACCAGTTGTCACACATAGTTCTCAAGGTGCATTAATAGAAGCCATTATTATCAAAATTGAAAGGGGTGCAATACCTCATCCCTCTACCCTATCAATATGTGATATTTTCCCGAAGAAATACACTGACCTCTCTCCATTAGGTCCTTTTTTTACATATTTTAAAAATTTACTGATTTGGGGGAGAGAGAGAGAGAGAAACATTAATTTGTTGTTCAACTTATTCATGCATTCATTGGTTGATTCGTGTATGTGCCCGACAACGTTGGCATATAGGGACAATGCTCTAACCAACTAGCTACCCGGCCAGGGTCTTCCATTAAGTCTTCCAGCATTCTGAAAAAGTATGCGCAAGAAAGGTATTTACTAATCTAAGTCAAGTCAAATTGTACATTTCTGAAGTCCATTGGGACAAAAAGACCTCCTCTCTCAATCTTCTTCAAGCTAGACACATCATTGCTTTTGTTTTCCCCATAAGTATTTTCTCCAGTGTCCGCTGTTATTGCTGGTCTCTGAACCCAGCAAATCACAAGACAATTCCTAAACCCAGTAATGTAAAAGCCAAGAGTCACGAAACACGCTTCCCGAGATAGTCTTGAAAGACAAAGACTCAGTCCTGGCTGGTGTGGCTCAGTGGATTGAGCCTGTGAACAATGGTTGGATTCCCAGTCAGGGCACATGCCCTGCCTGTGGGCCCGGTCCCCCCACTGATGTTTCTCTCCTTCTCTTTCTCCCTCCCTCCCTCTCTCTCTGGAAATAAATAAATAAAATCTTTAAAAAAAGAAAGGCAAAGACTCAAATTACACAAACAAAATTTTATTTCATGTAAACCACTAAATTAAATGTGTGTATATTTGTGTCTACGCTTAAAATTATTATGAAAATAAACTATAAATTTAATTTTCTACTAAATGGAGGAAAGACTAATCTGAATTGATAAAAGGTAATTGTTATATTATCAAATATATAAAACATCTCAATTTTGTATATAGTCATTACTGTTAGAAAAACTATTCTCACAAAAAAATAAAAAGATCTAATAAATGGCCTATTAATTTTATAAATGGGTGACTTTAAAGAACATGAAGAGGTGCCTGAAAAGTGTTTTCTAGAAGAATGCTAGAGCACCTTTCAAATATGTGTCTGTATATTAAAATATATTTATATATGTAATTTTTCCCTACAAATATAGTTAGTCATTCCTTTCTTCACAGACAGTAAAAAAAAAGCAAATTAAAATTAGGACCATAAAAGTCGAAATTAATGAGATTTCAGTGTACTAACAAATTTAATTTTTTAAAATATTATGAGACTATATTAAGCCATTCCCCTCTCACACATAATAAAGATAACTTTTTTCCCTAACTTGTTTCAATTCTGAAACTGAAGGCAGTTAGTTACTTACAGCAACTATTTGGTCATTCACTTGAATCTGTCCACTGTGGTAGGCAGCACTGCCAGGTATCACACTCTTCACATAAATCCCTGAAGCCTCTCCTAAGGGGCACAGAACGTGGGAAAAGGAAGAAAGCTCTAATTACTCCTTGATTGCAAAATTCGTATTAAGAGGTTAATTAGCTAAAGGGGCTGACTGGAGGCTTGATAAAAACTATTTTGAACACAAGCAGAGAAACTGATGGATTATTTCAAACTGTCACCGGCGCAAGTGACCTGAATTTGAAATGATCTGACTGATGACTCTTTCTGGGAAAATAATAGCAATGGAAGCTCGATGAAATGCACTCTGATACAAGCCGGATTCCAAAGAGCCCAGACGAAGTCTCACCCTCTTCTCTTGGTCTGTCACACTTCTCCCCATCGACTTGGCATAGCTCTCATCATTTTTCACCGGCACTATGAGAAGAGTCTCCTAACAGGTCTTCCTGACTATATGCAGTTCACTGTTCATGCTAGTTTCCCCCAAAACAGGAAAAAAAGAGGTACACACAGACTTAAAAATCTAGAATAATCCCAGCAACATGAAATGATCCTTGTATTATAAAACAAAACATTTAAACAGAAAAATGGCCATATAAAAATCACAACTATATAAAAAATATGCATGCCTATAGGCAAAAGGAAAATTGAAAAATGAAAAACTGTAGCTCTGGATGACTTTATATTTTTATTTTTTAGTATCAAATAAATTTAAAAATACTGTCTGCAGAAGAAAAGTAAACACAATGGATTTTCATCACCTACATAAAAAAAGTAAATTTCATAAAGTCACATTCAAGGACCTCCACAATCTGCCCCAAACTAATACTTTTTAAAAAAAATTTTACTTCATCCCTCCAACACGACAAAACTCCAGACACATGAGGCTCTTGACACTCCACCAAAACAAGTATTTTCTTGATTTCAGACCTTTTCTCATTTCATTTTTTCCTTCCTGCCAACCTCACCCCTGTATCAAGCCCTTTTCCTTGTCCATGCCCAGCATGAATGTCCTTCTTTATAAATCCCCCATTGCCCTCTGTCACACTGACTCTTATCCACTGTGGTAGTTTGCTTCCATCTCTGCTAAGACACGTATTTCAGTTATCCTTGAGCAATTAAGTTATTTACATGTTTCTCTCCCTGAAATATTCATTATTCCACATCCTCCAAAACTAACCAAAGTAACTGCTCAAAAGTTCCAATGAATGAAATAAAGAGAATTATTTTGAAAGAGTACATGTTAAAAACCTTACTGAGTTTTACAATGTTCTAGTTTTGGCATTCACCCCCCTCCCAATCCCAAAAACTTCTTTTGAGGGTAAAGAAGTAAAACGATTTTTTTCTTTATTCAGTAACATAAGCATTACATTTTATCAATTTTCTATCTTTCGCTTTCATTTTACTCTGAATGTATATTGTGAAGATTAAAAGGGCACCTTGAAAACTTCATATAATAAAGGTTCATAAGTCAATACATTTAGGAACTAAGCCATGATTTCTCTAACCAGATAACATATTAAGAGCTATTGATATTGTTTTTTTGCAACATATTTATACAAGCCATACTGAGCTCTCTTGGAACTCATTTAAATTCTGAACCTAAAAAAGGTGGCACTTAGAAAAAGCTAGTTTTGAAAATAGTTCTTTCATTAGGCTAAAATAGTACAAGGTGGCCTGACATGAATTTCATTCAGGACTTTGAATACATTAACACTTTTAATCTTTCCACCTGCTCTAAGTAGTCAAAATAATAATTAAAACAAAATTAACCCTCTAATCTTGCTATTTTCTAAAAACACTAGAACATTTCATAACTCTCAACTTTCATGTTATTAGCAAATATCTATGAAAGGTTTATTTTTCCTTACTCTGATGATTTTCTTATAATAACAGAGTAACTCTTACAGTGAAAGCTACCAAAGCTTTACATGGAGGAGCTGAGAGAGAATTATTATTCAGAGACACCTGAGCCATGTACTTATTCTTACAACGTATGTCCTTTATATGAAAGGAAAATAACTCTAATTAAAGTATTTGTTTCATCTTTTGTTTTGGTACTTAAATACAACAGTAATACTTTTTGACATTCATAATATGAAATATATGCAAGGATCATTTTACTTTACTACATGTAAAATGTTATAATATGTAAAAGTCACACTATTCAAAATATGTCTCTCTTAGAAATAAGAGGATATACAATTCAAATGCTACACACTGAATTGGATAATTAAATTCTGTTGTTAATGACTATTGAGGCAGCTATTGAGATAAAACTGTGTGATATTGATAAGATATTTGGTTTTTATCCACAGTTCCTGGCTCACAGGTCCCAAAACCCTTGGAATTTCCTAAGTGTTGAGAGTGGTAAGTCTTTTTTGTTACCTTAATGAGGTGACTTTGGGAAAGCACCTTCAGCTGGGGGCTGGTTGCCAGAGGAACCAACCCTGTGATTAGAGGTTTGGAACTTTCAGTCCCAAGGTAATAGAGGAAAGGGATTTTTAAGGGGAAAGGGGAAAGATAAGTCTAATTGCCAATGGCCAGTGATTTTGTCAATCCTGGCAATGTGATGAGGCCTCCATAAAAACCCAGGAGGTCAGCTCTGTTGGTTCTTTTTCAGGGAGTTTTCCCACTGGGGAAACAGAACACTTCCAGGTGCAACCACGCTGGGCCTCACGCTCCAAGAGGACAGGACTACCTTCTCTCAGAACTTCACCTTGTGTACTTTTTAATCTGGCTTTGGATGGTATGTTTTAATATCCTTGGTAACAAATCAATCATCTAGTGAGTAAACAGGTTTTCCTTAGTTCTGTGAGCCATTCTAGCTAACTAATCGAACCCAAAGAGGGGGTCATGGGAACATCTGACTTATAGCCAGTCAGTAGAGAAGTACATATAGAAGCCTAGGCGTGCAACTGACATCTGAAGGAGAGTGTGGTTTCTTGGGACTGAATGTGATTCTATCCTCGAGTAGAAAATGCCAGAACTGAGTTGAATTCTCAGGCACCCTGCTGGCATCTGAGAATTGCTTGTTGAAAGTGGGTCTGGGAGCCTTTTTTAAACTGTGCTCCTTTCATTATTGAAAATTAACTGGTTTCTACTATAGATTCATGGTTTTATTATTCAATGTTTATATTAAAATCCGCAGACACTTAATTTCACTGTCTAGAAACCTTAATATCCTTTACAACTATTTCCAAATGTAAAATAGAAATGGTTCACTTACCTGTATGAGCAGTTCCAACATAGCCAACAATTCTAATCCCAAGACTCTGTCCATCATTTTTAATGAGTTCAACATTGTAAGTTTCATAAAGACTAGAATTGTCCTAAGAAGAAGAATAATTTTAATTATACATAATGTTTAGTTACATTACTGTACGTATGCAGTAAATTTGTGCATGGTTCGTCAAGTATTTCTTAGTACCTATGGCAGGCAGAACTTTAAGATGGTCCCCATGACTTAAAATCCTAGTGCTAGTCCTGTATTCGTCACATTACATGGCAAAGTGGAGAGTATCCAGGTGAGCCTGATCTAATCAAGCACCCTTCAAAAGCAGAGTTTTCACCTGTTGGTGGCAGAAAAAGATCTGACTTACGGACTTGTGGTTTGAAGATGAAGTGGGTCATGTGAGAAGGAATGCAGTGGTCCTTAAAGAGCTGAAAGATGTCCTTAGCTGCTGATGGCCAGCAAAGAGAGACTTCAGTCTTACAACTGCAAAGACCTACACTGTGTTAAGGTTCTAAATGAGTTTGGAAATAGATTATCCCAGAGCATCCATATTTGGAGCCAGCGCGGCCACACCTTGATTTTGGCCTTGTAAGAATCTATGGAAACAGCCAGGACGTGCCCACCCAGATGTCTGAACTACAGAACTGTGAACTAACAAAGGGTATTGTTTCAAGCCACTAAGTTTGTGGTAATTTGTTACACAACAATAGAAAATCAATACAGCCACTTGGAAAAACTCAGCATTAATTTCTATCTGAAAGAATTAAATGTAAAGAAAAATGTAGAAACAAATGATAACATTAATTATTGTAATAATCACTGTAAGCAAAAAATACTGACCTAAAACTATTTTCATTACTTGTCTTCTAATGTAAGATATTTCTATAAAAAAGTAAAGTATCTAAAACCATAATGCCTTGCTCTCAGTTCAAAGCAGTAACAGTTGAAAGTAAACATTGATGGCATCAAATTGTCACTTACAGCATAGCTACTCTGGTCCCTCACGACACAGGCAAACAACTTTACAGAAAACACCAAATGGCCCTGCAAAGGAAAGGTGGCTTCGCAGCCTTCTCACCATAATCACTCCTCTTTTCTTTTCTCTCCTCCTAGCCCCTCCTTTTAAAAAAACATTTCTTTCCTTTTACCTTATTGTCTCTTGATTCAAAGCCTATGAGATAATCGGAAAGTGCTTGGAATGAACCAGGAACAGGAGAATTCCAATCCCAGCTCTGCCATCTACTCTTTATATAACTTTTAACAAGTTACATGGACTTCAGTTTCCTCATCTTTGAATGGATGGTATGACCTATCTTTTACAATTCTTGGGAGGAATTCAGGTGACCTGAACAATTCCAGGTGCTTGATAAGAATTAATTATAATATTATTATATAACTATAATGTTACATAGTTATACCATTATAGTTATACTATTATATAACTGTATTAATCATAATAAATATTATTAATGTCTCTTCCCTTTGGCCAATTTGTTCCTCTCATACATGACTTATGACTTGATTGGTTTTTACAGTTTCTGCTCCACCACCTGGATGTCTCCTTACCAATCTTCTCCTGCCTCCCCTCTGGTTACTGTCAGATTGTTCTTAATTTCAATGTCTCTGGTTATATTTTGTTTGCTTGTTTTGTTGATTAGGTTCCACTTAAAGGTGAGATCATATGGTATCTGTCCCTCACTGCCTAGCTTATTTCACTTAGCATAATGCTCTCCAGTTCCATCCACGCTGTCGTAAAGAGTAGGAGCTCCTTCTTTCTTTCTGCTGCGTAGTATTCCATTGTGTAAATGTACCATAGTTTTTTGATCCACTCATTTACTGATGGGCAATTAGGTTGCTTCCAGCACTTGGCTATTATAAATTGTGCTGCTATGAACATTGGGGTGGGTGCACAGGTTCTTTTGGATCGGTGTTTCAGGGTTCTTAGGATATAATCCCAGCAGTGGAATTGCTGGTTAAAAGGGGGGAGTGGTAGAAGGTAAATGTAGACAACTGTACTTGAACAACAATAAAATAGTTAAAAAAAAAAGAAATGGCAAGAATTATTATTCTCCAATTTACAGATGAGTAACTGAGGCTCAGACAGAAAGAATGACTTAACCCTGAGAGACAGCAGAAAATAAAATCAAATTTGTCTAATGTCTTTAAATTAGGTTCTTCTGCTGCTTCACTGTTGGACGCTGAGACACAACTCACACTCATGTGGCATTTCAAGTTGAAGACAAGGTTTCTAATCTTATGGTGTACCACACCCAATATTTAAGATGAAAGGAGAATTTGTGTACTCACAGAACTAGGGCTCCTGCTAGGCATAGCAGGCAGGGCAACAGGTAAGGCTGTAGGGGTCGGAGGGGTTACAGATATTTCATCAATTGGGTCTCTTGCAACTAGCATCCTGACTGAATTCCCGCAGTTCCTCAGCACTTGTGCAACTTGCTCACTGGACATTCCCTGCACATTTGTGCCACCAATCTTCAAGATGTGGTCCCCTGTCTGGAGTCTTCCATCCTTAAATCCAAGAAAAAAAATTTATTCTGAGAAATCAATGATAAAACTTCACTAGTAAATAACAATTTATCAGACTTTGAGTTGTGGCAAAATGGCTGGCAGAGAAGCCATCTAAAAATGTAATATTTTAAATGATGGTTGAATTGGCAACAAAGAAAGGAAATCCTTGCCAAAAAAAAAAAAAAAAAAGGGTTGCGGGGGGAAGATATGGGGTGGAGGAGAGTTCAAAAGGAGAAAAGTAACAAGAATTCTAAAACAGGCATTTCCTTGAGGGTGTCACTTCATGCCTAATGGCCAACATCCAGGGAATTAATAGCCACATATACAAGGAAGAGATCAGAAAGCCCTTGGCATCAAGAAGGAAAGGAGGTCAGCTCAGAAGCCTCCAGCACAAAGCCAGAAACTCTGAAGCCCAACAAGCTCAGTGGCTCATTTGAGGAACAGCAAGATGTCAGTGTGGATGGAAGAGAATAGGCAAAGAGGACAGCAGTCAAATAAGAGATGAGAGCATTAATGGGGTCGGCAGTGTAGACCATCTGCTCCAAATGAGTAGAAAGGGAAGTCATTGGAGTGTTTTGAGCAGAGGAGTGACATTATATGACTTAGTTTTAGCAACATCGCTCAAGCCTCTGTGCTGAAAAATAAAACTATAGGAGGAAACAAGAGAAATAGAGATACCAGTTAGTAAAGCAATAATCTAGAAAGAGATAACAATACCTTGGCCTAGGTTAGCAGTTGGGGTGTTGAGAAGTGAGATTCTAGATGTATTTTTAATAAATTGTCAACAGGCTCCCCTGAGCCTATAGTGTGAGGTATGAGGGGGAAAAAGGCATCAAAACTCTAAGTTTTCAGCCTGAGCAACTGAAAAGATAGAGTTGCTATTAATTGAGATAAAGAGCCCCACAGAAGAACAGACGGGTGGGAACAGAAATCAGTTCATCTTTAGAGATGTCCAGTCTGAGATGCCTATCAGACACATAATATCAGATATGCAAATCTGGAGTTCTGGAGAGATATGGAAATTATATATTCAAATTTGGGAGCATTAACATATAGAAGGTACTTAAAGTTATGATTCTGGATGAGTATAAAGAAGAGATATGTAATATTCTATTTCCTAAGCTGGTGATATGTATATGGGTGATTATTACTATTATTATTGTTATTATTTAAGATGTTCTATAAAACTGAGTGATATGTACATTGGTGATTATTATTATTTAAAATGTTCACAGACATTACACATACTTTTATATGTATGTACATTTCACACATAGAAAAGTTTAAAACATAATTTATCAAAAAGTGTATCAGTTCCGAATGTTTATCATTTCCATTCCACCTTCATTTGTGAAAATTTTGAAACAGCTTATCTATCTGCATTTTCACTAACTTTGTTTCATCAGAATTTCTGAATATCCCTTTACCATATATTAAAAATACTAAAATGCAAACATAGCAGGTTACAAAACATTATACCTGCGGAGCACTGTACAGGTTAGAAGTCACTTTTCATACATCATTTCACTCAGGGTGGGACAACTTCAAAATGAGAACACTGAGATTCAAAAAAGTTGACAGACTTGATCAAGGTTACAAAACCGAGAGGGGACAGAACCAAAGTTCAACCCGAGCCGTCCCCCTGAAGACCTGCTCTCATCCAGTCATTTGTCTTCTACTTGGGTATCTCCAGGGTAACGTTAGTTGCTATTAGTTTTCCTGTTCTCCAAGAAATTGCCTATCACTGTCAAAGAGCTTAAATAAAATGAAGATGAAAAAATAAATATTTTGCAACTGAGAGAGGAAGACAGCCTGAAAATAGAACAACAATCGCTGGGCTGGGCTAGCACAGCCCGAGGCTTCCTATTCCTGCCACCAGGAGGCACCATCTGTAAGTTGTAGATGAAATTCAGGGAAAAAAGTTTTTAAAAATGTCTACTTTCCATCCTCCCTTTTCTCCAATTTTGCAGAAGTCTGAGTGAAGAAAGAAAGGTGTTAGAGCGAAATAATGAATAGAGAGCTACGTTGTGAACTCTGCTGAAGGAGCTAGATGCAACTAGAAGTGGAAAGGAGTGGGAAACAGAAATTTAATGCAGTTCAGAAACCTTTGGACAGACTTAGAGGAAAGAAACAGATGCAAGGAGGAAATTATTATGGAAAAAGGAATAAATATTTGCTGGAATTCTACTTTACACACCAATAATATGATATTCTATTATTACCAATGCCACAAACTTGAAATAAAACTACTTAAAAACAGTCAGTGGTCATAACGAAAAATAAGGGTAAAACTGCTTCTGTGAATCAAACCATCCTTGAACAGAATCAAAGCATGACCAAAAAATAAGTAATATGTCAAATAATTCCTTTCATACGTGGCTTGGCCAAAGAAGAGCATTTTCATCCTAAGTATATAGTTAGTCACTTCCTAGACACTATTTTTTTTCCTATTTAACTCAACTCAATTTAAAATGATGTACGTAATTTGCATCTGTCACTGAAAGTCAAACATTTTCTTTTTCCAGAAAAACAGGTGTTCTAGGGTATTTGTAAGTGTAAAAACAATCATTAGTCAGATTGATAGGAAAGACACCAAAATGACAGCTACCTAGTTTATGTCCCGCAGCCCCAAACACTGCATTCTATTGATATCTTCTGATCGACATTCTCCTTCCATACCTGTCTTCTGTGCAAGGAAACTAAAAAGCAATATAGTCCTTTTTGTTTTTTCACAGAAGTTATAAATCAAGATAACCAATAAATTGCTATGCCAAGATTCAGACAGTGTGTGCTAATCAAACATCTCACAATAAAATTTATTAACCCATAGATTTTTCAAAAGAGAAAAAACATGCATATATGCAAAGATAGTATGGAAGGTGGAAAAATTGAAACAGCTGATATAACAGGGTCCCACACTATTACCGTGAAAGCACTAACAGTACCACTTACAATTTTTTAATTGATTGATTGATTGATTTTACAGAGAGGAAGGGGAGAGAGAGAGAGAGAGAGAAACATCAATTTGTTGTTCCACATGCATTCATTGGTTGATTCTTGTGCCCTGACCAGGGGTCAAACCCACAACCTCAGTATATTGGGGTGATGCTCTAACCAACTGAGTGGCCACGCCAGGGCACACTTACAATTTTTTTAAAGATAAATATTTTAATACAAATTAGCAGTTATTGGTCAAAAATATATGTATACATTATTTTCAGTTTAAGTTCTCCGATCAGCTAATGTTATGGAAAATATAAATTCAAAAATATTTGAAAACCTAAAGGAACTCAAGCCTGAGGTACAAAATAAAGAAATCAAATTTATTTCTTCAAAACTAAAAAATAGCACCAAATACTTCCATAACTCAGAAGATAAAATCATTACTACTTTTGACTCAAGGCCAAGTCTATCACTGGTCTTTAATCAAAAGGAAAAAAATAAGGCAATATGTCATTGACAGGAAGTAGTGACTTTATAAAATAAAATAAACACTCTTTCTCCCAAGGAATTAAAAGAAGTTACCAAATCTAAGTATCTTTCTTTTCCTAGTGAAATTCCCTGAGACTTCATCAACTGATTTTTAAGGATAAGGAAAATAGCTGTTTATAGACTCACTCAAAGCAAAACTGCTGGGGAATAACCAGCTGTTTAATGGCCTCACGCTGGCCTTTGCTCACTCAAGACTGAAAATTCCTCACAGTTCACACCCACTGTCCAAATTCTTGCTTGGTTCCATTCCTTCCTAGTATTAAAGGTTACTGGATAGTTATTATGACTCACATTATAAGTGCCTCAGACCAAAGAGTGAATAATTCAGGACAACTTTTAAATAGGCTGAGTTGTAAAAGTCCCCTTCTGGAGACAATGGGGTAACTCAGTGTCCCTGATTTGCCTAGAATTACTCCAGACCACATGAAACAGATTTCTGCAAAAACAAAGTTGTTTTACACTGCCCACTATCATTTCTTTTTTTAAAGAAAAACATATAGCTGCTGAAAATTTTTTTAATTTTTGCCATCACTGAACAGAATTCTCAAAAGACGCAGGCGTCAGGTCCTGTGAATTCCTGAGTGTTTGAGGGCTGCAGGTAGTAGTTATGTCTCGCAGCTCCTCTTACGTGACACCCTTTAATTTCTTTATCCATGGAATTGGTGCTTATTATTGATACGTCTACTCATTGGTCATATTGGTTAGATCCCAATAAATGTTTCTAAAAAGCTCATATAAATCAATATTTTCCCATTTCATTTCCTTTATAATATTCGAGGCCGCAGACAGAAGGCCAGGTCAGGGCTTTGGAGTCAGACATACCCAAGTTCCATCCTGGCTCTGCTCTGATCAAGCTGTATGGTCAAAGGTCAGTTAACTTATCCTACCTAAATCTCCCTCTTAAACACATTTTCAACTCCCTCTAAAACAAAATGGGAATGAATCCTTTCTCACAGAGTTGTGAGCAATAAATTCAATACTGTACGTAAAATCTTTAGCTTTGTACCTTACAGCAAAGCAAGTCCTCAAGTGCATCCATTTCTCTTTTCTTTTAATTTCACTTACAAATATTTTAGCACATATCACTACACCATTGGTCCTACATAAGAATCAGCATACTTCCTTAATAACATTATATATTTAGTTTCTTTTCAAATTTCTCCAATAATCTTATTAATATTTTTTAAATTGTTATTCAGTCACAGTTGTCCCACCTTTTTCCCGTTGCTCTCCCCTACCCCATCCCACCCCTACTCCCACAATCAACCCTCCCCTCATTGTCCATGTCCGCGAGTCCTCTCTCACTCATTTCTGATCCCTCTTTAGGCTGCAGTCACCTCAGTAAAGTGTTCTTTGCTGCACCTCCTCAACTCGGCCCCATCCTTTAACTATACACATTGACTTACCTGCACACAAAAGGAAATAGAAGGGGCTATTTTATGCAACCCTTTTAAACATGAAATACTGACTTCTTTTTCTTACTTTCTGTTATACAATTTTATATTCTTTGAAGAAAGTAGTATTCATTGACCCCTTCAGCAGAATACAGGTATCAATTTTCATCACATCTGAACTAATGACCTAAGACATCCATATTCCCTCACCATGAAGGTTGCCATAGTCAACAGTGAGCACTAATATTCAAAACATGAGCACATTTTAATTAAAAGCAATATAGCCTTCCATCCTTTTAAAGCTGTGATCAGGCTACATGAGCAACAACTTGCGAAGAGTTAGTAACACTGCATCAGCTGAAAAGATTTTACCTGCCTTAGCTGAGATGAGAGGAAGAGAGAAGTGAATACTGCTTTGTGTGGGCCTCACCACACCCCCTACACCAGGGGTGTCAAACTCATTTTCACTGGGGGCCACATCATCCTCGTGGTTGCCTTTAAAGGGCCAAAGGTAATTTTAGGACTGTATAAATGTAACTACTCCTTAACTAGGGGCAAGGAGCTCGGTGCTGCAGCTGGGTGGAAACAAGGTGCTGGGCTGGATAAAACAAGGAGGGCCGGATTGAGCCTGCGGGCCTTGTGTTTGCCACCTGTGCCCCACAGGAAAGAGTCAATAGCTCTGTTGCTCCTAAAGCTGGCTGTGTTTCCTAATGATAGGTTTGACCAACTCTGGACAGGTGCACATCAGGAAAAAACACATTAGGGCCAATGCTGAATAAATAGATTTCAGAAGAAAAGCACAGGCTTTGGAGCCAAACAGTGGTGGGCTCAACCCTGACTTTGTCATTTTGGCCTTGGGCAATGTCTTAAGTTTCCATATCTATAAATTGGGAATAAGATTTGTGACTGTTTTCAGAATTGTATGAGAATACCGTGTATTAGGCAGATAACAATGTTTGGCATCAACACTTGCTTCTCCATTATGACTCTGACGGGTACACCCCTACCCCCTCCTTGATGACCTGACATAGTGACAATCCCTTCCAGTAAGGGCACAAAATCAGACCTGGGCTTCTCCTAACAGCATCTCAAAGGGATTAATTTGGGAAACACTGCACATTATATTCTCCTGGTGAAAGTTCATAGTGCACATTAGGATATTAAATGCTCAGAACATTCTTACAGTAAGGAAACCTATTTGCTTTTGTTTATTTGACCCTGTGTTTTCCATAACAACTACTCCACTTTCCATCTTGAAAAATGCTAGTCCAGCAATCAAGCCTATTAAAATTGTCCAAGGGGAGGGGAGGAAAAGATGTTAAAATAATCCACCATTTCTCATCCCTTTCCAGGTTAACAAAAATTTCAAAAAATCCTCAAAGATTACTACTAGTTTTGTGCCACATATGTGTTTTAATGGCTCATAAAATGACCATTCTCAACCTTTTTGGTCTCAAGACCCCTTTATAGTCTTAAAAACTATTGAGGGTGGAGGAATAGAGATTACAGAGGGGCACAGGAAACTTCTGTAGCTGACGGCTTGTTCATCATGTTGACTGCAGTGATAGACAGTATGATGGTTACATTTAATGAGTCACCTTGGCTATGTTATGGTGCCCGATTCTTCGGTCAAACACTAGTCTGAATGTTACTGTAAAAGTATTTTGTAGATGTGATTAATATCTAAACATACTAACATATACTAAGTGGGTTCCATCTACTCAGTTGAACATTTTAAGAGCCAAAACTGAGGTTTCCTGGAAAAGAAATTCGGCCTTAAAACTGTAACAGAAACCCTGCTAACCTCCCCTACACATTTCAAAGTCCAGACTGCAATAGCAGATCATGCCCGCGTTTCCAGCCTCCTAGCCTGACTTCCAGATTTCAGACTTGCCAGTATACATATGTCAAAATTTATTCAACTTTATCCTCTATCAATTATATCTAAAATTTAACTCAGAAACACAAAGAGCTTTTTGATATCTGTTGATGTCTACTGAATTAGAAAATAGCACTGTGAAAAATTTAAAATATTTAATATATTAATATGTTTGATATTGATGTATATATTTTTTATTTTTTAAAGAGCTATATAAAAAGTAGTGAGAAGAGTGGTATTTTATATTATTTTTGCAAATCTCTTTAATGTCTGGCTTAAAAGAAAACAGCTGAATTTTCATATCTGCTTCAGCATTCAATATGTTGCAATATGTTGTGTTTTTTTTGAAGTATATAAAAAATATCTAGCTTCAATCAGATATACAGTTGGAAAATTGAGAAGTATTTTAATAGCCTTTTCAGCCCATTCTTCTTTGATAGCACCCAGGACTTGACAAGTGGTGGTTTCTTACAGAGCAGTTGCAATGTAGCATCAGAAAATATATCCAACAAACTTTCAGACACAGTTTCACTAAAATCTATTGATCTGTCTTGAGTGGATCTTTTACCTATATTTAATTTTGCCATATCACAAACTGGTCTTCAGAAAATATAGCTTCACAGGACTATGAATTTCTTCCACATAGTGACATATTTTATTAACTAATATAAAAAAGTATTAATATCACCAACAATCTAACCAGAAGTCTTTAAATACTGAAAAAATCAAGCTCATAAAAAGCACAAATTTTCCAAAATTCTAATTCTTGTTTGAAAGTTCAAATTTTATCATCAACAAATGCTGTCAGTTATTTTCCTTGAAATAACAGGCTCATTCCACTCATTCATCTCCAAGAAAATGTTTGCCAAATACTCAAGCCTGAATAATCATAGTTTTTCTGTCAGATAGTCTTTCAAAAATAAAAATGCTGTTCCAGGGTGGTTCCCAGAGCCAGGAGGTCAGGGAGTGGATAAAATGGGTGAAGGGGATCCAAAGGTGCAAATTTCCAGGTACAAAATAAGTCATGTAAATGTAATGTATAGCATGGTGATTATAGTTAATAATATTGCACTGTATATTCGAAAGTTGCTAAGAGAGCAGGCTTTAAAAGAAAAGCCTTATTCATCACAAGAAAAAGAATTTAACTATGTGTGGTAACAGATGACTACATTTATTGTGATGATTACCTCACAATATACACAAATACTGAATCACTACGTTGTACCTGAAACTAGATAATGGTGAATGTCACTTCTCGCAAAATTTTTTGAATAAGAGCAAAAATGTAAAAATAAAACAAAGTAAAAAAATTAAAAGGCTGTTCGATATTTAAAAAGTGAATACTTCACCTTACAAATGTGTTTAACTCAAGACAACCATCATACGTCAGGATAGGGCCGAAGTGTTATATGGTACCTCCCATTTTGTCACACAGTATTAAAAACACATGCACTTAAAGGTCAAAATGTACTAAAATTAATAATTGCCACTGCACTTTCTTAAGTGAAACGGTCCATTTTCTTCTTCTTTTTTTTGTTGCAAGCACATGGTGGAGAAGAACGCAATGGCTACTGAAGTGGCATCAGAAGCCTGATGCCACTGCCCTGTTCCACGCTGAGGCACCGGCCGTTCCAGTCTGCCAGATTTCACATCATCAGTACGGATTTCAACATGGCGAAAGAGCTGGTAACATCTTTGCACCATTATAAAAGTTCTTGATCTTATTGACCCTCTGCAGGACACTGTGATGCCGACAGGCCACTGCTCTAAATAAATACACTTAGATACAAAAAGGATAATAGGAATATTTGTAGTTTCCCAATCTGTACAAGATGGAGCAATCTTGCTTAGAAATGGGGAACTGATGGACTTGCCTCAAAGTTGCATTTACACAAGTTTAATTTTATTTATATACACTTATTGGAAGGGATAAATGTGTATGTAACTGTGCATTAATCAGTGAAATTTACATATTCTGATTATGATGGGCATTCTATATAATGCAGGCTTATTATTAAGTGGCTTCATAACCAAATTTCTAATTTCTAAAAAACTAAATGTAATACTTAATACTTTCTTCAATGTAAAACTGAGAAGAAACAGTTGATAAGTTTTTAAAAGGTCCACTTTCAGTTTAAACATGGCTAAATAATAAAGTGTAGTCATTTGACTGGTAATGCCAACATTTTAAAAATCATGTGAAATTTACCATGTAAATTGAGACAACTGTTTATAGACACCGTACCTTCTGATTGCAGCCCACATTATAAAACTATATTTGAAGCCATACAATTTAAATTGTATAAAACCAAAATTTAAAAAAAAAAGGTCAACTTACTCGATCTGCTAATCCTCCAGGAACTATAGTCCGCACAACCACACCGCTCGATTTTCCTCCAACTATTCCAAAACCTAGTCCAGAGCCGTCATTAATGAGCTCCACATCTTCAATATGGCCCCAACGAACCTACAAATTAATGGCAAGAGCCAAAGTGTTAGTAAAATACACAGATTCTTAGCTTCTCAACACAGTAATTACTAAAGTAACATACGTACAAGAAATTAAACATTCATACAATTCAACTTCCTAGAGGCTAGGAAATATGTAAAGATGATCATATCGTCCCTGCCCTTAAGGATTTTATATTCCAATAGAGAGCCAAACTAAAACATAAATAATTACTACCCAAGACAGAATACTGGATCATAAGACAATGCCGCTCTGAGGACTGAAACCCGTCACAGTCCCCAGTCTAGGCCGAGCTCTAGTACAGTGCTCTGCACGCAGTATGACTGGGGGTGGGGGTGGCACAAACAAGAAGTCACGCCCAGTCAAGAAGTACAGAAAGCTTCAAGGAAAAGGTGTCATTTTAATTGCATTACAGAGGAAAAAAAGACATTCAAGCAAAAGGGAAATGTAAGAGCAAAGCTGGCCTTGGATGAGTGAGTGGGACTAACTTAAGGTTTTAGAAGAGGGAATGACGGGAACAAAGCAGTGGTTTAAGGAAGATTCATCTGGCAGCAATGCGAAGCATGCAACAATGAGGAGGACACAGGCAGTAAAACTAATTCAGGAGGCTCTTCCGAGGAAGAGGAAAGACAGCCTCAACGGAAGATATCGGCAACAGGATTATACAAATCAGACGAAGAGACACGACACTTTTCCTCTAACTAGCAAAGTTCCATCAGAAATGTGCCTTAAATTCACTCAATCCAACTGCAGAAGAAAATTCCCCCTCTCAAGATCCTTAGGGCATACTTACACTTAGTTTTTCTATTGTACTAAAGTGGAAAGTTCCTATGCAATGTAACAATAACCAGGAATATTGGAAATATTTAATAAATTCATGGTTGAAACAATATCTAGTATCTGGGAAGCAACATTTCCTAAAATATGCCTGAATTCATAGCAGCTGGTGTTCATAAAGTCTGCACTCTGCACTAGGCACTGTGCTGAGTTAACTCTTCACATGCAGTCTCATTTAATTCTCCCAACACCTCTATGAGGTAGACCCTGCAACGAGCTCCACGTAACAGATGAAGAAACTGAGGCGTGGAGAGGTTAATAAATCTACCCAGTGTGATGCAGCCAGGAAGTGGCGGACTGGCCTTAAACCCACTTTAGCCTGACCCAGAGCCCTTGTTCTTAACCGCTATGCTAAGCAATTTCCCACTTTGTTCATTCTGTTTATTATGTAAATTGTGCTGTGTAAGTATTACTGATTATAACAGGGAAAATGTCTATACATTAGTTTGTGTTTGTGACCTTGTACTGTTCCCAGTCTATTTTTTCTCTTGTCCCAGTGAATGAAAATTAAATAAATCAGCTAGCACTTAGTGTTATAAGAAAGGAAGATTTATTAGCTTACATTCTGAAGATGCAGGCCAAAATCTGTAAAATGTTATTAAGCAAATTTAAAGATCCCCCCCCCCCAAAAAAAAAGATTCCCAAAAGAGGCATGTGCCTTAATTCTTTTGAACTGTTTTCATCCTTACATGAAAAATAAAAAAGAAAAACTTCTACAATGGTGCAGTTATCAATAATCTAGTCATATTACCCAATATGATTTATAAAAATAATGTTTTTGAAATAACCAAATCTTAAGATACTCAATAATAAATCTCTAATAAAAATTCTCAGCTTAATTGATATCACCCAGGAACATAAGACTCTTTCCATCACCAAATAAATTATACCCATTACTACAATTTATCCTCTGCATTAAATAATCATCTTAAATAAGGAGAGTCATAGGGCATTGGAAACAAAACAAAAGCCCTCCATGGAATATCTTATTTACTGTGCTGATGCTGCACTTGCAAATATGATCATCTCAAGCTATGGCAAGTCAAAGGACACCTTCTAAATATCTTAAAATTAATGGCGCAATTCAAAATTAAGTATTTCCCCAAATTTGCAACTCACTGTTTCAGGAAGAACTGTATCGGTTAGGCTGGTGGAAGTGCTGCTTTTTGTGTGGACCGGCTCCCTGGCCACAACCAGACTCAAACACCCAGTGGTTTGTTGTAGCAATGCAATTGCTTGCTGGTGGGAAATGTTCCGATCCAGGGGTGTATGATTAATTGCCAATATTTGGTCATTTTCCTTTAACCTCTGATCCCTTGGTGAAATAAAAGACAATTTTGTTTTAAGTGATATAATAGCCTGATTTTTAAAAATCTATTATTCAAGTTAAACAGTTTTTTTTTTAATGGTACTAATTGAATAATTTGAGTACTCAAATTATTCAATTATGTAACAGATATTTTTAGAGTGTTTTTCATTGAAGCACTTATTAGCTTATTAACCCATTTAGTAATACATCTTGAGAGACACACATACATTTTAAAAGCTATTTGGCTAGAAAAATAAGCAAAAACAATGAATAGGGCCCCACTGCCAAGGTTTTGTAAGTATGGACACTGACCCCCTTAATTGCATGAACCCTGTTCTCTGAACCCCTTTCAATTTGACTTCAACATATACCATACTGGGGTAACTAAATTCTCAATTTCATCAGTAATCTCTTCTCTAGCAGATTCACCGTAGCCTCATTGTATTGTACTTCAGCTTTGCCAACAGGTCAATAGAGGTCAACCCCCCTCCCCCCATAAAAATCGAGAGGTTAGTTCCCAATCCATTTCTAAACCCTTCTCTCTCCTTTAAGCACCCATCTCCCAACTGTTAACCAAGATAAAAAAGATTATTTTCAAAAGAAATTAGCAAAATCTCCTAAGGAAAAAAAAAGTCATTATTATAGTCAACATTTACTGAGCACTTACTATGAGCCAGGTACTGTGCTAAATGCTTTACATGTATTATATCATCTAATCCTCATAATCACCTTTCAGATTACTTAGATTTTACAGTCCAGAAGTTGAAGCCTAGAACAAGTTTAGCATCTTATCTAAGCAGCCTGACTCTGAAGCATACTCTTTATAACTTAAATTACAGGGCATCCTAAGACTATCCTAGGATTTACTCCATCCTGGTTTACTGCATTTGACCTTATCTCCCAATCACCACTCCTCCTCTCCCTGTTTTTCCTTATTACCATTGTAATGCTTCCTTATCATTGCTTATCTCTCTTGCATCTACCCATCTCCATCTTTCTTTCCCAATGTCAACCCTCCAAGGGAGACCTTATCTGATACCTAAAACCTAACTTGCAAAATTCCTCAGTTTATTCTTCTAAGATCTCCTGTGCTTGTCTTTGCCAACTCAAAAATATGTGATAATTATCTATGTTTATTGACCAATAAAAAGAGAACTAAAGGAAAGAAACTCTTGTCATGATTACTTAATAAAAGAACATTTTTACCCTTCAAAATATAAAATCTCCCTGAGAAAAGATTTAACCCAAAACAGAGTATTCTAATTCGCAAATTTGAATTCTGAAAATTCCATTATATTGCCCCTATTTTTTCTCAGGTAACACCAGATTCAGCAAAACTTTGTCAAGGACCAGAATTTAATAACTTCTGACCTCTAAGACACAGGGTAAACTTGGTTGGTATTCAAAGGCCTCTGTATTTGGTCCCAAAAACCAATAATACACCCTCTTCCAACTTGGCTTCTTCCCTACACAAACACCTTTTTTTAAAAAACTATGCTGATCTCTTTCCCTCTCAACTCTTGGTTTCCTCCATCTCTCATGCCCTTCCACTCTGCTCAGCCAGAGTCAATTCACCCTCCACAATCCAACTAAGGGTGTGTCTCTCCTTCCGCCTTTTCTCCCCATTCTCTTCCTCTCCCCACCCAACTTACCCCTTTATCAGGGTGTTCTGAACCACTCATTTATCGCTCATTGAATATTCATTTACACTATGTATGCTGTCAACAGACCTCGCTAAATCCTTCTTTTTTAGATTTTAAACTTCCTGAGGACAGGGACTGATAGGTTTTAGGTTCTCCTTTGCAACTAGCAAGCTGGATATTTGCATTTTTGATGCCAAAATTGTGGGTGGTTCTCACAACAGATCATATACCATTAAAAATGTTGCTTATACATCCTTTTATTAATATTAGGAAAGGTTTATATTATATTTTCAAAAAGAATAAAATTGTATATACTCTATGATCCATCTTTATAAAAAGAAAATGTTCTAATGTTTTTCCTAGTTGTCTCAGGGTGGTCAAAGTCCAAGAGGTTTTTTGGGGGGAGGGTGTGGGAACTTGATTATTTTATTTTTATATTTTATATTTGTCTAATATATGCATGTACAACTCATAATTATTTTCATAATTCTGAAATATATATTTTTAAAATTGAGAATGTTGCTTGTGAACTGTTCCCTAGTCCTAAAGAAATATTTATTTTGAAATGTGACCACTATAGGACAATATCCAGGACTCACTTCCATTTTCCCATCTCCAATGGCCTCTTTCCTCTAACCTCTTCACAGCTTGTTCACTAAAGCAAATCTCTTACTTAATCCCAAATGAATGAATTGCTCTTGAGTCTTTTCAACCCTGATGTAACTCATTTGACATAAAATGGTCTTACTTTACTCATTTTCAGGTTTTCTAGTTTCTGGAAATCGATCTATTTTAATCTACCTTTCCCAGACTCTCAGGACACTCCATTTCTTTCCAGTTAGTTTTTTCAAGGCATATAAATTCAAACCAAGATAAATAAGCTGCAGAGAGGTCTCCTGGAAAATATGATTTTGATACATTTGAAAGTTGAATAAAATTAGTTTTATGGCTACTATTTTTTTCCTTTAAAAAACATTTTTAAATTTTGTAATTACATTTGACATTCAATATTATATTAGGTTTAGGCATACAGAATGAAGTGATTTCCCAACCCCCACCCCCACCCCACCCCCGCTGGCCATAAGTCTTGTACCTACCTGGCACCATATATAGTCATTCCAATATTATTGACTATATTCCTCATACTCTACTTTACATCCCCAGCCACTATTATTTATAATTTAACTTCCCATCATATGTATATAAAATTGAATTCACACTTTCCATTCAAGAGGAGCCTAATTCTTGTCTATCCATTACAACATTCAGGAATAATGGACTTCCATGACCTTGAGAGTCAATAGGTCTTAGGGAAAGCTACTTAAATAACAGTTCTATGTGGACAGTCCTGAGCAGAAAGGAAAAACTGATCATAAAGGCAATTTAACATGAACTTACAGGGCTGTCCAACCTTTTGGGTTCTCTGGGCCACCCTGGAAGAAGAGTTGTCTTGGGCTACACATTAAATACATAAACACTAACAAAAACTGATGAGCAAATAAAAAGGTTTTCAGTAAATTTACGATTTTATGTTGGGCCACATTCACAGCCATCCAGGGCCACATGCGGCCTGTGGGCCGCAGGTTGGACACCCCTGGACTGGCATGCCTAAGACCTACCTGTCTTCCAGCTCCTTCTTGCATGATCTTGCACTAAGCTCCCACACAAGTACCAGTCACATTCCACAGATAGAAGATATGTTCCATCTCTCCATGGGGCTACTTGTCAAGAAAGTCTCTTCATTCCTCTCCCAACACATTCTGGTCTCAAAATTCCCTTCAAGCACCACAGCCTCTGGGAAGCCACCTGACTCCTTAGCCTTGATTAAGTTTCGTTACATACCCAAATATCAAACTCCTCTTTTTTGAAGTGCTCACCCCAGTTTGTAATTATAGACCTTTTTGTAGAGAGTAACTGAGACATAAGGGTTGACTACAAAATGGTTATACAGCATGGAAAATACACTAAGAACTACTGAACTGCACACTTTAAAATGGTAACATTTGTCCCTGGCTGGTGTGGCTCAGTAGATTAAGTGCCGTCCTGTGAATCAAAGGGTCTCAGGATTCACTCCAGGTCAGGGCACATGCCTGGGTTGCAGGTCAGGTCAATGTGTGCCTAGTAGGGGGCGCGAGAGAGGCAACTTCATATTGATGTTTCTCTCCCTCTCTTTCTTCTTCCCTTCCCCTCTCTCTAAAAAGAAATAAATAACATGTTTTTTAAAAAATGATAACATTTGTTATTAAATTATATCCCAATAATAGTTTTTAATTTTTTAAAGTTTTCAATTACAGTTGATTAGTTTCAGGTAGACAGCATAGTTGTTAGGCATTTACGTAACTTACAAAGTGATCCCCTTGATAAGCCTAGTACGCACCGGACATTGTGCTTACTTATTAGAATATTATTGACTATATTTCCTATGCTGAACTTTACATCCCTGTGACTGTTTTGTAACTACCAATCGGTACTTCTCAATCCCTTCACCTTGTTCATCCAGTCCCCCAACCCCCCTTCCATCTGGCAACCATTAGTTTGTCCAATAATAATTTTTTAATTGAAAAAATTTATTTTATTGATTTTAAAGAGGGGAGGGGGGAGAGCGAGAGAGATCAATTTGTTGTTCCACTTCTTTATGCGTTCATTGCTTGCTTCTTGTATGTGCCCTGACCGGAGATTGAACCCGCAACCTTAGCACATTGGGACAGTGCTCTAACCAACTGAGCTATGAGGCCAGGGCAATAACAATTTTTTAAGTTAGAAAAAATTCTTTTAAGTTGGGCCAATCAGGTTAAATAAGCTTTTTGTCAAGGGACGTCACAGCCTCAAGTAAGCTAGTGTTAAGTGACCCTTAGTCCAGGTTTACCCTGGACTGTCTGGACTTGCCAGAATGGTCCTAGTTTACACCTGCTGTGTCCATGGCATTACTAATAACACACCCTCTCCCCCAAAATCCCAACGTGGATAAGAAATTATATGATGACCATAACTATATGTACCCAATCTCCAAGGACAGGATAGAATAGCTCAAAGATACATGACCACTGCTACGGTTCCTCAAAATACACTTGAGGAAATGCTGCATTAGATGGCAGAATAAATATACAAAGTCATAGAAATCCATTCTTTCCAAGAGACTAGAATTGATCCCCCATGAATGGAGAATGTGAATTCAAAACTATTATTAACTGAAAATCTTTCTATAATGATACTGCTAGTGTTGCTATCATTGTAACAGGTGGTAGTAGTGTAATGAATAGAGTGCTTGTTAAATGAATAATAAACTAAAAATCTGAAATCAAAGACAAAATATAAGTAAAATAACGGCATGATATGACTGCCAAAAACGTTAAGTTTAATAAAAAATAGGGTATGCAGAATATGAATTTGAATATTCTAATCTTACTCATAGGACCTTCGCTAAACTATCATATCAGGTGTGAGAGAGTGTGGTGTGGTGGAATAGAAAGAATACTAGCTTTGTGGTCAGACAGGCTTAGAATCGTATCTTGGCTCCAGCATTAACAGCTCTGTGACTCCCGGCAAACCACTGGACCTCTCGGAAACTCAGCTCTCTCATTTGGAGCGTGGAGTAATATACCGGAAGCTAGATGGCTACCACAACTTTGTGTGGGAATATCTGCATAAGGCCTGACAAATGGAAGAGGGAAAGTTAAGTGTTCACTGCCAATATTACTGTTTTTATTACTAGTTTCTTATTCTCTTTCTCAGAATTGTCAGAAAAAAAGTTAAAAAACACAAAATGACCATTTTCCTCACCTGTCTGCTATGCTCCCTGGCTGTACTTCCTTCACAAAGATAGCGACTTCCAGATTTTGACTTCTAAGGGCCACCACGCTGAATCCGAGGCCTCCAGTTGAAGGCCGCTCTATATCTATGTATTCAGTTTGCCGGCCCTAAAAGAGGAGAATTTTTTAAAAAGTCAATGAAATACATTTAATGACAAACTGAAATTGCCATTCTGTGAGCAGCACAAAAAACAGCCTCTCCTAAGCCATCTCTATAAAACCAGATAAACTCAGCATTTCAGTAATAAATTACTCCTGAAAATCCTCTCACTTGATCACTTTCAGTAGAACAAAGGAGGGAATGTGCAGTATTCCACAACCTCAGAAAACAGCAGAGCTGCTTCCACATGTCACTGACATCGTGACATGAATCCCAAGCTGGATAAAGTCCAAGCCCTGGCTGGTGTGGCTCAGTGGACTGAGCGCTGGCCTCTGAACCAAAGGGTAGCCATTTGATTCCCAATCAGGGCACATGCCTGCATTGCGGGCCAGGTCCCCAGTAGGGGGCTTGTCAGAGGCAACCACCCATTGATGTTTCTCTCCCTGTCTGTCTCCCTCCCTTCCCCTCTCTCTAAAAATAAATAAAATCTTAAAAAAAAAAGTCCCATGTCCTTTCCCACAGTATATTCTAAATGACTTCTTACACTGAATTTCTCTAAATTCTCTTGATGCAAAATATGTTTTTAAATGAGAAAAGAAAGTTAGATGTATCAAAAATATGTTAGTGTTTAGCCTAAGTCAGAACCAGATGCATTATTTATTGTTTTTAACTCAAATGTGCTGAATTAATATTCTATTTTAATAGTTTAATTCAAAAGATTACCAATTATTTTATTGCTTTAATAACTGCATTTATACTATGAGAACTCCATAAATGTCATCAACTTATAAAAGCATCACACAGAAATAATTATTAGTCAAAAAAATTATTTTATTAAAGGGATAGGGCTATAAAGTCAAAAAAGGAATCAGGTATAGAACATTATTTAACTATCACACCTTAAACAGATTCTTTTTAACTTTCAAAATCAATTTTTATTTTTTAAGACACATCAAAAGATGAGGTGAAAAATACATAACATACCTATCCTAAACTATCATTTGATTTTTAATAGATATTAGAAATAAAACTAATTACTCTTTTAAATGTTTCCCTAGATTTTCCTAATTGTGTTAGTTCTAACTCCTGTTAACTCTGTTTTGATATGAAATTAAAAAGTTTCAAGAGTTTCATCACCTGTATACATATTAATTTTCCTCCTATCATCAAAACCATAAAAATCTCTTTCCTTACAAGTGTAGAGATGTGTCAAATTAGAATAATTATCTAAAATCTCTCTTTACCACAATGGATATTTTAAGCCAATGAATTTTCAACAGATTAGAAAATATTATCAATTCCTCCTAATATGAAAACATAAGCAAACAAAACACATAATACATTTAAGACAAAAACAGTGAGTATAGTTTTTTAAATCTTTAACAGAAAAGTAAGCGTAATATTCCCATGACAAGATATAAATTTACCTGTGCCATCTGTTGAATGATTGAGTTAAAGTCTTCATTTCCTGACTTAGGGGTCCAAGGAAATAACCCCGATACAGTCGAGTTATTTGTGGACCGCTGGGCATTCCCATTACTAATGGCACCATCCGTGAACACTAATAAACCTTTCCTCGAAAAATCAAAGTTGGCTGAACAATCTGAAGGTATATGACTGAGCTGTTGGAGAGAAAAACAAAAGAGAATCAACAGCAACCTGGAAAAAATAAATTATTTCTATTTAGTAAATATTATATCTTACCCATCCCATGTAATTTTCATGTTAAATATATACACGTGAAATAGAAAAGGTATAGATATATGAACCTGTGTATTTATAAAGCTATAAATTTTATTTAGTGTGGCACAAATGTTTAACAGCTGAAAATGTGTTCTTGTTTCCTGCTTCCCATCATTGCCTCACGTTAGCAGCATGTACCACAATTCATTACACTTCACATACACAGATAGATATAAACAGGCACGTAAGATACTAAGTCCTTTTGCATTTATCTGTACATTTCTATGTGGGGAGCCACAAAAGATCTGCGGGTACTATGTAATAGAAATAACAGCAACAGTATTTACTGAGTGCTTGCTTTGACCAAAATACTATACCAAAATTCTTACATATTACCTCAACCTCTTTTAATCCTTACAACTGCCCTATGAAATATTATTCCACTTTGTGAACTTGAAAACTGAAACACGTAGGGGTTAAATAACTCACCCAAAATTAGTAGCAAATGAGTTGCAGAGCCACTCAAACATTAGTACAAAAAAGTAGAGAATCCTATGATTATGGGGAACAGAAAAACGGGGGTTCATTTAAAAAATATCATTGGCTGAGCCCTGGCTGGTGTGGCTCAGTGGATCGAGCACCAGCTTGCAAAACAAAAGGTTGCTGGTTCAATTCCCAGGTGGAGCGCAGGCCTGGGTTGTGGGATGTGTCCCCAGTTGGGGGCATGCAACAGGCAACCGATTGATGTTTCTCTCACACACATTGGTGTTTCTCTCCCTCTCCTACTTCTTCCCCTGCCCCTCTATCTCAAAACGAATAAATAAGTAAAGTTTGGGGGGAAAAATAAAAATATCATTGGTTGATATGAGTGCCAACATAGTGGAATAAAGGTAATATCAAGAACAAATGTAAATAAGCCCTAGCCAGGTAGCTCAGTTGGATGGAGCGTAATCCCAATACACCAAGGTTGCAGGTTCGATCCCCAGACAGGGCACATACAAGACTCAAATAATGAATGCTTCATAAGTGGAACAGCAAATTGATGTTTCTCTCCCTTCCTCTTTCTCTAAAATCAATCAATAAAAAAAATTTTAAAGCTGGCATAACAATACTTATATCAGACAAAATAGACTTCAAAACAAAGGCTAATAACAAGAGACAAAGAAGGTCAGTACATAATACTTAAGGGACTTGTCCAGCAAGAGGATATAACCCTTGTAAACATATATGCACCCAACATAGGAGCACCTAAATATATAAGGAAAATTTTAGAGGACTTTAAGAAGGAGATCAACAGCAATACGGTCATCATAGGGGATTTTAATACCCCACTGTCAACAATGAACAAATCATCCAATCAAAAAATCAACAAGGATATTGTGGCATTGAATGACACATTAGATCAAGTAGATGTAATTGATATTTACAGAGCATTTCATCCCAAGGAAACAAAATATACTTTCTTTTAAAATACACAGGGATCATTTTCAAAGATAGACCACATGACAGGACCCAAAACAAACCTCAAAAAATTCAAGAAAATTGAAATCATATCAAACATCTTCACAGATCACAATGGCTTAAAAATAGAAACCAACCTCAAGGAAAAAAACTCAAAAACATTTAAATACATGGAAACTAAATAACATGTTATTAAATAATGAATGGATTAACAATGAGATCAAAGAAGAAATAAAAGTTTCTGAAAACATGAAAATGAACAGGCAACAACTCAAAACCTATGGGACACAATGAAGGCCATCCTGAGAGGGAAGTTCATAGCAATACAGGCCTACCTATCGAAGACAAAAATCTCAGATAAACAACCTAACCCTGTATCTAGAAGAACCAGAGGAACAACAACAAACAAAGCCCAGGAAATAGAAGGAAGGGAATAATCAAGATCACAGCAGAATTAAATGATATAAAGACTAAAAAAGCAATTCAAAGGAACAATGAATCTAGGAGCTGGTTCTTTGAAAAGATAAACAAAATTGACATACCTTTAACCAGACTCATCAGGAGAGAAAGGGAGAGGACCCAAAATATTAAAATCAGAAATCAAAAAGAAGTAACAACTAATACCACAGAAATACAAAGGATTATTATTATTATTATTATTATTATTATTAATACAAAGAAGGCATGAGCATACAATGAAGTAAAAATAGTCTCTTCAATAAATGGTGTTGGGAGAACTGGACTGGGACATGCAGAAAAAATGAAACTAGACCACCAACTTATACTATACACCAGAATAAACTCAAAATAGAAAAAATGACTTAAATATAACTCATGATACCATAAAAATCCTACAGAAAAACACGGGCAGTAAAATTTCAGATATCCCACATAGCAGTATTTTCGCCATGCATCTCCTAGGGCAGGGGAAATAAAGGAAAAAAAATAAGCAAATGGGACTACATCAAATTAAGAAGTTCTGCATGGCTAAAGCAACCATCATCCAAATGAAAAGGGAATTGACTGTATGGGAGAATATATTTGGCAATGATATATATCTTTAATCTCCAAAATATAAAAAGAACTCATACAACTCAACACCAGGAAGACAACAATCCAATTAAAAAATGGGCAAAGGATCTGAACAGACACTTTTCCAAGGAGGAAATACAGATGGCCCATAGACACATGAAAAAATGATCAACATCACTAGCCATCAGAGAGATGCAAATTAAAAAACACAGTAAGATATCACCTCACACCTTTCAGAATGGCCATCATTAACAAATCAACAAATAACAATTGCTGGTGAGGATGCGGAGAAAAGGGAACCTTAGTGCACCGTTGGTGGGAATGCAGACTGGTGCAGCCACTGTGGAAAACAGTATGGAATTTCCTCAAAAAATTAAAAATCAAACTGCCTTTTGACCCAGTGATGCCACTGCTGGGAATATACCCTAAGAATCCCAAAACACCAATTCAAAAGAACTTAAGCACCCCTATGTCCATAGCAGCACTATTCACAATAGCTAAGTGCTGGAAACAGCCTACATGCCCATTAGCAGGTAAGTGGATAAAAAAATCTGTGGTACATGTACACAATGGAATACTACACAGAAAAAAAAAAAAAGAAGGAACTCCTACCTTTTGAGACAGCATGGATGGGTCTGGAGAATATTATGCTAAGTGAAATAAGCCACTTCACTTATTTCACTTAGTATAATGTCAGTTGGTGAGAGACAAATACTATATGATCTCACTATAAAAGGACTCTAATGAGCAAAATAGAACCAGAGACATGGAAATATGGAACAGACTGACAGTGGCCAGAGCGAATAATGGTGGGAAGAAGCAGAAGGGACGAGTCAAAGAACATGTATGAATGACGCATGGACACGGACAATGGTGTGGGGACTAACTGTGGGAGTGGAGAGTGGCTTGGGCAGAGGAGGGCAAAGGGGGAAAAAGTAGAACAACTATAACAGAAGAACATTAAATAAAGAACAAATATAAATAGGACCTCATAGAAAAAAATCAACTCTATAAAAGAAACTATAAAATCACTCATAGGAAAACAATCATGGGAATTTTAGAGTTGAATACATAAAATGATTGTGTATTAAAAACTGAAAATTGTATAAATATAAAAGGTTGTTATGATGGAGTAGTTAGTTAAGTCCACTTTTAGTTAGTAAGAGTGATACTGTAGTGATCTCTCCCAATTTCTATTGCTACTAATCGCATTCACTTTGTGACATGGGGCTCATGCCAGGACCAGGAGATACAGAAAGCTAACCTTCATTATAGGAGTGCTAAAATTATATATGAATTTTTTTAAAGATTTTTTTTATTTATTTTTAAAGAAAGGGAGGGAGAAAGAGAGGGAGAGAAACAGCAATGTGTGGTTGCTTCTTGTGTGCCCCCTGGAGGGGACCTGGTCTACAACCCAGGCATGTGCCCTGACTGGGAATAGAACCGGCGACCCTTTGGTTTTCAGGCAGGCATTCAATCCACTGAGCCACACCAGCCAGGGCAAAATTATGTATGAATTCTGATTTTGAGAAAGACATGTGTGCATTGTTTAATAATTAATTAGTCATTTAAAAATTACTTGCTAAATATTTTTGGGACAGCACTTTAGTTTATCAACAAGAAACCTTTTTTCTCAAATTGTGTTAATTTTCACTTAACTCTGCTGCATTATCTCTAATTACATTTAAAAATTATCCCCAAATTTAATCTATAGGATAGCTATGATTAAGATTAGCTGAATGATTTTAAACCAATTTACCATCTCTGACATGAAAACATAGCAATCAAGAGAAAAATTAAAAATGTGAATTTACATCACTTATAGTAGAGGTATTATGTGTCCTGTAATTCAACAATTATATATTTAGAGCCTGCAACAGTCCAGGTACTATACCATAGGGAACATACAAATTTTAAAATATCATGTACACTGACTCCAAGGACTTTCCAATCAGACTTTCTATGACATTTAACATTTATTTGATAATTATTAAGAGGTATAAGGGCATTAATCACGTCTTGCTAGGAAAAAGACTTCATGAAGAAGATACATTTAACAGGACTTCCAGTAAAGATGGTGGCATAGGTAAACATGGCTCACCTCCTTGCACAACCACATCAAACTTACAACTAAAATATAGAACAACCATCACTCAAAGCCATCAGAAATCTAGTTGAATGGAAATCTGACAACTATGAAATTAAAGAAACCACATCCATCCAGACTGGTAGGAGGGCACAGATGTGGAACAGGCTGATCCCACATCCACGTGTGATGGATAAAAATTTGGGAGGGATATCTCGAGAGTGAGGAATCTCAGGCCTACACCAGGCCCCCAGCCCAGGGTTCCAGTGCCAGGAAGATAAGTCCCCATAACTTCTGGCGGCAAACCAGTGGGGATTGAATTGGTGGAAGAAACTTCTAGAGTCCCAAGCAGTTCCTCTTAAAGAACCCACACTTGGACTTAAGACTCACACGCTATGAGCTCCAGTACTGAGCTTGAAAGACACCAGGGGCATGTAGGGAGGAACTAAAGTGTCTGGCATCAAGATGGGAGTTGGGGAATAGCTTTCTCCCAAACAGAAAGGCCAACAGAGGCTGTTGTGCCTTTTTTGAACCTTGCCCACAGAGCCACAGAGTTAGCAGATGAGTATCATATCTGAGAATCCACCAACCTGGTTTACACTGTTTACCCAGCTCTGGAGTACTCCTAAGACTCTGTCCTACCCAACTTACACCCACCCAAGCTGTTAACAGTGACTTTTCCATATAAATGGCTGGTCTTTGCTCATGCTCCAACATCTCCCTAAATCCTATCAAACAAGCAACAGCCAGCCTTAGTGAGCCCCTAATCCCCCATACTTTTTGCAAAGGGGCCCCAGGTCTGGCACTAGCAGCAGCTAACTTAGATTCACAATTTTGCTTTGCCTGGGAATCTCCAAGCCAAGCACAAGTGGCAGCCATCTCAGATTGCTTTATAGCTCTTGCAGGGTAGCCCTGAGCAGAACACAGGTTGGGGCTGGCCTTGGCCTGTACTATCGGGGAAATCCCAGAGCCTGCTACAGACCACACTGGAGTACCACCAACCAGCCCCTGCATAGTGGTTCCACCACGGAGGGCAGAGGGCATTGGTCAGTGGTCACAGCCAGTCCTTGCAGCCTGGATAAATCTCACCCACTGACCTGCCAACAGCAACCAAGGCTCAACTACATGAGGAGGGTATTCTCAGCACACACAAAGGGTGCACCTCAAGTAACCAAGTTGGGTGATAGGGCAGGCTGTGCCACTGAACCCTACAGGACACCTGCTACCAAGGCAGAGAGTCATAGCAGCTCTACCTAATACACAGAAACAAACACATGGAGGCTGCCAAAATGAGGAGACAAAGAAACATGGCCCAAATGAAAGAACAAGTCAAAATTCCAGAAAAAGAGCTAAATGAAATGGAGATAAGCAATCTATTAGATGCAGATTTCAAACCACTGGCTATAAGGATGCTCAAGGAACTTAATGAGGATTTCAACAGCATAAAAATGATCCAGTCAGAAATGAAGGATACACTAGTTAAAATAAAGAACAATTTTCAAGGAAACAACAAGAGAGTGGGTGAAGCCAAGAATCAAATCAATGATTTGAAATATATGGAAGCAAAAAATAACCAATCAGAACAACAAAAAGAAATAAGGATCCAAAAAATAAGGATACTGTAAGCAGCCTCTGGGACAAATACAAGCATTTCAATATTCGCATCATTGGGGTGCCAGAGAAGAGAAAGAGCAAGAAATTGGAAACTTATTTGAAAAAAATAATAAATGAACACTTCCCTGACTTGATGAAGGAAATAAACATGCAAGTTCAGGAACCACAGAAAGTCCCAAACAGGATGGATGCAAAGAGGCCCACTCCAAGACACATCATAATTAAAATGCCAAATTAAGGAGAGAATCTTAAAAGCAACAAGAGAAAAGCAGTTAGTTACCTACAGGGGAGTTACCATAAGACGGTCAGCTGATATCTTAAAAAAAGCTTTGCAGGCTAGAAGGAATTGACAAGAAATATACAAAGTCATGAAAAGCAGGGATATACAGCCAAGATTGCTCTACCCGGCAAAGCTATCATTTAGAATCAAAGGGCAGATAAAGAGTTTCCCAGATAAGAAAAGCTTAAAGGAGTTCATCATCACCAAACCATTATTATATGAAATGTTAAAGGGACTTATTTAAGAAAAAGAAGATCAAAACAATGAACAATAAAATGGCAACAAATACATATCTATCATCAATTGAATCTAAAAAAAACAAACTAAGCAAGAACAGAGAGAATCATGGATACGGAGAGCGTTTTGATGGTTGCCAGATGGGATGGGGGTTTGGGGAAATGGGTGAAGAGGTGAGGGGATTAAGAAGTACAAATAGGTAGTCACAGAATAGCCATGGGAATATAAAGTACAGTATAGGAAATGGAATAGCCAAAGAACTTATATACATGACCCATGGATATGAACAATGGTGTGGGGATTGCCTGAGGGAGTGGGGGGGTGAAGGGGATATTGGGGGGGCAAATTGGGACAACTGTAACGGCATAGTCAATAAAATATAATTAAAAATAATAAAAAGTAATAAGTAAATATCAAAAAATATTTAAACTAAATACTACCTTATAATTTTGAATAAACAGTTGTGAATTCTCAAAGCAGCCGACCTTTGCTTACTTAAAAAAGTACAAATACCGTATCTCTGAGTCAAATACATAATTACCAACATTTTAAAACTATTCATGTGTACCATACCCACAGGTTACAAGTCCTAACAATTTCTTTGCTGAATTAAGAGTATTTAGAAACACGTTTTCTCTCCTTATCTCCTTCTATCTTTCTCTGATGGATTGAATATACGAATGAGTCAAACCATGATGGGTAACTTACTTGCACCTTGAGTTGCTTGATGGACTGCTGGAGTGTGAGTATCTGGTTGAAGAGAGGACTTTTTAGTGTCTCATAAAACATACACAGCTTCTCATTCTGTGATGTGTCACCCTTCTCCTGCAATTTCATTTTCAGCCGATCAAGAACTTGCAGGACCTGCAGTTTATCTTATTTGAAAAAAGATAATCAAAGGTCAAGTTAAATCCCACCCTATATTCTGATTTTGAATTATTAATTTAGTGGTAAAAATATATATCTAGTATACCTGTAGCAGGATTTTCAGGCATTTTGAATTACTGTCTTCAATAACTTTAAAGAAACCTAAGGAAAAAATTTTAAATACAAGAGATGATTTTCCATTAGTGTATACATGTCTATAGTCCTCTGTAAAATTTAAAACCTCAAGTACATTCTTGATCAAAAGATTTCACTTAGGAAATTCAAATTAAAATCACAGTGAGGTGCCGCTATACATTAATATGATGACTAAGTAGAAAGCAAAATAAGAGACAATACTAAGTGTTGACAAAGATGAAGCAACTGGAACTCTCAGATGTTGCTAGCAGGAAAGTAAAAGGCACACTTTTGTTTGGCAGTTTCTTATGAAGTTAAATATACACTTAACATAAGACTCAGCACTTCCACTCCTAAATAGTTACTCAAGAGAAATGAAAATATATGCCCATAAAAGATCTGTATATGAATTTTCTTAGCATTTTTATTTATAAAAGCCCCAAACTAGAAAACCCCAAATGTCTAATAACAGATGAGTGGATAAACAACTTGTGGTATGTAAACATAATAGAATACTCAAAAGTAAAAAAGGAAAAAAATTACTGATACATATAACATGGGAATATCTCTAAAATAGTATGTTGAGGGATGGAAACCAGACAAAAAGAATATAAATGGCATAATATCATTCACATGACGTTCAACCTATAATTACAGATTAATTTGCTTGGGCAGATGGAAAGGAGTTGACTGGGAAGGAATGTGAGGAAAGTTTTTGGGGTGATGGAAATATTCTGTTTTGAATGGGGTACTGGTTACACAGATATATATGTTTTTCAAAATTTATTGAACTATATGTTGTAAATCGATACATTTTACTTTATGTAAATTATAATCTAAGAAAGTTGATTTTTTTTTTTTTTTAAAAGGGTTCTGGGCTGGAAAAGAACATCCAAATTAAGGCATCAAGAAGATCTTAGAGGTTTGAAAAAAACCATTTTTTTTTCCTAGATGTACAAATGATTCCCACTTGGATTCCCAGACTCCCACTAGCATCTGAGAGAGTCTCCAAAAGGTAACCACTCAATATGGCATTTTCTATGAACACTGCTTTTTAAATCCAGTGATTAGCACAAGCTAGCCTAAAATGTAATATAATTGAAAGTCAAAAAGCTAGCAAACCCTCTGCTATGACCAAAATGGCACTTTCAAAGTGGTCATTTCTAACAGTGGTACACTATTGTAATGAGCCACCAAAAAAAATTAGTATGATACAGTCAAAATTTTCTTACATCAGTACCCTTTGCTGAATGAAATCTTTACCTTCTAATTCAAGGTCATTAAGAAAGAAAGCATATTAAAAACCAGTAAAGGACGCCAGTGGCATTGATAAAAGGCCTATGTATTCCATCCAAATGTTCACTGGATTCAGTGAGAACTACCAAAAAAACTGCTGAATAGAGCATCACAGAAACACTCCTAATGTGCTCAGCTGCTCAGCCGTGCAACCCTTACAACTGCCCGTTGACAGGTAACTGAATAAGAGAAGGCCAGTCACAATGGCACTGTCCTTTTCCATAGCAGCATCCAGTCCAAAGGAATTGACAGGAGCAGCTTTGGGTCATTAGTATATCAACCTCTCTAAATCAAAGAATTCGAGCCAAAACTATGAGATGCTATTTTTTTTACTGTCAAATTGGCATTTTTTAAAAACTAATAATAGCCTGTACTCTAAATGTCATGGAAAAACAGGAGGGAACATAAATTTACACAACTCTTTCAGGGCACAACACAACAATACCTACCAACATATTAAATTTGTATTTTTTTACCCAGAGTATCTTCTGAGTATCTCTCCTATAGAAATACTTGCAAAAGGGCAGGCCGCAGATGTGTGTACAAGGACATTTACTGCATTGTTTTTAAAAACAAAGAAAAATGGAAATGTCAACAGCAATCACTCATTAAAATAATAAAGTAGGTCTGAATGTACTGAAACAGGAACAGGACTGAAGTGGTTAACAGAAAGCCTGTGGCTCACTCCTCCAGCTAAGGATTCCCAGCCAGATACCGGACCTCCAAGCAAACATGCTAAAGGTTTTTAATAAATAAAAGGTTCCCTCCTTTTAAAAATGTCAGGAAATACCTGATGTGTCTTAATCGCTTTTTGTAAACAATCTGAGAATGTATGGACTTTTAGGGCACACCTGGCTGTAAAATGAGAGATAATCACAGACATTTTCTGTTTGTGTAACTAATGGAGTATAAAACTTGGGACTCCCCAAATGGAAAAGGTTTCGTTATTGTTCATAACTTGTCTGGTAACAAGCCCTCCTCCCCTCCAAAAAAGTGTCCCAAGGTTGAATTTTACTCTTGTAAACAAATTAAAAATTACAGTAAAAGTTTGTCAGAAATACATTTATAAATGATTTCATATTAATCTATATGCAACTAGGTATTGTGGATGAAAAAGGGGTACATACTAAGCCTGACAAGCTCAGAGAAGGCCTGCATGGTGGGCCTTAGAAACTCAGAGACCAAAAGTAACCACATAGGATGGTCTGCCATGAAAACTTTGAGTCATGGCAGGCAGTCATATTCTAGGCTGGCATCTTCCCTGACAAAGGTCAATCTTGACCTTAACTGAGGCTATTTTCCTTTTGCATCTATGATAACATCCCCTTGGAATGCCAGGGTCATTTCCTTTTATCTGGACCCTTAACTGCAGAGACCACAGAAACCCTCACTGCTATTGTCATCACGTTAATTGTTAACTGCTAACTATCCTACACCACAAATGTAAAAGAACTTTGTATCTCTCCGTTTTACTTTTTATCCAATCCCAGAGATTTCCCCACATTGCTTTCTCCCACCTCCCCAATGTATCACCAATAGACTTCGTGTAACCCCTTACACCACCTCCTTTGATGGCAATGTACACAATAAGGTGCAAAACTGCCATTCTCTGGAGCATTTTCTCCGTTGAGATTTTGCTTCCCTGAGGTTTCGCTTCGCGGCAATTGTCAGTTTGGCTCAAATAAACTCAAAATTTCTCTACAAGTTTAAACGTTTCTTACTTTCTTATGTTTGACAGTTTTATGTTGATGATATGGCCTAACGTGGAAGAAAGCAACATTCTTTGGACACTGTGCCTACCGGCTGGGGACTCTTCTAGAAGGAATGTCTGTGCCTGGCTCCTGCGCCAGCCGCCCATGTATAACCTCTGAATCATAAGGTGTGGTGCCCGTTAAGGACTCTCATTCACATGAGTATGCTTTGACAATCTGACCCTTTGTGTTAGCAAAGTGACATTATTTAATATACACAACTGAGGCGGGAAAACAGCAAGTTTTAAGATATATGCATTATTTTCTCCTTTTCATAAAAAAATACATATTTGTATGTGTAGGTGTTTAGACGTACAAATGTACTCAATTAAATAATAGATTGGTTACTTCTAGAAAGTTGAATTGGAGATGAGGAAATTAAAATTACACTTTTACTTTACAGACTTTAGTGCTGTTTGAACTTCATTTTAAAAGCATATATTAATTTTATAGCTCAAAAAGTAAAAGGGACCAAAACATAATGGCTAAGATGGCCTAGTGAAAGAGCAAGACAGATCGTAGCAAGAAAATAACAACACAATAGAATAATTATATTATAAGGCATATACCTACAATAGCAGAGGTATGTATGAGACCTGTTCAGAAAAAGGCCAGCCACTGTTAATATAGGGAGAACAGTTTGCGTTACATTGAAGTAACCTGGCAGCCAAGGACCATGGACTAGAACGTGCATGTGTGAAAAATGATGACTTTACTGAACTAGCCAGTGGGGGCGGTAAACACAGCTAAATGAGCATGTGTACTGTGTGGCCGTGGTATTCAAAATGACTGAGTGAGTAGAGCAACGAATCTGCATCAAATTTTGTGTTAAGCTTGAACATTGCTCCACAGAAACTATTTGGATGATTCAGAAGGCCACAGCTATGGGCAACTGGTGACTGGTAGCTTCATCACGACAACACACCCACTCACGGATCACGTCTAGTACAGAGTTTTTTGGTGAAACATCAAATCACCAAGGTGACTCAGCCCCCATACAGCCCAGATTTGGCACTCTGCAACTTCTGGCTTTCCCCAAAACTAAAATCACCTTTGAAAGGGAAGAGATTTCAGACCATTGATGAGATTCAGGAAAATATGATGGGGGAGCTGATGGTGATTGGGAGAATTGTGTGAGGTCCCAAGGTGCCCACTTTAAGGGGACAGAGGCGTCATTATCCTCTGTACAATGGTTCTTGTATCTTGCATCTTCTTCAATAAAAGTCTCCATTTTTCATATTACATGGCTGGATACCTTCTGGACAGACTTCATATGTACCACATGCTAAGATAAATCATTAAGGGAGAGTGATTAACCCTGCCTCGGGAAATTTGGGAATGCTGAAATGAGAATACATTAGAAACTTCTCTTAAAAGAAAAAGAGTGGGGTATAAAAGTAATCATTTGTCCTCTTTTGCCTAGGATTGTCTCAGATTACCCAGCATCATTATTAAAAGTGCTCCATTTCACTCTGTGTCCCAGTTTGAATGACATACAGGACTGCTCTAGGTGAGTGGTTCTCAAAAATTTAGTACACATCAGACTCACCTGGAGGGCTTGTTAAAAGACACGCATCTGGGGCTCACCCCCCCCCCCCCCCCCCCCGTCAGTGTTTCTGACTGTGGGTCTGAGGTGAGGCTGGAGAATTTGCATTTCTAACCAAGTTTCCATATGATCTTCACGCTGCCAGCCTTGAGACCGCAATTTGAAAACTACTGCATACAGGTATAAAAGTGCATGACTTTCTGTGAGAATGGTAACTAGCTCTAAGTGACCTAGTATGTGGTCTCTAAAAGTAGCAGAGAGGACAAAAAAAATAGTTTACACTAGTGATACTGCAAATATGGACTGTAAATTGATGCCCGGCCACAAACAGGTAAGTACCAAAACTGGGAATAAGCATTTAGAAACCATGTAATGTGGCAGACTAATTTATATTTATTAAATTTAGTAATTTAAAACAAACTCAACTTACCTTGTACTTCTTTTATTTCACTTTATTTTTCTAACAGTTCATTTTTCTAATAATTTACTTTACAAAAATATCAATCCTTGAAAGACTAGGAGGGAAAACCCTGATCTTTCACCATTGATAGTTTGAGAATCACTGGTTTAAAAAAGGCTACTTTGAGAGGGGCCATTTAATAATGCTAAGTAGACTCGTCTTTATCCTGTAAGCAACAGGAACTAATTAAAGGCTTTTAAGTAGGGAAGTATTGAGTCCAGATTTCTATTTTAAAAGGTAAGTATGGTAACAGATAGATTAGTGGTCTTCAAACTTTTTTTAAAGATTTGATTTATCATTTTCAGAGAGAGGGGAAGGGACGGAGAAAAAGAGGGAGAGAAGCATCAATGTGTGGCTGCCTCTCAAGCACCCCCTAGTGGGGACCTGGCCTACAACCCGGGCACATGCCCTGACTGGAAATTGAACCAGGGACCTTTTGGTTCCCAGGCAGGCACTCAATTCACTGAGCCACACCAGCCAGGGCACCAAACCTTACTAATGATTCAGAGGTTATAGATGGGAGACTGGCACAGGAGGCAGGCACAGACATTCACACTGTTTTACACACATTTCAAACACACATTCCCGTCAGTAAAAATGTTGACCACTCACCTTAATTTATTTTTTATAATTATAAACATATACTACATTTACACATTATGTGTTTTAAACATATAAAATAGAAATGTCATAAGAGTGAGAAAAAAAGTAAAAAGGTTTTATTGTCACCTTCCTACCCTCCCCATGGATCATCCTGCAAAGTTTAGAAACCATAAGGGTAGCGTATCCCTCGTGAAAGGTAAAGGGTAGAAACTCTTTGGCCTTCCAATCCGCTGACTCACAGTTAATAAAGGCTAAACTGTGTCCACAAAGCAGGCCTGGAAAATTACTGTAACTCCGTGGTGTTAAATCTAAGGAAGGGGGCTAAAACCTTCAGAGTATATATAAGGACAGAAGGAAGAAATATTAACTCTACAGCTGAACATCCAGCAAGCAGCACGCAGGCTGAATGGAACCTCTGTCTCACTCTGTTATGGTCATAGGAAATCTTCAGCCAAACAACTCTGACCTATTTGGCTGGGCTAAGATACCAACAGTGCTTACAGCAAGGAATTTCAGGTTTGTTTAAACATGGCAAAGCTGCGTCTCACTTGTCATAGATAGGCTACCTACAACAGGTCATAATCTAAACATTAAAATGCCACAGTGCGCTGCTGTCCTCACAGTCGGACAGCCTCTGGAGAGCAAGTAGTGTATTACGCTCAGCAGCTTCTACTCCGTCATTGATCAGGAGAGTCTGTACCATGAACTTTTCATGTCTGGTTCCCTGTAGGCTTTGACTGAAGGAAATTATTATCATATTGTGGCTTTAAAAAAAATATCCAGGCCCTTAGCCATCACCAATTAATGGAATATTGGAAGGAAAAAGCTGATACCTAGATACAATTTAGTTTGACTTAAATTTCTAAGTGGAGGAAACTATTGAAAAGATTTACTAATTTCCTCAGTTCAAGAATTAAAGCGAGTTAAGAACCCTGCAAACACTTTTCAAGACTCCCAAAAGCAGACAAGAATGTAGCGCCTCAAGATTTTTTTATACTTCTCTCTCGAACTTAACAAAACATCTTATGCTTTTATCTTGAAAAGTTGGGAGAAAAACATAGCCGGCTATCTGTTTGAGAAAGTACAGGTATTCGGCCTCTGACTGCAGGTGTGAATTGGGCTGATCCGATTGGACTGCACAGAACTTTGCAATGGGAATTTCCCAGACCTCAAGGCAATCAGGGATTTTGAACAAACTAAAAGCCATTAAATGTAAATGAAGTCATTATTTCAGAAGTTATTCAAAAATTGAATTTCATGAACAACTTTTAGTTTCCATTCTTCCTTTGTAGTGCAAAACTCAGTTATGTCTAATCATCATGCCACTGTCCTCAAAGCCTAATGTTAAATGGAAAACAAACTCTCCCAGCCAAAGGACAATGGTGACCCTTCACTTAAACTACAATACACACAATTGCTGCTAAACTAGTGCAGATTCAAGACAGATGCCCTAGACTTGCGTCCCTTGAGAAAGATAAGGCCTTTTCTAAACCTCTTGGATTAAAAAAAAAAAAAAAGTATCAATTTGTCTGCTGCCAAAACATTATACTGTATTCCTGGACTTTCAGAAACATATATAAATTCCAGAACGATTCTGACATTTTGGAATTGCCTACTAGGAACTGCTTAAGCCATAGGCAATATTTAAGTCCACTTAATGATGGACATTCAGGACAAGTCGAAATTGAAGCAAAAAGATACCATGTTAAACTCAGAATCAGAACTGAAAATTGAGTTGGTTCTTCAGAAGAGTTCCGTTGGCTAAATACTAATTTTCTCATTGAACTATTCCAAGTTAATCAACGCATATCAATATTCTGCCTGGGACTTGTTTCCTTTGTATGAACAAAGTTAAACTATTTGATGGTATCGTTTTCTGTTCCTGTTGGTGGCAGTTTTCTCCAATGACTGGCAAAAACAACACAAAATTCTGGGCAATTTTCACATACATGGATCTTTGATGGTGTAGCCAGTCCCTCATGGAAAAGGCCAACAAGCCGTGGTCAGGTCGCTCAGTTGGTTAGAGCCTGGTCTCATACACCAAGGTTGCAGGTTCCATCTGGTCAGGGCACATGTAAGAGTCAACCAATAAATACATGGGTGGGCAGAGCAATGAACAGATGTTTCTCTCTCTCTCTCACTAATCAATAAATTTTTAAAAAGTGGGTAAGTGGACCCAATTTTATGTTACTAAATTCCACAGGCTGCACAGCAGTACAAACTCAAAAAATAAGTTGGCTCTAATCTTCAGCACAGATCTACCCCATCACTAAAGAAAGGGTAAGGACAGGCTCTAAATTTCTCTTCATTTGCTCTAGATAAAATCAGAGCTTTAATAAAGGCATTCAAATCTAAACAAAAAACATGTGAGTATGAAAAAAACAGAAGTAGTCAAGCAATCTGAAATGTTAAGGTAGAATATTCCTGTTTCTCAAAAAATGTACTCTAGTACCAAGGTGGGCAAAGTCCTAAGTAAGCAAATGCCATTTTGGCTTCCCCAACCTACTGTTTTTGTTAAACTTTAACAAAGCAAGTGAATTCAGACTGCTTGGTTGTTTAGCTTAAGGAGAGTTATTAAATGTTTTTCAGCCAAAATACAAGTACAAGGATTATTGAATGCTGAGCCCATCTCAGCATCACAGTGTTCTAAAGGTGAACTCACTATGGGAAAATTCCAGATTGTTTTTTAAGAATACTAACTGAAAGACAATATACCATAATTTTATTAGTGGTTATTTTCAATGGTAGGTGGGGTTTGTGTGTGCTTTTAGTTCCTTTTCTGAAAATCCTCTCCAATATTTCTACAAAGAACCTATATTAATATATGATTTGAACTTATTAAGGCATCTTTAAACACGAGGGCTTAAAACAATCTCTCTTCAACTTTAAGCAATGTGTTATTCAGGTTTATCTTACATGACCTTTCTAGGATCTCAGCTGACAAGGGCAAATTCCTTCAGAACTCAGTTTACAAATTATATCCATAAAGTACCTTCCAGCTCCAATATTAACTTTCTAGTTATTTTAAATTTTTGAGAATCTTTATAAAGGCCATTAGGGCCTAGAAACAGGAGGCTCATTTTAGCTCGAAGTCACGATTTCGCCTTTTTCTGATGATGCAAAGTAAATCCATTTGAGCTTTTAGCCAACTCTCCCCTAGATTTTCTTTAAAAAAGATGTGTGCAAATGAATTGGCAGCCGATAGCTCAGCCTAGAATGTGCTATTACCATCCTCAGGATTAACTGAGCTGTGTGTGTGTGTGTGTGTTTTTCTTCTAGCTTTCCAGAAGCCTTCGTTCAAGAAACACTTGTTGGCTGCACACCGATTAATGGTCAGACTCCAAGTGCAGCAGAGAAGCACCCTAATGAAATAAAGGCCCTCAACGGCGCACCCTTCCGATCGTGGAGACAAGCGAATAAACAACTAATTCCAATCCAAAGTTAACTACCTGGAGATAGGACGAAGTGCCAAGTGAATACTCCAGGGGCAGTTTAATCGACCTGGTAGGTGTGCCCGGAGAACTAGGGAGCCTGGGAGTGGGCAGGGAAGGATCTGAAAATCATTTTCTGAGCCTGACTTAAAGAAGGAATCCAGCAATTCTCCCCAAAGAGTGGAGGCCAAAGCACTTTCCGTCGGGTCCTCCCCACCTATAAAGTGTGGCTAGCAGAGCCCAGGCCTGACTGCTGGCCTGGGAACCCGGCTACGTGACGACTAAGCGTCCAGATGGGGCGGGAGACAAGTCGCCCCCTCGCTGGGCTCTGAACCCCACCCTCCTTCTCCGGGTCCCGGAGGCAGGCCACCACCTGTTCACTTTCACCGTCACCCGTGGAGGAAAGGCTCCGCCCAGCTCTGGGGGCGAAGCGCAGGCACCGATCCGGGAGCAAAATTCGATCCCTGCCACTCCTGGAACAGAAGTGGGCCGAGATTTGCGGGCCGCCGGGGCAGCCGACGCGGGGCGGATCCGCGGCGGGCAGCCTCCGGCGAGCCCTACCCGGAGGGGCGGGGGCCGCGATGGGGTCACCCGGGTCGACGCCGGAGGAGCGCCCCGCACCCTCTGCAGGCCGAGCCGAGCGCCCGGCGGCGCCCCTGTGTCCAGTGCCACCTTCTCCCGGAGGACGGGCGGAGATCGCGCCCGGCGCTGGCTCTGGGGAGCTGTCCCCGGCCGGCCTCGAGGCGCAGGGGCCCCGCTCGCAGCGCGCACCCACACAGCCGGGAGCCCCGCTTTACCTGGAGGAGCAGAGAGGAGGGTGGGATCCCAGAGCAGGCCGACCGGCGGGAGGGCGCGGCGTCGGCCCTCCCTCACCTGGGCGGAAGTGAGAGGCCCAGGGTGACCGCGCCTCACCTGGCAGGCCCTCCCCTCGCACCGGCCTCCCCGCCCGGGGCGGGGCGCCTGGTGGCGCGGCCGGGCAGCCGGGGCCGCGGGAGGCCGACTAGGGGGTGGGGGGGAGCGCGGGGTCTCTTGGCTTCTCTACTTTCTGCAGATGAAGCTCAGCTGGGCTAGGGTTAAAGAGCCTGGGAAATGTGGGGTCTGGGGGCCGAGTTGGCAGATGAAACGCCACTGCTTGGGGGCAGCAGCCAGTAATCGGGTGGGGAGATCGCTGGACTGGCGTAGTAGGAGGGGTGAGCGGAGAGGGAGACCCAAGATCGAGGAAACTGAAGGAGGACATGGAGGAAGGATTTGGTCAATGTGCTTCGTCTCTCGTCCTTTTCCTTTTGCGTGCTATCATCCCTCCCTTGTGTTTTCCATATCCACTGACCCAACCTAAAAGTCTAGGAAGTAAAACTGGGGGTTATTTTTTTCTCATTTACTTGAGAAAAGGAAAGAAATGAATCTAGCAATATGCATGATTGCTAGATTACCTTACTTAACTCTAGGAAGAAACTGCGCACCAGACGGATACAGTGATTTGCCCCAAGTCTGACACCCAGAGGAGATCTTCTGACTCTAAGTCCTGTGTTGCCTTAATTATTTATTGTAATATTTTTATTCTTGGTATCACTCCTGGACTTTAAGGAAAAGTTGGATAAAGCAATGATATTATTCCACTCTCTTTAATGTAACTGAGTTGAGAATTTTGGTGCTAGGCATTTTAATTTGTCAAATATAGTACACCTTGTTAAATAAAGAGAATCGATCTTAAGGTATGTATTCATTGAATAAATGCAGTATTTGTTAAGCACTGTGTTTGACTCTGTAAAATGTTAAAAATGGGATACCTGTCCTCGAGGGACATAGGCGTGTTAAGAAAACAATTGCAACAGTGGGTCATCTGTTGTACGATCATGCACTTCATAGTGTGATTGTTAGTTTGCTGGTTTTAAAGGAAATATCACTTGTTAGACCTGGTAAAAATATACACAATGTAAGCATGGCCCCTACTTCTTAGGAACTAACAACTATTGAGAGAAATAAATGTATACAATGACTTAAATTACCAAATAGAATGAAGGTAGAACTTTCAGAGAATAAAGAGATCAATTATGCTTTGTTGAAAGCATCTGTTAGGACTTAAACAGGCCTAACAGGTGTTTGGGATTTGCTTAAGGTAAAATAGAAAAGGAAATTCTTCCCAAGTTGGTGGGGGTGGAGGGGCAGGATACAGGTGGAGACCAATTATCTCAAAGGATCGCTTGCAAACATGTGGGTCTCATCTCACTCTAACATTTGGTGGTGATTATAAACACTCCCTTTCCCAAAAAATAATGTGCCTTTGGATTGACTGTGAAACAAAGTTCTAACTCCCTTTCTGAGTATCCAAGCCTTTTTAAAAATGTTTTAAATTTATTGTTCTGGGGGTGGGGGATCAATTTGTTTTTCCACCCATTGATACATTCATTGATTGCTTCTTGTCTTTGCCCTGAACGGAGATCAAACTCGCAACAGTGGTGCATGTGGACAACACTCTAACCAACTGAGCTACCCAGCCAGGGCTTCCACGTCTATCTTAAGCTCTCCCCTTCTTGATTTTCCAACCTAATCTCCCACTGCACCTCTCCAAGGTCTTACTCTGGCCAAACAGGTCTGCTCCACATCTTTTCTGTTTGTTATCCCCTTTCACATTCCTGGAATGTCCTGGAAGCCCTGCCCTTCCTTAGGGCTAAACTCAAGTCTCACCTTTTATGAGAAGCTGCCTCCATGACCACCCCAGAAAACATGCATTTCCACTACATTTCATCTAATTTTTCCACATTTTTGTGATATGAGCTTACCTTTGGCTCTTCCCCGAAACTGAAAAAGTTTTAAATGTACTCAATATGTATTTTTAAGGTGATCGTTCTGTGGTAAACATTTTCTGGTACAGGAGTGTTTTTGGTTTTTTACCTCTGAGAACTCTCAAGAGGATGATCTTATTCATAAAATGAAGAAGATACACAAAATATTTAAGAACACACCTTGAAGTCAAAAGAGCTGAGCTTGAATCCTGACTCCACCATTTTTTCCCCTTTTTTAAGGATTTTATTTATTTTTGGAAAGAGGGGGAAGGGAGGGAGACAGAGGGGGAGAGAAACATCAATGTGTGGTTGCCTCTTGGGGGTCCCTCACCAGGGACCTGGCCTATAACCCAGGCATGTGCCCTGACTGAGACTCGAACCAGCGATGCTTTGGTTTGTAGGCCCATGCTCAATCCACTGAGCCACACCAGCCAGGTTACACCATTTTCTAAAATATGTGACTTTGGCAAGTTGCTTCACCTTTCTAATTCTCATCAGTGAAATTGTTAAAACAATGCTTACTTTATATGGTAGTTTTGAAGGCTAAATGAAGGAATACATGTATTGCGTATACCTGGCACATAGAAAGTACTCAATAAAAGAGGCCACACATAGCTGGGAGTGAACATGGCAGACATAGGAGACAGTAAGGAGACAGCCAAGAGTAGGAGTAAAGCGAGGCTCGTGGTGGAGGACCAGGAAGTACTACAGAGCACCTTAGGTTATAAGACTTATTCCTCCATCTCTAAGATTTTAAAGAACCACTAAACATTTTTGAATAGGATTTTGCTAAATGTTCAATGATTATTTGTTTTTTAAAAAGATTTTAGAACAGTTTTAGAGGCATAGCAAAGTTGAGAGGAAGGTATGGAGATTTTCCATATATCCTCTGCCCCCACACATCTCCCCCTTTATCAACATCTGCCACCAGATGGTACATCTGTTAAAGTGGAAGCTACATTGACACATCATAATCACTCCAAGTCCATAGTTTACTTTAGGGTTCATGCTTGGTGGTGTACATTCTATGGGTTTGGACAAATGTATAATGACACGTATTCACTGCTCTAAAAAGCCTCTTTACTCAGTCTACTCATAACCCCCACCGCAACCTCTGGTAACCACTGATCTTTCTACTGTTTTCATAATTTTACCTTTTCCAGAATGTCAGATATTTGGAATCACACAGTACATAGCTTCTTAAGATTGCTTGTTTAGTACATGCATTTAAGGTTCTCCATGTCTTCTCATGGCTTGCCAGCTCTTGCGTTTTAGCACTGAACAATAGTCCACTGTCTGGGCACCACAGTTTTTGTATCTGCCCAGGTACTGAGAACATCTTGGACATAGTTGCTTCCAAGTTTAGGCAACTATGAATAAAGCTGCTATAAACATCTGTGTGCAGGTTTTTGTGTAGACATAAGTTTTCAACTCCTTTGAATAAATACCAAGGAGCTTAAATGGGATTTTGAATATGAAAGTTTTTTTTTAATAAAAGATTAATCTGGAAGAAGTATGAAAAAATGTATTAACAACATTGAGGAAAGAGCCTAGAATCAAAAAGAGGAAAGAAGAAACTACAGCAAGATACACAGAAAATAAGTTACACCTAAAATAAGGTGAAAATATAGGGTAAAAAAATAAACACTTAAAAATATCAGTTGCTTACTGATTAGATAAAAGGATTAAAGAAGAACAAGGAGAAAATTGAAGTACAAGGATGACTCTAAGTATTTAACCCGATAAAAGGGATGGTGGTGGTAAAACCTAGAAAAGCCAATTTATTGGTTTTTTTTTTTCTTTTTAAGAAGCAGGACTCTGATAAAGTCAGTTTAGATTCTGTATTTTGACATTCAAGATGAAATATACTTGGCATAGAGTAGGACTTCTTAAGTGATGAGTGCATTTAATTGGAGAGTAGGCAGCTAGATCGGTGCCCCAGAGAGGACAATGAGAAATACTTGAGAAACAACAGCATTAATGTAGTAGAATTCAATATATACAGACAACTATAATGCAGATCTATGAGAGTCCTGATATTATGAATTTATTACCAGAGGTGGGGGAAGGGGAATGCCCAGCACAGTCAGATTAAAAAAAAAACAAAACAGGAGTGTAACAATCTTTTATCTCTTAATATTTCTGTCCTAACCATGGAAAACTCAGGTTGGATTTCTCAGAATGTTATCAGTAAAGCCTATCTGTTAATGTCATCAGGTAAATGCTAGAATCTTAGGAATGGAAAATTGCACGGTGCAGACCCTTGAATTCCAGAGGAAGCTTTGCTTCAGGCTTCATTGGTAATCCTCTCTCCTAATGTTTCTACACAGCAATTTCCATACTGGGCTGTGCTACTCATGTCCTTTGATTTCTATAGAATTTACATCGGATTTCATTGAATTTTTATGTGACAAATTTGACACTGTAAAACATGCCTAGAATTGAGCTTTAAGAACTTTCTTACTAAAATTGGACAATGGAGTAATCATGTGATCAGAGACTATGCTTGTAAATAAATAATGTATTTTACTGAGCCATGAGAAAATAGATTAAGAGGCAGCAAGAACAGAAAGTTAATTTTTTAATATGCCCTCAGTTCAAGAGTCAACATTTTTGCATTGTTTCTTTACTTTCATGGGGAGACTCTTTTGTTCTTTTCAGTTTATACATTATTAGAACCATAGAAATAGATTTTGTAATGAGATTAATCAGCAAAGCTTAAGCATTTTCAAATAGTTAATTGTTCAAAATCTGTATGAAAATTGACACAAATACAAAGATTAGCAATATTCTTACAATGAACAAAAAATACAGTAAATCTTCACTTGATAACATATATAGGTTCTTGAAATTGCAGCAAAATGATGTATAATGTATTAGAAGTAAAAAGGCCAAAGTGAGAGGCAACAAGCATTTATTTGAGATTTAAAAGAATAACCATTTTGGAAGCACTGATTCAGGGAGAACCCCAAGTCATGTCCCAATTAGGAGGTGAAGGCAAGGGGTATTTATGAGAAAAGAAAGAGGCACAATTATGTAAATAGAAGGAAAGAATTTTTATAGGTAAAGATAAGCTAACAAAGTGATGTTATTCTAAAGAATGCTTTGAATTTCAGTCCAGTAGTCACAGTATCTGCTTTCTTATCTTTACAAACAGTGGTTTCAGATAGAATGCTGCTTTAGGCTCAGTTCAAAGGTTATTTTGCCCAGTTTTAACATTCCAAAGGTTTGAGGAGTAAGACATGCTGTTCCTCTGGATGGTAACTCTGATTACATTTTCAAGTGGCTTCCTTTCTATTATATTTTATATTTCCCCCATTTGATTGAGATCTTTCCTTGAATGCACCATTGATGATCACTGAAAAGTAACGCTGGTCAGTTATTAAAAGCATCATTAGTTCTCCATTGTCAGGAAGGCTCACTTTTGGTACTTCAAGCCATTGCTAATCCCTTGACAGAAGGCTCACTGCTGGTACGTCTGTTCCACCTAGAAGCAAAAGTGGTTTTTCAGAGCCTTAAGTCACATTTGAGCCATAAGAGCACCAGAACAGAGGAAACTTTTGCAGGGGTGTCAAACTCATTTTTACCAGGGGCCACATCAGCCTCTAGGTTGCCTTCAAAGGGCCAGAATAATTTTAGGACTGTATAAATGTAACTACTCTTTAACTGTTAAGGAGTTGAAACTACATTCGGCCCTTTGAAGGCAACTGCAAGGCTGATGTGACCTCTGGCGAAAATGAGTTCGACACCCCTGCTTCAAGGGCAAACATTTTTTGTATTTTCTTGAAATTTCTCATATGAAGTCTTATAAGCCTTAGTGATCATCTCAAAACATTGAGCAACAATTATCACAGTGGTGTCTTTATTAACACTGAGCTATGTAAAATAAACAAAGTTTTATAACAGTAAAAATTCCTATAATAACAAACCAAATGTTAAGTCCAATTTGAATAACAGATCTAAACCAGGAGGTAATACTTGAGGGCAGTCAGCCAAAGATATTAGAGAACCATGAGGTGTATTTAATCATTTGACTTGTGCTCAGATTTTATCTAGTTCCACCTCTGTTTTACCAGAGGAGTTTTATCCAAGTACAAGAGGTATTAACAACATAGCAAAACTCACCTTGTTTAGCTGGGATGTGGTCAAGAGCAGTCTTATTGTCTAATTTAACTTGCACAAGGGAATTGGAAGATTTTTCCTGGTTTTATTGCTTTGGCCGTAGCTCCAGCAATTTTCTCTTAGGTTTTTGATAAGTTTTTAATCATGTATTTATTCACTGCAATACCTGCTTAGGGAAAAAGTATTTTTCCAAATCTGGTAACTTTATTGGGGTTGGCTTGCTAGACATTGAACATCCTTGACTATGTGGGCAACATGGCTCTGTCCTTTTACTCTTAGAGCATATTCTCCAGAAGAAAAGTAGGATTGTGATGCCTCTAGAGAGCCATAAGAGATTAGAACTGGATTACAGTTGTTTTATTAAATAAATGTGCATAATTGGTAACAGTTATCTTTCGGTATCACTGTTTTGTCTAAGCTAATGGTCCCAAAAGCTAAGTGAGCATGTAACCCACCAGGGTGCCGTTACAAATGTAAATTCTTGGGCCTCATCCCTAGAGATTCTGACTTGTAGTTCAAGATAGGGGAACCACTTTTCTAATATAATTCCTTTTGCTGCAGATGAGTTATTGGTTATGCAGACACACTCAGTGGTTTGAGGATAGGCATTGATCTTTGGCTTTTCACTTGAGCCGGTTGTAATTAGACAAAGTGAAAGCAGAAGAGTTGGAGGTTTTTTTCCCCCTCCATCTCTTCTTTCTACGTTTTTGTACTAAAAGTTCTGTAGTGAAGACATCTTTTATACTGAACAAGTGTGTACGTTTTAAGAGAAAGTTCAATCCTTTTTCCCTAAAGTATTTAAATTTGTATGGAGCCTCTTCATCCACAGCAGCACCAATTTTGAAGAATTGTATTATGCAGTAATTCTCAAACTTTAGGGAGCATCAGAATCACCTGGAGGATTTTTAAAACACAGAAGGATGGGCCCCACCAGCAGAGTTTCTGAATCTGAAGATCTAGGGTGGAGCAGGATAATTCGAGCTTCTAATAAAAATGATGCTCATATTGCTGGTTCAGAGGCCACACTTTGAGAACCCTGGAATCATTTGGAATAGGAGGACATAAAATTATTTTAGTAATATACCAGAATTATAACTATATTTAAAATTTTCTTAAACCAATTTTGTAGTGTTACTATGCTATTTTTAAAAATCTTCCTTGGCCCTACATCCTCCAGGCAAATGCCACCCATAACAAGACTTCTTTTCTCTTTAGCCAGCAGACTATTCATTTTAGTAGTTGGTGTCTACAGGTGTTTGATATAAACCTCCAGGATCATGATAGATTATTTCAAATTTAGTCCTGAAAGCTTCAGTTCAAATGTAAGTATGTAAATTGGCTTTCAGTTAATGTATTCATAAAGAGCAAGTGGTCCTTGTGTCTGGGCAATCAAGCGGCACAATACCTAGCCCTTCTCAACAAGAGTTAAGACTGCACCCACTTACTCTGTAAAACAGGGGGCCCAGTGGCTATCACTGTGATAGCTACTTCTCTGGCACCCACTAAGATCCAGTGACAAAAGTATCACCTTTTCCATTAATTGGTAAGAAAAGCTGGTTTTCTCACGGGCTCTTGAATACCACCAGCGTCCTCCCTCTTCCTTCCCCACCAAAGTCCAGGAAAGCAGGAGACAGCATTAAACTTTTTGTACATTTATACCCCCACCTTGAGAGTCCGTGCTCTCTTTAGGAACCCACTGGTTTAGAGGAAAAACAGGTAACTTCTAGCTCTACTCCTGAACCCAGAAATCAAGTCCTTAAGGTTTTTTCTTTTTTCTTTTCTTTTTTTTAATCCCAATACAATTTTATTTTATTTTTTCCATTTTCTCAATATTTTAAAATTAAATTCATATTTTTTAATAAATGGTGTTTTTTTTCTTAATTAAAACATTTATGCTTAAAGGTTTAAGTGATAGGAAATTTGGAGTTTACTAGTTCAATTTTAAATTTTTAAAATTTTATGTATGGTCCAGCTAAGATTAGAATGGATAACTAAGTCACATCGTTTTATGTGTGTATTTGTGAACTCCCACCAGATCTTTTTAAGTCTTTGTCATTTGCAGGCAGTTATTATTCTACTCTGATGCTTTTGCAAAACAGCTTCTGCCAAGATGTTTCGTCTTCAGAGAAATTCATGGAGCGGACTCTGACACTAGCTCTAAAATACAGGGTTCTAATAACCTTTCAGGTCATACCATTAAACTGGGTGAAGATTTGCAGAATTCTAAAAAAAAAAAAACACTGGATTCATAAAACTGCTGACAAAAAGATCAAGATCAACAAGAATTAATAATGTGGGACTGAATGAATTAGTGAGGATGATTATAATTTTATGACACATTTGAAATATTATTTTTGATCTTTGTTTTTGAAATATAAGGCTTTTCCCTCCCAAAACACAGCAATTTGGTAAATTATACTCTTTTAAGCAGAATTGAAACATTTACTTTTCCTCCAAAATTTAGGAGCTCTTAGTATAATCTACACCTTCATTTCCCTCCTTACTTTTAGTTCCTTCCTATCTCACAATTAATGTGAGAGGCCAAGCACTCACCGTAACAGTTATTGTTTTCTTTTTTCCCTTAATTTCTGCCCAGAAAGATAACTCAACATTGGGTGCTATCTTTAAACCTACTTCACAGGTCAAAATATGCAATGGAACTGCTGGGTAGTTGTTCGAAAGTAACATATAAACATCATAAAGCAATGATAAACAAAACAGCTTTTTAAAAATATTGCGGTTATTTAATGTAGCCTTTAGAATTAAGACAATATCTTTATAAAATTTAAAAAAACCAACAACAAACCCTCCAACTTTTCACTTAGTGTAGTCCACAACTCTTTGGTCTCCTGTCACAGGCCCGGTCCCTTTCCTAAACTTTCACTACCAAACAGAAGGGTGCAATGCCCATCTCTGTGCTGGGGTCCGTAAGTGCGGTTCGCAGAAGCCTTCCTTCCACACCTTCTCTAGGGTAACAGGAGACCGTTATATTACAACAGTAACAGCACAGGTTCTGAAATCGGACAAACACCACTTTTACTCCAACTCAGTAATAAGGTCAACCTGCTCATTAGGAGTCCTTGAGCCAGGTTCGTTTTCTGCAAGCCCCAATCCTACCGCGACTAACGCGGATGTTTGTAAAGCCTTTATCAAATCGCCGGGCGCCGCTGGCACTTTTGCAGACAGAAAAGTCACAGCAAGGCTGGCTCGGGAGGGAACAGTGGGATGGATGGAGGGCAGCCGATTCTTGAGGAGAGTCTTCTTTTTCCGGTCTGGAAAACCAGCCAAGGAGCTCCTAGCTGATGGAGCTGGCCGTCAGGGTCAACGACCTGCGTGCAGCGGTTGCAAGGTCCCTTTAAGAGCCTGCCTCCCTCCGCCCGCCTCCCTCCCGCGCCTAGGCGAAGGCGGAACCGGAAGCCGTGGGGGATGCGCCGGTCCCCAGCATGGCGGCCCCCTGGCCTTTATGTCAGGCTGCACCTGAAACAGTGGCCGTCCAGCTTCTGGGTTTCCTGTGGTTCGTGTCAGTCACCACGGGACCCTGGGGAGCTGCCGCCGCCGGGGGCGAGGAGACGCTTAAGTGCGAGGACCTCAAAGTGGGACAATATCCTCTGTGGGGCGCTTCCCCTTGGGGCGAGGTAGATTTGGGGTCGCGAGTGGGTTGTGGCCCTCTACGCGGGCTAGGGTTATACTGAAAGAAACGGTGACCTGTGGCCTCTAATGACCAAGGGACCCTGGGAGGTGAGGAGAGATCAGGGATGTTAAATACAGGCCACCCTTTGGAATTTCCTTGGGATTTTACGATGGTTTGCGCTTCCTCTTCTGATCGATTTTTTTTTTTTTTAAACTGGGGGTTTATTTGTTCACCAAACACATAGATCTGAAGTATGCAAGGTCCTGATCTAGCACTAGTAATAAAAATTTTGATGACTGTACCCTGGAAGTTGGCCGACTTATGAGACAAATAGTAGTTGATAGCGGTAAAGCCAGTGTAGGCTGTCCATTTATCATTAACTTTACATGTATTACTGTATGTCATTTTCAAACTCCGTGAGATGCCAGACCGTCAGGGGGCAAGTTCCTGTTCCATTTTGTAATGATGGGCACATTGTTTGAACTTTGTTTTCTCATGATTAAAAATGTGGAGAACAATGGAAGCAACTTAAAGGTCTGTTGTGATAGTAGTAGTGCTACAGGTAAATCACTTAGGGTAATGCCTCCCACAAAGTAGGGACTATATATGTTAGCTGTTTATTGACAGAAGGGAAAACTAAGGCTAAAGGGTTTGAGCTGATCTGTTCGTTTTAACAGTTCTGATAAACTGAGGGACAATATGAAATGCAGTTCCATTCAAATTAAAATAGCTAACTTTGTACAAAATTAGATAGTTTTGTACAAATTATATAAAAGAAAAATTAATAATGGAAGCCAGAGATACAAGAAAGATTCTGTGAGGGGAAAAAATCTTAAAATTAAGAAAATTCTTTAGTATTTTTATGTAAATTGAAAGACAGTTGTTATTTGTTTTTGTCAGAATTGCTCTAACTTGTTGAATACCATTTTGCTTGGAGTCTGATTTTTTACTCACCTAGTAAGTTGAGTTTTCCTGGCAAAAATGTCAGGGTGGTTCTCTCCAAGACAGTGGGCAGTGTGAACCCTAGAGAGAAGGGGCTGAGCGTATAGGACTCTGAAGTAATGATAGCTGGAAAATAGCTGTTACATCTTAAATGGGTGCCGCGCTCTATCTCCACAGCCATCTGTAAATACCTTACTTATCCCATTACAATGTCCATAAAATATTTAGGAAGCAGAAAAACACTCAAGTGTTTTGAACGTCTATAAGAAGATAATTATTACATGTGTTTCCAAAAGCTTAAAACCCTGTTGGGACTATGTAGACCCACCTAAAACACCATCTTCCCTGCAGTCTGATGGGCGGTGCCCTAGGCTTGGAATCAGGAAACCTGACTTTACAACCTGTCGCTTATATATATCACTTTGGATAAGTCACTCAAACTTTGAGCCCCAATTTGTGCTTCTGTAATGTGGGAGTAATAGTATCTACCTCACAGGGTTATTCATGTTACATGAAATTATGTATATGGCAATACTTGGGGCCCCCCAAATTAGTTCAGTCAAATCTTGAAACTGATTTTTTTTAACCCTACAGCTAGCTCTCTTACAATAATTTGGTGGAGATTTTTTATTTTCATTTTTCCTTTGTGCTTAAACTCTCACTGATACTTTTTGAGGATGGCATTGTTTGCTAGAGGTAATACACTTCCTGTAATAAATTAAAGTTCGGGTATTATTTAGTGACACTGACAGTTTGTGCTTGTGTTTTTTTGACCTGGACAAGTTAACAGCCTCTCTTTACATGTGAATATAAACATGAGTATATAGGAGATATTAAACAGATGGTATGTTTTGTGTTGTAATAGAGTTCATGTTTCCTTAACTTTTCTTAAATATATTTGTAAAGATCCAAAAATAAACGATGCTACACAAGAACCAGTTAACTGTACAAACTACACAGCTCATGGTAAGAATTCCAAAAACATGTCTTTAAAAATAATTTAAAAAATATTGTTTCATAGGTCAGTGTATGATCACTGAAAGTAATTAACTAATGTGTTTTTCTTGGGTTATAACATTATTATTCAATCTCCAGAACAACTTAAAATTGGAGAATTGGCTAGGGGATTTAAAAATGTTACTCTCTTTAATTATATAAACTGGGAAGTTTTATGTTTTCATTAACTTTTTAAGACTCTTGGAATCAATTTATATAACTGTCTTGATGCCCTTATTTACCAACCTATGTTATGCAGAGGTATTTCTTTAGATTTTTAATTGTAACAAACTTGAAATGAGACTGTTAGTTCAATAAGGTACAGTGAACAGCTATATCACCCAATTATGCAGTTGTAAAATATACTTAGGTACATCCTAAGTATGAAAACAGTACAGTAAGGATTTTAAGTATGCATCAGTATTTTGTTTTATTTATTTATTTTGTATCAGTATTTTCTTAGAGATATTTTGATAATAGATCACAAACCCTCAGCCTAATGATTTGGGGGTGCTTCTTTTACTCTAAAATATATAAAGTGCCAGATAAAAATCAATAATTTTTTATTTAGTCTTTTCTTCTAAAAGGCTATGCACTGAGTGGTGTGGCTCAGTTGGTTGGGCATCGTCCTGCAGAGTGAAAGGGTGTATGTTGGAAGGGAGGCAGGCAGATTTATATTGGAGCTATTTGACTTTCTTATTGGCATGATACATACTGCTGGTAATTACATAGTACTGTTTTGAGAAAAGAGCACCTATTGAATACATATTGATTTTTTAATATATAAGACGTGAAATAAGCCAATAATTTTTACTTTTTTGTAAATGAAAGCTGTGAAACATTAATATGTAAATGAGATTAAATGAATTATTTTTGTTAGAAACATATCTTTTTACCTTGTTATATTTTTATATTTTGTCACACTGTTAGCCCAATTCTAGTCAGGAGAGATATTTGAAAGTAAGTTGTGTTAAATTTTTATTGATATTTTGCTGTATGTAATAGGTTATATACATATATGATTTGTATAGTATACATTGCTTAACACGTATATATTTATTTAATTTAGATGTATTAAACTTAAAGGAACTTTGCAAGGAATCACCTACTGTTTAATTTATAAGTACAATCTGATTTGCCTGTTGTATATATTTGCCTGTCTATTATATTGTCTATATTATATTATACTGTCTCTATATTATACTGTCTATTATATTATATTGTGCTTTTGGAATACAGAGAATAAAGTTAACTGTCATGAAGAAGAATCAGCGTTCAAATATTCAACCACTGATAGAAAAGATGTTAGAAATCTGTGAATACTGTTGTGATTCAGGTATCTAACTTTAAGGTAGGAAGCAGGCAGTCAGCGATCTCAAAAAAGCATTTCCTATCCTACAGAGTTCTTTGCAGGTATGAGAATTTTTAAGGAAATTATGTAATAACAAGAGTTGCTTGTGCTCCAAAAGAGCTGTACTCTCCAGTTAAGTGTCTGTTATGGATTAATAAATAAGTGGCTTTAAATCATTATCATAATTTTAAAAAGAAAGTGTTTCTGAGACAAATATGCATCATAGGACTTGCATGTGGATGTACAATTTCTGCATGATACAAAGGAGTCCAGCCAAAAGCTGGGATGGGTTCTACCATCTCAGCCCAACACTCATGAAGCTTTGTCCACAGGAAGTCTTTTTTAATTGCTTTTAAAACACACAAAAGCTACTGGAGTGGCCATGGTGAATGACTTCTAAGTCCTGAGTAGAGAGGAAATCAAAATGACCCTTGAAACATGAAGTTTCATTTTTTTAAATTTATTTCATTGACTATGCTATTACAGTTGTCCTGATTTTTTCCCCTTTGCCCTCTCTACCCCACACCCCCTACTCCCTCCGCGCAATCCCCCCACCATTGTTCGTGTCCATGGGTCATGTGTGTAAGTTCTTTGGCTACTCCATTTCCTATACTGTACTTGACATCCCCATGGCTATTTTATAACTACCTATTTGTACTACTTAATCCCCATACCTCTTCACCCATTCTCCCCTCCCCTCTCCTATCTGGCAACCATCTGGCAACCATCTGGTAACTAACTTCTTTTCTCTTGCTACTTTCAAGAGTCTCTTAATCTTTAACATTTGGTCTTTTAATTATGATGTGTCTTGGAGTGGGCCTCCTTGCATCCATCATAATTGGGATTCTCTGTGCTTCCTGGACATGCGTGTCTATTTCCTTCACCAAATTAGGGAAGTTTTCTTTTACTGTTTTTTCAGATAGATTTCCAGTTTATTTCACCCCTATGTTGTGAACGTTGGACCTCTTGAAGTTGCCCCAGAGGCTATTTATACTATCCTCATTTTTTGGATTCTTTTTCTTCTCGCTGTTCTGCATGGTTGTTTTTTGCTTCCTTATGTTCCAAATCAGTGATTTGATTCTTGGCTTCATCCACTGGACTGTTGTTTCTGTGTAAATTGTTCTTTATTTCAATTAGTGTATCCTTCATTTCTGACTGGGTCTTTTTTATGCTGCTGAGGTCCTCACTAAGTTCTTTCATCATCCTTATAAACAGTGTTTTGAACTCTGCATCTGATAGATTGCTTATCTCCATTGCATTTAGCTCTTTTTCTGGAGTTTTGATATTTCATTTGGGCCATGTTTCTTTGTCTCCTCATTTTGGCAGCCTCCCTGTGTTTGTTTCTATGTATTAGGTAGAACTGCTATGACTCCCTGTCTTGGTAGCATGTCCTAACATAGTAGGTATCCTATGACCCAACACCCAGTCAGGGTACTCAAGGTGTGCTCTTTGTGTGGGCTAAAGTACACCCTCTTCTTCTAGTTGAGCCTTGGTTGCTGATGGCAGATCAATGGGGATGATTTACCCAGGCCAGTCAGTTGCAAGGACAGGCTGTGACCACTGACCATCAACCTTGGCTGTTTGTGGGGGATCACCTGTGCAGGACAGGGTGGTTGTGCTCCAGTGTGGTCTGTAGCTGTCCACTGGGTGCATTGGCCCTAGGGTTTCCCTGGTGGTGCAGGCCAAGGTCAGACCCCACCTGTGTTTTGCCAGGGGCCACCCTGCCTGAAATGGAATCTAATCTGGTTGCAGTTAGGGCTCACTGAAGCCAGCTATTGCTTTGTTTGATAGGATGTAGGAGTCAAAAGACCAGCCTTTCTTATGGAAAAGCAGCTTGGAGGGGCCCATTAACTTGGGTGGGGAAGAGCTTGTGGAGATCTTTAAACTCCAAGTGTTATCCAGGTTGATGGAGTCTCAGATAAGGCACCAGCTTACCGGCTCTGTGGGGGGAAGGTTTAGCAAAGTGATAATGGCGTGTGCTCCCCTTGAAGCCAGACACTTCAGTCTCTCCCTTTTTCTCCCTATATACCATTGGTGCCTTTCAAGCTGCTACCCCATTGCTGGAGCTCAGGGAGTGAGACCGAGTAGGTGACTCCATTTGTGGGTTCTTTAAGAGGAACTGCTTGGGGCTCTAGCAGATCCTTCCACTGACTCAATCCCTGCTGGTTTTTGCAGCCAGAGGTTGTGGGGACTTATCTTCCTGGCACTGGAATCCTGGGCTGAGGGGCCTGGTGTGGGTCTGGGACTCCTTGCTCCCAATATATCCCTCCCAAATTTTCATACATGTGGGTGTGGGAGCAGCACGTTCTGTGTTTTTGCCCCTCCTACCAGACTGGATGGATGTGGCTTCTTTAATTCTGTAGTTTGTCAGATTTCCAATCAGCTTGATATCTGTCATTCCTGAGAGATCATTGTTCTATATTTTAGTTGTGAGTTTTAGGTGGTTCTGTGAAGAAGCAAGCCGTGTCTGCCTATGCTGCCATCTTGACTAGAAGTTAACCGAAGTTTCATTTTCTTGAACTGTACTTTCTGTGTAGGAATGAATGGGAGGAATGTTTTACAAAGAGGAAAGTTTGGGGATAGAGAGTAGGAATTGGGACCCAAGTCAAAGGAAATTCAACTATGACTGTAAATTGATGTGATCTTAAAATGGTTCTCTGTTAGCCCAATGCCATATTTATTTATTGAGAAATTATTTGTAACAAATAATTTAAATTGATTAAATAATTCAAAAACAATTATGAAAATTTATATATTATAAAACTTATCGAGGAATTATTTGTAACAAATTAATTAAATTGATTAAGTCAAAATAATTGTGAAAATTAATTTATATATTGTAAAATTTATTGAGAAATTATTTATCATTGAGAAATTATTACATGGCAGGCTTCTGCTACATGGTGTAGGTGATATATGGCAGAAGACAAACTCTGCCCTCGAGGAGGGTTCTGCCTAGACTTACGTTTTTATATATGAGGGAGGGACCCCCCCAAAACTGGCATTTATTTATAAAAATTGCATATTTATTCTTACTAGTTTAAACTTCAGTCACCTTCAAAGTATTCTCCATTTGATGTAATGCACCTATCAAGACTTTTTTTTCACTGCTCAAAACAGTTTTTGAACTTGTCGATTTTGATTCCTTTTAGTGCTTCTGCCACTTTTTGTTTCACCTCTTCCACATTGGCAAAATGTTTCCCTTTGAGGACTTTTTTCGTCCAGGGAAATAATAAAGAAGTCACTAGGGGTGAGATCAGGTGAATAGAGAAGGTGGGACATGGGGATCATCCCATTTTTGGTCAAAAACTGCTGAACACTCAGACTGGTATGGGCAGGTGTACTTGTGATTCACCTATGAAACAGGCAAACCCGTTGAAAAAGTCTTCAAAAAAAAATTCACTGAAGCTGCATTCAGTCTCTCCCAACAATGCTGGCTGGTACACTGAGACAGATGGGTTCCTAGAACACTTTCCTAGCTGGGGAAACCTGTACTACAAGTGGCCTGCCCTCCAGGAGATAGTTCTGGGGGTTTTTTGAGTCCTCCCTCATACGTGCATATACACACATATACATATACGCAAGTGTTTTTAATTTTTTGATCAGAGAAATACAAAAATATTTAGACTCCATCTCCCAAAATTTCGCTCCACTTCTTTGGCAGAAGGTGGTGTTTATTTTCTTAAGCTTTTATTGAAATGTATTTACAGAAAAGTGCACGTAAGTGTAATTCAAATGAGTTTTTCAAAAACTGGACATATGTGTGAATGCACCCTAAACAAGAAGCACCATTATCAACATGCCAAAAGCCCCCCAATGCTCTCTTACAGTCACTCTCCTGCTTTAATGGGTGACCATTATCCTAACTTCTGAGACATAAATTCATCGCGCAAAGAGTGTGTTATTTTTAAACTTTTTATTCGGAGATAACTTCAAGCTACAGAAAAGCTGCAGAAATAAGTGTAGTACAAAGAACACCCATATACTCTTTACCCAGATGCACCAATAGTTAACACATGCTTTTTCTTTATCCTTATGTCTTATGTACTCATACAAACTCTGAATTTGTGTATATGTATACATGCATATGTACATACTTTCTCTAAATACATTTGTGTGTTTTTCCTAAGAATGGAGATATTCTCTTAACCACAGTTCAGTTGTTAATTTCAGTAAGTTTAATATTAATATCCTTACTTTACTATCCATATTCTAATTTTAACAAATGACCCAAGTAATGCCTTTGTAGCATTTCCCCCCAGTACAGGATCCGAAGATCAGGTTTTGCCTTTAGTCATCTTTAAGCTGGAACATTTACATAGCTTTGTCTTTAATGACACGCATGTTTGAAGACTACACTCTTTTATTTTGATAGAATTTGGGATTGCCTAATATTTCATTATGATTAGATTTAGGTTATACATTCCAGGCTGGAAAATTATGTAAGTGATGGTGTGTCCTCAGCATCTTATGTCTGAGACACATGTTTATCCATATACCTCTCATTAGTGAATGTTAATTGTTAAATGTTGATGACTCAGATTTTCCCACTGTGTAGTTAATATTTTTTCTTTTGCAATGAATACAGAGTCTTTGAGGAGACTCATTAAGACCATGCAAATACCCTGTTCCTCATCAAAATTTTCCCCTGGACTTAGCATCCATGATAATTCTGTCCTGAACTGTTTTTTAATGTGATAGTTGCAAAATGATGATTTTCCAACTCCAGCACTTCCAGAGGGTAGCTATCTTTTAATGCTGGAAATAGGAAAATAGGATTGGCTTTTGCTAACTTTATCTTTTGCTTTCACCCAAATTCTAAATAGACACATTTAATTATCTGGTCGATATGCAGCATAACCTGTTATAGAGATCACACCAAGTCTTACTTTTATTTGACGGATCACAACTTCTTGTCAGAAGCATCATGTGAACTGGAGTAGGATCTCAAACCACCTACTTACTCCCTAAGTCAGCCCTTTTTATTTTTATGAAACTTCATTACTTTATTTCTACATTAGGTTTTTTTTTTTTCATTTAGAAAACAGTGCTGCTTTGAAAAATTTAAAAAAATTCATTTTAGAGAGAGGAAGGGGGAGAGAGAGAGAAACATCGATTTGTTGTCCCCTCAATTCATGCATTCATTGGTTGATTCTTATACATGCCCTGACTGGGAATCGAACCCAAAACCTTAGTGTATCAGGATGACAGTGCTCCAGCCACTGACCCACCCAGCCAAGGACAGTGCTGCTTTTTATAATTGAGAAATACTGTGTACATATTGGCTTAAATTGATGCCATTTAAATTCTAGACATTGGTCAGAGCCAAACTTTTTGCAAGAAAACTGAAAATTGAATAGTTTTGTGGTTTAATTTTGTCCCTTAACATTTATTGGTAACTGGCTTCTTTAACCTCATCATATTGATTTATTTTTCCTGAAGTCATTGCAAGCATGTAATTAAAGAATGATGGAAAGGGTATAGATTAAGAATAATGAATGTTAATCTAGGACTTGTAAATATCACCTACTTATGAGAGTTGATCAACTCAATTTCTTAGAACCTCTGTTTTCCTGTTTTTAAAAGGAAAAAAGGAACGTATTAATAGTTCTGCCTACTTCACAGGTTTTTTTTTAAACAAGGGTCAAATGAAATTATTATAAAGTATGCAAAAATGGATAAACTAGGGTTGTTGAGCTTCTGTTGCTGTTGAGTTGATTAATTTCATTTCACAAAATCTTCCATTAATTTTACAGCCACTCACAATGTTACATTTATTTCTCATGTCAGATTCATTCTCTTATTTTTCTCCATGTTGAAGTTCTCTAATTTCCTAGAGTGAAGAACCTAACACTTGTTGAACACTTTCTCTAATCAGGCACCATGCTTTACACACCATGCATGCCTATTAGCATTACAAGGGTATTATCCTCATTTCCCTGATTACAAAACAAGGTTAAGAGTTTTTGGAACTTGCCCAAAGAAGCATACGTGCTAGTTGAGTGACAGAGTTTGGACTTAAACCCAGATTTGTCCACTTGTAAAGTTCTGCTTTTTGGAGTTCTCTATCAAGTCAAACAGATCTGATCAGTCTCAGTGGTTCTTTTGTCATATCTTCATGTCATTTCTCTATATACTTAGAGTAGCAGCTCATCCTAACTCTCTATAAAGTACTAATTTTCATCCCTTGAAATAATTAGCTCATACTTCTGTCAAATTTGTCTAGAATTATTGTATCAGTGTGGTTTCCCCTTCACTCTGACACATCTTTCTACTGTATCTTTCTGAGCCTTGGGCACTCTTCTCTTTCATCATCTCATAGTGAACACAAAGTGTCTTATTGAATACAAATAATATCTTGTAGTAGAAATGATAAAGGATATCGTTGAAAACTAAAACTTATCAAAATATGAAAGTTTTAATAATAGTATTGAAAAATAAAGGTATGATTCCTTAGTTTTTAATGTCTTTATAATGCATTTTTACAATTCACTAGTAAATGTTTGATTTTTAAAAATTTTGTATGGAAATTTTGTCATTATCAAGAACAATAAATGCACTTCTGTTAGGCAAGGTGTATTGGACAATAACCTTAACTGGAATCATATTTACACTATTTTGTATTGCAACTATTTAAGATCTGATTTTAGACTGTGTGCAGGAAGGTCTAACAAAGCTATAAGAAAGTGATAGCTTCAAACTGAGCAAGTGCAAGGTAATACATTTAGAAGAAAATTATCCAAAATTTAGAAATGGAATTGTTTTCTGGCACAGTTCTTCAATCTAGGACTTATTCAAGGATTTGAAAAAATTTAAAGGTGCTTTTTGAGGACAAACTTGTTTATGTGTAGATATTCTTGCAGGTCACTTCTTTGTAGAGGTGGAATGGTTCTCATCAAGGCAAAAAACCAAAAACAAACAACAAACCCTTTTTGAACCAGATGTCTCTTTTACTCCCTTACAAGCCCGATGCCGTACCTCAGTCTTCAAACTGGAGGACATACTCTCTTTGGGGCAACCAGAGTTTTCCAGGAGGTAAAAATGTTGAGTTAGTTTCTTAAGGCGACTGTCATAACCGAGTTTTACAAACTGGATGGCCTACAGCAACAGACATTTACCGTCTCAGTTCCGGAGCCTACAAGTCTGAAATCAAGGTGTTGACAGGGGCAGTTCACTCCTAAACTGGGTAGAATTTTTCCTTTCCTCTTCTGAGCTGTTGGTAGTGGCCAGCAGTCCTTGGCTTCCCTGGCTAACAGCCACATCAGGTCAGTCTCTTGTCTTCCCCTGGCATTCTCCCTGTAACTCTTCACATCACCACCTACTTGTGTGTGTGGCCAATTTCCCGTTTTTTTGTTTTTGGTTTTATAAGGATACCAATCTTAATGGATTAGGGCTCACCCTAACGACCTCTTCTTGGTTAAATCATTAAAGACCCTATTTTCAAGTAAGCTCCCATTCTCAGGTACTGAGGGTTAGGACTTAAGTTTAACTTTTTGAGGGGACACAATCCAGCCCATACAAGGTGTCTTTAAAGGATTCAATTTCCAGGTTCTCAGCTTTTGAATGTGTACTTTTTCTTAAAAGTGGTGAAATAGTTTGAATTTGGAAGAAGAGCTCTTTCATGTCTATTCTCTCAGATCACGATGGCTATCGGGTTGCTGTGGTGTTTAGATGCCATTTTAAAGAGTGCTGTAACACTTAAGTTTTCATGGCAGCATTTATAATACACTGGAAATTATATTTTTCCAATCATTTAAATCTATAGTAAAAGTTTTAGGTGTCAAAATGTGTGAGGGAGTACTTAGTTTTTAAAGAAAATTATTTTAGGGAGTGTGTAAGCAAAATTCTTAGAAAACCACTGATACAGAGCAGGGTTTCTCAGCCTCAATACTATTGTTGTAGACTAGATACTTTTCTCTTGTGAGGAGGGTGTTCTGTGTCTTGTAGTATGTTTAGGAGCATCCCTGGCCTCCACCCACTAGATGTTGGTAGCAGCTCCCCAGTTGTGACAATCAAAAATGTCTCCAGACATTGTCAAATATCCCCCAGGGAGTCGTTGAAATAGAGCATACTGATCTCCTTTCAGTCAGTAATATGGAACATATACTAGCATTTCAGACATTAGCTAATCTCAGTTTTGAGTTGTTTACTATATAGCTTTAGTCAAAACTGTAACCTAAAATAGCAGATTTGCAAGAGATAAAACCTAAGGGACAAGGTAATTCATTAAAAAAAGTCAGTAAATTTGTCTCTATCAAAAGTGGCCAAATAGCTACATCTAAATAGAGTTAAGTAACAAATATATTTAGAGTAATAAAAAGAATCTATTTAGAATAGATAAAAAGAATCTTAGTTTATGGCAAGAGGTGATATAAACTGAAAATATGAAATCAGATTATGTTAAATTTAATGAATTGCCCAATTATCCAATGTGTTACCAACAAAAATTCTAGAAGTATTCTTTGTCTTAGAGCTGAAGTAAGGGTGTATTTCTTCCTTTGCTACCTTTGTCAGAGGCAAGAGATGGAACTAGATTAGTCATTCATCCAAACTACTGTGGCAATTGTTCTATTTTTGTGTTGACACCAGTAGATCATATTTATCTTGTACATGAATGTATATGTATATATCTGTCTATTGATAATGTAGCTTTTCCTGTCTGAGTTAAAATCTCATGTCAGATGTTACATTGGGAGATGGTTTATTATATGTTACATTTTCTTGTGTGCTTTGCTAGTCTTAAAAAATTACCTTCTTTACAGGAAAACAAAATTGTTTCTTGCTTTTTTTTGCCTTTAGTTTCATGTTTTCCAGCACCTAACATAACTTGTAAGGATTTCAGTGGCAATGAAACACATTTTACTGGAAATGAAGTTGGTTTTCTCAAGCCCATATCTTGCAGAAATGTGTAAGTACACTACTGAAGCTAAATTTTCAGATTACTTTCCTACATTGTGTCTTGATTGCGTGGAGTGAAGAGATAGATTTAATTTATGGGGAAAATTCTGTGCTAGTATAACTTTTACCTTTTTGCCTGAATCAGAAAACCTCTCCTTTAAATGTGCATATTTTTTTTATAAATGCAATTTACCAACCAAGTAAAGCTCTGTAGTTCACTGTCTGGGATACAGAAAGACGGACTGGTTTCATGCCATGTCAGTGTAGTCGTTTAGGCTACCCAAATGAGTTAGGGAAGAAAGTCTGTTTTCAAAGTTCGAGGACTTTCTAGAGTTCAAATAAAGGATTGTGTACCCTTAGTTTTAAAAGAATGCCGACTATTAAATCGTTTGCATGTTAGGCATTTTGAAGCTTGGTTTCATGTTTTTGTAATAGGTATGGATAATGAATGGTAATGTAAAACAGAATTCAAAAGTTAGTTTGAAATATTAAGACAAGTGGCTTTTATTTTGTTAGGTATATTCTTTGTTTAAAGAACTTTTAAGTTTACCTTTAATTTTGCTACAGTAAAGCTAACATTTTATTCTTATAATTCTGCTTTGTACTAAAAACTTAATTTAGTTTTACCCACTTTTATTAATTGCTGGCACTATATTTTTACCTTTTTACTGTACATTGTTCCATTTATTTGATGGTACCTATTTGAAGTTCTATCAAGAATTAACTATTGTTTGGCTGTTTCTACAAGTTCTATTAGAATTCTGAGAAGTTACCATTAGAGTTCTTTGTGTTTCTTTTGATCCTACTTCACTGAAATAGTGAGGGGCTTTAGATTCTATCTTGCTGTGTAATCCTAAGCCAGTTGTTTAGGGTTCTCGTGTTCAAAGACTTCTCATTAGTAAACTAGAAATTGTTAAAAGGAATTATTTCCAAAGTATTTAGGTATGGTTTAGTTAACTTTGAAATTTACAGATTGATATTTCTACCTTAAACGTTTCAAATGATAATTTATTAAGTGCTGGTCAAAGATATCACAGGTTACAAATACAATAACTAAGAATATCATCTGTTGAGAACAGCTGGCTACTCAGGGTGGACCTTACAGGTTCAGATTACCTGCAATGGTAACACCACAATGATCTGTTAATTCATTTCCAAGTTAACTCTGATTTTTTTTCAGTGCCTTTGGGTAGATTAGGCTTTGACTGAGCTGCGCTAAGCTCACAAGACACTAATGTCAGTTATGATAAGAATTATAACTGTCAAGGAAGCCAGATACTTCGTCTCCTAGCCAACTTATTCCCCTTCCGTAGTAAATGCTACAGTTCCAAAATAGAGTTTGCTTGATATGCATTGAATCAAAACGAGGGAGTTAGATAGACAGATAATTATAATAAGTCATAAAATTAGGATAACCTGATCTGTCATTTTCCTTTCTCATGATATCCAGTTACATACCTATCAAAGAGCAAGCTACTGGTCAGCTACTGACAAATTCTCATTCTTTGAGTGTCCCTTTTCCAGTTTACATATTTTTCTTCTGCATATAATACTGGTACTTGATTAAAACTCCATCTTAATATGGTAGATATAGCTATTATATTATGTATTCTCTAGCCGCTGAATTCTGGTAACCATGTCTGATTGCTAAGCCACACACCTGTTTCTATTAGTTGGAACAGACTAACTGCTGTAACAAATGTCTTCAGAGTTTCAGTAGCCTAATACAGTAAAAGTTATTTCTCGCTCACATCGGAGTCCAGTTTATGTTGGCTTGGAGGTCTGGGTGAGGAGGATGTGGTGGTCGTTCCACGTAGTCATGGAGGGGCCTTGCTCCTTTTGTCTTGTGGCTTCACTTCCTCTATCTAGTCCTTAGGGTTCTTTCCATTCAGCCAGCAGGTAGGAAAAAGGAAAGGTTACCCCTTGTAGGAGTGTTTTATGGGCCAGACCTGGAAATGGTATACATCATTTCTGTCCATAATTGAGTTTCGTTGAACAAAACTTAGTTATGCCTGCACTTAACTGTAAGATGGGCTGGATTATGTAGTTTAGCTTTATGTCCCTGAGAAAAAGAGAAATGGTTTGGTAAATAATTAGACAGTTTCTACTATACCACCAGTTTTCAGATTATTCGTTATGATGATTTATTTATATAGACAATTGCTTTTCTAATTTCATTTTCCTTCTCAGCCAAGCTTTTTTAAAGGCTTGTTTGTCTTTTCTCTTTTATGAATTTTTCTGTTTAATGCAGCATGCCTTTTGGCCATGCTGGACTTTATCAGCGATCTTTGTTGTATATCAAATGTATATTTGTAGTCTACTTAATCTTTCTACAGCATTTGGCACTCCATTCTTTTAAAATACTTTCTTTTTTTAACTTCTAGTATAAGACATTCTTTTGTTTCCTTTGATTCCTTTTCTCCTTCCTAAAATCCTGGTATCTCCCGGATTATATCCATGGTCCTTTTCTCATTGAATTCATCTACCCTTTTGACTTTTCTCACTGTCTTTTTATACATTAAGATCCCAAACTGAATCTATCATCTTTTCCTTCATTTTCTCATTTGAATGGCACCTGTGCTACCCAGTTTTTTAAGCATAAACTTTGGAATCATTCTTCACTTCTCCTTTCTCCTCACTCCCCACATTTAGTTTGGTTGTTTCTGTCTTCTTAATGTTTCCCAATTTTGTTCACTTTTCTCTTCCATTGCTCCTGTCCAGTAGGCTATAGCTTGAGTTTCTACAAGGCCCCCTAATTTATTTCTCTTATTGTAGTCTGGCGCCCCATTCTAATGTCGATGGGGCACCATTGCCCTCAGCATAGAATCTGACACCCTTGTAACAGCGGATGCCTAAACAGGATCTCTAGGCCCTTTACCGTCTCCCCAACTCCACAAAAATGTCCTGATTGTGAGTGCAATGCAAAAAACAGGATTGTAAGCAGGAGAGTGACATCAAATTTGACTTTAAAATAACTTCAGCTACATTTCTATGTCTCTTTTTTTAAGATTTTATGTATTTTTAGAGCGAGGAGAAGGGAGAGACAAAGAGAGAGAGAAACATCAATGTGTGGTCATCTCTTGAGCACCCCCAGCTGGGGATCTGGCCTGCAACCCAGGCATGTGCCCTGACTGGGAATCAAACTGGTGACCCTTTGGTTCCCAGGCAGGTGCTCAATCCACTGAGCCATGCAGCCCAGGGCTACTTTTCTATTTCTTTACTACCCTTTGCAGCAAAACTCCTTAAAAGAGTTGTCTAATATGTCTTTTCTTTATTTTTTTTCCTTCCAGTCTTTCTTAAGCTTGCTCTATTCTGTCTTTTGCCCTTGTTTTGTCACCAGAATTGCTCTTGCTGAGGTCACTAATGATCTCTTGGTTAAATTTAGGGGCAAATTCTCAACCATTATCTTACGTGATCCATCCGTCACAGTGACACCGTTGATCACTCTCTTCTCAATACACTGCCTTCATTTGACTCCACGATACCATGCTCTTCTAGTTATACTTCTTCCTCACTGTTTGCTCCTTTTCAGTCTCCTGCTTTCTCTCTCTCTCGCTCTCTCTCTTTTTTTGATCTCCTACTATTAGAGTATCTCACGGCTCAGTCCGTGAATCTCTTTTATCTATCTGTACTCACGGCAATTTTATGGCTTTAAATACTTCCTATATGCTTGTAACTCCAATTTATATCTGTAGCCCAGACTTCTCTCCCCAACCACAGACTTGTAAATCCAGCTATCTTTTGGACAACTGTACTTGCATGTCTGATAAACATGTCAAACTCACATGTGCAAAACTTAAATCCTAACCATCCTTCCAAGGTCTAGTCCATCCTCAGCTTTCCTCAATTCATTAATGCTAGCTTCATCCCTCTAGTTGCTCAGGATAAAATTCTTAGCATTATCTTTACTGTCTTTTTTTTTCATACCCTAAATCTAATGCATCAGGAAATCTATTTGGCTGTACTTCAGAATATGTCTGAATCTGGTCACTTCTCTCTTTTTCCTTTGCTATTCCTCCAAGTCAAGACACTATCAGTTCTCACGTGGATTATTGTAATAGTCTTCAAACTCATTTTGTTCCTGTGATAGTTGGAATTTGCTCAGCAAATTCATCCCTCTCAATCCCTCTTAACTGGGCAGTGTATACTTTCCACTCCGTTGATTTTGGGCTTGACCATGTGATTTGATTTGGTCTGTATAATGTTAGCAGGTATGAAAGAAATAGAGGCTTAAATATGCTAGTGAGGTTTAGCTTTCCTCTTGTACTTTGGTGATATGTCCTGGAAGGAACTTGCCCCAATAAATGTGGCACCTTCAGGCTGGGCCCTAGAACAACTTAAGTGGAACTGATTTGAACTGAGTCTGCAGCCTAGATACAGACTCAGCCAAACTTCAGCCTGAAGCACCGTCTCCCAGATGAACCCAGCCTAGCTGAGCTGGGCCGCAGCCAGTCACAACTTGCATGTGTGAGCATGATTGCTTATTTTTGTAAGCCACTGATTTGGGGGTGGTTTGTTATACTATGTTACTGTGACACATTCTCCCCTGCAGTCTATTTTCAGTACAGCAGTTAGTGATTATTTTAAAATCTAAGTCAGATCATACCACACCTCTCCTTAAAATCTTGCAGTTCATTAACCAATATCACTCCAATAGGTTCAATAAAAAAATCCTGCAGTATTTTCCCATTATTTCTCAGAGTAAAAGGCAGAGTTTTTACAGTGCTTTTCAAGGTCCTGCATGAGCTGCCCTCTTTGCCCTGTTACCTCTCCGACCTTGTCTCGTACTCTTCTTCCTTTCTGTCCCTCCACTCCTGCCACACAGGCCTCCTTAATAGGCCTCAAACATGTCAGGTGTGCTCCTTTGTAACCGCAGTTCGTCATCTGGGACACTCTTCCCTCACACATGACATGGCTGACTCGCCTCCCTAAGGGCTTTACTCAAATGTCACCTTCTCAATGAGTCCTCTTACCACCCCATTTAAATGGCTCCTGTTTGTATCCCTAACATTCTGGATTCCCTACACACCCTGTTCCACTTCTTTTTTCAAAGCATTTATGGCTTCCTTATTATAATATATGATTTACTTTTTAAATATGTTTTATTGCTTGCTACCATGAGATTGTAAGCTTTTTAGGGGCAGGGATATTTTTCTCTTTTGTTCATTAAAATATTCCAATAACTTAGAATAGTGCCTGACATGCAGTAGCTACCCAAAAAGTATTAATTGAATGAATGAACAGATGAATGCACCAACTAACAAATAAATAATAATTAACAGTTTTGTTTTCTAAAGTATAACATGTTGGAAACATATGAAGGTGACACTCAGGTTCTAATTTTGTGCAGAAATGGCTATTCATATAAAGTGGCTGTTGCACTGTCTCTTTTTCTTGGATGGTTGGGAGCAGATCGATTTTACCTTGGATACCCTGCCTTGGGTGAGTATGTTTCATTGAAAAAAAAATCCTCGTGAAACTTCATGTTGCTTAACACAAAGTAGCTTTGTGTTTGTGTTACCTATACGAATAGGTCAATGTACTTATTCTTATTGCTTAAATCTTTGCTTACTATTAATAGTTACAAGTTTCATGTTCTTTAGGTGGAATAGTTAACACTCTTCTGTGAGTATAGAGCTAGCAGTTAGCTACGTACTTCAACTTGGCTAAGAAATGCTGACTTTTCCTGTGTTTTCATCTTTATGAGAACACATACTCAGATTATGTAGTCACTTAGGACAGTGGACCTGCGCTGTCACTGCTACTGCTGGGCACACAGTGCATGCTCAATAAATATTTTATGAATAAATGCATCTCTCTCCTTATCTCTTAAAAAAAAAACATTCTATCTGAACTTCTGTCAGTGTTGGCTTGGGAATTGAAACAACTTCTTTCATGAGAAGTTGGGGTTAGAATTATGGCAGCCAGCATAAGCTGATGTGGAGCCATACTTTTATTACCCTTAGCATCCCTCCCTGTACCTTCCTCCTAGCTGTAATCTTCACATTTACCATAGCTATTTACTAAAGCTTATGACAACTATCTACATTTCACAATAGCTTTTTAAGCAGTGCATTCACATGCCCTTATTTAAGCCTTGCAACTCCCTGAGTTTATCATCTTCTTTAACAGGTAGGGAAATTGTCACCAGAGAGGTTAAGGGATTTACTGACTCTAGAGGCCTTGCTTTATTCTGTGATATATTTGTTGCTATCATTCTTGTTTTATGGATAGGGAAATTGTCATGAGATTAAGAGATTTACCCAAGGACATTCAGTTAGTGACCTGAATTTGAACCCCAATTTTCTGGCTCAAGAGATCATGCTTTATTTACTGTAGTACTCTGCTTCTCTATTAGCCCTTCACGGAGCAAATTTAAAGTTTCTGAATGTTCTGCTTTCCAGCCAGTAAAGCTAATCTTATTCTTTCCATGTTGCTACCCACCAGAGGTCAAAGGGGAGCTTCACTGTGGGGCTTGTGGGAAGTAGGTTTCTGATAGCCTTTCCTGGAGCTTATTGTTACAGTGTCATAAATAGAAGTCACAGTGTAAAAATACTGTATACATGAATTTATTCAGTTAACAAACATTTATTCAATGTTTACTGCTTATTAAGTAACTAAGTGCTCTGGAAATAATGATGATCACAGGTGATATTAGTTAAAAGAAAATAAATATGTTGGTAGGGCAAGTTATGATACAGTACTATTACAGAACTGTAACAAAGTTCTGTGAGAGCACAGAAAGGGGACTGGTTCTGTCATCCTTGGAGTGTGAAGGATAAATAGATTACAGAGAATTAGGGCATTATAGGGGATAGCATGTCAAAGGCAACAGGGTAAGAAGGGCCACATGTGCGTGTTGAAAGCGTGGTGGACGCTAAAGCCTGTGATATAGAAAGAACAGTGATGGCAGGAGGTGAAAAGTGACTGCAGAGGTAGCTGGTGGTCAGATTATATATAAAAGGCTTTGAGTTCTTCTTAGGGACTTTGGACTTTACCCTCTAATATCGGAAACCCTAAAAATTATTTGTTTGTTTCTTTAAGATTTTATTTATTTTTAGAGAGAAGGGGAAGGGAGGGAGAAAGAGAGGGAGAGAAACATTGATGTGTGAAACATGGATCGGTTTCCTCTCATTCACACCCTGACCAGGGATCAAACCTGCAACCCAGGTATGTGCCCTGACAAACAATTGAACTGGTGACCTTTCACTCTGTGGGACAATGTCCAACCAACTGAGCTACACCAGTCAGGGCAGAAGCCTTAAAAGTTTTTTTTCTTTTTTAAAGATTTTATTTATTTGTTTTTAGAGAGAGAAGAAGGGAGGGAGAATGAGAGGGAGAGAAACATTGATGTGAGGAGAGAAACATTGATGTGAGAAGAGAAACATGGATTGGTTGCCTCTCTTATGTGCCCCCAACTGAGGACCCAGCTATGTGCTCTGACCAGGAATCAAATGGAGACCTTTCGCTTTGTGGGGCAATGCTTAACCAACTGAGCCACACCAGTCAGGGCCCCCGTAAAGTTTTTAAGCAGAGGAGTATCATGGTCAGATGTATAATTCAGGAAGATGGTACTGGAGGAATCGTGGGAAATGGCTTAGACAGAGAAAGACTGGTGGAGAAAGTTGAAAGGAGACTGATACAGTAGTCCTGGCCCGATGAGGTGTCAGTGCACATTCATGCCATTTGTAATAGCAACCATACCTTTCCATAATTTACAATGTGCACAGAAGGCCTCCGAGTTGTCAGAATCAATATTTTTTAGTCTAGTACTCTTTTTAGATGATGGATGGATGGAGGGACATGTGATCAGATGGAGAAACTAGGTTCATAATGAGAGAGTAAAGTGACATGCTGATGTCACATAGTTAGAATACAGCCAAACCCTTCTGCCTTTGTCCTTGGATTTTTTAAAGATTTTATTTATTTATGTTTAGAGAGGGGAAGGGAAGGAGAAAGGGAGAGAAACATCAATGTGTGGTTGCCTCTCAAGTGACCTCTACTGGGTACCTGGCCAGCAGTCCAGGCATGAGCCCTGATTGGGAATTGAACCAGCGACCCTCTGGTTCTCAGGCCAGCACTCAATCCACTGAGCCACACCAGCCAGGGCCTTGCATTTTCTTTTATGTTCTCTTTAAGAGGACACAATCATGTGTATATGGAACATTTCTAACTTAAAAACGTTTTTAAAAGGTTAGGAGGGAAGGAGAAAACACTGTTCTTTAGAATAGCTTATTCCATGATGATTTTAAATTTTAAATATTTTAAAAATATTTGGCTTACTAAGTGACTTTTTAGTATCTTACTATGTGTGTCCAGTGAGCTGTCATGTCCTATAGTGGAAGTTAACGTTTTTGACCTATTGCAGCACATAGGGATATGTTGATAGGTACATTATGAATTTTTTTTTTCTGCAAAATCAAACTCCAGGTATAAAACTCTGTATAAAATTCTGTATGTTAGCTTTGGTTAGTGAATGGTAATTTCCTGCCAGGAGTTGCCTTTCTTTGGTCACTGTTACTCCAGTCAATTATTAGCTTCAGTTAAAGAGAACCTTTCAGCTTGAGTCTGAGATTCTATAAACTGGCAAATATAATTTTTAACATTTAACTTTATGCCTCAGTGTAAGGTTTTTTAAAAATTTTTAAATAACTAACTTTATTATCACAACCTTTGGATGTTCATTAATTCAACAAACACGTTGACTGTTGGCTTAGGATACAACTTTCTTAAGATCAAGTCTGTCTTATAGCTCCTGAATTTTTGTTGCTGTTGTCTTGTCTTCCATTACTTTTATTCTGTTGGGTTTGTTACTTTAAAAGTCCCTTTACCATTTTTTTAGTGGGACTTTGGAGAGTTGCTAAGTGGATCTGTCAAATTTATTATCTTTAACTGAAAATCCTCTTATCTCTTTAAGCATTCAAATACTTTTATCTGCATCTTACTTGCATTTAAGCTATCTTAATATTAAGGATTTTGATATGTTTTATCAACTAATCTAGTGTAATATGTCAAATTACAATGTTGTAAATTTAAAACATTTAAATGTTTTTAGTTTTTAAATTTTAATTTTTACTCCAAATTCAAGGTTAAAGAATTTTGGTATTTTCAGTTTAAATGATTAACTTCCACTAAAAAAAATTAACTAGATAAAACAGTGTTGACTGGTATATAATCCTATTTAATTATAATCTTACTTAATCTTTAAGGTTACAAAAAGCAGTGGTTGTATTTATAGAGAGCTTTGAAAAATACTAATTTAATACACTTTATGATCATTGGAGTTTTATAAGGACAGAATAAATCATGTATATCATGCAGATACGAAACTTGCTTTATTAAAGTAACTTAGTGCTGAATATGATATTTCACTACATAAATTTTACTTCAGGATTAAACAAGGAAATTTCTTGAGGGGTGAGATTGAATAAAATTTGATAAGATCTAAAAGTTCCTTTAAGAAAAATTTTTTCTAGATATTTCAAATTTCTTTTTATCCCACAGCAATGACTTTATGTTGTTAAAGAACAAAAATTCAACTGAGTAAATTTGAAGATCTTGTTTCTTTTTAACAATGTATAGCTCTATTTTTTTAATTAAAAAAATTTCAGTTACAGTTAACATTCAGTATTATATTGTACTAGTTTGAAGTGTACAGCATAGTAGTCGGTCATATACTTTACAAAGTGTTCCTCTCCCCCACCTCACCCAATATTTCCAGTACCCGCCTGGCACCGTACATGGTTCTTACCATAATAATGACTATATTTCCTATGCTGTACTTTACATCCCCAGCTCTACTTCTTTTAATTGACTTACTCCTCAATACCAGTGCTGCTTTAGGTAGAAGCCTTTTTTTCCCCACCACAAAGCCTTATTTTTCTAATAATATTCTGTCTTTCTGTTTTTAACTGTGGTAACAGCTGTGACTTTTTTTTATATGCAAGAAGTAGCATATTTTGTTTTGCCTATCTAGTATTACAAGATTATGGATTCTCAAAGGTAATAGCTCTTTTGGAGCAATTAATAGGAGACATGTTCTTTGCATAGTGGTATTTATTTTAAAATGTAAATATTTTCTTATGAGAACAACAAAGTTGTATGTTTTTAAGCCTGTATCTTAAAAATCTTTGGTTATAAAACTCCTCTTTTTTCTTTAAGGTTGAAGTTACCAGTTTGGACTGGTATGTAATATCCACATATCATAGGACAAATAAAGGATTTGTAGGTTAAAGTTGTCTACGATTTGAAAGCTTTCCTTAACAGGATAGACACACACACACACACACACACACACACACAACCAACTCATTACAGAACACTTGCAGTTCGGCAACAGCAACTTCAATAGGAAGTAATCTTTGTTCTCTAAAACAGTTAGTGCAGACAGAAGAGTATTTGCGAGACTCAACCTATAATAAAATTAAAAAATACCCCCCAAATTTTAAATGCCTGAAATTAATCTTTGTTCTTCTAATTTTATATTCAAATAAATCCTTTTATTGAGTTTGTGTTTTTAAAATGTAAAGTTTTAAGTTACTAAAATATAAAGTATACTCAGAACATAAGCTTTATTGATGTCATTTGGTAGCATAATCTTTTTGAAAGAATATACCTACAATAGTAATGGTTCAGGATAAAAATGGATTCTTCTTGATTAGAAACACTTTTATTTGGAATTTTAAAGCAATTTTTAAAAATCTAAAGCTGATGTTCTTTCCATAATAAGAAGTTAGTAAATAAGGTTTGTACAAGGAAAACTTTTTATTTGGAAAAAAAAAGTAGTCAGTCTACTCTTGGTAGTTCACAAATATCCCATCTGTTAAAAATCGGAATTGATGCTCAAAATAATGAAACCTATAGGAGTAATGGCCTGTATTGATTTTAGTAAATACTGTTTAGAATATTTGCTCCTTTTTGTTCAAGTTGATTACTGTTTATTTACAAATAAGAATTTATTATTGATATAGTTTGTTCCTTCAGTAGTCATATTGACTAGGTGTGGGAATGACACAGCCCTGATTACAAGTTGCTCACAGAAGCATAGGGGAGGACAGACAAATAAATACATAATAAATCATACCGTGGGATATGTACTAGGCTGCAACTTAAAGGTGCTGGGGAACATCTAGGAATAGCATTCAATTTATCCTGGGGGCATTAGAGAAGACTTCTAAAAGTTTTAGACTACTATTAGGGGTTAGCTAGATTATTGGGAATAGTGAGGGTAGGGAGAAAGAGGAGGCAAGGCAGAGAATAGGATGGTACAAAAATGCAGAGATGAATGAAGGAGATACAAGAGCAGGGACGGCATGTTAAGAGAACTTTGGTTAGTGTGTTGGGCTGTAACACAGAAGGAATTTATGAGAGATGAGACTAGGTTGGATGATGCTACTATAAGGAATGTGGATTTCTGTTGTCTGAAGTTCTTGAGTAGAATAATATTTGCAGTAGTAGAAATAGGGGTAGCATGAGTAGCAGCTGGGCTAACATTTATTAACTTTGCCTCATTATCGTTTTTAATCCTTAGTGTCCTTCCCATCTTATTTTCATAAAGTATTTTTATATTTGAAAGCTAAAGCAAATTTAAGATAGCATTATTAGCAACTTCATTAGTTAAGTCATCCTTTATTTTAAATTTATAGAAATACCATAGATGGACCATAGTTGTTATCACACATTTGGAGTGAGACAGGATATAAATCAATGTATTGATTTTAAACTTTGAAGTTGTTCTTTTAAACAGTCAACTTAGTTCTTTAAATTCTTAAAAACAGCTTTATTGAGGTATAAATGACATACAATAAAATGCACATTTCAAAATGTACAGTTTGATAAGGTAGACACGTGTATACACCTGTGAAACAGTCACCATAATCAATATAGTGACCGTATCTGTCAACCCCAAAAAGTTTCCTCATGCCCATTTGTAATCCCCACCTGTTGGCCCTCTTTCTCTTGATCTTTCCCAAGCAAGCACTGTCTGCTTTCTGTCCCTATAGATTAGTTTGCAGATTCCTTAAATGCCTAAAGATCACCTTGGATCTGTTCTATAGTTTCTGTAAATGTGTTCTCCAGGAATAGGTAACATTTACCAAAATTCCTAACACACATATGTCCTTATCTAATATTTTATCTGAACATGAACCTCTTGTGTTCATTTTGAAGCACTCTGAAGAAGGGGTTCAGCCGAAAAATATCTGGATTTTAATTTTTTTCCCTTTTTAAAAAATTTATTTTTATTTTTCTATTGTTCAAGTATAGTTGTCTCCATTTTCCCCTCATCATTCCCCTACCCCAACCCCAGCCATCCCTACCTCCCACCCTTGATCCTACACCCATTTGGCTTTGTCCGTGTGTCCTTTATTTATGTTCCTTGAATATCTGTATTTTAATGAAGTTATTATCTTTCTCTATTTAGAGAGAGATATTTGCCAACAAATGTCCTTCTATATCATTATTTTAAGTGGTTGCATAGTATTTTTTTCCTATTGTTAGATGTGTTTGAATTTTTTGAGACAATTTCTCCCTGTTAGATATTTAGGCTGTATCTGTTTTTTTTTTTTTTTTTAATAGTCATACAACAAATATCTATCACACTTTTACTGTTTGTTGGGCACTGTTCAAGGAATCGACTTGCATACGACAGATAGGACCCTGCCTTTAGGAATTTACCTGGCAGTGGAAGACAGAGAATGAATAAACAAACCAGTGAATGAGGCCATTATAGATTTCTAATCAGCACCATGAGGGAAATAAATAGGGGAGGTGGGACAGAATGCTTGGGCTGGGGGCTGGGGGAGATGGCATGCTGCTTTAGAGGGGCAGGTTAGGGAGACTTCCCTAAAAAAGTAGCCTGAGAGGTGACAAGAGCTATAGGGAGACATCCTTTGGAAGAGGGCATGACAAGGGTAAAGGCTCTGTCTGACATGGTTATCTTTTCTTCATAGGGTAGCAGCTAATTAAAGACAAACTTTTTTGGACCATTCTTAATGTTCTTCTTATAAACAAATTGAAAGAAGGGAAATATTTTTAAATTTATAAATGCTATGTGAAGAGGGATACATTTCAGAAATACAGTGAGTGAGAATACTGGGTGGATAAGTTCCTTGGGCAACAATAATAAATGGCAACTAATGAAAAAATAATTAAAGGAGTTGTTATATAAGATGATGGATAATAAGTTAGGGGTCTTTAGGAAACAGAAGAGCTGAGAAAATTTATTCATTCAACAAGTACTGAGCGTCTTCCATGTGCAAAACAATGCCATAGGTACATAAAGACACAGGAGTAAATAAAACAGATAAAAGACACTTCCCTAGTGGGGCTGGCATGAGACAGTGACCAAATATAAACTATTAGGTGGATAATAAGTGTTTTGAAGAAAACTAAAAGAATAATTTCATATAATTGTTATATTTTAATAGTTTTTGAATTATTCCCAACATGTATTATCCTAGTACTTATAACATTATTCTAATATATGTGGAAAAATAATCTAATGTACCTACATATTTCAGTCTTTTTTTGTGTATTTCCAAAATGTGTCCAGAGGGTGATCTCATTCACTCTTCTGATTTTCAGCTGGCATCTCTATGTAGTTGATAGTTATAACAGGCCTTTCATGAAGACTCTTGTTTCATACCATTTTTGTGTCTCAAATGGGATGTCTGGAAAGCAACTCAAGTTTAAATATAGAAGAGAGATTACTCATTCCACCTCCACCCCAATCTGCCTCTTCTTACTTTATCATCATGTTTTTGTGCTATATCTTGTATGTGCTCTATTATCGTCTGTTTTATACCTTAGTTCTAAGGTTGGGACCAAGAACAGAATTGTATACGTAGTGCACAGATTTATTATTTTGACTATAGAGCTAATAAACATGAGATGCTTAGGGAAAAAAACGTATAGGATAAATTCAAGATAATTGGGTTATTAATACAAGTTTTCAATTTAACTTATAATATCAGTGTTTTTTCCTGATTATTTTTTCTGGGCCTTGTCAATCTTTATTTGTACTTTCTATTGTGAAAGTATATTGAAACTTAGATCACATAATATTTTAAGTCTAAATGGGTAAATAAGGATTTTAGGACTAAGAGAAGTTCTCTAATTCTGATGCACTGAAATTTAAAGATTCATTTCCTTATGCCTTTTCTCTTAAGAAATTTTGAAAGATTACATTGAGTTTTTCTTTCAGTTCCTAATATTTATTTGTTAAGTGAGTTAATAAACTTTGTTGTGGCTTTTCTGTATAAAGGAACCTCAAACTTTTCTCATATTTTAGAGTGAAGATTTGATTTTTTTGTTAATTTTATATTCTTTTAAAATACATATGTATGATTTTTATATTTTTCCCATTACCATTTAGTCCCTTTATCCCCCCTCCCCTAGCAACTACCACACTGTCATCCGTGTCTGTGAGTCCTTTTTTCTTTTTGCTCAATCCCTCCACCCCCTAACCTCCCCGCACTCCCACCACTAGCTGTCATCTGTTCTCCATCTAGAAGTTTGTCTCTGTTTTGCTTGTTAGTTCAGTTTGTTCATTAGATTCCACAAATGAGTGAAATCATATGGTATTTGTTTTTCTCTCACGGCTTATTTCACTTAGAATAATGTTCTCCAGGTCCATCCACACTGTAGCAAAGGGTAAAACTTTCTTCTTTTTTATGGCCTAGTAAAATTCCGTTGTGTAAATGTTCCACAGTTGTTTTATCCACTCATCTACTGATGGACACTAAGGTTGCTTCCACATCTTGGCTATTGAAAATAACGCTGCCATGAACACAGGGGTGCTTATGTTCTTTTGAATTAGTGTTTTGGGTTCTTTCAGATATATTCCCAGACGTGGGATTGCTGGGTCAAAAGATAGATCCATTTTTAATTTTTTGAGGTATCTCCATACTGCTTTCCACAGTGGCTGCACCAGTCTGCATTCCCACCAACAGTGCAAAGGGGTTCCTCCTTCTCCACATCCTCTCCAGCACTTGTTTTGGATTTATTGATGATAGCCATTCTGACAGGTGTATATTCTTGATATAAAGAATGGTTAATTGGGAAATGGAAAAGTTTGTTAATACTTAAATGACTTTCCAGGTTGCACATGATTTTCCTTTTTTCCCCTAGGTTTGTTAAAGTTTTGCACCGTAGGGTTTTGCGGAATTGGGAGCCTAATTGATTTCATTCTTATTTCAATGCAGGTAAGTTAGTTTTAATCTAAGAGATGAACTATTTTGACATTCAAATTTGAGTTCTGTGATCTTTCCCTGGTATATTTTAAATGTATTAGAAAGCAGTTAAGAATGCTTTTTCAGTTTTTCTTCAGATGCTAGATCCAAGGGACCATAGCTATGTTTCCATGTAACATTTTCCAACCTATGCTATACCAAGGAGGATTTCTGAAAGATATAATACCTTCATAAAAAAAAAGGATTCTATGATCAAATATGATTTGTAAATGTGGGTTCACCTGAGTTAAAGAGATTCCTTTACTGGATAACTTCTCAGACTCTTTATAGTTTGTTTTATGAATCTCTAAGAAGGATTGAGGCTATGATAGTCACAGCCACGTGGTCAGTTACTGTAATTGGATATTGATGGGAATTTGAAATTTACATATGGACATATGGAAGCAGAAATAAGATTTTCTTTTGTATTGGACAGGCACTCAATATTAGTATTTTCTTGTTTGCAAATTATAGAAACTAAAATCCAGCTGGCTTAAGCCAGAAAGAAAAAAGGAAGGTCTGGGTTCTCCTTAGATAATTGAAGAGTGGGACTAGGCTCAGGCAAGACCAAATCGATGTAATCAAGTGACGTGTCAGGACTCTCCTGACACTCCTCTCTGCTTCTCTGTGTTCACCCGTTGCTGCTGCTGCAGTGGTGTGGAGGCAGGCGTGGTTTGTGAAATGCTATCCTTAGGCATTTAAAAGTGCCACCAGATGTTTTTTGTTAAATTGTACTGAACTGGTTGTGGTTAACTCATGAGGATTTTTAAGTTAGAGAAAGATGAATTTATCATAATAAATGTCACAAAACAGCATTTCAGTAAGCACTTATGGAGCACCTAATGTCTTCAGCAAGTGTGTCAGTGTGTATTGTGATCATCATCAGTTTTGCTCTTCTTTCTCATACATACAGTATCAATTCGGTCGGCTTGATGGTATCCTTATGCTTTAAAAGAAAGTCAAACTCTAGGAGATTTTTGGTAGCATACTGTGAGGAGGTACCATACTGTGAGGAGGAGGCAGCATATGGACCAATAAGATACCAGAATTAAACAAGGAAAATATTTGGTTTTAAAGTTGGATTTTTCCTGTCTTTATGCGTAAACATATGCTTAACCAAATATCCTGCCTTCTCTGACGTTGGGACAGACAAGCAGGCATGAAGAGGCTAAGGTACTTGTGCACATATGTTTAGAAATGGGTTTCTCACTTTAAATGAGGCTCCAAGGAATTTAATGTATTATCGGGATTCTTTAAGATATCCAGGATTCAGTGTCTTTGAAACTCAACCATTAGTTAATATTTTCACACTGGTTCTTTGGTGATATCATTACTTTATAGCTTCATATCAAATTACAGAGCTTATTTGATTTAGCCACTGCTTTCTGGTATATGTATTCCTAAACTTTTCAGGACAGATAGTTCTTTCTTGAAAATCTGGAATTGAGACTATTACATTAAGAAATTATTGAGCTAGATTTAGAATGTTTGAATTTCTACAGTACATTTCCCTAAATAAGACCTTTTAATAGATATGGCCACTTCAGACTGCTTTCACTCTGGGGGAAAGTAAATCAGTCTCAAATGCAGCCAAATAAGACCTGTAGCCTTATTCTAAATGTCATTTAATATACTTAACATGTGATGTTGACTACATCAGAAAATAATTTTTCAGCAAATTAAATAAATTTTTACTATAAATATCATAAACAATGTCACAAATAAATTTTTGTCACAAATAGTTTTTCAATTTCTCATGAACTTTCTATATTTTTCCATCTTTTTTTAATTGTTCTTCTTTACTTCTTCATTCTCTCCACAACAGTTTTTTTTTTTTTTGCCATTAAATATTATTCCCCAATGAATAGCAATGTTTTTCTATTGGGCTGTGGTCCCAGAAACATATTGTACTTGAACTCAAGACCTATAAAAACATACTTTGCTTCACAGTGTTTGTAAAAAAAAATCCAGGAAAATTCTCTTAAAAAAAGATCTAGTTATTTCATTTTTGAACAAAAACAACAAAGTATAATGTACATATTGCTAAAGTAAGCTTTACTTGTTGCTATATGCACTGAAAATACTTTCATGAGTTTATCTGTTAATAAACTTTTGAAGTTTCTTTTTTTTGGTTGCTGCTGTTCTTAAAATATGCAAGTGGCACTATATGAATGAATGGCATGAAATAATGCACAGAATTGATTCAGTTCTTTTGTGCATTCAACAAAAAATCTAAATAATATGTGTAGCATATAGTTTTTTAGTTATAGGTAACTATTGTGTATAACTACTATGTATTTATAAGGCAATTCTGAAGATTCTGAAACATCTATCTGCCCTGGCCAGTGTGGCTCAGTTGAGTGTCGCCAGTTCAATTCCCAGTCAGGGCACATGACTGGGTTGCAGGCTCTGTCCCCTGTCCAGGCATGTGTGAAAGGCAGCCAACTGATGTTTTTCCCTCATGTCAATGTTTCTCTCCCTCTTTTTCTCCCTCCCTTCCCCTCTCTCTAAAATAAATAAATACACGCATACATACTTACATGCATACTAAAAATAGATTAAACACTCATTCTTTTGTGCTTGTATATTTTGAGTGCACCATGAAGGATAGATTAGATAATTTAAGTTTTTCTGTTTTAATCAGAAAAAATAGAATATTTTATTTTATTTAAACCTCTTTTCTCACAATCTGGACATTTTAAAAAAGATTTTATTACTGTATATGGAATCATACAGTAATTGTTCTTTTATGTCTGACTTATTTCACTTTGCTGATGTTTTCAAGGTTCATTGATATTGTGGCATATATCAGAACTTTATTCCTTTCTATGACTGAATAATATTCCATTGTATGTATATACCATATTTTGTGTATCCATTTTTTTCTGTTGAAAGACTCTTGGTTTTTTTTTCCCCCCACAGTTGGGCTGTTGTGAATAGTGCTGCTATGAATATTTGTGTACTGGTGTCTGTTTTAAGTCTCTTTTTGGTTCTTTTTGGTATATCCTGGGAGAAGATAAATTTTTAATAAAGCCAATTGAAGAGAATATCTTCATGACCTAATATGGGTTAAGCCTTGTTAAACAAAATCCCAAAAAACATAAACCATAAAGAAAAAAATTACTGAATTTGATTATGTTAAAATTAAGAAATTATGTTTTAAAGGATACCATAAACAAGTTAATTGACTGAGTAAAAGGATACTAGCAACAAGAATTGATATGTAGAATACACAAATAATTTCAAATCAATAAGAAAATGATAAGGAGGCTTAAAGTTAAATGAGCACAGTAAACTAATAGGTGATTCACAGTATCACCCAAATAACTAATAATATGTAAGTAAAGAGATACTTCTAGGCATTTACTCTCCAAAACTCATACTCCTGTCAGCAAGGGGACGTGTGCAAAGATGTCTGTTATAGCACCGTTTGTGGCAGCAAGAAGTCGGAATCAACCCAGGTAGGTACACTAATAGGAGAACGGATGCGTCCTCTGTAACACTAGGCAGTAGGACGTGCATCTACTGAGATGTACATACAGCTACATGAAAATGTCTTAAAATCATAGTGTACTGTGAGAGTAGTTTAAAATGAACAAGAGCTATAACAATGTTACTCAAATAAATTAAAATTACATATTCAGAGAACATCATGTGTTTCTCAAGGATAAATATGTATCCAAGTCACATACCGAATTCAGTGCATGCCCATTTGTGTGGGTGCCTGTGTGTGGGTGGGTGGGTGTTGTAGAGAATTAGAGTGGAGATTAAAGATAAAGAAAACAACAGGAAGTTTGGTGACCACTTCTTAACATTCTTTAATATGTATTTCCAAAGTTTTCTGATTTACCCTTCTTGCTGTAGACTTTGCACCTACAGAGAAACTTACTCCTTTATGTAAACAACTCAAGATTATTTGCACCTAAGCCACAAATAAAATTTCATAGTGAAAATAATCAGAAATGATATGAAAGGAGAAATTAAATTTCATCCCATTCTTTCAAACCACCAGCCATCTTCATAGGAGGAGGGTGGGGTAGGACAAAAGATACCCACGGCAAATCCCTGGAATTTGTGAATATCACCTTATATGGAAAAAGGGTCTTTGCAGATATGATTAAGTTAAGAATCTTGATATGAGGAGATTATCCTGGATTATCTGGGTGGGCCCTATATTCAATTCAAGTGTCCTTATAGGAGACAGGAGGAAAAGACACAGACACAGAAAAGAAGGTAGTATGAAGACAGAGGCAGAGATTGGACATGGCCCCAAACCACAGAATGCCAAGGAACGGTGTTGCTACCAGAAGTTAGAAGCAGCTTCTGTTGGATTCTCCCCTACAGTATCTGCAGGGCATGTGGCTCTGTGATGCCTTGATTTCAGGCTTTGGCCTTCAAAACTGCAAGAGAATAAATTTCTATTGTTTTAATCCACTAAGTTTGTGGTAATTTATTACAGTAGCTGCAGGAAACTAACATGGAGGGATACGAAGTCACTTTCTTTTGGCTTTCAGCCTTCTCACACCAGTGACATTGACCACCATTGTACAAAACAATTTCCCAAAGTGTTAGAGGTCCTCCTGTTTCCCCTCTTGTAAGATGAAGACCTGTAGCAACCTCTGATTTCATTAATTGGAGTGAAGTGTGTAACTGGTTTTTCTTCTTCCCGTAGGTTTCAGAAATTGCCCAGTATCAAAGGGAAATACTTCTTGTATACTATTTGGCTTCAAGCTATTTTTAGAGAGATCAACTCATAATTTTAGGTTTCATACTCTGTTATCAATAAACAAATGGATATAGGCATATTTAGTAAAAAAATTCCCAGCAGAGGTTATTCTTAGAGATTTGTAATTTTATAATTAACAATACAATAATATAAAAAGGGGATTTATAAGTGTATGTAAAATACTTAAAAACAGGCTAAATCTTTAATTTTGGTGGGGGAATATGGATTTGAATAATGAAGCCTTTAAAAGATGATAGTTTTCTTAAAAATTAAGGAGGGAGAACAAATTCTTTGATGGGATAATTCATAGAAAAGTACATTGACTACCTTATAGAGGTCTTTGCATTTAAATGTAATTATGGAAGATCTTAAAAAGTACTATGTAGAACTGCGCATTCTTCTGTTCCTCATTATGTGGGCAAGAAATCCTGAGGTCCAGGGAGGATTCATCTTATAGCTAGTTACTGACAGCTTTTTCTTTAGGTTTTCCTTTCAGTCTAGTGTTTTACCACACCGCCTTAATTTGCTTGTTTTTGCAGCAGCTCTTCCAGTTATTTTAGCAGAGAATGGCAACTGGTGCAGTGTTTTGGTGATCTGGCAGTGGTGTGTAGGAGGCATTCATGACAAGAGTGTGATCAGTTTTTGGCTACAAGTAACCTCAATTTAAATTGCCTTTAATAATATAATTTATTATATCATATACCGAGAATCTGGTGGTAAGGTAGTTCTAAGATTTGTGCATTTAGAGCTGAAGGACATAATAAAGGACCCAAAACTATCCTTCCTTCCTTCCTTTCTTCTTTCTCTTTGCCATCTTCAGGTCCTTTGGTTAGCATCACTTTCCTACCTAGTTACTTTCAGAGGCAGAAAGTTTCCTCTCACACATTGTAGAGGGGCTCCACCCGCAGGGCCCCCCCCCCCCCCGGCCGCCATGGATGAGAAGTCTACCAAGACATGATCTGCCTGGGGAGGAAAAGTGGCCAATCTCTCCAAGGAGAAGGGCCAGGAGCCTGTTCCTCAATGGGCTTTTATTGGGTTTAATTTGCATAGGAATACAGGGCATATATATGTAAAGGTCATCAATCACTGTCAGGCAGTAATGATCAAATAGTAGATAACACTCATAGAACTCTGAGGGCTTATTTTTAGTCAGGGTCAGATAGCTAAAGGGCCATAGAACTTTGGGGAAACTCATTCCTACTTAGACCCCTATCATTTAAATTGAGGGTATTAGCAAAGTAGGTTTCATAGGATTTTATATATTCTTTCTTAAGCTTGATTGCCCCAGGGAACCGCCCTTTCCAGCACAGGCTGCACCCACCTCTGGCATTGTTTCAGGTTTAGGTCCAGCAGGGGAAGTAAGGCAGCCAAGAGATTAGGAGACTTCTTGCAGACAGAATGAGGACTCAGGCTATGTCAAAGCCAAGGGGTGAGGGTCTGTCACCCCCTTTTTCTATACCCCACCCCAGTCCTTCCCTGAGGGCCCCTTCATGACCATGCCTGTCTTAGGTTGTCCCTCCTTTGAGGAATCCTACCCAGCATTGGCTGACCAGTCATCTGCCTGGGGCCAAGCAGGGTGAGGTGAAAAGGGGGCAGAGGTCATCTTCCCTAGGAGGAAGATGAGCTTTGTCTCCTAAGTGGCTTATGGTCCCAAGGTCCTTTACTGAGCCTTAGCCACAGGGGGATTACAGCTTCTGAAACCAGGCGGGGCAGTTCCCAACAACACATCTCTTCTTAAACAGGCCCCACTGAACTCGTTTGAGATGATTGGACAGAATTCCATTACATGCCCAGGCTAACCAACCTCTGGAAAGAGGATTGGAATTACCATGACAGAACTAGTTGTTGAGGAACCAGAGTCACATAGTTTGAGGGGAACTAGAGACAAAATTGGATCATGTATTACCAGGTAATAAAACTGTAAACTGAGGTTATCTTCTCTACAGGACAGGGGAAACAAAACAAAAATAGCTGTTATTTTTCTGCATGTTAACTGCTAACTTGACAAGGTTGTAAAGCATCTGGGTCCTAATCAGTTTTCAGTTAAATAGTTACATTTCCTGAGAGAGTCAAGTGAGCCTCAGGTGAGCTTATTAGAAATGCATGATATGAAAGGGTCACCCAATAATACATTTTCCTTATTTCCAACTTCTGAGTACTGTTTTGTTAAACAGGATTCAGATTGTCAAGAGAGATGGCATAGGAAGAGAAAGATAATAGGACAGTAGGCCCAGTTCCAATCTATGCACATTCTCCCAAGTTACACAGTTTTTTTACCATTTGATTTGACCTATATATACTGGCTGGGGCTTACCCTTTTGTGTGTTTCCCTTATACAGACTCAAAACATGTTATTTCTAGTCACCCATTCTTCTCTTCCTTGGCTTCTTAAAGTTGTTTCCTCTGTGACTTGGCCACTAAAAAAGTTTTAATTTTTACTTAAGTTCATAAATAACATTCATAAATGTCAAAGCAAATCAATTTATTTAAAATTAGGCAGTAAGTCAAAATGCACTATGGTACTCAGCATGATACCTAGTACATAAATGCTCTGCGTTATTTGAATGTTGACATTTACAGTCACTAGAATACGTTCCCTGTTGGCAGAATAGTGTCCTAATTAGTGTTATGTGTATAATACCTCGCACAGTGCCTGGAATATTATGGGAAATAAGTATCTCTTGAATAGTTTTTAAAACTAAATTCATTTTAAAAATGAAGAATGCTCTATAGCACTCTTCATCAGACTCTGGTTATATAAAACCTCAAATAATTTTTAAAAAAATTTTCACACTCTGCATGTTTTCAAGTTGGCATTTAAGTTTTCCATCATAAAATAAATTATTTGCAAAGGATGTAATTTTTAGTTTGCAAACATTTAAATGAAACTGTTACATTAATTTTAAAACGTATCTGACAATATAAATACTATAGAGTTTTAAATACCATTCTCTTTTAAAAAAGACACAAATGAACCCATCACTATTATAAATTTTACATTGTTTCTTTTTCCTCCTTGAATTTTTATTTCTATTTTTATTCTCCTGCAGAATTTTACCCTAATGTGTAATATATATTTATGCTTGAAAATCTTCTACTGATCATCTTATGCATTAAAATTAAGAGGTTTTAAATTTTCTGTGATTTCTGGATCAAGTTGTCATTGTAATTATTAATGATATACAATTATGCAAAACAGCATAAACATGTTACAAATTTTAGCAAATAATATTTAAGCAAAAAAAAGAAGTAAAGTAAAATGGCAGAGCATATTTTTGGACTCTTGATTTCAGGAGATTTCCCCAAGTCCAGTATTTTGAATTATGTCTTTGTTTGGCACATCAGAGGTTTTTGTACCTCAAGGCAATGTGCCCTGGTAAGACTCAGGATATGCCTTGATGGGAGGTGTCTTTACTGTAGTCAAGTTAGAGAAAGGACCCCAGGGAAAAGGAAGTGGGAAGGGGATGTAGCATGATGCCTCCACCGAAGCTGGTATTGGGGGATCACTTACAAAGAGCACGTATGGGAATTAAGAATCTGAAAATTTATTCCCTTCAAACTATCTGGGCTCTCACACACGGTGGTTAAACTTTGTGTACCCCTAGGCCTACAGCTTAAAGATTGCTGCTTTAAAGCATAATTTGTAGAGATCATATTAACTATATAGTCAAAAATGTGATTAAGGGAGCAAGATGATTATAATGGAGCTTTTTTTCCCTAGTCACACTGCCTTATTTTCCACAGGGAGCCTGGCCTGGCCAGTCAAACTAATCCTATTCCTTGGGATACAGTAATTTGTCCAGCAATAGGCACAAACACCAAGCAGATCAATCAAAGTCCTTCCCTGGAACTAGTATAAAAACACTGAGGAAGGAAATGTTTATTTCTATTGGGATCTACCGAGCTGTGGATATGTGAATTTAGAGCTGTTGGCAGCCAATTGGGAGTGCCTCTCTGCAGATGAAGGAAGGCAAGCAGAGCTAAGCGAAGAGGCAGGGAGGCCCAACCAGAGTCCTTCCTCATGGGGCGTGGAATTTCAGTCCTTGAGGCCTTGGTTCCTGCAGCTCATTCGCTCCTGTAAACTTCCCCAGTATCTTTTCAGCTACATGAATCACTAAATTACTTTGTGTGTGTGTGTGTGCTTGAGTTAGTTTGAATTTTATAATGGCGCTACTGAAATAATTTTATTAACAACTGACAAAAATTAAAAAGTATTGTGAAAATATCTTTTGTAAAATGACTAATTTCGAAAACTTTCTTTTCTAGATTGTTGGACCTTCAGATGGAAGCAGTTACATTATAGATTATTATGGAACCAGACTTATACGACTGAGTATTACTAATGAGACGTTTAGAAAAACACAGTTGTATCCATAAATATTTTTAAAAGAAACAGTAAGTGATGTGTTTATATAATCTTAATTATTGTCCATTATCTTTGTGAATTATGGGAATTTGTGATCCGTAGGAAATTGAAAAGATCATTTAGTGCTGTGAACTCTCATTTGGCTTCTCAGGAAACACAGGTCTGCATATGCCCGAGGGTCTCTAATCCTTTGTAAAGGATTTTCATGTATCTCATTGCTCCTGCAGTTCTCAGTTCAGACTCTTTTTCTTCACAGTGAGTATAGTTAAAGGACCAAGTTCACAGGGAAAAAATAACATCAGAACAAAAAGATACTCTGCAGTATATGATGGTTACGATGAAAGTACATGTTGTAGATAGTTCAATAAAGCTTATCTTTTCTGCTGTCTCTCTCTCCCATGATCTCTAAACCTCCTCTTTCTTTTCTTCTCCTTTCCTAAACCTGAAAGCTGATAGAGTCTCAGCCCTGAACTACCCTTAAGTACTTATTGTAACCTAAAGTTTGGCTCTGCCCATGAAAATTATTAATTGGCCTCAGCTTTAAATAGGTAATACACTTGGAGAACTCAGAGATGCCATTAGTCTTCCTGCTTCAACTCTCTGCTTCTCCAGGACTCTGCTACTGTAAGGGTTTTATTTCCATGACTGCACATTAGTCTGTTCTAATAAGTAATCTTCCAGGAATGCTAGGTTTTTCTCAGGAAAACAATTTCCTGGTATAACCATTCTCTATAATGGGGAAGTCCTATACGACATGGAGGTGATTGTTCACCTTGAATGCCTAGCAGCTTTTAGAGACAGGGCAGAGAGAGAGACAGGCCAGCTGTGCTGGCCACAGTCAGTCCTCGGGCTTTCAGTCCGCTCTGTCTCAAGAGTGTGTCTAGAGGCCAGGAAATGAATAGACATTTATTTCTATTTATGTTGTAGTGTATAAATAGGATATGAAGTAAAATTTTGCCCTTAAGGTAGATTTTTTTCTTTTCAAAATAAAATTATGGGATATGCTTTATAGATGTTGTCATAAGTTTGAACAATGATAGACCCTGTCAAGATCTGAGAAAGTTATTTAACTGATTGTCCAAAAAGTTGTTCAAATCATTTCTTATAAACTGTTAAAAGTCTTAGAGTTTAAAATTGAGTTGAAGCTTAGAGATCCATCTGCCTCTATTCTTACCAGGGAACAACAAATTGAGACTAAGGAATTTGAGACAAAGACACAGTCAGTGTAATCAGCGTGCAACTGAATCCCGCATCTAGATCTCTGTCAGTCCCGCTGGTTGCTCTCCAGCTCCCTCTCCACTCTACCAATTATATCATTTTGTATGAAGCATCTGCATTTTGGGAATTATAGCTCTTTATGAGAAAGATTGAGTAGTTTCACGTAACTTTATTTTCATACTGTAAATTGTTGTGTCCCATTCGAAGGTATATAGATTGTTCTCAAACCATAGTGTGTAAAAATTAAGCAAATGTAATTTAAAATGTAATTCCATCCTCTGTGGCCTATTATATAAACATTTAATTGGGATTCCAGACTAAATTTGAAACTTAAAACTCGAAAGTCCTGTTGGGAGGGCGGCTCTCTGCATTGTCATTCATTCGGTTGCCCTACCGTATACATAGAAGGCTCCAAGAGTAAGAAAACTGTTTGAAGTGAGTGAAGTATGGCAGTGCGCTCCTACAGTAACCTCACTGGACTCTGCTGAAGTATTGTGCTTTAATTATTTCTTTTTTCTGTTTCAGGATTGGGCCGTGTTGATTTTAATAGTGAGCTCTCAGTATGCGGATTTCCAGATTTTCCTTTTTCCTTCTTCACATGCCATTTTATGGATTCCCTGTCGTTCTTGGTTGTTGCTAATGTTTTTGTTTTGTTGTTCAGTTGAAAACATTTTATTCTGAGGTTTATTTAATAGGACTTTCTTTGAGAGCTGTATAATGATAGTCGTTCTTAGGCTACTGTCTCTGTGAGATAGATAGCTTATTACCCCAATATTCTTTAATGTGTTTTCCAAAGGCAAGTTGCCACTTGTCTTTTTTCCTTCTGAAAAATAAAAGTGTGATTTACTCACATTTTGTAGTGCTTTGTTATTAAGAAACCTTAAATATTTAATGAAGCTGGCTTCTGCATTTTGATCCTTCAAAGTAGTTAATCCATGGTGTGAACAAACACCATTTATATTGCCTGGGACGCAGTCTACTGTAGGACGACCCTCCTGGTTTTCTGTAGCTTTCAGACCTGTCTTTGCCTGCGTACCCAAGGAGCTAAAGATCATCGGGGAGTCTGAAACCTTGAGGCAACGTGGATGCTTCTGGCATTGGTTCAGGCCTCTGAAGTGTGAACTTTTTCCTTTTAGCTTTGAGAGTGATGCGCTAGCTTTTGAAAGACCAGATGCTGACTCATCTAGCTCAGTGCAGTTACATTTGAAGTTGGATGGACAAGGTGGGAACACTGAACAGATGATTAATGTCTTCCATCTGTTAGCACTGCCAGACAGATGCTGGACAAGTGCCCGAAGGGATGCACTGGTGTCCGAAGGAAGCAGCACCTGCATATTAGCACTGGTTTTCTTTAGCATGTTTTAGAAGGGTTTCAAGAAGGTGGAAATATATGAAATGATGTGTCCCCATAATTCTATCATGTACTTTCTTTATTAACAGGCGCACCCATTTCAAAACTACTGGAGCCAGCCTCCTCAAAAGTAAAAACCATAATTTTTATCACTCATTTTCCTCAAAAGTATACTGTATCGTCCAACTAACTTCCTAATATGTTAGTCATTCAGTAACAGATTCTTCGATTGGTGAGAGGTTAAGTATTGATACAGGAAGTGAGTTTGGGTTGACTCCTAATATACACGAGGAGTGGTCTCTGTCCTTCCTTCATTCATTACAGTACCGAGTGTCGAGCGTTTGGAGGTTCTCTTCTAGACGCCAGGACGCAGCAGTGAACAAAACACACACATCTCTGCCCTCAAGGAACTCTGTTTTCTTGGGGTGCGCTTTTTTACAGTGATATTGTGGCTGCAGTTAAGCTAGTATTTCCTAGATTTTTTTTGTTGCTAACAGCGCTTTGAAGTTTCTTCAAAGTCACCTAACCCCAGATTTTAAAAGTCCTTAAGTTTTCATAGCCATGTAAGTTCCATTATATAAGAAATACTTGCAGTCAAATCTTGAAAAATAATGTTGAATCATGCATAATTTTTATAGTTATTAACGTGGCAAGGTGGGAAGTCTTTTTCAAAGCAGATGCTTCTCAAATATTTATTTGAATATGCTGTAGTACTCTGGGTCATTGATAAAATCTTAGAAATAAAGTTTCTTCACAATATACTCTTAACCCTTTAGACTTCATTTGCACTGTAATATCCTAAATTTGTATGACAAGAACACTGCACTTTTTTCAGTTTGCCTAATTCCCTGTTGCCTAATACATGTAGTTCTTTAACATGTTTTTGTCTTATTATTTATATTTTATGTGAATAAATTTAGTACATGTGAATGCAGGGTTTTTTGTTTGTTTTGGTTTGTTTTTGCTTTTATGGAACACTATTTTATTTGGCTGTTTGTTAGTGTGTGAGCATAAATTACATGTTAAGGTCTCTGTATGAGATATTTGATATGATAACCCTGCATTTAAAGCAGTGTCCAAATGTGAGATGGATTAGCTCAGTCACTATTCCTAAACCCTGTAGGTGGGATAGAATGCATTCTTCCAGTTCTACAGAAACAGTGTTTCTATAAACACATTTACAAATGGTAGAGGATTAATACAATTTCCAAAAGTACCTCTTTACCTGGGAAGATGTCTTACCCAAGCTTTATTAAACTAAAGGGCCTCTTTAAGACTTCAAAGATGCTGTTATGTCTATGGCCAGCATTCGTTCATGGGACCACTAGGACGATAAAAAGTATTAGTTTGGGGTTATGTTTTTGTTTTGTTTTGTTAAAAAATCTGTATTTTTCTAATTATTTTAATCTAGATGCTTAAGATTAAGTTAAGTATTATAAGACTAATAGGCAGCTAGGAAGCCAAAATAAATCTATTAGCAAAAAACTAGCAAGAAGGAAAATTAGTTCTTAAAAAGTACAAGTCTAAGATGTTGTTTCCTCTTCCTCAAGCACCTTAAATGGAGATACTCCCTGGCGTTCTGGTACCTTCCCTTCCCTTTCTCTCATTAAATTTCATTCATTTTGCATTTTTCTATGTACAAAACCCAAGCTTAATGCAGAAATTTTGGGAGAACACCAAAAAGTGCAAAGTAAAAAAATTCATTTCATAGCTCAAGGATGACAATGTTAATATTTTTATGATGTCTTAGAACTTTTCCCATGCATGTATGTACATTTTTCTTCACAAAAATGATATATTATACATATTGTTTTATAGCCTACTTCACGTTGTAAAGATTTTTCTATTCCAATAAATATATTTTACAAAATTATTTTTTATGCCTATAGAGTTCCATGTCTGTATCATAATTTATTTATGTAATTCTTTATTGTTTGGTATTTAAGTTATTCCAAAAAATGCATTTCTGATTTTTTTTCTCTAGAATTGTCATTCTTAGTCAAAAAGTGATCACATATTCAAGTTTTTGATACATATGTACAGTCTCAGTTAACCAGGGTATTGGAGAAAGAATAAAGTCAGCCTCAACCCACATTCAAATCACACCACAGTCAGCTCTCAAATACCAGTGCCTTGTTCAGATGAACTGTGGGTAAGACACTGCAGCGACCTGCCACTGGGCCTTGCTCTGCAGTCAGGGCCCTGCTAGTTCATGCTGACTGCTGCCCCTGGCGTCCAGCAGCTGAAGAACAAAACTGTGAGAACAGGCAGCTGCTGGAGAAAGGGTTAGTATTGGGGAAGGATAGCAAACCTGTTGTTTTGGCACAAGAGGTCAAATAGTTGACCGAATTATCTAATTGCCCTCCAGGAAGCTTCAAGAGAAGAGTGTTAAGGATTAAGTAGGAAAATCATACAGAACGTTTTTTTTTTCTCCCTTGCTGAGAGAGAAGGGAGGTGGGTAGGTTTGGAAAATGAGAAAAGTTACTAATTAGGAATGAATAAAAGAATTCAGAATAGCACTGGGTACCCAACTGAGTCCTGCAATAAAGCATTTATTAGTGAGTTCATCAGCAAGGCAAGAGTTGCTCATCTTTATATCTCTTTAAATAGAGCCTAATGTTTTAATTCTTAACTAATATAGCAATGCCTTTAAAGCTAGTCATTGTCTGATGAAGAATGTTATTTCCTAGAAAACCTATTTTCAAGAAAAATTTAAGAAATACTAAGCCTTAATCTCTTAAAATTTCAAGATTTTAACTTAATAAAAATTCCTTTTACTGCCCCCCACGTGCAAGATGTTACGCTAACTTCATCACATATCTTAAATGATTTAATCCTCACAGGACTCCTGTATAGTCTTGCTAAAGAGTCAGTTTCATTATCCTCACTGTACAGATAAGTAAATTGAGTCCATAATGATCGAATGACTTGCCCACGTGGTGAAGCCAGGATTTAAACCCAGGTCTGTTAATTGCTATCTTGACTGCAATAGGATGGTTACAACCATCTAATTCTATGAAACACACTGCTCCTGATTGTATAATAAGAGGCTTCTTAATATGTTGTTTAGTGTTTTCAGGAAAGACGGAATTATCTGCCTATACTGAGTCTTTTTGCTGGACAGGTAGTTTGGTGGTTAAAAAAACTCATTTTTTAAAATTCAGTTTTACATCATGCAAATGCTAAGATGTTTTATGAATATTAAAATGAGACTATGATAGAGCAGTGATTATTGTCAGGAACCCAAAGATCTTTCTGCTGCCTCTGCCTCACCTGACATTTGCAGCACTTTCTGGACCAAAAGTCTGATTATGTCTGTGTGACTAAGGGAGCGAGATGTTAGGGCGCACCACACGGTTACACTGTGCTCAGCCTGCTGAGGTCAGGCGGAGCTCGAGACATCTGTAGATGGTGGGCTTGCGAGTGATTCTGTTTTACTTTCATTAACATTTAATTTATGCTGCATTTATTGCCAGTTTTTGTGTCTTCAGTTTTGTCTGGGATATCCTTTTCCTCTGTGCAACCTCCCCTTAGGTTTAGGAACAACCTGCCCTTCTTCAGGAGGATCATCTCAGTGTGGCCGGGAGAGCCCCTGTGTGGGTTAATCTGCCCATGAACTCTGTGAGTTCTGTGCCCCATCTTGGGAGCTTTGTTCACCTGGATGTGCTCAATGACCAGAGAATCTACATCTAAACCCTGAAATTCAGCATTACTGTCTGCATTTTTAAGCATGTGCAGCAAAAACTCAGCATATTTTGGGGGGCCACAGACCCTGTGTCCAGCCCCACTGTTTGGCCTGGGCACACCTACCAACTCTTACCATTGTAACGACGGAACGGCACACATTGCCTCTGTAAAGTGGCGTCTTTCACGTACTTGGTGGCTTTTCAGGTACGCATACCCTTGGTGGCCTGGGCAGCGCCATGAGTGTACTTAAAGTGAACATGAAGATTTGATCCTCTTGATCTGCATGATTTGGTGGGGTTTGCTGGGTGCAGTGAGTAGCCAACCATTTTCAGAAGTCACCTCAGGCCGCTTACAGGAAGAACACAGGTGATTTTTGTTCAGTTAGTTTTTCTTTTGGCTTATGTAAATTTTATAATTTTTCACAATAAACATACATTATTCGCATACATGCATTTGATACAATAATACTATGGGTAATTAGAACAGCAAACCCAAGGAAATCTTGTTGTCTCCTTCCCTACTCTTTCCTCCTCAAGATTCGCTTATTCCGACTTCCGATCTGATCCCGACAAGTAACAGAACAAGGCTGATGTAAAACTGTGACATCAGAGGTTTGACATCCAAGCAGCACAGTTCGATGGGACGTGCACAGACGCAGGAATCAGGCCTGAGTTTGCACCCTGTTACTTGTTTTGTGGCTGAGCGCATGGTGATTCTAAGGCCCTCTGTCTATAAATAGTGATGATAACATCAATCAGGCAATATTGAGAAATTAAGATGACATAGATAATAGTGACCGTTTACTGAACATATTTTAAAGGCATTGCTTAGGCCCTCTGGAACTTGCAAGGGTTCCTCAGGCTTGCATTATAGTGTGGTTATACCTTGAATAAAATACTGGTAGACTCAGAAGTTCTTTTATAGAGGGAAAGTAAGATGTGTTCTTTAGACATTATTTACCTACTTTTTTTTTTTAAGATTTGATTTGTTTATTATAGGCAGAGGGGATGGGAGGGAGAAAGGGAGAGAAACAGCAATGTGTAGTTGCCTCTCACACACCCCCTACTGGGGACCTGGCCTGCAACCCAGGCATGTGCCCTGACTGAGAATCTAACTAGCAACACTTGGTTCGCAGGCGGGCACTTAATCCTCTGAGCCACACCAGCCAGGGCTGTTTACCTACATTTTTAAATCTTCAGTATCTTTTCATTGACTGCAGATACTCTGTAATAAAGGCCAAAAATGTCTCTTTCCTCAGGGAAGTCTGACCAGCACCTTCCCTGCTTTAAGACTCTCCTTATGTAAGCGAAGGCTGCAATGTTTCAGATTTTGTTTTTGCTGCTGTTAAATCTAAAGTTGTCTGGAGGTGTTTATCTAATAAATTTAGAAATGTTGCTATGAGGCAGCTGATCAGTCTACTTTCGGCCTAAATTAAGGTTAATTGCAGCAATCACTGTGCACACAACAGAATGTTGCTTTTAGCCTGTCAGTGTGATCAGAATATGCCAAGTACGTGGAGACTAAAACTTGAAAATTTATTAAGGTTAGAACTATTTGGATTACTTATGCCAAAGAAAAACATTATTTTACCAGAACACTTCAGAAAGTTTCCAGCGTTTGGAACTTTTCATCACGTGAGCTAAATTTATACAGGGGTAGGCAAAAGTAGGTTTACAGTCATTTGTCTTTACATGCAGGTTATGCTTATTACAATAGCTTTATTAACTCAAAAGAACGTCACTCACAACTGTAAACCTGCTTTTGCCCGCCCCTGTGTTATCCCTGACCATCCTTTTGGTGATTGAAACATAATAGTACTCCAAAGATAGTCTCACTAGCCTGGGTGGCTCAGTTGGTTGTACCATTGTCCTGTGCACGAAAAGGTTGTGGGTTCAATTCCCAGTCAGGACACATAACCTAGATTGTGGGTTTGATCCTCAGTCATGCCACATACGGGAGGCAACTGAGAGAGAGCGATGTTTCCCTCTCTCTCCCCCCAAAAATCTATAAACACTTCCTCAGGTAAGGATTAAAAAAAAAAGATAGTCCACTAGAATGAGTTAACAGGACTATGAATTAGTCTGAGATTAACCTTCTGCTTTAGATAATTTAGGAGTTGACATCCAAACATGATTCCAACCTTAATTATTGTCCACAGCAAGTAGGTGAGGAAGTGAGCTTATGTTGATTTATTCAAGACCTCAATGGTCCCAATGCTTAGAACCAGTACCTGGTACAGCATAAGAATTTTATAGGCATTAAATTCTTACCTTAGAATGCGTAATTGCTAGAAGTGGTTCTCGTAAAAACACTAGCGCAAGCAGATTATTAGGAACAATAAGAAGGAGGTGGGTATGGAGGCTACTGAGTTACCCAGTGTGTGCCACATGTGCTTTCCTGACCTGGCTGTCTCCATTCGTGCGCACAGTCACCCTGTAAGGCAGGGAAACAAGCCACCCTTTTAGTGCGAAAGGCCTTTCTTGCTATAGACATAGATTGCTAGCCTTTAAGATGTTAACAGGAACCTTTAGCTAAACATTGGGCTCCTCTGCAGAACTCAGGCTAGCTTCTGATTCAACTTTTTACTATCCACCCACCATCCCATTATACCAATGGCTACATAGGGCAATACTTAAACTTATGGACTTTAGGGTCAGACAAATCATCCACTTATTATGAGCAAGCTCTTTGAATCTTAGATTCCTCATTCTTAAAATGGAACTATTCATACGGTTGTTGTAGAATCAAATAAAGTAATGTGTTTCACATTGTGTGGTACATAATAATGTATTTAATAAATGAGATGATTGTTTTTAAGATTTTTACATTTCTCATCTCGTGCTCAGTACTGTCATTTATGCACCCTTATTTGATTCTCAGTGAGACTGTGGGTTAGAAAGATGAAATAACTTGACTATGCGCACACAGCTAATGATAAGTGGTGGAGGCAGAGTTTGAAACCAGGTCTGTGATTCCCGAGCCCCTTCAATCACTACAATGTGTATTGTTGGATTACAGTGTAGGCGTGTCTTTAACTCTAGTAGACAATATCTAACAATTTTCTAAACTGGTTAATTGACAACTTCTATCAGCAAAACATGAAAATTTCTGTTGCTCTTCATTCTCACCAATACTTGGCATTGTCAGTCTTTTTTTATATTATCTGGCTTCCATTTTTATTTATTTTTATTTTCATATGAGAGAGAGACAGACAGACAGACATCAATTTGTTGTTCCACTTATTTATTGGTTGATTCTTGTGTTTGCCCTGACCAGGAATCACACCCGCAGCATTTGGATGACACCATAACTGGGCTACCTGGCCAGAGCTAGCTGGCTTCCATCTTTAAGGAAGATGGAATGTAGCTATCAGTGTGGCTTATAGAGGAGAACCAGACCAGTGGGTGGAAGCTAAAGGATAATTCCAGTTCAGTATAAATCTCTCTCTTACCATCAGTGGCCCATAAAATAGAATAAGTTCTCTTTCTGCCACCAACAAGACTTAAGCAGAGGCTGGAGGTCCATTTGTTGTGGTCAGTTTAGTGGGGATTCCCTAGCATCAGGAAGTTTTGTTTATAAGACTTCTGTGTGCCCGTCCAAACATAACACTGCTTTACCTCGGCTTGGACTAGCAAAACTCTTGAGCTGGAAGAAACCTCTAAGTCAGCCTCTTCCTCATTTTATAGATGCTACTGATGCTAGACCGGAACTCTCCCCATGATACCCACCACTGACTATGACGGACATTGTTTCTTCCTGTGAAGAGTTTATATAGTGATGCCTTTGAGCGGTCAAAATGACCTGCTTTGCCTAGCTGATTCCCAGATTAGCCTCCTGTGGAAAGATTAGTTGGTGGTTTCCTAAAGTGAGTTATTTCGTGTTATTTGTTGTTTTGCTCTTGCTCACATTAAATTCTTATGGACTTTCCCTGACACCAGGCTTTTCCACAGAGTGTAAGAATATCTGACCCGTGTCCCTTTCAGACTTCCCCATCTCTGTCCACTCACTTTAACTTCGGGAATATTAACCCCTGCCTGCTCCTGCTGCCTGCAGTAAAACCTGTCATTTGCAGGTCCAACCCCACCCAAACCCTGGCTGATGCACACCAGACCTGGAAGGTATTAGCAGCCTTTCTCCAAGAAGCAGTGGTGTCTGAAAATGTTCACTATTTACATCCCCAGCAAATGGTCCTTGGAATGATTTAGCCCCAGAAGTGTCTGATGAAACATCATGCTATTTCTTATTCAGCCTGTGTTTGTGAAAGGATCGTTGGTCTGCTTGCCTCTCCTGCCTAGCGTCTTGTGGTAGGCAGAACAGTCCCCTGCCCCCTCCCAGATGTCCATGGCCTAATCCCCAGGACCTGGGAATGTGTTACTTCCATGACAGTAAGGGCGTTGCATATGTGATTCAACGTGTTAAAATGGGAAGGTTGTCCTGGATTGTGTAGGTGGCTCCATGCAGTCACAAGAGTCCTTATAAGGGAAAGAGGGAGGCAGTAGAACCAAAGATGAGATGACTGAAGCAGAGGTCACAGAGAACAGATATTTGCAGATTCCATGCCAGGGGCTTTGAAGGTGGAGGAAGGAGTGATGGGCCAAGGAATGAAGTGGACTCTAGAAGCCATAAAAAGAAGGTAAGATACTCTCTATAGAGAGCCTCTAGAGGAACATGGCTGCTGATACCTTGATGTAGGCCTAGTAATACCCATTTCAGCTTGATGACCTCAAGAACTGTAAGATTATAAATATGGGTTGTTGTAAGCCCCTGGGTTTATGGTAATTTGTTATAGCAGCAATAAGAGACTAATACAGTTGTTATGTTCAAAGTGAGTTACTTAGAGACAGCACATTGTTGGATCATCCTTTTTCCCATTCTGCTTAACCTCTGTCTTTCAATTGGTATATTTAGACCATCTCTGCACCTTAATTATTGGTATGTTAGGGCTTAAGTCTTCCATTTTATTATTTGCTTTCTGCTTGCTCCCTCTGTTTTTCATTCTCTTTCTCTTGTTCAACTCCTGGACATTACCTAAACACTTTTTAAAAATTTGATTTCTGGGCTGGGGTTACCAGCAGGCCTTGCTCGAGGGACCTGGGGCCGGGGCTCAACAGGAGAGTCCCCCAGGCGGGCCAGTGGGGTCAGGTTGTCTGGTGTTGCGCCTCTGCTGAGGGGGGCTCTGCTGCCCGGAGCAGGGAGTTTCACTGGGGGCCTCCCCAAGTGATGGGACAAATGCTTTCTGAGTCACTCAGAGTCAAAGTCAGAGTGGTGGCCATGGTCCTGGAGGTAGGAAGAAGGATGACAAGGACAAGAAAAAGAAATATGAACCTCCCGTACCAACCAGAGCAGGGAAAAAGAAGAAGAAAACAAAGGGACCAGATGTTGCCAGCAAACTGCTGCTGGAGACATCTCATACTCAGTGCCGGTTAGAACTGTTGAAGTTAGAAGGAAAGACTCTCTTCTCTCGGGGGAAGAATCCATTAGAAATCAGGAACAACGCTTTTGAAAAGTATCACCCTGCATACTTTTCCTTAGGGGTTGCCCTTGACAATATGCAGACATAACATAATGTCTACTGGTATCAACATTTTATCACTTTGAGTGAAATAATGAAAGCTTACTTCCATTTAGGTCTCTCTAGCTTTTCCACTTTTAAAGTGGTACAGCACCAAGAGGAAACTAAGATAGGCCTCAAGACCTTATTTCACACGTGGTTGCTCATGGACTTGAGGGTTGAGTTTACTGGGTGCAGATTCTACCTGCTGAACTTAATGACCTTGAGCAAGATACTTCACCCTATAAGCCTCAGTTTCCTCTTCTATAAATTGGGGATGAAGTGATAATACAAAACTACCCATTAAAACATTTCTACTTATTTTTCCTCAGGACAAATAAGCAACAATTTTAAAATTGTGCTCATCTTCATTAAAAAAAAAATAGGCTTCTGTTTTTAGAGCACTTTTAGGTTCACAGAAGAATCGAGAGGAAGGCACAGAGATTTCTCAAACACCTCCTGCCCCCACACGTGCATCGCCTTGTCCGTAGTTTACCTGAGGGTCCACTGTCAGTGCTGTACACCCTGTGGGTTGGGCAGATGCATAACGCCGTGCGCCCGCCGTGACAGCAGCACGCAGACTGTTTCAGCAGACCTACAAATCCTCTGTGCTCCACCTATGCGTTCCTCTCCGCCCCCAACCCCTGGGGACCCCTGGCTGGCTTACTGTCTCCACAGGTTTGCCTTTTCCAGAATATCATCTAATTGGAATCATGCCGCGTACAGGCTTTTCACATTGGCTTCTTTCACTTAGTAATATGAGTTTAAGGTTCCTCCATGTCTTTCCATGGCTTGGTAGCTTATTTCTTTTTAGAACTGAGTAATATTCCATCGTCTGGACGTATAATAGTTTATACATATATTCACCAACTGAAGGACATCGTGGTTGTTTCCAAGTTTTGGCAATTATGTATAAAGCTGCTATAAACATTGCAGGGAAGGTTTTTGTGTGGATGAAAGTTTTCAAAGCCTTTGGGTAAATAACAAGGAGCATGATTGCTGGACTGTGTGGTAAGGATATAGTTAGTTTTATAAGAAACCATTAAACTGTCTTCCAAAGTTGTGTATCATTTTATGTTTGCACCAGCGATGAATGAGGGTTCCTGTCGGTCCACATCCTCACCAGCATTTGGTGTTGTCCGTGTTTTGGATTTTGGCATTTTAATGGGTGTGTAGTGATATCTCGTTGCAATTTGCATTTCCCTGATGACCGTATGATGTGGAACAGCTTCTTGTCTGATTATTTACTATCTGTATATCTTCTTTGGTGAGGTGTCTGTCAAGGTTTTTGGCCCATTTTAAAATTTGGGTTGTTTATTTTCCTATCTTTGGGTTTTAAGAGTTCTTTGTATATTTTGTATAACAGTCCCTTATCAGCTGTGTCTTATGCAAACATTTTCTCCCAGTCTGTGGCTTTTTTCTCATCCTCTTGGAAGTGTCTTTCAGAGCAAAAATTTTAAATTTTAATGAGGTCCAGCTTATCAATTATTTCTTTCAAGGATTGTGCCTTTGGTGTTGTATCTGACAAGTCATTGCCAAATCCAAGGTCATCTAGATTTTCTCCTATGTTATCTTCTAGGAGTTTTATTTATTGATTTGAAAGGGAGAGAGAGAGACTGATTTTGTTTTTCCACTTACTTATGCATTCATTGGTTTCTTCTTGTATGTGCCCTAATCAGGGATCAGACCCACAACCTGGGCGCATTGGGATGATGCTCCAAGCAACTGAGCTACCTGTCCAAGGTTTAGGAGTTTTACTGTTTTTCACTTTACATTTAGCTCTGTGATCCAGTTTGAGTTAAGTTTTGTGGAGGGGGTGCGGCCTGTGTCAGCGTTCATTTTGTTGAACAAGGCTGTCCCGTTGTTCCAGCACCAGTTGTAGAAAACTCATCGTTGTTTTAAAACTTATTTCCCCCATATTCCTTATGGCAGGAGATAATATTACATCCACCAGGGAAAAAAATCAGAAGTTATCTTTGATGCTGTCCATTCCCTATATTCGATGGATCACCAAGCTTTAAAATTCTACCCGATAAATGCTCTGAAATCATTACTTCACCCTCACTGCATTTCTCTTATCCCGTGATACACTCCTGTTGTCTACCTGTCCCAGTCGAACTTTCCTCTCAATTCAACTTTCCTCCTTCCACCAGAGTGATCTTTCTGTAAAGCAAATCTGATCATCTCTATCCTCTTAAAACTCTCTAGAAGCTTCCCGTTTCATTTAAGATAAACCCAAATCCCTTTTCCTGGACCTAAAGGCTTATCTTGATTGAGTCCCAGCCACCACCAATCACCTCCCCTCTCCCTTCACAGTCAAGACTTGTGAGAAGACCCCTTGAGATGATAGGAATATGCCTTATCTTTCTTACTCGGAGTCTTTTGCTTTTTGCTGCTCCTGTTCGGAAACACTCTGGACACCCACTTCTAAGTACCTTTCCAGGGTTTTGAAGACCTGGCTGTAAGTCAGAAGTCCGATCAGGTCTCACGAGGCTGAAATGAAAGTGCCCACAGGAGTGTGTCCTACTAGAGATGCTAGGTGAGAATCCATTTCCTTGCATTTTCCAGTTTCTCTTTAAATTGGGTTCAGTGCTGCCCTTCTGTCCCTCTGTTGTACCCTGGGCTGCCCCTAGCATGGCACGGATGATTATCATTGCGATGATTTCTTTTCAGAACAATAACACTACTACTTAAGGTCACTGATTTTGGCCTTATTGTGATACATTACAAACTAAAGTGAAGAAAAGTCACGCAACAGGCAGGCACCTGTGCACTCAGCACTAAGGTTAAGGTTATGGCGATTTTCCATATTTGTTTCAGATTCGTCTTTTCTCCCTTGGGAAATAAAAGGTATGATGTAACTAAAGCTCCACCCGTCCCAAACCTTTCGCCACCTTCCATCCCTAAAGGTCAACACTAACCTGAAGTTGGTGTGGAAAAGACTGTTTACTCATCCCCCCCCTCGCTGAACCGTTGGCCCCAGAGGGCAGCAGGGAAGGCGTGTGTCATTCTGCTGTGATCTCTCTATTACCAGGCTCAGCGCAGGGCTTGTCACTAAATGCTGTGGAACAGCTGTCTGCATAAAGCTAGCCTCGGCGCGATTGCTTTCAACCTTCCAAAGCAGCTCTTTCTGGTTTTTTGGTTTTTTGGTTTTTTTTTAGACAGCTCTGCCTGTCATTCATACTTTAATGAAAATTTGCTCCTTCTCAGAGAAAGGCTGAGATTATTGTGGGGGCAAAAAGAAACAAAGGACAGAGCATGAATTTTGAAATCACACAACTGGGTATGTGCCTTTCAGCAGTTACTTAATCTCTCTGGATGTTTAATTTCCTCTTTTGTAAAAATGAGGTTAATAATGCTCATTTAGCAGGGGTTTGTGAGGATTAAATGAAATAACAAATGTGAATGCTCCCTTTATGGTGGAATAGGTGCTCAATAAATGTTACCATTCCCATAAAAATAATTAAGTATTTTATCTTCTCATTCTTCTTCCTCAGATACCTTCCCTGCCCCCCTTGCAGGCTTTTAATTTTCTCTCCCCATTTCCACTCCCCCTTGCGCCACAGTTCCTTCTCTCATTACACTCCCCCGGCCTGGAGGGGAGCTCCACTGTGCACTGCCTGTTCGCAGTGAAGTACCGTCAAGGTCCCACTTTATCTGATCCTAAATATTCCAGCTTCCTGGTCATCTTTTCTTTGTTAAATGTAAGTCATGGATCACTTCACATGTGTGAGGATCTAGCACAAATAATGCCCCTTTTTTTATGAGCTGGTAATCTATACCAAATCTTTTATTACAAAATCATAAGCATGTAATTCCATAACATAACAATATCACACTTGAGCACACCGTGTGACATTTTAGGTGAAATGTTCAAGTCACTGTCCATCTCGTGCGAGACATTCATGTACCCTACCTACCACCCTCAATGGTGTTACTTCTGCCAGACCCTGTATTCTCTCTAACACAGCATTTATGTTGGAGTGATCTTTCTCACGTTATTTGTCATTTCCCTGAAGGCCAGGGCTGTGTATTACAGTTTTCTATTGTTTTCCGTACTTCTTAGCACTAGCATGGAATATAGTATGATACGGACTCAGATTGTCTGAGTTCAAATCCTTTTCTGTCACTGGCTATCTATGTGCTGTTGATCAATAACTTAACTTTCTTAGGCCTCAATTTCCTTAGCTGTAAATTGAGGGTAATAATACCTATGTTATGATATAGTTCTGAGAATTAGTAAGATTTGTCTGTAAAGCATTTTATACCGTGCTTCTCCCTATGGGCTCAGTAAATGTCATTATGATTAGTATCCATTAAATAATACATCGTTATGTCAATTATTTCTCTTTAAAAAGACTTGTTAGATGGCCTATTAATGTTAATGTATTAGTTTTCTATTGCTACTGTGACAAATTACCACAAACTTCTGGCTTGAAATAACACACACTTATTATCTCACAGTTCTGAGGTCAGAAGTCCACATGGGTTTCAGTGGGTTGAAACGAAAGGGTCTGTAGGATTGTGTTTTTCTGGAGGCTTAGGGGAGAACCTGTCTCCTCGCCTCTGCCAGCTGCCAGAGTTTGCTCACACTCCTTGGCTCCTGGTCCTGCATCACTCCGACCTTGTCCATCTCCTTCTCTGACTCCACTCTCTGTGGGCCCACCCAGCTAATCCAGATTAGTCTTCCTATCTCAAGAGTCTTAACTTAATCTCAGCTGCAAAGTCCATCTGCCACCTAAAACAACATATTCAAAGGTTCTGGGGATTATGATGTAGACCTCTTGGGTTGGGGGGTGCATTTATTTTGCCTCCCACACTAATAGAGTAAACCTCAGTCATTCACTGAACAAACATTTGCTCATCACCTACTCCATGCCAGGCCTTGTTTTAGTGCCTGGGGTTGCAAACACAAATTAAAAATATCTACCCCTCACATTGCTATTAGTCTAGTGAAGAAACTTTGTTGATAGTTGGCCTTATAATAGTACTTCTGAAATGTGGAGGAAATGAGAATATCTCACATTTAACAGTTATCCAAAGCTTAGTGCCATTTTGACAGATGGAGAAGTGGATGGTGGATGCATCATAGCACTTGTTAGGTTTTGTGTACTGTACACTTGGGTGTGTGAATACATGTCGGTTAAGTAGAGGTATTCTTGAAATTGCTCTCCTAATAAGAAACCACTAGAAACCAGACTCACAATTTTCAAGTGAAAAAGAGAATGTGAAAAGACAATATTGTCTTATATTTTCTGTTTAGCTCTAAGGTTGCAAGAATTAGGGGAAAAGGTTTACTTTGGGCATTATCTACCCAACAGAGTAAGCTTATTTCATTTAACTTTTTACCCATTAGAAACACACTGATTTTTTTTTTTTTGTCTTTTTTTTGTCACATCCATGCCTCCCATGGTTGATTGCTAGGATCATTGGGGGCGTCATCACATCCTATTCACAGGAATAGACAATGGAGGAATGAACACAGGAATAGGAAATGCCTGCCAGAATTCTTAGAGATGTGGTGGGTAAGGCAAAATTCAAGAAGAGAATAAACCAAACATAATATTTCCAAGCATCAAGTCAATCGTGTCTTTATTTGTATTCCCTTCTCAGAAATGAAGAGAAATATTCCTCTCCAGACCTGTATTTCCTATCCAGTAATTACTCTATCTGACTCCTTTGAACCCAAACTTCCCTTCTTTTCTCTTCCATCGTCTTCCTCCTGCATAACTACTGAGAAGTGTGCTAGTTACACCAGAAGGACGGAGCTAGAAAGGTTTTCCTTCTTTCCAAGTACTTCACAACATGTCACATTTTTGTTGGTTGGGACCTGGGTTTATCATCCTTATCTCTGAAAGGACCATGAATGGCTGGAATGGCCTTCTAAAAATGCAGGAAGTTCATTCTCACTGCCGTTTTGAGAACTCTGTGAGTCACTTTGGATTGTAGCAATCACACAGATCATTTTGTGAAGGTTACACTAACGTTGTCTAATTCAACAAATATTTATTGGGTGCCTATTTTGTGGACAATAGGTGCAGTGGCGCAGGATGTGGGGAAAGGAATTGACACCCACTGAGCTTCTGTATGCGCAGGCACTGTAATCTTTTATGCTTACTTAGTTTGCCTACGAGGTTTAAGTCATTATCCTCGAGATTTTCAGTATGGCAGAATGTTTCTTCTTCCATTCCAGCTCCGTCTGTCTGCAGCACTTTGTCGAGGAGGATTGTGAAGCTGAGCTCAAGCGTGATGGGAAAGCATGTCACATCAGTAAATAATGTCTGCTATAAGCATGATAATGGTGATACATATGCCACGTAAACTTCCATTTGCTCATTAAACTACTGAATACCAACCATGCCCTGAGCACGCGAAGGCATACGTGAATGTAAATGCAGCAATACAAGCCAATATGTGACTGGTCAGTAGAGGATTGCAAACACATGGTACCAGAGATGTGGGGAAGTTGCTCTGCAGCGGTCAAGAAGTCATCATGGAACAGCTGTTACATGAAATGAGGCTTGTGTGTCAACTAAGGTTTCATCAGAGAAGCAGAACCACTATGAGTGATAGGGAATTAGGCGTTACATAGCTGTGAGAGGACCTGGGGAAGTAAGATCCAGAAAGCAGAGCTGGAGGATCAGAAATAAAATCACTAACTAACCCTCCTGAAACACTGGCACTGGCTGATAAGTAAACATTTGTAAGGGAAATCTGGAAAGCCAGGTGTGTCTTAGCTGCTGAGATGGGACCACCAGTGGGAACCGATAGGGCAGCCCACCGAAGATGGTTGACTCTGCATCTGGCAGTGGGCTGGGGTGCTGGTCATCAGGACCACCTGTGGGAAGCAGAGCAGGGGAGAATGAGGACAAGTTTGAGTCTCCTAGTGCCTCTGATTTTTGTCTCTCACCACACCAGATCAGGGCTTCAAACTTCCAGAACTCTCTTGGCCAACTCTAACGTGGATGTGAGATCCTGGAAAATGTAGTTCCAGCTTAACCAAGCTGACACAGTTCAAAACATCACGCCTCAAAAAGTGCAACACATTTGCTTAAGAGAGAAAGGAGTGAACACGGTATGGGGGAAGGCTCGTGAGCAAAGATCTGGAGGCAGAAATAAATAAGATAGTGTTTAGGAAACCATGGGGAGATCAGTCTGTGTAGAGGGAAGGGCTCATGCTGGAGAACAGTGGAAGATAAGGCTAGAAACCAAGGCTGGAATCATTAACTAATGAATTAGTTAACTTATTCAACCATTATTTATTGAGCACATATTATCTATCAGGCACTGTATCAGGTGCTAGGAGTATAGTGAAGAATGAAAGAGGCAGATTTTGGAAGGATTTGAGTAGTAGACTAAAATGTTTGTTCAGTTTTTGATCCATTGCTTGAAAAATAGTAGACTCTTCCAATTAGAACAACTGATCAGTTGGATCTCTGACCTTAATTCGATTCAACCAACATTGAAGCTCCTTCTCAGTGTAAGCTCCTCATGGGCACATTATCATTGTCCCCTCAAACCCGGAAACGTGGTTACACGTGACTGTCAGAGTGGAATTACCAAGTCACTTCTTTCCCTGGTAATTTTCAACAATGATTTGTGCTCACCTTTAACTATATGCCATGATGTCCTTGTTTTAAAGCAAACGTGCTTTATTGGCTACATGGGTGAAAAAAACAGCATGCAGATTCCATTGCCTAAACCCCCACATTTTTGTCGAAGTAATGTTATTTCAGAATTCTGTAAAAATGTTGATACATAATTCACATTGGCTTCTCTTGGGTCATACATGAACTCTGTGCTAGTAAAGTGTAGCACAGCTAAGCATCATGCCTCTTGCTTGGCATGCATGATCTCATTTAACCTCACAAAAGCCCTAAAATGTAAGTACTGTTATCAGCCAAATTTTATGGAAAGAAAATCTAGACCTAATGAGATTCAGTACATTTCCTGGGATTATATACGTAGTAAGAAACTGAGCTAGAATCCACTCTTCTAAACCACTGCAATAAATGAACAGCCAACTAGTCTATAGTTTGGCAACTGTTGACTCAGGAAGAATAAGATATTTAGGATATATTGCTCATTGTCTTAGTAGATACAAGTGGAGGATAAAACATTTGTGGGATGACATCTGCAAAGAGCAAAGTGGGACCTTTGAAGTCTTTAGGCCGCGCTCCAACAGTGCAGGTTGGCATGTGACCATTTCCTCTCGATTCCAACATGCAGGCACCTGCATGTCAAACCACTCCTTGTGATATTTGAATAGCGTGGAGCACTGTGTAATGGGTAATTTTTTCTTTACAGCTAGCTCCTGAACTTATTACTGAATGATGTGGATTTGCTGCCATTTCTGCTCAACGAGCAGCATAATGAGGATCGCGTGGCGCGACATGTGGGCATGTGTGTGGGGAAGAGCACTGAATCTTTCAGAGTAAGAACTGAACTGAAACCAAGGACAATACCTGGTCCTTGACGGGTTTGCCATGAAGTCAGCAGCATTTTCTTCATTTCATTTCTATTTTACCACTTTCTGCTGCCCCAGATCCTTACTGAACTGTTACTATCAGCTCAACAGACTCTGTATTCTTTGATGCAGAGCCCATTAGCCTCACTCTGCTGCATCTAGTAAAAGATTTCAACATCACTTCATAGGTAACCTCATAGCAGTGTTGCATTTCACCCTCATTACGGCTCAGTGAGGTAGGTAAGGCCAGAACTACCTCTCTTTCCATTGTACAGATGAGAAAACTAAGGCCAAGAAAGGTGAAGAGACTTGTGCCCAGCTCGTGAATGGCAGAACCAAGACTAGTCCCTGCTTTTTATGTTCTGCCACATAAATCATGTCAGTCCTGGGAAGGAGAGTACCATAGTTATGAGTCAGATTTTTTTACTTTTTAAGTGCATTTTCCTTTGCTGACATCCTGCTTTCTTTTGGACCCATTTAAAATTAGTTTTTAGTTGGGGACATGAGGTAGTGTTGTTGAGGGGGAGGGGGTGGACAGGAATCCGAAGCACACAGGCTTCTGACCAATGGGATCCCTGCTTTACAGCACAGACTATCCAAACCAAATGTGACAAATGGGCAGAATCTCATAAGTATTCCAGCGCTTCACTTCCCTATTTGATTACATTGTACCGGATGGCATTTGGAACTCGGTTCAGGGTGCATAGATCTGAATTATGCGATTTGCCCATATGCAATTAACTGGAGTAGCAACACATTCAATCTAATGGGGGCCAGACAGAAACTGCATAATTCTTGGGAGCACAAGCTGATTATGCACTTAAGTGGTGTGCACTTAAGAGAAGTGCACCACATCTATCTGATCCCATTTCTTCCCATAGATTCTTCATGGCACTTTATTCTAGCCTTTCTGCTTTTATGGTCAAACATATTCTAACCTGCATCCACTTGAAATGAAAACCTTACAGTTCATATGTAGATTTGGGGTTCATTTCTTTCAAAAGTCAACCTTTAAAAATCTTAATTCTTGGATGCAAAAATGGATACGCATTTGTGAAAAGAAAGGGGTGACTCTGAAGCCCAGCATGTCTGGGTCTCAGAGACGGGGAACAATACCTGAATTGTGCAATTGAGGGTGCCTCACTTTTAGTTTCCTTCTTTCCTCTCCTCCTTGTTGTTGTTCTTTCTTTCTTTCTTTCTTTTTTTCTTTCGTTCTTTTTTTTTTTTTGCTTACTTAGGAAGTTGTGTTTCAAATGCAAGTGTGAGGTGCATGAAAAGATTTCTTTTAAAAAACAAAGGCCTTTGTAGTCAGTACTTTTTTAAAACTTGAAAATGGATATTGTACAAGTGGGGCCCTTTTACGAGGAACTCCAATTAAATGACAGTTTATTGAGTATAGCCAGTTTTAAGTTACTCTGATGATGATGGATCGTTAATTTAATTTGGCAGGTTTTACTGGTTTACTGTATGCTTGCTGTGTACCCTGGATTGACCTAAGTCCTTTGGGGGACCCCAAGAAGTATAAAATATGGCTGGCTGTCCTCAGCCTCCTTCGGAGGTCATGACTTATGCATACAAAGTAATTGAGGAACAATAAAATGCAGCATATGATTAGGTATCAAAAACAATTGTTGAAGAGGTACAAGAAATCAGAGAAGGGAGAAAATGAACTGGGCTGGAATTTTTCATCACTAGAGGGAGACAGAGGGAGAAGCAAGGATAAGTGCTTCATATATACTACTGGATCAATCGCAACAACTCTGTAAAGGCATTATTAGTGTCTCCAATTTACAGATGAAGAAACTGAGACTCAGGGAGGTTAAGAAATTCGCTCATGATCCACAGGTAGCAGGAAACAGAATTTAGTGTCAGGTCTGCCTGTCTCCGTACTTCTCCTTGGAGGTGTTCAAGCAGGAGTCTGTGGTAGACAGGCTGTGGAGGACTCAGAATTAATTGCAGGACCATCACAATTTCTCCCAACCCTGGGGTCCTATTGTCTGGGAGGATTTTAAGGAGTAGGTAAGAGTTGACTCACTTTTGGGAGAACTACTTCTCAACCCTTTATCAGAAGAGATGCCAGATCTAAAGATACTGCTTTTCCTGAGTTGAATAAATTTTGGCGAGTTCAGCAAAACCAACCAAACAAACAAACAAAAAAAGGTGATTGAGTAAAGAACAGGTAACTTGGCATTTGGGACTATTGTGGTGGGCAAGGCAGAGAGAGTGACAAAGATTAATGGTCACATTATCATCAATTTCCTTTACTTAAAGAACCTACTCGAGGCCCAGGAATGGGGAACCCAGTGTGGCTGGGAACAGCTGGGACCTCATTGGCCCCTGTCTTTTAGATTTGTAGCAAAAATATTTTAAGGATTTTTGCTACTCAATAATTTACTCTTTACCTGTATTAGTTTTCTCCCGCTATGCAACAAATTATCACACACTCAGGAGCTTGAAACAGACCCACTTTGTCTTACAGGCTCTGTGGGTAGGGAGTGCACACACAAGGTAGCCGGTTGCCCTGCTCGGGACCTCACCAGACTGCCATCCTGGTGTCATCCGGGGCTGCATTCTCATCTGGAGGTTCAACGGGGGAAGACTCAGAGCTCTCTTAGAGTGCTGGCAGAATTCAGTTTTCTTGCAGCTGTGTTATTTATGTTGGTTTCTTTCTTCAGTATCAGTTTGCTTTTGGAGAGCACTTTGTAGTTTGACAATGCTTTTTCGTTTTAAAGTGAGTCACAAACATGCTCCCACTATTCCCAGCTAAGGATCCCAGCTCTCAGATAGTTGTCCAAACCAAAATCCTGCAACTCCTCAGCAAGCCCCATGGGCTCCACCTCCAAAATAAATCCGGATCCAATAACTAGTTTCCATTTCACAGTCACTGCCATACTCAAGCCACCGCCCGTCATCTGCGACCCCGCCTAGTGCAATGCTCTTCTCCCTGCTCTCACTACTTTCCCTCTAGATCTCCCCAATCCATTCTCCACTGGGCAGCCAGGGTGGTCTGTAAAAGATGGAAATAAGGTCATGTCATCTCCTTACTCAGTCTTCCCGTGACTCTCACTGTTATTACAATGAAACCCAAATTCCAATCCCTCCGTGATAGGGCTCCTGCTTACTTTTCTCATGTGACCCCTGCCACTCTTCCCCTTGGTCAGCATATTTTGGCCACACTGGCTTCCTTCTGTTCCTCAGACATGCCATGGCCTTGTCTGCCTTGTAGCCTTTTTGCATTTGCTTTTCCCTCCACCTGGAGCTCACTGTCCCTAGACCTGCACCTAGTGGCAACTTCTCATTCTTCAGTTCAGTGTCATCAATTTTTAGAGAATATCCCTGACCATCTCTTGCAACATAGCAACCACCTGTCTCAATCTAACATCATCCTTCCTCCCATTACTTAACTTCCTTTTTCTCATAGCACGTATTACTGTCCAAAATAATTTTCTTCTCTCCTCCCTCCCTTCCTTCCTTCCTTCCTTCCTTCCTTCCTTCCTTCCTTCCTTCCCTCCCTCTTTCCTTTATTTGATGGTTAATTTTATGGGTCAACTTGACTGGGACATGGGGTGCCCAGATTAATCATTATTTTGGATGTGTCTGTGATGATATTTCCAGGTGAGATTAATGTTTGAATCAGTGGACTCAGTAAAGCACATTACCCTCTCCCATGAGGGTGGGCTCCATCCTCTTCAATCTGGAGAGGGCCCGAAGAGGAAGAAAAGACAGAGGAAGGGAGGATTCACGCTGCCTGACCACTCCAGCTGGGATATCAGACAGTCTTCTCCTGCCCTCGACTGAGAGTTATGCTATTGGCCCCCCAGTTCTTAGACCTACACCCTGGCTTTCCTGGGTCTTCAGCTTGCAGATGGCAGCTCATGGGACTTAGTCTCCATAATAGCATGAACCATTTCCTTATAATAAATCTTATCATCCTCATAATTAAATACTAATAATATGTATCCTATTGGTTCTGTTTTCTTGAGGACTCTAATACCCTTCCTTCGTTCCTTCATTCCTTCGTTCCTTCCTTCCTTCTTTCCTTCTTTCCCTCCTCTGGTCTCTTTTCTCTCTCCTTCCTTATGTATCTTTATTTTTATATGATTATTGCCTTCTTTTCCTTCTAGAATATAAGCTCCATGAGGGAAATACTCAGCACTGTGCCTGGCACAAAACCGATGTTCAATAAAAATTTGAAATAAATAAATGAACCTTGTAATGAAGGCAATAGAGGGGTTATTAATTCTTATTTTAATCAGAAATGTTAGGTCACTTGCCCGCAGTAAAACTATTGGTCAGTGTGTACACAGGAGCTCTGTAAAGTCTGGGACTATGTTTTACACATTTTTCCTGTCCCAACATACTCTGCGGTATATAGTCCCTGAGCACAGGCTAGAGTAGTGTGTGGTAAGTTAGAGTTCTGACTCTGCCATTCACTGTGTGACCCTGGGCAGGATACTCAACCTTTTTGAGGCACAGTTTCCTCTTATGTGAAATGGGAATAAAAACAGTACATGCTTCATAGGGTTGTGGAGATCAACTCAATTGATAGAGGCAAAACTCTTAGCTCAGTGCTTAACACATACTAAGATATTCTTCATTTTTTTTCTTCTTTTATTTTGCTTCCTTTTTTTCTTCGCAGACATTCAACTAATTTTGAGCCAAATCATTAAACTTTCTCTAGTTTTCTGTTTCAATGAGTCATCTTAGTTTTCATTTCCCTAACACCAAGTAGACTTCTTTCTTGACTTCAAACACAAATGTGAGTTTCACTCAGAAATAAAAATCAAGAGAAATTGACAATTTGGGTAACTCACACTTAACAGTACCTGGTGACTGTGGTTTTTCCCTTTTACACCCATCTTTAAGGAAACAGAAAAAGAATATTTCACTGTATAGAGATTCCAGTAAGAGGGATGAGCCACTCCTTGGAATGAGGAGGAGTTTGGAGTGTAGAGTGTCAGCGCCCGCATGGCTTGGGAAGGAGAGCATCTGATGTCCCCCTTCAGCTTTGCTCTTTGTTCCTGGAGGCTATGGGATGTGTGATACTACTTTATAAGGCCTTCTCAAGTTCTGCCCATCTTCTTTCACTCCCCTCACTATCCCCTTTTCCTTTTCTTCCTTTCTCGGTATTTCTTTGCCTGCAGAGTCCTGTGAATTTCTGAATCACAGAAAACCAGATCATCTCACATTAATCTGAAAAGCTAGGTTCAAACAGGAAAAGTAAACAGGAAATGTTCAAGCAATTGTCAGGATAATCCAAGAAAAAGTTCCGCTGTTTTACTTTGTTCTCGCAATAATCTGGGTTTCTTTGCCTGAATAATTAAGGCTAATTCTTCATTACCCTCTTCGTCTGTCCTAGTGGAGAAACATGATGAGTTCCTGGGAGTTTGGAATTTCTAGATAAAATAAAAATGCCTGTAAAATACACAAGCACTTTGCAATTAGTTGTAGTGAGTCTTTTTCTTATTTATTTTCTACACTTTTATTATATTTTAACATAAATATGCCATACTCTCTGTGCTCTTCTGCGCCTTGCTTTTTCCAGCTCCCAGCATGCTTTGAGATCTTTTATGTCTGTACATATATTAAGTTGAACCATATGAAACTGCTATGTCTATAGATCTAAGCAGAAAAGAATGGGCCGTTTCATATAGTTACCGTAATATGTATACTCTCTTGTTTCAGTGGGTACATAGTGTTGCCCTGTATGGTTGTACCATAATTTAAAAAGTCATTCCCCTGTTGGTGGACATTTACGTTGTTTCTATTTTACTTTGGTAATACAAACAGAACTGTAATAATACACATGCACATATATTTTTGCATATATATATTTGTGTGTGTATAAATGTATATATCTTTGTGTGGTCTACATACCCACATATATATATCTTTGTACATATGTGTATCTTTGTGTGTGTGTGTATACACATACACACATATAAAATCTTTGTATATAAGGGTCAGTATTTCTGTGAAGTAGATTGAACACATTCCTAGATGTAACTTCTGTGGCCAAGGGGTTCCTGCATTTCACATTTTGATAATTACTGCCAAAGTGTCCTCTAAAGTGACTATAACATTTCACTCCCCAAGACTGTCTTTTTCTCCCCGCATTCTCAATAATCTGATGGGTGAACTGGCTTTTGAAGCATTTTGAAATGCTATTTTATTCAGCAAAAGACATAAGAAAGACCTACCATATGCCCAGCTCGGTGCTGGGCCTGCGAAGGAAGTTTGTACATAATTAACAGGGTCACAGCCCTCACAGCAGGTGTGTGCTGACCGGTGAAACGAGACCGATACACGCATGCACAGACACAGAGCAGCAGTGATTTCATTGTGACAATCACCAGTCATCTCACGCAAGATGAGCTGAAAATAACGGACCAACTGGGGCCAGGCAGAGCAAGTGTCACTCCAGTTCCTCCCCGTGTTGTCTGCATGACCCTGAGTCTCTTTGTTTGTAAAACGGAGGTAAAGGCAGTAGTGCCCTCATAGCTTGGTTGTGAAGATTAAGTACAGAATGCCTAGCACGGTGCCCAGCCCTTAGCGAGGACTCCACGAATGTTAGCCACCAACACTGGCCTTCATTTCAAGAGTGCTTACCAGCTTCACATGCCTGTCGTTAGCCCTCTTACAACGTGGCATTAAGTACTGAATATAAAAAATATTTCTTACGTGGGGCATCTAGCCCTACGGAGACAGACACTATCACTTCCCTCATTCCATGTATTACACGCTTCTATTAGTACAACCTGGTTGCTGAGGTTTCTGCTCTAAAGTTATTGTATTCTGAGAACTCATTGTCTGTACCCGCAAATAGGGGGCTTGCTCTTTGCTATCTACCAAACCCCCAATTCTCGATTGGAAAAGGGCCATTTTAATTACCAGCAGTTTAGTTTAGAAGGAGGATGACATGGGAGAACAGTGTAGATATTTTTAACCAAAATAGAATGGTGCAAAGTTAAGCCATGGAGGTGTTTACCCACAACAGATAAATTCCCTGCATTTATTATTAATGATTCATGAAACGCTGTTTTCTTCCAGATATGTAAATTTTGTGTTCACTGCGGCAGCATAAGCAGGTGGGTGGAAGAGCGCCTGGGCCGTTATGCACGACCATGAATGTACTGTCGTCCGTAAACATACAGCTTCCTTCTCCAGTGCATTTGTTTAATCTGTTCCAATTAATGGTCTGTTTGATGCTCAGGTGGCTGCAGCAATTGCTGCTCAATGGAAACTGCAAGAAAAGATCAGAGAAATGTAAACAATCGACAATCTAACAAGAGGGCATTGTCCCCACTGGAAATACATTAGAAGGAAGGACTATGGTGCATATAAATAGCTTTTGGAAGGAGGCAACTCCATTGGCTGCTAAGGATACCCTGACAACACAGACAGGTCTGGATCAATAAGTAGCAGCAAGGAAATGCTAAAATGCCACTTAAAGGCAGGGCTGAAACCATTCCAGCTGATTCAGACCCAAGGTTTTCTGTGTTGGGGTTCCAGTGGCACAATTATTTGTAATCAGTAAGTGATTCATAGTGATTCACCTAGAGGGTTTCAACCTAGTTTGGATCATTGGACTCCTTTGACCATCTGATGAAAGTTCTAGCTCCTTTCTGCATAAAGGGAGCCCAAATATATGCAAGATATTTGCATATAGTCTCTGTAGCTTTGTGGATGCCCCAGAAGCTCCACGGGCCCTGGATTAAGAACCTTACTTGGTGCTCATTTCCTGTTTTCTCTGCCCCTTACTCTTAGCAGTGTGGATGTCTACTGATGCCCCCAAATCCCACCAGTTCTACCCTTCCTTCAAGCCCATTTCTTGTTTACACCCTTCTGAACTCCTAGGGCACATGGAGTTGGTACACTTGCTTTAGTACCCAACTATACAGGGTGGGGCAAAAGTAGGCTTACAGTTATGAGTTTGTGAAACAGAGTTTATTTTTGTATTGTAATTAATTAATTAATTAATTAATTATTATTTTCCATACAAACAACTGTAAACCTTCTTTTGCCCTACCCCATGCCTAGGATGTCGTGAGCCTATCACTAACACGGCATTTACATTTTCATCCTTTCAACACATTGAATGAGTGCCTGCTATGTGGCAGACACTATTTCCAGACAACTACTGTAGTCCATTAAAATCACAGTTGTGTGATACAACTTGTCAACTTCCCCACATACTGTGCGTCCTCAGAGGCAAGGACCAGATCCCCCACCCCGCCACATCTTTTTCTCTTGCCTTATTCCCATTCACCCGTCAAGGCTCAGTTCAACTGCCCTCTCTCCTGGGCCGAGTTAGGATTACCTGGCACCCTGTGTTTACCACTATTAGAACTCCTGCCATATTATTTAGAAATCATCCGGTCCCATGTCTGTGTCTCCAGCTGTGCTCTCCTACAGTGCATGGTCGGTCATCTACCCAGTACAGAGGCTGGAAATAGTGAAACTCAGCAAGCATTTATTGAATCTCTAAGCTTTCTCTCACCTCTAGGCCTTCAAACATGCTGTTCTCTCTGCCTGAAATATTCTTCCTCCTTTATGGTTTGCAGATTCCTATCAGCCTAAACACTTGCTCTGAAAAGCTTTTTAAAATATTTTTTTAAATTTTTAGGTGAAGTGAGGTCGCTTCCCAAAATGCTCCCAAAATGACCTTGAACATCCTCTAACATGGCACTTAGTTGTAATTCCTTGTTTAATATTTATACGCATTGCTAGAATATTGTCTCCATTAGGGCAGGGGCCATGGTTGTCTTATTTACCTTTATACAGCAAAGCACTAACACATTCTGTAGTCCCTGGCTACTAAAACCTGGTTCACGGACCAGAAGAATTGGCATTCCTTGGGAGCTTGAGAGAAAGGCAGAATCTCGGGCCTTACCACAGACCTTTGGAATAAGAATCCCAGGGGATTTACATACATACACAGTAAGTCTTTAAAAGGAGTGGTCTAATACAAATGCATTCAGTAATTACGTGCCAAATGAACAGTAAGTGTTGAATGGAACAAAATGGAACCCATTCAGCCTCGGCTACCCGTATTGTCTAGCATGAGGCCTAGCACAAAGTCAGCACTCAGAAAGTGTCTGAGGAACAAGTACTGTCTTCCACTCATGTATATTCACTGCATTTTCTTCAACTAGGACATAAGCCAAATTGGGGGGTCTTGGGTCGTAGTCTGGCTGTTCTTCTTACTGCTGTATCTTCGGACTCTGCACTGTATGCACGGCAGGTGCTCAATAAAGACTTGAAGCCAACCTGATACTTCAGGGTGAAGTAATACGTTGTCTGCCCGGCTGGATTCAAGCGCACATGTTTGAGGAGTGTGGTGTGTGGGAAGTGACCGGGGGTGTTTTCAGTTGTCTGGAGACCCACAGGCCTGACAAATGTGCTTGCAGTCTCCCGCCCCATTTCCATCAGGAAGATCTCATGTAAAGCAACAAAATAGAGAGGCCATGGCAACGAGCACTTTTATTTCTGGTTTCCATTCTTTTCTCAGGACAATGTTTGGTATGAAGAGGCCTAATTATGCCACTTCCACAAGCAAAAACAGTGGAGCAGATCCTTCTGAATGGTGTGTTTTAGTATAATTACCTCTTCCAGATTTTCTCGAAGAACAAACATTTGGTTTTTGGCTTTTGGTCTTAGTATTAGGACAACTTACAGACTGTGGGCAAAGGGTTTGTGAAAACAGGCATATTGATACATAAGGTTAGGCTTTTTTCCCCCCTTTAACTAGGTAAAAATAAAAGTTTGGATTAAAAATGATGTTAGTGCATTTAGAGAATACTCCGGATGTTTCAGAAGAGCGTTGCACCGAGTTAAACTCAGCGGAGACTGCTGGAGCACCTCCATGGTTTGGCGTCCCAGAGTCAATCACTGACCTTGAGGAGCCCTAGTCCTTTTTTTTTTTTTTAAGTCTACTCATTAGAATATCAAAATATAAAAAATTACAGCAAAAATTTATGTTTCTTTAAAGCAGTGGGATTTTAGAAAGAAGAGCTGGAACCCTGGAATCTTGGGGCCTTTGACCTTTTGATTGTAGATCCCAAACTTTCCATAACAGTTTACAGATGACCCTGCAATGCAGTCACCCAGAACCACAGGGGTGCCCGTTGAACACCATCAATGTCTGATGGTGTTGCCCTGATGGTGTTGCCAATGTCTTCTGGCCCTGCCTGCTCTCAGAGAACAGCTCCCACCTCGGTTCCTTTCACATCGTCCTGGAAGTTTTCAAGGAGCTTCTCCCATGTGCTCCCCCTACTGACCTTTCGTTTCTCAGTAGTGCCCACCATTTTGGTCATTTCCTTTTCTAGCTCCTTGCAGTGAATCTTCTTTCCTGACAAAACCTGTGTCCCAGGTCACCAAAGACATGCTAGTTGCAGGCCCACCAAGGTCCACCACAGCCGCTGGTGCCACACACCTCTGGCCACACCTCCACCCGCTCTAACAGGGCCACCTACTCTGTCCACAGATACGGTCGACGCCGTCCCTCTCCTTTTCTGCCCATGGCCACAAGGCTCTAAAGCAAAACCAGAGCACACACCTGGATCCAGTTAGCAATCCGTTCAGGAGCCAAGTAAACAAGGAATTTCTGAGTCACAGCGTTTCTATCCCCGACTGCATGTCTTCTGCTTGCTGCTACCTCAGCAGGCAGGAGAGGCCGACATAAGAAGCTCCATCTTTGCTTCAGATGCCCCGTTTTAACTCTTACCATCCTCTGGGAGGGATACACTTAACTCCAAATGGATTTAGGGAATCTATTGTGTAGGTGTGTTTGTAATAAGGCATAGCCTGTGCTCCCCACACCCCCAAAATTAGCCGAGAGAAACACTTGCTTTTCCTCTTTAATTTTAATTTTTGATTTTTTAGAGGGGGGGAAGGGAGGGAGAAAGAGAGGGAGAGAAATATCGATGTGAGAAAGAAGCCTCAATTGGGGGGTGCCTCTTACCTGCCCTCTACCTGGGGACCAAACCTGCAACCTAGGCATGTACCTTGACCAGAAATCGAACCTGTGACCTTTTGGTTTGTGGGCCATGCCCAACCAACTGAACCACACCAGCCAGGGGAGAGAAACATTCCCTTTCTCCCTGTAGTCAGCTCTGTCTGCCAAGGAAAACCAGATTTCCTGAGGCTCTTTGTCCTAGAACTTCCTGTTCCCAGTGGTGTCTGGGCTGCCTCGTTTTCTTGCCTGCCTTAGAAAGGAGAACAGTCTGGACTGGTCAAGAGGTTAGGAATCCCAGCCATGTACTGAGCATACAAAACTGTTAGGAGCACAGGCTTTGGTAGCCAGACCCTGACTCTGCCACTTCCTGTCCACTCTAAGACTGTACCTTTATCTATAAAATGGGGATATCCTTATCACAGTGGGGAGCACAGGAATTCATGTATAAAATATTTAGTATTTACTCTTACATGTTTAAACTTCAGTCACCTTCAAAGTACTCTCTCCAAGAATCTTAGAAGCAGCAAGAGAAAAGGAGACAGTTACCTACAAAGGACTTCCCATAGACTGTCAGCTGATTTCTCCAAAGAGACCTTACAGGCAAGAAGGGGCTGGCAAGAAGTATTCCAAGTCATGAAAGGCAAGAGCCTACATCCAAGATTACTATATCCAGCAAAGCTATCATTTAGAATGGAAGGGCAGATAAAGTGCTTCTCAGATAAGGTCAAGTTAAAGAAGTTCATCATCACCAAGCCCTTATTATATGAAATGTTAAAGGGAGTTACCTAAGAAAAAGAAGATAAAAAATAGGAACAGTAAAAATGACAGTAAACTCACAGTTATTAACGACCACACCTAAAACAAAAACAAGAGCAACCTAGGCAAACAACTAGAACAGGAACAGAACCATAGAGATAGAGATCACATGGAGGGTTGTCAATAGGGGAGTGGGAGGGGGAGAGGGGGGGAAATGTACAGAGAATAAGTAGCATAGATGATAGGTGGAAAATAGACAGGGGGAGGGTAAAAATAGTGTAGGAAATGTAGAAGCCAAAGAACGTATAAGTATGACCCATGGACATGTACTATAGGGGGGGAATGTGGGAGGGAGGGGGTGGACAGCATGGAGTGGAGTGAGGGGGGGGGAATGGGACAACTGTAATAGCATAATCAATAAATATATTTAAAAAAACCCCAAAAAACCCAAAGTACTCTCTCCATCTGATGCACCTATCGAGACATTATTTCCACTGCTCAAAATAGTTTTTGAACTCATTGATTTCGATGCCTTTTAGTGCTTCTGCCGTTTTTTGTTTCACCTCTTCCACAATGGCAAAATGTTTCCCTTTAAGAAATTTTCTCATCTAGGAAACAAACAATAAAAGTTGCTTTGGGGCAGATGGGTGAATAGGAAGGGTAGAGTACAGGGGTCATGACATTTTTGGTCAAGAACTAATGAACACTCAGTGTGCTGTGGGCAGGTGAGCTCATAAAGCACCCATCATGAAATGGGCGAACATGATGGAAGAGTCTTCAAAAAAAAAAAATTCACTGAAGCCGAACGCAGCCTCTCACAACAACACCATCTGGCATACTGATACAGATGGGTTCATAGAGCACTTGCCTGGGGGCGGAAGCCTGTACTACAGGGGCCCAGAATATAATCCCAAATTTTTTTTGGTACCCCCTTGTGTGTGTGTGTGTGTGTGTGTGTGTAGTGTTTAGCTTTAAATTACAATAATCACTCAATTTTAGGTTGCTACTGATGGCAAAAATAGCTAATTTGTTCTTTTAAAATGGGAAGACTTATGGTAATAGTGTTATAACATGTCTTCTTGTCTCTAACTTTTTATTCTATGCAATTCACTTTCATTCAGCTGCTAGATTCATATTTTGATCCCATTACTCCCTATATGAAAATGTTAGATGGTCTCCTATTTATTTACAAATAAAGTCTGGAATCCTCTTTGCACTCAAAACTCTTTGATCTAGTTCCTACGAAACATCATCTCCCTTTTCTCCACTATTCCTGTTCACACCTCCTCCACTCCAATTAAAATAAGCCAACATTCCTCACATACACCCACGCCCTGAGCACTGTTTGTCTTTTTACCATAATCCAAATCTTATCTCTTCTTTGTGTCGGGTCAAGTGCTCCGCCTCCGACAAGCCTTCTCCAGTCCATAGTAAACCCATAGCTCTTTAAGGAGCTGGGGACACTTACCCTTTGTCACCACAGAGTTGTCTTTGTGTGCTTCCGATATATACATACATCTCCTATATCAGATGATCTCTGATGATCTCTGATTCATGTTCATGCTCCTAAACCAGCGTTTCTCAACCTCAGCACTATTGACATTTGGGGCTGAACAATTCGTTGTTGTAGTGGAATGGTGCGTGTACTGTAGGCAGTATAGCAGCATCTCTGGCCTCTACTCACTAGTTGCCAGTAGCACCACCCTACCTCCAATTGAGACAACCAACAATGTTTCCAGACATTGTCAAATGTCCCCTGGAGGGCAGAATCACCCCCAGTTGAGAGCCACTGCCCTAGACTAAGCTTGAGAGTTTATGCGTCGATGGTTCTCAGTAACGCTTATGAACAGAAGAAAGGAATTTGGCTTAGGCCCCTTTAAATTTACACTGTAGTGGAATATATAACTATGATATTCTTTTAGTAATTAGAAATAAAAGTGTAGAGTTCCCAGGAGAAAGAACTAGAGATAGAGACTTGAATGCCACAACATGGAATCAGCCAATAGGTATTTGTTGTGTAACATAAAGTCTATGGGTCTAGAGTCAGATAGGAGTTGGTTCCAATCCCGGCCTCACCACTGTAAGCAGGCACCATAGGTGAGTATCTTAAACTCTTTGAGCTTCATGTCTCTCAGTCTGTGAAATGGGGATAAGAGCTGTAACCCCCTTGGGGTTGTTGTGATTGCTTAGGTAAGGCATTTAAAGTGGCTAGCAGAGAGCCTGGAATGTAGTAAGCACTTAATAAAAGCTCACAGCTATTATTAATATTGTGATTATTATTGTAATGATTCATTTTAATAATTTCAGAGACCGTGACAGTATTATTTCCATTTTCTAGATAGGCTGTTAGGCTGTAGTTAGAACATGGATATTATGCTCTCCAACTTCCACTGGATCGCACTCATCTGACATAATGCAAATGGAGTCCCATTTACAAGTAGAATCTTCACTTGTTTAATTTGGAAACTGAGTGTTAACTGCCTACAGCAAAAATTTATTTTTCAGTTGGTAAATACCATCTATAACTATCACTGGGAAACTCAATAACTGCTTATTAAGTGCTTTGGATAAGTAGATGTACTAGATAGTGGATAGGAGACACCTGTGTTGTTAAAACAATGCACCTGCCTGTCTGTGGCTTACAAGCCTTGTAAGCTCAAGGATTCTGTCCTTTAGGCTTTAAGAAACGAATTTGTAAGTTTAGCAACCAGTTGGCATCAGCTCCAGGCAGCATTTGATTTTTGGAGTAAAGCAGCATGAGCAGCTGCCCTGGCCCAGAGCAGAAGCTGGCAGAGAAGCTCAGGGACCTGACAACTGGTAGATGGGGAAGCCAACTTCCTCCTGAGAGAGCCGGTCAGCGACCAGCATCCACACAGGCCCATCTACAGTGAGGCAGAATCATTCTCTTGCTTCAGAAAACAAACACAGAGAGAAGGTCTGGAAAATTTAGCCCCAAACCAGTTCTATCATTAACACACCAGTTGACCTGGGCAAAAACTCTCCAACCTTCTATTTACTCCTCTGCAAAATGAGGGCATCGGATGAAATTAGTGGCTCTTAGTGATACCCAGTTTGGAGGTGGAAAAGAGAACTATTCTAAATGGTGAAGGGGTGTTGTAGCAATAACTAGCCGTTAACAAAGTGCTGACAACTCGTAAATATACTGGGAAAAAATGGGGCTTGTTTTTATCACATCAGTGTTTGATAGCGTCGATTACTCAAGGGGCTGGGTTCATTTGTTCGTTCACTCATTCATTCAACCGTTGAGCACGGTTAGGTGCGGGGCCTGTACTGGGGACCAGATATTGTCTCTGCGCCTGTATGGGGCTTACGCTTAACTAGTTACATCGTCACAGGTTGTAGGAGGAGGCACGATGTCTTTACACCTCTCAGTATAAATCTCCGTGCTGAGTCTGGTGCGCATGATGGAGATCCCTACGTCTGCACTCCTTACCGCCAACTTCTTCCACTGCATTCCTGCTGGCTGGGACGTTCTCTGGGCCGTCGTCAGGGTCTCCAGCGCCCTGCTGGAGTCTGTGGAAGCCGAGGTGTCTGTTTGCCTTCTGATTCCTGCAGGTGGAGCCAAACCCCCTGGCAGAGCGGCCGGGGGCCGGCTGCCTGGCAGCCGATCGCGGTGGCTTTTTCTCCCCGTCTCTTTTCCTCTTTTCCCTTCTCTCTTGTGCGGTCTCCCTCAACATCCAAACCAACCGAGTGCGTCTAAGGTGAAATCGTGCCAGACTTGGAGACGGCTGCCAGGTTTCTTCTCAAGTCTTGGCTTTAACAAAGAAAAGCAAATTACAAAAATGGAAATTTTCAAACTAGCGTTCAGTGGTATTCAAATCGACGTTTGGGTAGCACGCAGGCACAGACCGCATGCGTGCTACTTTGTGATTAAAATGATACCGAAAATACCTCCTTGCTTCGGTTTCTCATTTTCTAAAACGTCTTGTTTCTTTCCCTCTTCGAATTGCCCCTCCCCCTGGGGAGCGGCAACCCCCTGACCACTCTGGAATCGCTAACATTTGGGTCTGCGTCTGTTGAGATCTTGCCTCTGCTGACTTTTCCAAAGAGTTGAACTTTAAAAATGCCTGCACTTTTCAGCCTGGAGAAAAACAGATAAAGAAGTTTCTAGGCACTTTACCAGGAAGTGCTGTGTTCTGTGCGAGGGACTACGCGTTCTCTGACAGTGCATAAATCGTCTCTGCGTTTCATCTTGATGCGGGGAGAAAACCTGACTGGCTGCCGTGCCAGAAGTGCGTGTTACCTTGTTTTCCTCTCAGCTTGAATTGTGTGCTCTGTCTCGTTCTTTTAAAAAAAACGATTTCAAAGTGGCTCTTGAGTTGGGCCTTGAAATATTTTACTTAACGTGCCGTTGAAAAAAAAAAAAACCACACAAAAAGGCTGACCGTGTCCTTTTTGCTAATTTTTGCAGTTGCTACCCAGGCCCTGCCCCTAGTGGGTTTGTGAGAGATGCGCTCCCACCGTTTTTTCCCCTCTCTGGCCCCTCCCCTAGAACCATTTCTTCCCCTGGAAGCTCTGACCGGCTCCATCTTACACAGCTGTGTTTGCACTGCCTGGAGACAGGTGGGGGACCAGCCTCCAGGCCAAAGCTGCTAATTCCCTCTCTAAGGACTGTGATTAGCTATTAAAATTTAAAGATCACACACACACTTTTTTTGGGGGGGGGGGCGGCTGTCACTCACTGTTGTACCAGGGCAGCTATGCAACAAATGGCACTGATATGCCAGACTGCGATTGAATGTTATCTGTATTCTCCAGAGCACCTAAACATTGCCTTGGGCCACTGCTACATCTTTTTAGGTCCATTAAAGAGCTGGGTCCTGTGGCCTTGGCCAAGTTGTGGGACTCATTGTGAACTGTGGGAGAGAAGACCACTCATCTCAATGGATAAATCCAAAGTTCACATGAACACGGGCAATATTGATGCAGTAGTCACGTTTAAGAGATCTTTGTTGGGTTGAGCCTTTCTCTACCTGGGTCAAGTGATAGCAAATGAATCATACTAGACGGGTAGTGTTTTTCAGACCAGAACAGAAGGATGAGTTTTCCAGTCTGGAATCAGACCCCTATGGCTACACCCCTAAGGCTTCCCCCTCACTCCCCCCAGCAGCCAGAGCTCCTTAGGACCCTTGTGTCCTGGCTTGTGCTGTTCCTTCCTCCTCTTGGCATTTCTGCCCCCAACCCTCTTCTCTGCTTAGCAAACTCTTCCTTGTCTTTCAAGACGTGCCTCAAATGCAACCTCTCTGAAGTCTTTCATAGCCCTGCCGGTGTGCCAATCCCCCTGTATAACTAATAATCCTGTCATCTGTTAAATGTAACTTTATGGCTTGATCTATGTAACACACCGCACTGTGTGACACGTATTTTTATGCCCTTTTCTCCACTGATAGAATATACTCTTTATCAAGGCAGGGAACACATCTTATTTACCTCCTACCCCTCACACTAAAAACACTCAGGAAAATCTATCAAATGAATAAAGAAACATGCTTGGTTTTTAAACATTTTAAAAGGGGCAATTTGTTTTGTTTTAAGTTCTCCTAGTTCAACTGCCAGACATCTATGCTTGTGTCTGCAGAGCTAAAGGCAAAAATTTTAAGTTTATGTTGAAGTCTAATTTTCATAGCTCAGAGACATTCTTCTGCGTATGGTAAGGAAAGGTTGATGTGAATGTAGGTGGGAAAATTCTGTCCCCGGCAACGAATTAATGCATCTGTTCCTACAAAATCTAATGAGGGCAGAGTATCACTGCAGACACAGGAGCTTGTGAAAGTAGTTCTGCTATTGCTTTGGTATAGCCTTGAGAGTCATACTAACAAGTTGTTATTCATTAGACTTTACTCATTAAGTTGCTCCGTGTAGAAACCTGGAAATGTCTGTGGAACCTTTCTTTCCCTCACTTCCCAAGCCCTGTTATCGCCAAGTCATGTCACATTTTCTCCAAAATATCTCTCAGATTTGTTCACTGTTCTTCATCTCTGCCATTGTCCTGTTCCAAGCCACTATCACTTCCCACCTGGACAACTGCCAAGGCCTTGTAGTTAGTCTTTCTGCTTCTTGTCTTGACTGCCTCCCATCCTGTCACTCCCTGGCCTACCACCTTTCAGTGGCTGCTCCTCGCATAATCCTTCACATGGCCTTGTGTGGTCTGCCTCGGTGTCTTTCTCACTGACTATACTTGCCTCCAGGCCCTGGAACTTGCCAAAGTCTTGCCTACTTCAAGGCTTATCCACGTGCTTACTTCTCCTGGGAACCCTCATTTACTCTCTTGGATCACTTCTGATGTTTCAGAAATCAATTTCAATGGCACTTTGTTGAAGAAGCAGTCCCTGATTCTCCTGTCCATTCCTTCTCTCCTGGATTAATCAGACCCCAGTTATTGTCCTTCCCGATACCCTATTTTCCCTTCATATTATCACAGGTTGTAAATTAAAAATAATTGATGTATTCATTTGTTTTAGGTCTGTCTCCCCATCCAAAGTAGATAGCAAGAAGGCAGGGATTATATCTTTGTTCAAAAGAGTTTACCTGTTTACCCAGTGCAGGAAATGCTCTTTGGATAGTGCTGCAATAAGAAATGCTAGCAGGTCCGGTGTAACAGGCCTATGACATGAAATAGCTTCATGCAAAAAAACAATAATAAAAGATAATCTGAAGTGAGACTCAAAGATGTTTGTGCGCATGGAGCAAGCAAGGGGAAGACTTGAATTATGATATGATATCCCACGGCCTTTCTCCACTGCTATTTGAAAAATAAGAAGAGAACAAGTACAAAAATATTTGTTTTACAGCTCTACCAAGATTCAGCCCTCCCCTCTCTCTCCCCCTTGCATCAAGTACATCCTGTACTTTTGGCAACATGTTGACTGGATATTTAAAAGCTGTGAACTGTTCAGAAAATTTCACATACTGGGTTATGGGCCATGTGTGTTTGATCAAAATTCAATTACTACACTGTACCATACTTGGAAACCTATCATCCCAAGTTATGAAGTATGACGAAATAGGCGAACCTAATTGGTTCAGTATGGGAACAGTATCAACCAAGCTTGTTATGATAAATAGCTTCCTGTGTTAAAGGTTCTCTAGAGCTTATAAGTATCTTGGCTCACCTCCTCAGTGGAATAGGAATATTGCTCCCAGGGACCCCCTAGATCACTGTCCCTCCAGTGCAACAGAGGTCAGTTTTCCTCAACTTACTGCCCCTGAAAAAGAAAAATGCTGTGCAAATTTTCCTCTTCCTTCTCATTTCTTCATTTGGATTTTGAGCACCTGGTAACTTATTTAGGGTTTTTTTTCCCTTAGAAAAGTAAATAAAAAACCTAAAACAGACAAAAGGTCAGATAATCTTGTACCCACTACTCTGAATGAAAAAATATATATACTTTTTTTATTTCCATCAGATCTTTTGTCTTTATTATTTTTATGTGTCCTTTATCCTGCTTCTTGGGCAAAGATGGACCACCGTTCATTAAACCACAATATTTATGTTACCTTAGAAACCGAGTACTGAGAATCAAGGGGATAGACCTCTCGTTACAGAGAAGCACCCGTAAGTTGCCCGTCCTGCAGGTGCCGAAACGGACTCAGGGAGAATTTTGTAGGTGAGACCATAAGGCCCACAGAGGAGGAAGGGTGTTGAAGGTGTGGGGAGAGAGAGCACGGAATTGTCTTCACGGTTGAGAAAGGATATAAAGGCGAAACAAACGGAAGTATTTCCATGCTTTGTGGTCACCGTGGGCACATGTGCATAATTTTTCTTTAGAAGTGACATTTGGGCTTGTGTGAGAAGTATTTTCTTCTAGTGATCTCAGTATAGGGCAAAACAATTGGATGATTGACATTTTAACTTCTGCAAAACAATCAGTAGCACTGGCATTTTCCTCAGAAGACAGCTTTAAGGCCAGGGAAATTTGCATCTACTTACCCTTAATCTGAGGCTACTACTTGTAGTTGCTTCCCTGAGTTCTCATTTTAGCCACCATTTGTATTAAATCATCCTCCTTAACTTGTCAACAAAAATACATCATGCTAAACTTGTATTTCTCCCCTGGAAAAAATGTTGTGTTCTATAAAAAGCTGTTTTGGTAAAAAGCAAGAGCCTTGGTTTGTCCTGGACAGAAATCCATCAATCCTGGGTGCGGCAGTAGATAACCGGGACACGGAAAGGTCTGTGGTGAAGGCAGATATGCAAGCCCACCCAAAAGAAAAGTGAAGACACCGTGTGGTTCAGCAGTTTGAAATGCCCATGCCGCCAAGATCAGATTAGAGACGTTCTCCTTGTTCTCTGCAGTCCCATTGGGGTTACTTTGGAAACTGCAATCAGTTTAACAGTTGTGGTTTCAAAAATGGCCCATGTGCCTTTCTATTTTCCTCCATCAGGTGGATGCTAATATCGTAACCTTTTTGTAATTTTAAAACAGAACTTCTAGCAAGAAGTTCTCCCTGAGAGCTGTAAACTTTAACAAATAGACTGTGACCATAGAGGCTTATGCTGCTTCATAATTTTTTTCACGTAACAAATGAATGATTGTGGCACGTCAGCTCTTTTTTTTTTTTGTATTGAAACTTGCCTGATTGAATAGCGCGAGAATTGTGAGAGGAAGTGTTATCTCCATATAGTAATTAAGGAAATAGTCCTTGTCACTCTGGTAGGGACCAGGCACTGCCTCCCTGTAATAAAATTAAATAAGAATTTCTGGAGTAGAGCAAAAAAATAAAGGGAGGTCAGTTACTAGCATGTGGTTATTCCAGATGCATAGTACATAAAACAGAGTGAAACATTTCGTCGAAAGTAATGAGCAAATTAAGTAACAAAAACATATTAACTTTTCTAATTTAATGAAATCATTATATCACGAAAAGAAACTCTTCAATTTCTCTCTTTGGGAGGAGTTGATGTTTCCTACATAAAGTCCAGTGTTTTATTTCACTACATAAGTCAACAAATACAGGTCAAACTCTACCACAGTAAACATCAGTTTTAACAACAATAACAACAATTCTGTCAATAATCACAATAAACATTTTACTGTCATAAAAATAGCACTAAGCTTTGGAAACAGCCGCGCTACACAGTTCTGAAATGATGCGGATGGAAGGAAAGTTCCCCGTGGATTCAGTGTGCAGAAGCGTGGCGTTGCGTCGTTTTCTGTCATATTGGCTGTCGCTCTCTCTCCTTCTCTCTCTGTGAACTTATCTATCTTGGCCATGCAGTGCCCCTTACCCAAGGGGGGATGTTCCAAGACCCCCAGTGGATGACTGGAACCGTGACAGTACTGAGCCCTGTGTGTACTGTGATGTTTTCCTGTACCTATGTATCTATGATGAAGTGTAATTTGTAAGTTAGTACGGTAAGAGATGAACAACAACAACATAATGAAATAGGACAACTACAACCAAATACTGTAATAAAAGTTATGTGACTGTCACCTCTCTCTCAAAATGTCTTCTTGTGCTGAACTCACCTTTCGCCTGAAAGAAGCATTTGCGGCTGCTGGTTGGTGATCTGGACTGCCGGCACCCCAGCTCTGGCTCTCCGGGGCCATTATGAAGTAGAATAAGGGTGACTTGAACATAAACACTGACAATACCGAAATAGTCGATCTGATAACTGAGATAGCTACTCAGTATTTACTCATTTTTTATTTTTTTGTCCTTACCCAGGGGCATTTTTGCATTGCTTTTAGAGAGAAGAAGGGAGAGAGAGAAACATTGATGTGAGAGAAAAGATTGGTTGTCTCTGACTGGGGATTGTATGCACCCTGACTGGGGACTGAACCCGCAACCCAGCTATGTGCTGTGACCAGGAATTGAACCCGTGATATACCTTTAGGTTACAGGAGGACACTTCAACCAACTGAGCCACACTGGCCAGGACAGCTACTCAGTGTTTAATGAGCAGGTAACAGGACACAGGCATGATTCACATCCTGGATGGGGAGAAGCAGAATGGCGTGAGATTTCATCATGCTACTCAGAATGGTGCGCAATTTAAAACTTATGGCTTCTTCATTTCTGGAATTTTCCATTTAATTTTTTCAGACCACAGTTGACTGGGGGTAACAGAAAGCATGAGAAGCAAAACTGCGGATACTGAGGGACTACAGTATCTCTTTGTTTCAAACATGGCAAAGAGGAGCATAAGGGCGTTGATGAGTCTTTGAATAAACCTCACCCTGAAACCATGAAATACAAGAAAAACAATTTGTTTTCTTCAGAAGAGTTGAAGTGAAGGACTGGTGGTCTGCCCAGGAGGGAGGCAGCAAGCACTGTGTTAACCACCGTCTTAGGTATTGTGTTCTGTGCTTTGGAAGGTCTGGAGCAGGGGTTGGCAAACTTCCCCTGTAAAGGACCACATAGCAAACACTCTCAGCCTTGCAAGCTGTTCACTCTTCATCACAACTACTCAGCTCTGCTTTTTTTTTTTTTTTTTAGCAAAACGCAGCACAGATAACATGTAAACAAAGGAGCATAGCTGTGTTCCAATAAAGCGTCATTTATGGACACTGATATTTGAATTTATTATATTTTTCAGGTGTCAGGAAATATTATTCTTCCTTTCATTTCCCCCAACCCTTTAAAAACGTAAAAACCATTCTCCGTTCATGGGCCATCCTGAACCAGGCAACGGTCTGGATTTGGCCCCCAGGCTGTGGTTTGCCAACTCCTAATCTAAATGATCATATATTTTTTTTCATTTAACAAATGTGTGTTAAGCACCTTCTTTGACCAAAATGCTTTTAAAGCATTATGATAAATATTAAAGTGTGGATGACATTTAACAAACATTTGATACATATCCATTGAGCTCTCCTAGGTCCCAGGCACAGTACAAGGTGCTGGAGATAGGAGGGAGAACAACGCGGGCGCTGCCCTGCTCTCACGGGTCCTGGTTAGAATGGAGCATGAGAAGAGCTACAGCATGGGGATTGCAGGGACTGTGGTCGCACGCGGCAGACATAACCTGGCTTTGAGCAGCTTTTGGTTTTTTAATGGTACTTTTTATTTGATCTTCGTATCTCTAATTCTTTCCCTGCATATCACTATCTTCTTCTTAAGGTGGAGTATGATGGTATTTCCCTGAAGTCAGAGAAGTAAAACCATACCTAGAACAACTTTCTGTTCCAGTAAGGACAAATTGTTGCCCCTTTCATTATGGATAGGGTGCAATTAATCTGCTGCCAGATGTCAGTCTGATCTCCCCCGGATATGGTATCATATAGGGAGCAAAGTGTGGTGCTCTGTTATTGGAAGAGTGGGCACTCAGCAGCAGCGGCACCCAGATCCAACATGGTGAGAAGAACAATCCTTCTATGCCATTGAACCCATGAATAAAGCCATCTCTGCTACTATGGCCACTTACTTTATTCATGAACACACTGGGAAAACTCTGGCAGAACTAGAAAGGATGCTGACTTATGTTCACTGATCACATCACCTTTTCCCACTGTTATTGAGAGAGTCCTCTGCAGTGGGAGCTCTGTGATGAACATTCACACCAGACACAAATATTCCCACACTCTGGGGCCAGACTGTGAAGTCCAGCCTTACAACTCTCTCCCGTTCGTCCTTGTTACCAACCCTCCAATCTCGTTCCTCCTAAGTCTATGACCATCTAGCTGAGCCATTCAGCACTACTCACAGATTACTGCAGGTAACTACCTCTGCTGTTTCCTTCCAGTCAAAGGGACAAGCATAGGTACTGCTTGAGATTCTCCCTACCAGAACAGTGACTGTTCTCAGAGTCATTCTTAAGTAGGGCACACTGCTCCCTCCCTCCACTTTCAGCTGGTACATATTCCTGTAGGTTTTTCTGCTTCCTCGTGTCACTTTTTATAAGCAACAACCCTAAAAGCTGTGAGAATGAATTGAAGAGACGATTGCAATACCTGTTGTATAGATGCACTGGGAGTGCACACGACCTGCCCATGCAGCTTACCGCACTCTTTTTACCACCTGCTTAAGTACACATTCGTGTTTAAACTTCCCCCTTGATTTTGGAGTGTTACTGTGCATGACAAATTTTATGGCTTCATGGATTAGTCGATATACGGTTGATGATGGGTAACTTAGGTCACATAGTACCTTGGTATTCAATGGCCAGACACTCAGTTTCTACCAGTCAGGGGATGTTTCTCAAAAAGAGACTGTATTTGTAGAAGAATGCCTGGCTTTGCTCCAAACCCTAGGGGCTTATATTTTGTTGCTGCTATTGGAGCGGTCTGTCTCATATCCATCAATCATTTATATTTTGAGTGCCATGATTCTGCTAGATCCTATGTCCAAGCTGCTTGATCCACATCCAGGACCAGCTGGAAAATTGTCGCTTGCTCTGGGACCTAATCAAAGTTGACAGTCCTTAGGGGTTATTTGGTAAATGTGTCCAGTAGCTTATCCAAATGGGATCTGAGTTGTCTCCAAAACCCTGAGAGGCCTTCTGAGCATCTCTGGGCTGAGGTGGCAGAGCCCTGGATTTTTGTGAGGTTTCTCTCACACCTTTTCATGCACACATGATTTATCAAGGAGTCTAGGATTTCAGCTGCTTTTTATTTACTGTGTCTTAAGGATACAATACTATCAATGTACAGAACTACCATGACGTCCTGTGGGATGGTCAGGCAATCAATGTCTTGCTGACTATTTTTTGGCAAAGAGCCAGAGCTGCAGTAGCCTTGGGGTTAAACAGTACAGGTGAATTGCTTATCTGCCAAGATGAAAGCAAACTCTTTGTTATTATCTGCTTATTGGGATAGAGAACAAAGCATTTACTAGAGCAGTAACTCCACACAAAGCACCAGGGTCTGTGTTGATTTGCTCTGGAAGAGACTGTATCTGAAAAAGCCATTGCAATTGAAGTGCAGCCACATGACCGAATTTAAGAGAATCCACTGTCATTCTCCAAAAGCTATACATCCTCTGCAATGGCCAGTGTGCTGAACTAAAATCACCATCCCAGCATCTTTCATTCATTTTTTAATAGTTTGGTGAGTTACTTTAAGGTGCACAGCCTTGTAAGAGACACACTAGTCAAGAAATAGAACTTTGCCAGTCACCCCAGAAACCTCTATGTGTGCCTCATCCCAATCACAGCCCTCTTTCTACTTTCAAAAGTATCCTGACCTCACTTCCTTGCATTTTAATGCTTTTCTTACCTAAGTGTGCATTCTTAAATATTACAGTTTAATCATGATCATTATGTTTTTAAGTTGCTTTTCATCTAAGGTTCCTTCCTCATGCCCCCTTTTATACTTATTATTTATCCCAGTCCATTTGACCTGTAGAATTTCCCAAAGCCTGGATATTTTTATTGAGCATGCACAGAGCAATTTCACGCGCTTCTTTCCCTTTATATTTCCTGTAGATTGGCAGCTGGATCCAGAGGCTTGATTGGACTCAGGTTCAATCCCTTTGGTAATACTATGGGTGATGATATGTTCTTTCACTGGAAGACACATAATATCTATCTGATTTTCACTCTGTTTATGACATCAACAGCTGATATGGTCAAGACCTAAACCCATTTATTTACCAAAGATTTCAAATTTTGACACTCTATCATTTTGTTTTCACATTACCTGGAATATGCTTGTAAAGAGATAATTCCTCTTGTCTATTATTTGATTAGCCAGCTGATGTAGAATAGGCAAGATAAATGCTTGATTCTTTCCTTTTGTTTATTCAGTTCTCAAGGAAGTGAATTAAGTTCCTTTTCATCTTCAGAAGGTGACCAATTAGCTGTTTTTTCTTTTACTATTATAACAAACTCATGAATTTAAACTTATTTGATGAGCTTCAGTGTACTGTAATTTTTATTGAAGCTGAAATTGTTCATCCTTGGCTGATAGGAGCCTCTTCAGGTTTGTTCCTGACTCTTTCTGACTTGATGCCAGTGGTCTTCAATAGTTTCCTTGCTACCTGGTTTGTTAACATGTTCCAAGCACATCTTATACATATCATTCCTCAGACCTGGAACCAGTCATTTCTCCAAAAAATCTTGGTTTCTTTAATGAAAAATGCTATTTCAAAACCACAATATGGGCACTAGGGGTGCTCATATTTCTGGGTCACTAATGGCTTTTAGCTCATACTGATATTGTCCATTTAAGTTCAGGCTACAGGATTTTTACTGAATTTCTTCTGCTATGTCTGTATTTCCTTTCTTCCACACTGATATTCTTGGTTCTCAAGGACATGGTAGAAGTAGACTATTCCATAATTATTCACTTGCTTTTCCCCACATTGCACATGCAAGGAGAGTCCCCCAAAACTGGAATTATCTTGTGGAGGTCAGGCCCCTTGTAGTACAGGCTTCCTCTGCTAGGTGTGTATCAATGTACCAGCTGGCATTGTTGTGAGAGGCTGCATTTGCCTTCAGTGAATTTTTTTTGAAGACTCTTTCAGTGCGTTTGCCCATTTCACGATGGGTGCTTTACGAGGGCACCTGCCTACACTGCACTGAGCGCTCAGCAGCTTTGGACCAAAAATAACCCCCATGCCCCACCCTCCCTCCCTATTCACCCATTTCGCCCTGAGCAACTTTTTGTTTAACTGGATGAAAAAAGTCCTCAAAGGGAAAGGATTTGCTGATGTGGAAGAGGTGAAACAAAAAAATGGCAAAAGCACTAAAAGGCATCAAAATCAATGAGTTCAAAAACTGTTTTAAACAGTGAAAAAACATCTTGATAGGTGTATTGCATCAAATGGAGAGTACTTTGGAGGTGACTGAAGTTTAAACATGTAAGAATAATACACAATTTCTTTTACAAATAAATTCTGTTTTTTAGGCAGGTCTCCCCTCATGTAACAGTCTCAGAATTGCAATACTAATACTGTCACCATCAATTATAATTACTGAAAATATCACTTAAAAATATTTCTATTTTGCATATGCTATTTCCATCTCCTCCATTTGTATTGGTTTTACTATATCTAGATTTTTCAAATCATACAGCTATTATATACTCTAAGCTTGTTTTAACCCTCACTTATTCTTACCTATTCCATTAAGCATATATTTAAACCCCACTATCTGTTTCCATGTCCATGTTTCTCCAGTCATTTTTGTTATCCGAAGCTCATTGGCCAACATAGTGCTACCTGATAGAATTTTCTGTCATGGAGGGAAGTGTATAAAACACTGTGTGGTCTGAGAGCCACGAGCCCCATGTACTTCTGGAGCACTTGAAATAACTAGTTCTTTTGCAGAATTGAATTTGTAATTTTAATTAATGTAATTCATTAATATGAAAGTTTAAATACCCACATGTGGCTAGTGTCTACCATACTGGTACGATTTCTTAGGAAGGGCTCATGGGAAAAATATTCCTTGAGTTCTTTTATGTAAATAACAGTTTGCCTGCACCTTTTCTTTCATAGGCCGGTTTTGCTGTATTTAAAATCCTTGGTTCACGTGTTCTTCCTCTGAGCATCGTGAGCGCGTTACTCCATTTCTTCTGGCATAAAATGTTATCGTTGAAAAATCTGATGGTAATGCAGTTTTTTCCTTTTAAGTCATGTGCGCTTTTTACCTAGATGTCTGAAAGATATTTTTTCCTTAAGGCTCAGTAATTTTTCTAGAATATGTCTTAGTGCTTCTATAGTTACTTCATCGTAACCAAGCACAGATGATAATTTGATTGACTGTGAATGGCACTGCATGCCACGGATTGCCTGGTTACCATTCACTTTGGCAAAGCATTCAGCACATTGTCTCAGACCAAGGATGCTACCCAATCAACCCTCAAATCAGCCCTCAAGATCTTTAAGGGTCTGCTTCCTAGAACCTCTTCTGGTACCAATTTCTTTTCTTTCTTTTTTTAATGACCTTTTGATATTTTCTAGTTACAGATTAATAATTCAGGGGGGAAATAAACCCAGATATTAGTTTAAGAGGAGCCAAAATTTACCGGTGCCTTGTGTTGTCTTTACCAGTCATTGTTGTACCATACATAAAGTAACCATGACATAAAATCAATTTAGGAAGATGTACTGGGTGCCTATTACATGCAAGGCAATCAAATGGTTTGCCTGGACAGAATCAGCTCAAATTTACTCTGTTACTTCAGTTCCAAATAATGTGGTAACACATTATTCCAGAATGTTTTGGAAACTGATGGCTTCAGAAAAATGTTAGAACCATTTTCTAAAAGTTGTTTTGACTGCACTGGCATTTTAAACCTTTGTACCTCAAGTTCTTTCCCCTTTCCCTCTGTGTTAGTAATGAACTTTCTTTGATATGTTTTATCTTTATCATATTTCACAGATCCTTTGATTCTGCTAACTTTTCTGGACTCTTTTCCTTCACCCTGTCTTCCCAGCCTTTTACTCCCCTTATTACCTGTCTCCTGGTATTTCCCCTCACCATCCTCATTGTTCTCTTCTTCCTTCTCTTCTCTCCTCCCCCCAATTTCTGTATCAGTGTTTAGTTAGGAGCCAGAAACTATATCAATAATTAGAATAGAGAGAATTTATTATAAAACAGAGACAATAACTTTATAAATGGCATGGCCACTTTAGATATATTTTTTCAGGCACACAATATGCTCTTTCAATATGTAATTTTAAATATTTTAAATTTTTATTTCAGGAAAGATTTTAGTATTTGGTTTGCTCTCCCTCTTTGGGTTTCTTTCAGGGATTCCTATTATCCATATGTTGGATTTTCTTTGCTTATTTTCAATATTTGTCATTTACTCCTGATTTTTATTTTATTTTTCCTCATTTCCTTTTGAATTAGAATGTTTTTATTATTTTTACTCTCCATTTTAAAAGCATTCCATGCTGTATTTATTTGCTCTTGTCTTTCTCCTACAGCAATCCTCTTCTTAAAAATAATTTTTTCCCTTTTATTGGTAATTCTTCTTTGAGTTCTGTTACATTACTACTGAGTTTTTAAAATTCTTACTTATGCAATTTTTTAAATATTGTATTGCTTTCTTAATATCTTTAAGCTCATGTTGAGATAATATGTTACAGTTTTTATTTGTCTTTGACCCTTTCAAGGGCGATTTTATTGTCTGTAGGACTACTTTTCTGCTCTGTTTTTTAAAATTTTTTTAAATAGTAAACTTTTATGGGTATGATCTTCATATTTTTATTTGTTGCTCATTTTTTAATGTAAATTTGGCTTTATTAAACTTTTAAAATAGGCTTATTTCAGATAGATTTTCTAACTTCACAGTGCTCCCCTCTTCTGTCACTCTATGCAGTATTAAAAAATATGGTGGGTTGTTTTCTGAGATTTTCTGGCTCTGTTCTCCTCCCAAAGTTTGACCTAAACCTTCTTTTACATTTGTCTCTGTTGCTCCTATCCTGCTTAAGTTAAACTTGACTTGTCGCAGTTTCTGCTGTGGGGCTCTGTCTTGGACGGAAGCTCTGTCAGCTGTTCCAAGGGTTCAGAGGGATAAGGCTGCTCCAGCCCCATCCATTTAGGCCTTACTCCTGACCCATGGCATTCATCCACTGTTGGGGTTTGTTTCTGCTGCTCTTCTCAAATGGGTCTGCTGAACTTCTAGTCAGCATCTGTTGCCTTTTCAGTCCATTAGTTGAATTGTTGCTTTTCTCCGATTTTCCTCCACAGATGCTGATAACATGTAGATCTGGTTACTGTTGATGTTTTTTCCAAACCATTTGTATTATGGGGTTTGTGGAGATACTTAACACCCAGTTTGTTGTAAATATTGGTCATGTTTTGTCTTGCATCAATTTTCTGTATATTTTTATGTGGAGATTCAAGAAGATCCCAAACTATGCTGCCACTATCTTTCCCTTTCAAGTCTTTGATGGTGGTATTAATATGTAATTTCCTCAGGGATGTGACTTTGTTTTTGATTCACTCTTTGGTTTGTTTCACTTATTCCTTTCCTTTATGATAAGGGAATGAATATGGAGATTCTACCACTTGCCAAAATGTTATTACAACTTGGTCTTCTGGAATAGGAAAATAACCACAAAATGGGTCATGGACTTTCTTGGCTCATTGTAAGATGAATTCCGGCCAAAAGTGCATGTACTGCTGACCCTTCTAAGTTCTTACTCTTACTAGTAGATCTCAGTTGCCTGTTGTATCTCTAAAGATTAATGCTAGCTAAGAACAAGTGTTGCGTAATACCTCCCAAAGTCTGGGTATTTCCCCCTTTTCAGTGCACGGTTACTCTGGCAAATCCCTTTGGTTTCCTTAAGGAGACCCAGAGGGAGTTTATAATTCATACTTAGGACAGTGCAGTAGGGTCCTTCCTTGTGGGTACCTGGCTTTTTTATTCAAAGGGCTCAAACTGGACTAGACAAATTTCATGGAATTGGGTAAAGGAATGTGACTTGGCATTGAGGCAACTCAAATCAGAGCCCCAATTTTTCAGATTTTTTTTTCGTGACTTTTTGGCTTCAGTCCTAGAAATCCCATGATAATCTCTTCTTAAGGGTCAAATCATTCTGCTTAATACTGTAGTTTTGCTGCTTATATGGTAACCAGTTAATGCTACCACTAGACCTCTCCAGAATCCTATTACTACCATTATAGTTGGAGATCCTGTTTCAATGGCAGCATTACCTATATGGGGCAGGCATTATAGTGTTTTAAAGCAGGGGTCCCAACCTCCCCTTCCCATCCCCAATAATGGTCCATGGCCTGTTAGGAATTGGGGCTCACAGCAGGAGGTGAGCAGTGGGTGAGCAAGCAAAGCTTTGCTCCCATTACTGCTTGAGCTCTGCCTCTTATACTTCCCTGGCACATCACCACCACCTCGTGCCCACCACCCCCACCCCAGCCCATAAAACTTGTCCCTGGTGCCAAAAATGTTGGGAACTGCTGTTTCAAAGGATATTGATGCTTAAACCAAATGTATTTTTTCTGTCCTACTTAAGGGAGTATTCTTTTTTTCAATTCTTATTTTTATCTTCACCCAAGGACAATTTTTCCCATTGCTTTATTTATTTATTTATTTATTTTTGAGAGAGAGAGAGAAACACCAGTGTGAGAGAAACATTGATTAGTTGCCTCCTGCACTAGCCTTGACCAGAAATCCACCCTCAACCTGGGTAGGTGCCCTGACTGGGAATTGAACCCATGACCTTTTGGTCTATGGGACAATGCTCCAACCAACTGAGCCACACTGGCCAGGGTGGGAGCATTCTTTGTACCTTCTTTGCAAACATAGTTAGATGTGAATAAGCAGGTCACAAATAATAATTCCATTTCCACATTATTTTCTTCCTTAATCGTTGTTCTTCCCCTCTTCTGTTAATACATTTTGACCAGTCAGTCTCGCTTTGGGTAGGCCTCTGCTGAGTTCACATTTACATTTACCAACTGAATAAACAGATGTATTGTTTGAATCAGATCACTGAGTTAAAGATCTCCAGTAAATGTTGATAATTTCTTCTTGTTGACTTAGCCCTTCCCCCATCTGAGTCCATTATCACACATATTTCCCAGGTTTCTACAGATGTAAATAAACAGGAAATTGTAACTATTTGAGTAGATAAAACTCTCTTTGCTTGTTTCCCTGCGGCATCATAAGGTTTGACTTTTTGTATAGGCCAAGAGACAATGAAGCGTTATGGAATATGAAGTTAACTGGTATCTGGTTACAGGAAAGATACCTCAGAGCAGGGTCTCCAGGTAAGTCAGAGCCAGCTTTACGGCATGAAGAGGAAGGACTGCTTCTTCTGACAAGTGAGGTGCAGTGGATAATCAAATCCACTCCTTTTTAGAAACAGTTTTTTAAAGATTTTATTTATTTATTTTTTTAAGAGAGGCGAAGGGAGGGAGACAGAGAAAGAGAGAAACATCAATGAGAGATTCGATCAGTTGCTTCTTGTAGGCCCCCATCCTGGGACTAGGCCCGCAACCCAGGCACGTGCCCTGACTGGGAATCAAACCAGCAACTCCTCCCTCCAAGGTCGGCACTCAATCCACTGAGCCACAACAGCCAAGGCTCAGATCTACTCCCTCTAAATCAAAATTTATCTTGACCATAAAAATACCTGGTGAGGCTGTGAATTCATTTTAGTTTGTAATTTAAAACTCTCATGATTAGCCTTGGCATCTTACTTGTCAACATAAGAAACATTCAAACCCATTAGAGAAATTTTGCGAACTTATTTGTGCCAAACTGACGACAATTGCTGGGAAGGAAAATCTCATTGGACTGAGAAATGCTCCGGAGAATGGCAGTTTAACACCTTATTTTATACATTACAATCAAAAGAGGAGGCGTAAGGGAGTTAGAAGAAATCTATTGATGTTAGGTTAGGGAGGTGGGAGAAAGCAAACCAGGGGGATGGGGGGAGACTGGGGGGAACCTCTGGGATTGGATAATGATAGATACCTATTTTTACACAGGAGGATCCAGGATAGTTAATAGTCAACAATGAACATGATAACAATAACAATGAGGGAATTTGTGGCCTCCTCCTGGTGCGGTGCCTGTGTTTTGAGGGGTCCAGAAAAAGGAAATTTGACGTTCCAAAGGTATGCTATTATAGATGCAAAAAGACAACAGACAAGCTCAGTTAACATAAAGACTGACCTTTCTTAGGGAAAAATACTGGCCTAGGACATGATTACCCACCTTGAAGTGCTTTTAGTGAGAAAGTTTTAATTTCAGACCATCCAATCTGTAAGGCTGCCACGCAGGCCTCTGCTGAGCTTATCAGGTTTCACATGTGGCCCCTTTCCTTCCACATACTTTTGGGCATGTCATCCCATTGGTTTTCAGAGAGTAGAGATTGTTTGATGGTGGTTACAGAAATTCTCCAATCCTCTAATTTTACCTGGAGCATAAAATTAAAAAAAAATGTAAAGGCATGGGCTTATATCTCCTTTCTTCAAGCTCTGCAGGGCCTCCAAAGTGTCCAGCTTGCCCGGTAGTCCTTGTCTGCCCGTTTTTATCACACTGATCTACCGAAAGGCTTGCCTTCGGTGGACACAATTTCAGTCTCTCAAAAACGTGGTAATTTAAATAACTTTATTGCAAATGTACCACGGACTGCCAGGTCCCATTTTTCAGGGGTAATTGAAGCATTTCTGCCTTCAAATCCAACCAGATCAGATGGCCACTCCCAAATCCCTGTTGCTGAGAGTCTGTTATCTATAACCACTTCAAGTGTCACAAACTATATTAGTCAGGGCTCAGTACATGAGATAGAAAACACCCCAGTCATTTTAAACATGAAATCATTTTATACAGGATATTGAATGCTTAAAAAAAATGGTTGGAGTTGTTGGAGCAGCATAAATCAGGAGACCACCACTGGTACCATTAAGTTCAATGCTCATCATCATAGGTGCTATTCAGAGTCCAGATAGTTCAGGTTAGAAAGCCACTTCCTCTGTCACCATTAAAACTTGCTTTTTTTTTAAACTGTATTTTTTCCATTACCATTTATCCCCTTTATGCTCCCCCCACCACACTGCTGTTGTCTGTGTCCATGAGTCCTTTTTCCTTTTTGCTCAGTCCCTCTACCCCCTGACCCTGCCCCCCCTCCATAGCTGTCATCCTGCTCTCTATTAGTCTGCCTTTATTTTGCTTGTTAGTTCAATTGGTTCATTAGATTCCTCACATGAATGAAATCATATGGTATTTGTCTTTGTGTGACTGGCTTATTTCACTTAGTATAATGTTCTCCAAGTTTATCCATGCTGTCTCAAAGGGTAAAATTTTCTCTTTTTTATGGCTGAGTAGTATTCCATAGTGTAAATGTCCCATAGTTGTTTTATCCATTCATCTACTTATGGACACTTGGGCTGCTTCCATATCTTGGTGATTGTCAGCAATGTGAAACTTTCTTGATACTCATAAAGGTGTTAACCAGATACTGAGTCTGGTCATCGATGCTCCTCATCTACTTCTCTGACACTCATGTTTTCATGAGCTTGCTTGTTAGAAGAAATAGCAACAGGAGAATAGCCTCTGTTCCATATTTGTATTCCAAAACTTTTGTGAGTTTATTAATTGTCACAACCTAATTTGCAAATAGAACTCTAGCTGCAAGAGAGTCTGGGAGAGATATTTTTTAATTTTTTAGGCTCTTCGAGAAGGTGAGAATGGATGTTATCCAGTATGTTAAAAACTAATAATTATTTTGCTATCTTAGTTTCCATTGCTTCATGCAAAATGAGAGATTAATTGTAGTGAGGTGAAGAGTTCATGGAAATGAGTCTATGTAAACAGCAAAAACAGTACATTTTTAAAAAGAAGTTTATATATGAAGAAAGGGATGAGATGGTAATTCGTGGGAAAATTCAGAAGAAAGGGACAGTTTCTATTCAGATGTAAGAAATTTAAGCATTGTTATAGGTCAAGTGGGAGGAGAATGTAGAGAAAAAGGTTGGCTGAGAATTTAAAATAGGACACTAAGGGCAATTGAAGGAGCCAGGCCTGGAGAAGGTGGGAAGGTAAAAATCAAGGTTATAGAGGTCAGGGTTGGCCCCAAACAAAGAAGCAAAAGGCACAGCTTTACTCTACAGAAAGTCCTGCCAAGACCTTGAATATCAAAAGATATGACACATGCAAGGACCCTACCAGACATGAGAAATCAGGGAGCATGATCATAGGTGAACACGTGCCTGTGTCAGTCATACAAGAGCAGTTCACGTAAAATAGATGACTCGATGTCCATGCAGGTTCAGTTTTTTTCAAATGAAGAACGTAGTTTGGGGCATCTAACCTTTCAAATACTTTAAACTGCTTATTGTCAGGTATTTACTTAGGACAGATAAGATCCAACCTGTATTGTATAAAATACGAACACAGTCCTACAACCATTCTGAAACCAGCATTCTTCGCTCTTGGAAATGTATGAAACTGACAACACTGGAGGCACCAGCCAGGCCTCAGATGTGCTCTACTTAAGCCTAGTTCTTACACAGAGGCCTCTGTTCTGACAGATCTCCATAACTTAAGTCTATCTGGGGCTGATGTGGTCCTTTGTAAGCCCCTGAAAAATAAGTTGGCTTTGGCTGAGAAGCATAATACACCAATGAGGTTGTATCCACTGTAAAAATGTCTACCCTTAGGAACGAATATGATAAAAATAGAAATTTTAAACTAGGTTATGCAAAAAGACTCAAAGTTGGTGATTCGGACAGAATGCAATCTGCCTTCACATCTGTGTTTGGCTAACGGTGCGAGGTGGAAAGCACCTGGGCAGGGCTTTTGTGTGTCAGGGAAAGTGGAAAGTAGTCAGTGCTGTCACTCTCGTGAATGTGACTTGTCTTCCCAGGTGGGGAGCAGAGGGGTGAAGGCTGAGCAGACTGCTTCAGTGAAGTGGTGATTTGGAGGGAGCTTTCCATGGGGAAGTAAGAGGATTTCCAGTTTCCCTCTTCCTCTTCTTTGGTCAGTCTTGGGGTCAAAAAGTCGCTCTGGGAAGGCTCTTAACTGTTCCAAATAATCACATCCTCACCCTTCCTACATATCCATCCTAAATAAACCTACAGCCAATTAAGAGTGGTCTGTGCAAATATAACACAAATGTTCTCCCAAGACAATGTAATGCAAATGTTCTCTCAAGGCGGTCCCTGAACAACCCTTTCCAACCAGCAGTAGCTCCAATCCCTTCTTATACAGATAGTCTGGAGCTACTAGAGTCTTTGGTGACATATTCATGTTCTAATGCTTTATTATGAAAACAAAGTTGAAAAACATTTTCCTGTAATGTGTTAACATTTTTGTCTGTGATTCCCCTTTCTCCCTGATACATTTCCTACGGGCTGAATGCCTTCCACTGCCTCAGTTTACCAAAATCTCCTATTTCTTACCCATCCAAATCCAGAGTCCTTTTTAAAGATGAGTCCTACCTGTATCACTTTTTCTTAGGGCTCTGCAAGGTAACTGGCTAACAAATTTAATTAACTAATGCACAGGAAAGTCCCATTGGCTCCATGCATCACTCTTTGAGGTACATCTGCATTGTAGATGAAGCTTCTTGGACTGTCACACTCAGCGAGTGGCTTGTGGACCATCAGGACAAATGCCCTGGTTGCACAGAGGAGGATGCTGAGGCTCTCAGGGCTCGTAAAGGGCAGAGCGAGAACTGGAACTGGTTTGGGGTACAGAGCACCTTGCACCATTGTACACAAGCTTTGATAACATGATTAGTTAATAATAAAATTTTTAGGTACTAAAAAGATAAATATTTCAAATTGTGTATTTATCTAATGTTCAACACACACTTACAAAATTATTACTTGTTACCTAAACTTTCTACTCTCACTGGTATTTATCTCTGTGCTTAGCACAGGGGACTGTGATTGCTTCTTACTTGTATGTCTTTCCAGCTGGACTCTGAGTCCCCAAGGACACGGACTGGGCTTTATGTGTTGTTGTATCCTAGCACCCAGGCCAAAGAAAGTAGTGTAGAGTGGGGTTCACTATATGTGGCTGAAAAAGTACATGAACAATGTATGATGGCCAGGAATAGGGTTGGAATCTTAGGTATCATACATCCATGGTTCTGAACAAAGTTGCTTTATGGATGAGACATCTTTCCTAACATTCTTCAAATCACATCAGATGATTGCCTCCCTCCTCTATTTCCTCTTAAGGCTGCTGGCTTTAAATAATTTTTACTTTTGAGTCATTTGACTGTCATACACTGATGTTAACCTGTCTAGTTTCGTTTACTCATGCCATACAGCTTCTTTTCTTCATATTGTTATCATCTTCCTTTTGCTAGATGGAGGAATGACATACTTAACAAATACTGGATTAATCTGTTTCTTTTCTTTTTTTTCTCAGCTAGGGATAAAAAAAGCCTTTTGAAGAGCCTTCAAATCAACAGTAATTTCAAATTTTCACAACATAAAGAGGCAGAACACAAAGTGAATCTGACACTTTGAAAAATGCTGTAAGCCTCCCCATAGACGGGCGAACATGCTTCCACTTCACGAATGCTTGTTTCATAAGTATTCCATAAATATCAATGTCACGGTTGTTAAGTCATTAATATTAACCTATTGAGAGAGTGCTTTTTTCCTATGCAGTTGATTTCTAGTGGGGAGACTAATTAAATATTAAAGACCGTGTGAGATGTTTTCTGTAATTACAGTTTCTAGCTGTATTTACGAATGATGTGTCTATACGCAGAGTGCAATAATAACATGGTATCAATGTTTTTTATTCCCATACAGAATATACAGATTTTTTTTTTCAGCCTGAAACTTCTCAGCCTAAGCCTTTTATTACCCTTCACAATTGCTCTCATAGACTGACTTTCCTATTTCCACCATGATTTGAAGGCTACTGTTTTATAGTTTTATGCCTTTCTGTTTTCTGGGTCTCATCTCCAATCATCTTGAGTTATTTCTGTCAATTTGTATTACTTATGTTATTTATAGAATGAAGTCATTTTGTATCACTAATGTGACCCTTCTCAGGCTGGCAAAGTGCTTAGATCTTGGCGTTTGGGGGAAATCCCATCGTGGAAATGCTTATATAACTTGAGTGTTATCTGGGGCATCCCTGCCCCTTAACATTTCCTAAAATTAACCTGAACCGCATTCTACACCCCATGCGAAAGTCCAATGCCCTTCTCTGCATTTGTGAAAATTTGTTTATAGTCATCTCTGAATCCCGTCTTACATTTCTATGTAATTCTTATTTCCTACTCTGCTCTTTCTGGCAGGTCATTTCTTTTTTCACTCTGCTATTGACACCATCGCCCCCCCCCCAAGAATTCAAACACGTTCTTTCCACACACATGCATATACATCCACATGTAAATAACACATACATACATGTATACATATACATGTGTATCTTTATACATGTGTGTATGGAACATTTATTTATTTACTTTTAAATCACCAAAGGCCTCTGTGGTAAGACTAATGGGAGATACAGCAAGAGATGGATTAAAAGAAATCTTAGACCTGTTCTTAAAAGTTCTTCTTCTAGTCCCCCATCTGCCTGCCATCGTTTCCCTTCTCTACCCCCTTCTCCCCTCACCCTGCCCTCTTCCCCTCAGAAGAAAAACGTTTTCTCAAATTCTTCTCAATGCCTACACAGAGCAATCTAAACCTCTCCCCTACTCCGAATCCCCGCACTCCCTGGCTTCTATTTGTAAATGCAAGAGCTCTGTCAAAGCATAAGACCCCTCCATGCAGCAGCCCACCCTACTGTGTTCTTTGACAATCGCCCTCATTTCCTTCGGGAGGTTGGCTTATGCCTGGTTTTGGCTCTTTTGTTACACTCACCTTTCAAGCACAAACCATCCAATACTTTCAGACCTTTCTACCTACTCAAGAGCACACGAACAAGGCAATTCTGGTTTTTTGCTTTTGTCTTTATGTATGTATCTTTTGCTGTAAAGTACATCACAGTTTCAGTGATTTTAATTTAATGACCTTAAGAAATAATTGAAAGGAAAACTTTCAGAAGCATCCTTGCTGACCTTGCTAAATATTTATATGAGTTAAGTGGCTTCAGGCAGGATTGTTTCTGATGCAAAGAACCATGAATTGCTTTTAATGTATAAAATGCTATTACTTTCATGTGTATGTCGGAAGAAGATTAGATTTGCTGTGTTTAAAAGGGAGAAATAACTTTTTTACTGTATTTTTTTCCACTACCATTTATCTGCCTTATAACCCCCCCTGCCCTGCCACCCCTACCCCCACAACCACCACTCTGTGGTCCATGTCCACGAGTCCTTTTTTCTTTTTACTCAATCCCTCTGCCCGCAGCCTCCCCTGCCCCAAAGCTGTCAGCCTGTTCTCTATCTATGAGTCTGTCTCTATTTTGCTTGTTAGTTTAGTTGATTCATTAGATTCCACATAAGAGTAATATCATATGGTATTTGTCTTTCTCTGCCTGGCTTATTTCACTTAGCATAATGTTCTCCAGGTCCATCCATGCTGTCACAAAGGGCAAAATTTTCTTTTTTTATGGCCGAGGAGTATTCCAGTGTGTAAATGTCCCACAGTTGTTTTATCCACTCATCTACTGATGGACACTTGGGCTGCTTCCATATCTTGGTGATTGTAAATAACGCTGCAATGAACATAGGGGTGCTTATGTTCTTTCAAATTAGTGTTTGGGTTTCTTCGGATATATTCCCAGAAGTGAGATCACTGGGTCAGCAGGCAGATCCATTTTTAATTTTTTGAGGTATCTCCATACTGCTTTCTGCAGTGGCTGCACCAGTCTGCATTCTCGCCAACAGTGCAAAGGGGTTCCCCTAAAAAGGGAGAACTAACTTTGAATGAGATGTTTACTTTATATGGAGAAAATGTTTCAAAATCAAATAACATTTGCTCATAAAAAACACCTTGCATTTTCTTCTCCCCAAACCAAGGAGAGGATTATTTACTCATGGTTTAGGAACCCTACCTCCTTCCGTTTGAGGCAGAGTCCTCAGTAGCTACACCCTTGAGGACTTACCTGGTTAATACCTGCAAGAAGGCCAGACACACCTGTGACTGGATCACCCACAGTCACATGGCTCAAGCGCACTTAAGCCAGGGCCCCCTTTACAAAGTCAGATGGAGAGCTTCTAAATCTTTTTGTCCAGTGCGTTGAACAAGGTCTGATGGCTTTTCTGATAAGAGCTTTCCTAACTTTTGGTTCACTGGGTACTTTAGGAAAATAAGAATACAAACTGGAGTCTCACAAGTGTTTACAGATTCATACACATTTTAGGCACTTGCTACCTAGGCCTCTTCATCAGGACACAGAGGAGGTGCACTGCTGACGAGCAGAGAGCCTGGGCAGTGTCAGGGGCAGGGGGGATACACTCCTACAGCATTAACTCCTAAATAGTTTGCTAGTTGTGTGATCACCCATGTAATGTATTTTGATTGAGTATAGAGGTGCTAGTTACTGTGATTCAGGGGGGATGCAAATTCCAAACATATGTTAGTCAGGATTCTCAGTTGCAAGTATAAGAACGTAATTCAAATGTTTTTAGCCACAACAGGGAGTTCATTGGCTTATACAACTAGGAAATGCAGAACGTGCTTACTTCTCCTATACTAGATCCAGGGGGTTAATATGTTATTTGGGTTTCATTCCCATATTCTAGCTGGGCTTCTCTTTCTAGGGTTAGCTTAACTCCATGGAAATGCTCTTCTCAGGAGATGGGAAAGATGACTGTTGGTGGCCCAAGACATCTGTCATTATAACATTCAATCCAAAAGGAAAAGAGGGACCCTTTCTTTCCAGGACCCGTATATTAATAGCGTGGAAAGACTCTGCTCAACAACATGCCTATACTTAGATCAGTCACTGTTGTCAAGGGGATACGGTACCAGTATTTGCCAGGGTCACATGCCATGCCTGCTGCAAGCAGTCAGGCAGGGCACCATGGTGAATAGTCTTAGCAGAACCACATGCGTCGAAGGAGTGGCAGTTCCCTATGGAAAGAATGCTCCTGGCAAGACAAGTATAACTGATGCTCACAATAAAAGACTTAATGCCTTCCTCAAGAAACTCTGAGTGAGGTGGAGGAGGTGGGCGTACAAACAACTTCAATAGATAGGTGAGTGCTAATCCAGTGCAGATAAGCACAGAGCACTATGTGAACACAGAGTGGGGACCTATAACTCAGACTGGGGGTGTGAGTGATGCTATCCCTTGGCTGAGTCTTGGTGAGCAACTAAATAGGGGTTATCTGGTGTATAGTACAGTGCAGAATAGAAATCTTGGGAGTAGAAACAGCACCACTAAAAGCAGGGAGATGGCAGAGATGCAATAAATATTTGCTAAATGAGTAAATGAACGATTTGCCTAGAATTGCCATTTCTAAGGTTACTTGTGACAGATTGTACTATTTACTGAATTCGGTGAACTCCTTCAGTTCTCACTGTATTTCTCTGGTATGAATGCTTTAATGAGGGCTTTTCATGGCACCTCTTTAGCCTGGTTCTCTTCCTGATTCATTCACCCAAAGAGTTGCTCAGGCCCAAAACTTGGTAGTCAAAGAAGACTCTTCTCTCTCTTTTTTTTCACGTGTACCAAGTCCTGTGGGAACTAACTTCAAAATATATTCTGAATTTGACCACTCCTCAACAGCTCCTCTCCTGTTGCCCTGCTCCGAGGCTTCATTAAGCCTCATGGGACCAGTGAAGTAGCCCTGCATCTGGTCTTTCTGTCTGCTCTATTGCCCCTCTAATGCCATTTTCCCACGAGGTAGCCAGAATAATTTTTTAAAAAATATAAATCTGATCATATTCCTACAGAAAATGAAATGTGCCAAGAATTTGATAATCGAGGGGGAGTACAATCCAGAAAGAGGGAAGAGCAAGGACAAAGGTCGTATGTTGGGAGAATATTTGGCGCATTAGGCTATCGGAGCAGAGGTCAGAGCACTGTGTTACAGTGAGCCGGGGCACTGTGGTTGGATGAGGTCTGTGAGGCTTTGCACACTTCTCCTTGCTGGCCCTCCCTTCCCCTATCTCCCAGCTTGCTCTCAGGTTTCTGACTCTCACAGTGTGTGAGCAAGGGAGGGAAGGGGAGATAAAGGTCATGGAAGCCTTATGTGAATTTGTTGTAGCATAGGCCGGCCTTATGCTATTGAGCCTGAGAGGTGTTTCAAGCTGTGCCTTTTTCCAGTGGGCTGCTTCCCATGGCCTTTCTGGAGGTACCCAGGCAGGCTCTCCAACTGCAACTTCAATGCACATTTTCCTTGGGCTTGACTGTTCTCCTTTCTGTAGACCCTGGCTCAACATGGGCCACTCTTGGTGAGTTCATGCTTGTTCTCACCCAGGAGGTTCAAGTGGACAGAACTTAAAAGGTCTGTAGGTTCGCTCTCTCTTCAGCATTTCCCTGTCTGTCCCATGGAAAATACTCATCCCTAGTTCCATCAAACTAAGTGTAGGACTTTCCCCAATCCAGCAGCCTTCTGACTCCACCATCAAAGTAGCCAGTCATTCTCGTTGCTTCTACATTTCCCAGCAGGAGTCAGAGTACATACAGGCCATAGTTGTATCTGCCAACATGCTTTTCTTGCCATGTGACCCAATAAAAACCCCTTTCATTTGGCCCAAAACAAAGGAGATAGACCCCCTCCATCACCACTCTCCGTCTTTCACCAACTCACCAACACTCCGTTATAGGGACGTGTAGCAGCTCAACGTACTGCTCAAAAAGTTCTAGATTATACACTCCAATCAGAAAAGGGGGAGGCTGCCAATTTTAAGGGCACTGCGTATACTTTCTCCTTACTTGCTTCAAGGTCGGGAAGAATCACTTATCCAATTAGTGGGGACATGAGATAGAGACAGCTCTTTCCTAAAATAGATGAAAAGGATGATGCTGGGAAAAGAATTCTAATTTAAAGAAAGGTACTATTAAAATAATGAGCCACTATTTCAAATGACACATCTAAGAAGATGTACTAGCCAGTCATATAGCTTTTGTTCCTAAGAGTGACCTCCTTAACATAGACCAACAGGAAGGAGGAGATGCAAGAGTGGAGAGGTTCCCTTGCTCACGATGACCTCTGTCTCAGAGCTTTCATGTTCACCAGGAAATTTCTCTCAGAAAAGTGTTAGATAGAAGGATAGTAAAGGTTATTCAGGCAGTGGTTGTTGTTGCTGTTTTTCTTCCAAGTGTGAATAAAGAGCATTTATTTACTGAACAAATATTTTGTGAGCAGCCCCATGGGTTAGTAGCTGAAGAGAGAATAGTAAAGAAGATACTGGAGAACCAAGATGGTGGCGTAGGTGGACACACTGCGCCTCCTCGCCTCCTCGCACAACCAGAACTGACAGAGAATCGAGCAGCGGGGGGCACCGACACCAAGGAAATAGAAAATGGACATTCATCCAGACTGGTAGGAGGGGCGGAGACGGGCACCGGGGTGGAGAGGACTCGCGTGGCTGTGGCAGGACTGAGACTGGTGGAGTGTGGGACAAATGGCGCAGGCAGTCCGAGCACTAGCAGACCCTGCGGTCCCACATTTGCACAGATAAACCCAGAGGGCCGGACTCAGAGTGGCGGAGAACATAAACCCAGCGGGTAGCACCCTCTATCTGTGGGCACCACATTCGCCCACAGATAAACTAGACCAACGGAGAGGAGCGAAGCAGACCTCCCAACCCAGGGCTCCAGCTCAGGGAAATAAAGCCTCAAACCTCTGATTGAAAGCGCCCCTGGGGGTTGGGGCGGCAGCAGGAGAGACTCCCAGCCTCACAGGAGAGGTTGTTGGAGAGACCCACAGGGGCCTAGAGTGTGCACAGGCCCACCCACTCGGGAACCAGCACCAGAGGGGTCCAGTTTGATTGTGGGTATCAGAGTGAACGATTAAAATCCGGAGGAGAGTGAGGCGGGCGCCATTGCTCCCTCTCGGCCCCTCCCCCACGTACAGCATCACAGGACAGCGACCAGCGTTACCCCGCCCCGGTGAATACCTAAGGCTCCGCCCCTTAAAGTAACAGACGCACCAAGACAAAAAAAAAAAAAAAATGGCCCAAATGACAGAACACTTCAAAGCTCCAGAAAAAATACAACTAAGCGACGAAGAGATAGCCAACCTATCGGATGCACAGTTCAAAGCACTGGTTATCAATATGCTCACAGACTTGGTTGAATCTATTCGAAAAACAGATGAAAAAATGAAGCCTATGCTAAGAGAAACAATGGAAAATGTACAGGGAACCAATAGTGATGAGAAGGAAACTGGGACTCAAACCAATGGTGTGGAGCAGAAGGAAGAAACAAACACCCAACCAGAAAAGAATGAAGAAACAGGAACTTGGAAAAATGAGGAGAGGCGTAGGAACCTCCAGGACACCTTGAAACGTTCCAACATCCGAATTATAGGGGTGCCAGAAGGAGAAGAGGAAGAACAAAAAATTGAAAACTTATTTGAACAAATAATGCAGGAGAACTTCCCTAATCTGGCAAAGGAAATAGACTTCTGGGAAGTCCAGGAAGCTCAGGGAGTCCCAAAGAAGCTGGACCCAAGGAGGAACACACCAAGGCACATCATAATTACATTACCCAAGATTAAACGCAAGGACCTACATTCAAGATTACTGTATCCAGCAAAGCTATCACTTAAAATGGAAGGGAAGATAAAGTGCTTCTCAGATAAGGTCAAGTTAAAGAAGCTCATCATCACCAAACCCTTATTATATGAAATGTTCAAGGGAGTTACCTAAGAAAAAGAAGATCAAAAATAGGAACAGTAAAAATGACAGCAAACTCACAGTTATTAATGACCACACATAAAACAAAAATGAGAGCAAACTAGGCAAACAACTAGAACATGAGGGTGGTCAATAAGGGAGTGGGAGGGGGAGAGGGGGGTAAAGGTATAGAGAATAAGTAGCATAGATGATAGGTGGAAAATAGACAAGGGGAGGGTAAAAATAGTGTAGGAAATGTAGAAGCCAAAGAACTTATGAGTATGACCCCTGGACATGAACTATGGGGGGGGGGGAATGTGGGAGGGAGGGGGGTGGGCAGGATGGAGTGGAGTGGGAGGGAATGGGACAACTGTAATAGCATATCAATAAATATATTAAAAAAAAAAAAAAGAAGATACTAAAAAGTGGCTTATAATCCAGTAGTAGTTACCAAAAAATGCTGATTGTAGTGTTACCTGGCTATTGAATTAACCAAACAAGAGGCTTGAAGGAATCTGTAGCATGATGTATAATATTTCTTAGAGAAATTTTCCTTGAGAGACAGTGATTATGTATTTTACTATCTCATAGAGAGATTATCAGACATTCTGAATTCAGAAGGAGGTGGAAAATGGAAGAAAAAAAATAGAAAGAAATGGATAGGAATCATTAGGAACAAATATTACATTTACTAATAATACCATAAATTATAATTGTTATAACAGTGGTTTTTGTTAGTAACATTTATTGAGCACTTACTACATGTCAGGCCCTATGTCAAGCACTTTCATGGATTATATTATTTAGTTTTCAAGTATATTATCATCCCCATTTTCTAGATGTGGGATTTGAGGCACAGCTAGTAGGTGACAGAGCAGAGTTGAAAATGGCAGTCTTGGTCTTAACCACTGCTTCACACGACCTGGGATGCAAATGTGCTGCGCAGAGCCCCGCAGCCATCAGTTCTGCGTGGGAGTCCGGTGTAAATGGAGCCCGTGCTCAGGGAGGTGTTGCAGGCAGTCCATAATTTCTTGGTCACAGGGGAAAGGCTCCTGGCCCTCAATTCTATTTTGTGGTTTGTCATTGAGTATAAATAGCAGGAATCTACTAGCTTTCCCCCTGAACTTATTTGTTCCATTAATATTACCTCTCGCCTACTTTGGTTCGAAAGTCAGTGACATCCTGTTGTAAGTTTTTGTCTTGTCTTAAATGAAATCATCCTGAAACAAGTAAGGTATTTGGAAGCAATGAACTTTGGGGACTTGTCCAGGCATCTGGGAATATCTAAGCCTCATGATGTCTTCCCATGGCCTGTGGGACTTGTGAGCCTAAGCTGCATGGTGCCCTTGAAGTCCCGCCCTTCCCTGGCAGAACTTAGACCCTCCCCTGGAACTCTCCCTGGACTGGCTATCTCCCTCTGCTGCTCCATTAGTGCTTTTGAAACCTTCTCTTTCAGAAGCAGAAAGAAGCTCTTGGTCTCAAGATGAGGTGCTGAGAAACCCCTGCTGTGCACTTGACAGTGTGGAGTCAAATTTTAGCAATATCTGCTAAGGAGAAGCATAGGACCACGTGCTGAGATTCTCCGAAGTTGACTTGGCTCTCTGGAAAACAACTGGATATGGTATTGGTCTTTAATACAGTTTCCACAGACTAAGAAAGTTGTTTATAAAACAAAAACCACTTACAATTTGGTATGGTAACATGTTTTAGAGTTTTGTTTTTGTACAGCGGAAACCAGGGCTGATGTGGTCATGGGAGAACTGGAGCCAGTTCTGTTACCCCAGAGCACCTCTCCTAAAACGCGAGTCTGAGTAAGCCAGGCCTGGCCTTGCCAGGAACAGCCGGTATTGTTTGGCTCTTCGGAGAGACTTCCGGGACAAAATGCTCCAAACGACCACAGCAGAGCCCCACACCGTGCAACGGCGTGCACCCGGCACACCCAGCCTCCATCGCTCACATTCTCGGGAGTGGGAGGAAACCTCACGCCCACTCCTCTCTCCCAGTGCAGCGAGAGTTAATGGTGGTCATTGGCTCCTGGACGGTATGGTGGTTACGTGGTTCTCACCTTTCTTCTTCAGCACTAACACATCCTGGGCCAGTGGAGACACCTCTCTTGTTTTCAGTCCTTCAGTTCTCAGTCAGTGAAAGGCGCCAAGGGAAACATCCGAGTTTCCTGAGGTTTTGAGCCAGATCATGTGAAAACTGAAGAAAATCCATGTTTGCTGCCTTTGAGAACACGAGTAACAAACTACTTTTTAACACAAAGGAAGTGAGTTACCGAAAGGGACAGAATCATGGTGAGAAAGTGGAGTGTGCGTGGATTTTATTAAAATTTGGGCTTTGGGAGACCTTCTATTGGCTGTGTCTTCATTATCCACATGAATGGAATAATTTATTTTCCCTTTTCCTGGCATTCTGTGATGAGAAATTAAATTCGGCCCTGCAAACAAAAATGGGGGGGGAGATTTCTTATATTTTGGGGTCTACTATTCTATAGGCACTATTTGGATAGCTTTCATACCTGTATTATCTTAGGAAAGTGAAAAAAGAGTACTTCCCCTGTGTGATGCATTCACTGGTGTAGTGACTCAGGGCTGGGCACATGCAGACCAGGCTCCTGCCTTCTGGAGCTCACATGGAGTAAGTGGAGGGAGATAGACAATAAATTCATAAACTCAGAAAAATATTATGTAATTTTTTTATCCTCACCCGAGGGCATGTCACTGATTTGAAAGAGAGGAGAAGGGAGGGAGAGAGAGGAAAAGAAACATCGATGCAAGATAGAAACATTGATCTACTGCCTCTCACACACGCCCTGACAGGGGACCGAACCTGCAACGTAGGCGTGTCCCCTGACTGGAATCGAACCTGCAGCCCTTTGGTTTACTGGACGATATCCCAACCAACAGAGCCAGCCACACCAGCTAGGACTATGTCGTGTGATTTCTGATAGTGATAATACTTTAAAGAAATATAAACCAAGTAAGGAGATAGAAAACGAATAGGCAAGAAGACCCCTTGTAAGAAGGTATCTGAGCAGAGACCTAAGGCTCCGCAGAAAGGACATTCCAGGCAAGGCTGGTGCCTTAAGCTGAGTGTAGGGGGGAAAGTAGTGGAGGCTGAGATTGGAAAGGTTGGCAGAGGTCAGGGCATGTGGGCTCTGTTTGCTAGGGTAAGTCTTTGATTGCTTTGTTTACTGTCTCCACCCAGTTCCAGAAAGAGAGAGAGTTTCATCCACTTATTGGGCAGTTATTCACTGAGCACACACCATATATCAGATTGGGTCCCGGGCTTCAAAGTTGTGACCTCTGTCATCACATGAAGGGGCAAAGAAATAACACGAACAACCAGAGCAAAAGTTTAATGAAGAATGCCTCAGAAGAGAGGGAATGATGGTACCCACTGTGAATAATGTAATAAGAACGCAAGTTACAAATATTTTTGCTGATTAATTAATATCAATGCTGTGTACTAGGTGTTTTTCATGTATTTTTTCACACTGGATCAACGTCTTATGTACCATTATTATTATTTCCTGTAAATGAGGAAACAGAGGTCAGAAAAGCAAAGTACGAATACCATAGGCCAGAGGTGATTAAGGGGAGGAGCCAGGATTTGAATACAGGTTTGTCCAAGTCCGAAGCACCAGGTTCAGAGGAAGGAGCTACCGTGGCAAACAAAGTTTGGCTAAGTCCATACTTATAACGGCTGCTTCTAGAAATGAGATAAGTTATCTAGCAGACTTGGGTCTGTCTGGTGTCAGATATGTATTCCAAAGTTAAGTAAGTACAATTCTATTAAGATGGGTATTAAGATCTTTAAAGACAATTCCAAAGGACTATGAGGAGAACAGCCCACACGTATGTTGTAATCTGTAGCAATGGTGTTCTCCTCGTTTGTTCCTCCTTTATTCCTGTCTCCTTGACTGCATCGTAGCTGCCATTAGGGCAAAACCATGTCTGTCTCTTCACCCCCGTGTCTCCGGAGCCTAGCACGGCGCCTACAACGCAGTAGGAGCTCAATTAACGTCAGCTGAATGAATGAATTAATTAAACTTCACTTTATTTCCTTCCAAAGCCATGTACCACTTCAGACAGCATGCAGAGATGGTGGAGAGTGTAATAAACATCAGCGGCATTTTACAATTCAAGGCTGACCCACACTGACCCTTTCTTTAATTAAATCTTTCACTTATGAATGAATCATTTCTTCCATTAATTAAAATAGGATACACATATGTCTCTGTAAAGTATGTGTCAAAAGAAAGCATTCCACCTAAAATACACAGGAGGTGCTGACCACCGTGTGAGTCATCCATCACAATCTGCAAAGAAAGACCAGCTTTGGAATTAGAACTAGCACCGTCATCTCTGATGACCTCAGAAGTATTGGCAGGTTCTCTACCAATCGGTCAGCCCTTGCGTTAATGTAAAGAGCCATGCATGGTGTGAAGCCATAAGAGAAACATTTGTTTTGGAGGGCAGAGCACGTGGCCCCGGCACCCCAGGAATGCCATCATGTCTCATCGCTGCTTGGAGCCCGTGCTCCAGGGAGACTTGTCTCTCCACGGTGAGGGCTGGGAGGCAGCCAGGACTGCACAGTGGCTGGGCTCAACGCTCGCTCCTCTAGAAGCCAAAAGGGTCCTTGCACGAAAACCGATGGCGCTGTTGAAGTGGCAAAAGCAAGTTTGTGTTTGCATTCACCCTGCAGCTCCCCCTGGGAGAAATGGGGTGCAAAAATCTATTTGCAGTCGTTAGCTCCAGAAAACAGGGAGCATATCCAGGCATTATTCAAAACAGTTTGCCTCAGGGTCAGCTGTGCACTACCCGAGCGCCGGGGGCCTTGATTCAGTGCCTTAACATGTTTAAAAATCACCACTGGGGGTTCTCTAGGTAAGATAAAAAGGAGGGAGGGATAAAACACTGAGTAACTGTTTAAGAGTGCCTCAGGTGCTCTAAAACAAGTTTTCAATATCCTGCAAGATTTCAAATGCAGCAATTTTTATTTTTTGACAGTAAAAGTATCAGTGGTTGCCAGACTAGAGGGAGAGATGCATAGGCGAAGCACAGACCACTTTTAGGGCAGTGAAACTATATGGTGGATACACATCATTATGAATTTGTCCAGAACCCACAGAACGCACAACAGCAGGGATGAACCCTAACGGAAACTATGGACTCCGAATGATAATGCTGTAACGATAACGATAATGTAGGTTCATCAGCTATGACAAATATGTCACTCTGGTGGAGGACATTGGTAATGAGGTAGGCTATGCATGTGTGGGGGCAGGGGGCATATGGAAAATCTCTCTGCCTTCTGCTCAATATGGTTGTGATCGCAAAAGGGCTTTAAAAGTGGTCTCTTTTTTTTTTTTTAATTAAAAAAAGCACTCCACAGCTAATGTGACATGCAATGGTAAGAGACAAAAGCTTTTCCTCTAATGTCAATAACAAGACAGAAGGCCTATTTTTGCCACTTCTGATCAACATAGTACTAAACATTCAAGCCAGAACAGCGAAGCAAGAAAAAGAAAAAACAATATCCAAACTGTTCAAATGCAGCAATTAAAAAAAAACCTGTAAAGACTATCCTCTCAGTGCAGCGTCAGGCTCTGCGGGAGCAGGAATGATAAACACTCCGCCTGCGCGTTGGGGAGGTTGTTTCAGAAGAGGCCAAGTGATTGCTAAACCAGTCGTGGCAATGGAATGTGTTTTATCACCACACCTTTACGGGAATGCTAACTGCTCTTTTATTTTTCCTTCACGTGAATACTGTAGGGCAGCCGCAAGGACGTTGTAGGAGTGATAAGGACCTTGGAGATCATCAGGGCTCTTTGCAATGGTGAAACAGAGGCCCTCCAAAATGAAGTGACTTGTCCAAGGCCGTAGGTCAGGTTAAGGGCAGAGCCGGGACTCCAAGCTCTGTCTCCTGACTCATAGTCCTGGGCTCCTTCCCCTGTTGTTTTTACTTAGGGCTGAGTCACGGATGATTTGTTCCCCCAGCACAGTGCTAGGTACACTGCCAGTAGATGGATACATGTGTTCATTCCAGCAGAATTAGAGATTCAAATCTCTCAAATACTCAGGAATAAATCAATAGCTTTTCTCAGACTTCAAGTCTAAGTTATTTGGATTATTGCAGAGGTTGGACTCAGTCACTATTATGTTATCTTTACATTTCTTGGTACTTTTCTCTTGCTTTTAACACTTCTCTGATGCTCATTGGCTTATTTCCAGGGCCAAGATATATATAACTGAGAAAAAGGGGTAGGTAAGAGGTTTAACGCGTGGTAGAGATGAACAACAGGGCTGAGGAGTTGATTGTTGACGTGCGTAGAGCAGTGAGTAAGAGCACAGGCGCTAGGCTCCAGCAGCCCTGGGTTCAGAGGCTGTCTTTGACACTTGGAAGATGTCTAGTCTGAGACCACCAATCTTGGGCTTTTTAGATCACTGAGCCTCAGTGTTCCCCTCTGTAAAATGGGAATGACAATGCCTACCTTTTATGAGTTTAAACTGAAAAATCTTAGATTGCTCTTGGAGGTCCCACTTATTTATATCTGTAGTTTAATGATATACATACATATCCAAATAGTAATGTTAGAGTGTGAGCAATGAAAAAATTAGACTATCGAATTTGCTTTTTATTGATTGAAGTTCTAATGACGGGTCATTTTTGAGCAAAGAACACCCCAGTGCTGTGTGCTGATGCTATATCCTCTCTCCCTGCACCCACCCCCACAGCTTCCCAGTTTAGAGGCCCGGTGTCCCTTGTCTGAAAGGTTGCAGTAGCTTCCTCTTGGCAGTCCAGCCTCTTTCTCTTTTTCTCTATCGCCAATCTCCTTATTCTCGAGTAATTTTTCTAAAGCACATATCTGGCCATATTTTGCTCTAGCTTAAAAGCCTTCAGTGAGTCCTAGGCTGATAGGATAAAGCAGTACAGCCTGGTTCCAACCCGCCATTACAACTCATTCCCACCAGCACCATCCCCACACCCCATGTTCTAACCAAACAGGACTCCTCGCTGTTCCCTCAACACCCCCACATACTTAGGCATCTCTGTGCATTTGCTCATGATGTGTTCTTGGCCTGAAATCTTCTTTTCCCACTTCATCACCTACTAAAATCCCAGTCATCCGTCAAGGCCCAGCTACAATTTCCCCTCTTCAATTAAGCCTTTCCTTACTCCATCCCCTCTTGGCAAAATTAATTACTCCTTGCTCTGTGTTCGATGCTACTTCGTTCTTATCTCGCAAATAGCACTTACCACATTAAATTATGGTTTGTTGTGTGTCTATCCCCAGCTAAACCTGGATTAGCAAGCAATCAAAATTATTTCTTCTTTCTATACCTATGGCTCTGTTCCCCACTAAGATCAAATGCTGCTAGAAATGTTTTTATTCTTTATTTTTTAATTTTTCCATGAGTCTGACTCTATTTTGCTTGTTCATTCAGTTTGTTCATTAGATTCCACATATGGGTGAAATCATGTGGTATTTGTCTTTCTCTGAGTGGCTTATTTCACTTAGCATAATGTTCTCCAGGTCCATCCATACCTTTGCAAAGGGTAAACTTTTCTTCTTATTTACTAAAATTGTTTTTAACCAGTGCTCTGGGCAGTCCTTCTGAATCCATCAGGGTTGACAACAGGGCGAAACATACTTCCCATCAATAGTTAACTATGACTGCCCTGAATACAGGACCACGTGTTACCTTTCTACATCCAGTACCTAATGCAACATCTAGTACTTAATAAGTGTTTGGTAAGTACATGAAGGCAAAGTTCAACAGCACTAAACTATTAGCTGTGGACGTTAAGGAACAATGCTGGGCACTGACAGTAGAGAGTCAGGCCCAGAGTGGTAAGTTACTTGACATCACACTTCAGATCCTAGGGCTGGTGTATGGAAATGTCAGCTCTGATTGTAAAAGGAGTTCAGATTTAGGAAACAGTTGCAAAGCAACTCAGAACACACAGTAGCACATACACACAGATAGGCTTGCTTGGTAGAAAATGTGCCTCCCATACACAAAGAACTTTTAACGATTTGGAACTTATCATTCATGTGGTAGGATGTTAATCTTCCTCCCTCACCAAACATTTCTAAATAAGTCTTTACATCCGGTTTTATAGGAACAATATTTCCAGTTTTCTAGTGTAAGTTAATAGGACCGTAAGACTCATTTTATAGAAATGACCATTATTACTATTTTTAAGAATAATACACATTTCTTGCATCTTCACTATGTGTCAGGCACTGTCTTGGTTGCTTGATATGTATTATCTCATTTGCTTCACAAAACAGTACTACGAGCTTGGTACCATGATTGTCTCCATTTGCAGATGAGGAAACTGAGTTTCCGAGAGGTTAAGTAAACTGCATAACATTTCATTTCTAGTAAATAACAGAAGTGAGATTCAAAGAAAGATATGCCCAAATTTTGAGACCATACTCTTAATCATCTTGTAATATCTCACAACTCACACGGCATCCTGCATGAGTCAGCTTTTTCACAATAATGCCATATAACAACTACCTCAAACCTGGGTGGCTTAACACAAGCATTTATTTTCATGCAGAAAGGTCTGCAGGTTAACTGCGATCCAATGGAGTCAGACGGGACTCAGCTGGGAGGGTGTGTGCGTTCAGTTTACTTTTGCTTCCCACGCGTTTGTTCTGTCCCTTTGTCCCTTCCTGCGAAAGGGACAGTGCCGCTGGGGAGACTCATGGCAGGACACCAGTGCACAAGATTAAACCTAACCTGAGAATGCTCATTAAGACCCATGTCACGCTCACAGACATTCTGTTGGCCTGAGCAAGTTGCAGGGCCAAACTCATCAATGGGGGAGGAAGGCGAAAGCCCGTGATGGGACGTGGAGGGGAATAAACATTTACTAACTAATAATATGCAGTATTACAAAGTTTGCTTGTTTGTTTATTTATTTAAAAGTCTAGGATACATTTAGGCAGGTATTATTTCATTTTTGCCCCTGTGCAAAGGGGCACAGTTCCAGAGCTGCCACTGAAGATGTCAGCCCTTCTGGCCCTCATGTAGTTCCAGGCTGAGCCTAAAATGCTGACTATGGAACTTTTTAGAATGGTACCATTGTTGGCAGATTGCAAATCCACACTATTCTTCACCTAATTCATTGCCAGGTTCGTAAAGGTGTTTATATTTTTTAAAAACCCGGCAATAAAAATTTGATTTCCTCAAGAGCAATGTATTTTCAGAAACCCAGAAGTTCTTGTGAACAACTCTTATAAAGAATCATAGAACAAGATCATAGCACTGTAGGGCCACGTTCGAGGGCACTTAGTTCAACCTCTGTGTTTTACAGATGAGGAAACAAATAGTTTCAGTTTCAAACTTTCAATTACTGCATACAGTGGGCTAAGTGTTTTTCTCATGCAATAAATGCAATGAGGAAAAAAATCTGTGGCAAACTTTACATGTCTTACTGCAATTCTGTAATGGGGACCTCTGTTCAGTTTATTTTATGAGAATCCTCATATGACCCGCTAACTTTATTACTGTAACCAACTTCCCCAATTGCCTCTGAAAAACAAAAATTAAGGCTTTCCATTTCTCTGTATGATCGTGGGGATCTTTTGCTTGCAGAGCCAGCAGAATAAGTTGAGAGACACCTGGTCACCTGCTCCAGTATCCAGAGGACATCTAGGGCTGTTTTCCACATGGAAGAGAGGAAGAATGATGAAGCCCAGCTTTCCAGAAAGGAGTCTATGAGTGTCTTTCTAGGCTAAACACTTTCAATATGTAGCTAATACTGTTCCCTATTAGATCAACTGAGATTTAGAATGGAGAGTACCCTGGAGTTAGGGTAGAAGCAGAGATTGGAAACACCTAAGGTGAAAAGTACGATTCATTGACTACCAGCTATGTGCCAGGCCTGGTGCTAGATGCTAGGGTTATAATGTGAAAAGAAGCAAAAAGATTCTGTATTCATGATGCTCCCAAGTCTAACCCAGACATGTTATCAAAGCAAAATGTACAGGATGTCATGGGAGTGTGACAGGCAGGATTTAACCTAGTGTGTGGGGGGCAGGGCCAAGGGGTAGTCAGAGAAAGTGCCGCTGGGAGGCTGAGGGAGCGAGCTTTCCAGGCAGAGGGAAGGGCATGTCCAAAGGTTCAGTGCAACTGAGAAATGGCCGAGGGAGCCAAAGCTAAGCAAGGGAGGGGAGACTCATCTGAGAATGGACAGGTAGCCAGGGTCCAGGCTGGAGAGGGGCTCATAGGCTAAGAGTAGAGTTTCGGACTTGATTCGAAGGCAAAGAGAAGACATTGAATGTTTTGAAGTAGGGTGATGACACACAATAATTGGACTTGCATTTTTAGAAAGAACGCTTTGGCTGTCTGTACTGTCAAAAATAAGTTGGAGAGGGGGGAAAAGAATTGGGGAGTACAAGAAAATTACATGGAGAACAAAATAAGAATCCGGTGCTGGTGAATAATCCAAATATTCAGCTCAGGCTGTACATTATTCAGAGTGGATGGTTGAGTGGAGTGTGTGTGTGTGTGTGTGCACGCGTGCATGTTTGTAGATTATAGAGAGTTTACTGAAGTCTTGTTTTCCTCCCTAATCTCACCTAGAGCTTCCAGATAGCCCAGGAAGAGGACTGCTCCTTTGGGGTTTGAAAATGACTCCAGAACATGTTGGTTAAAAGACAAGAATGGCTCTGGAGTTAAAGCTTGCAAACTGGACACACACATGTATTTAGCCTCCTTCTGTCCTGAAACTGTGAAAGACTGCCGGCTGACCTAGCCTACTGAGTCAATAAAGCCGCATGCGAAGCCTGCAATGGGCAACTCCAGGCGGAGATCAGGGCGATGCATCTACGAGCAGAGAGCATGAAAGACTGCCAACAAACTATGAGGAGCTAGGGGAGAGGGATCCCGCAGAAGGAGCCAGCCCTGCCGACACCTTGATCTTAACTTCTAGTCTACAGAACAGTGAGACAATACATCCTTACGGTCCAACCCACCCAATCTGTGTTACATTATTTTGGCAGCCCTAGGAAACTAACACACGTGGTCCGTGATGGCTCGTTTCTGGGCACTCCATGGAGGGAAGGGCCAAGTCTGTGAATCTTCCTCTGAAGGAAGGAGGAAAGGAAGGGAGGACAGAAAAGGGGGGAGGGGGAGAAGAGGGTAAGGGACAAGAGGTGCTTAGGTCTATCTTAACCCTAGATGGAAAACCTGTCTTTGAGCAAGAGGGGTTATACCTCTGTCTTTAATTCTTTTATAACTGGAACATATTTATGTATTATCCTTCTAGTTGAAAAATAAATAAATGCAAACATGTACACATAGCAAAGAAAAATGGAAAGAAAATTCTTCTACCTCAATCTTTCAAAATGTCTAAAGGGAAGGATAACTAATTGGTAACATCAAGGTTATTAAAGGATATTGGGGTTAATAAAAAATTTAAAAATGTTGTATTTAAATTTGTTTGCTCTGAGTTTTTCCTAACAGAGCAGGCTGAGGGCACCGGGGCAGGCCAGGCTTTGCCTTACTTCTCCCTTGGAACTCACAGAGCCAGGCGGACCGGGACCCAGGGCAGGCCTTCTTGAACTTGCTTGGGAACATTTAGAAAATTTTCGAAAGATTGGCCCTGGATGGATGTAGGCAATAAGGTAATAGCTACCACTTCCACCCTGTTGTTCAGGCTCCAGTACATGATACATAAACCACACGCAGCCTCTCTGTGGTTCAGAAGGTTAAAAGTTATTAACTGAAATCAATTGAAATGAAAAGAGTCACATCTGCCATGGTCCACAATTCACTTCTCCAGACAGCTTTGGCCTGCACTGCAGGGGACACACACACACACACACACACACACACGCACGCACGCACGCACGCACGCAGTAACACTGTAACCCTGGGGGAGAGCGGAGGCAGCTGCAGAAGCCAAAAACCTCCCCAGTCCTAATTAAACCCTCCAAGTTTCCAGGCAACACAGCCAAGGAGAAAAATCATTTCTAAGCCGAAGACCCCCAGCCCCCAGCCCCAGCAAAGGAAACGGGTCATTTGGTTTAATCAGTCCACGTGCACATTCTCTCTCCCCAGGTTGCCAAGATGGGGCCTGTACCTAGCAGAGGTATTTGTGTAATCAAAGCTTCTGGAACTTTCCCTGCCAAGGCTACCAATGTGAATAGGCTCCTGAGGTAAAAATGTTCCCCCCGCTGGGGACGGCGCCCTTGAAGTCTACATCAAAATCAAGCCAGGGTCACAGCTGTTGCGGCACCCCACAGCGGAAAACTTGCAAGAAATCCTAGCCTGTACTACTGCTTTGCCTCAGGTCTACAGGAAACGACCCAGTGTGTGTGTGTGTGTGTGTGTGTGTGTGTGTGTGTGTGTGTGTGTGTGTGTGTGTGTGTGTGTGTGTGAGAGAGAGAGAGAGAGAGAGAGAGAGAGAGAGAGAGAGAGAGAGAGAGAGGCAGAGAATGAATACGCTTGAAAAAGCCAACCCTTCTAACCAGTACTCTGGGGTGGAAAGACAAAGCTGCTCGGAACCTTGCCCCTTCACCACGGCAACCCCACCGGTCACCTTCACTCATCCCTGTCCCGTGAGTCAGGGGATCACGGGCTGACTGAGAGCCACTAGGTGGCAGCAGATTAACTCTTCAAATGCCAGCATGAGCGTGAAGTGAGGAGTTGGGTCTGAAAACTTTGCACCGGTTCACTTCCCTCAAAGGCAAGAAAAACGAAGTGGCTTTTTCTGTACTCAAAGATCCCTGGCTGGTGTTGGAGAAAATCCTGTGGAGGGGGAGGTTGCTGCTCACCCGTTCATGTGGTGGCTGAGGCAGGTGCAACTGGGTACCCTCCAGGCTTCATGACTTCAGTGACACTTGGTTCACACGTGGTTCAGGGACGAAAAGATCCTTTGAGATATTTATGCTGCTGTTCAATTCACTTCACAATAAATACTAAAAACAATAAGAAATGCATTTCCTTTTCCAGGGCAGTGCTGATGGATGGGCCCCTGCCCTTGGGGCATGTGGAGAAGACAGGCATTAAATGAGTAGTATCTTGCAGTGAACTCCTGGGCTGAAGTAAAGAAATCAGACTCAAATTTGCTGTGTGTAAAAGGGAAAGAAGAAAGTTAAGGGAAGATAGGTTTATGAAGATCATTTTACATCAAGTTTCTCTGGCATGGGAAGCCTTATGTTTTTAGGGTGAACAAGGCCTAAAATATGGAAGCCACCAGACAAAAACTTTGCCAGCAGGAGCAAGAAATGCTTACTGTTCCGGTGACAGGAAGACCAATCTTTCTCCTGGGTATTCCAGCCTCTGCAAAGCATCCCCCCACTCTGCCTATAAAACTTCTGCCACACGTATAAAAATACTGTGGTGTTGATTGGAGTAGTGGGCCAGAAGAGGAGAAATTGATTTACTGTAGAAAGGGGAGAGGGAGCTACCAGCCACAGGAGGAATAAGTCCAGAAAGGGGAAGGGAGCCGGGGGTGAAAAGATAAGTGCTTCTGTAGTTGGGTTTCAGAGAGTTTGGAGGAATACAGGGGAGGGGGGGAAGGAAGAAATTAGGAGGAGAGGGCCATAAATTTGTGACATATATGGCTAGAGGGAGACAGAGAAATGTAATTTTCAGATATTTTGCTGTGCATTTGGGATTCTCTTTAATATGCTTCACGAGAGCTCAGTAAAGAGGAAAACTGCCTCACAATGATCTCTCTTTCGGACACTGGGAGACCACTGAAGTCACAAGCAAGCACCGGGGGAGCTCCAGCCACCCTCTTCCCTCTGCTGCCTGTGTGGGGAGCAGGACAGCACCCAGATTTCAACTTCTCTCAGGAAAAGCCATCTTCGAATCCTCAGTAGGTTACACAAAACTTAAGAAATAAGTTTTTATTTAATAATACTTAATAATAAGTATTTAATAAGTTAATATTTAATAAATACTTAAATAATACTCAGGAGTATTTATTATGATGATCCAATTTTTTATTCTTGAACGGGCAACCTCAGGGTTTAAATTTTACTCTACAATTTCATCAGAAGGATAGGAAGCATCACAGTAAGAGAACTCTCTGATCATCAAGCGCTTTTGGACGGTAATATTTTTTTTGTTTTTTGTATCATCCATCATACTCATGTTGGGTACATGGCAGGGCTGATAAGTAAGTGTTTGATGGAGTTGGGGCTCATAGTGGCTTAGCTTCTTATTTGAGACAAGAATGGTTGTCTTTGAGAACATTATATGAGTTAGGGTCTGGGGTCCGATCATGCTTCCATGCCTTTATACATCCTTTCCCTCTGCCAGATTCTCCTTACCTCTACCTAGCCCTTTCCCACCCACCCAGGTCTGGTCTGCTGAGCAAAAGCCCGCTCTAATGTGAAGACTGTTGAAATGTCTCGGCCTCTGTGAAACCTGTCCTGACCACTCACCCACACCCCCTGTGTATAACTCACCCCCAGGGACCACGTCATTTTCCTGTCTACTGTCCTAATAAAAGTGAAGACACAAATGATTGTTGTATCTTCAGTGCCCAGCACAGCGCCAGGTGCACACCTCAGGCTCAGTTAATGATCAGACAGAGAGCTGTCATATACGAGTATGTTGTCATTCGTGCTGAGAAAGCCCAGCTTTTGAAAGGCCATCATTTTCTGAGCACTTAACCTAGAACTTTAACTACAGTAGGTGCTAGGGAATTCAATCAATTACTTATCCCTCTTATTATAATATGTATATCCTATTCTCCAATTGGCAGTCTCAGAACAAAACTCACTGAAATTCAGAGCAAGTGCAGGAAAATGTTTCAATAAGACGACTTTCTGACCAACAGAGCAGTAAGAAAATGGTTCCCAAAGCCGCTAGCAATAGAGGTTATTGTGCCTATTCTTCTGTTTCTGACAGGCAACCGTTCTTTTAAAAAATAATAAAAGTACTCCATGCTCATTAAAAAATTTTGCAAAATAGAGAGTAACGGAAAAGGACAAAACAGTTTTCAATCAGAGTCTCACTATGTAAATAGCGAGTCTGTAACATTTTGGGGTATGAATTATTCTCTTGCTTATGGAATTTAATAAAAACCATACGACAGCTCGTGCTGTCTGCTAAAATCAGAGCCAGCTTGCACAGCAGACACGTAGGTGGGTTTCCTGGTTGGTTGCTGCAGCACACACGCAGGGAGCGCCTGTCGGCACACCCTGGTAAACTGCACTGGGTGGAGGGCCTCAAATTGTCAAAAAGGGTGAGTTAGCACGGTTGGGTGCCTTTGCTTAATCCTGTGGAGCTTTGTACATCGCCAACCACTTTTCTGTTCTCTTCAAGTCACCTGGAGTCACGACAAGCCTCGGGCTGCAGTTCCTTCAGCTCCCATTCATTCAATTACTGGTCAGCTCTTTTTGCTGCAGCGATGGTCACAAGGCCCTTCCTAACAACCAGAGGGCCTCCCCGACAGCCCCAGGACCTTTGCCACTGGTCTCCTTGACTGAACTAAACCTGACCTGCCTTAATACTTGAACTCTAGCACCCAGCAAGACATTCTGCCTTGGACCCTTAGTGGCAACCCCAGCACTGTCACTTGTTAGTGTGATGGGACAAACAGCTCGCTAGAATTGAAAGACCATGGCAGAAAGACGACATCTTATCGAAGTAAATAAACAGAGGCAGCTTTCAGCTTGCGGAGAGTGGGCCGTCAGGAAGCCTTGTGGGAGAGCTGGCACTCCCTCGTCTTCATGGAATGACCAGCCTGAGAAGAGCACACACTGACTTCTGAACACTGGAGTGGATTTGCAAATGTGCATATGTATTTGTTTTATTTAGTGTAGAAAGAACTTCTGGGCTCAGAGTAATGGTAATGAGTCAGCACTGTGACTAAACAAGGTTTATTTATTTATTTGGCTGGGCACTGGGTTAGCTGCTACGGACACAAAGATACACGTGACGGCCTAGCTGGGGAGACAACCAAGACAACCACGTACCTATGAGGAAAGCAACTGAATATTTATTGAATGCTTACTCAGTGCTTGGCACTGTGCTACGTGTTTTTTCAAAATTAACACATTTAATTTTGACAAAGTGTGAATTAGTATTTCTTGTCGTTTTACATCAGGAGAAACTAAGGCTCAGGGAGATATTTACTTTTATAACTGACGTTGGAATTTTGAACAAAAACTCAAACCCACATCTAAGTCAGTTCATAGAGAAGCAGTTCAGTGCAGCGGGTGGGGCTTAGGTAGCCCTCCTCGTGGTTGTCTCTGCCTTGTCCTCGGAGTCAGCCCTGACTCAGGGGGACACCTCCACAAAGAAGCTGCTCCCCCTGTCAGCTGCCTCAGAGCTGCCTCGCAGTCAGGTGGGACTATGCCTCTGCATTGCAGACTCTACATTTGAAGGAGGCATTTAAATTCTCTCTGTCCTTCCAGCTAAGCTTCAGTCTCACCTGCTCCTTCCCTGACTGTGCAAAGGAGGACATGGTGGAATGTATTTGATGTGTATGTAGATTCAGGTGGACTTGTCCTCCTACGTGTGGTGTGGCCTCAGGTACGAGTTTTGGTAATTTTGAGTCTTGATATTTTGAGCTGTTTTGGTTTCTGATATATAAATGGCACAATAACTACCTTACAGGGTTATAATGATATTTCTTAAAATATAAGAAACTGTGGCTTTGTACACAGCACATGAAACATTTCAACTCTCCATAAACATTAGATTTTTGTCCCTTCAGTACTTTCTAAGCTCCACTAGCACAGACTTATATGGCCAGCACTGGTCCATGTCCTAACATACTCTCTGTTTTTTCTGTGTTAATCTTTATCCCCCCAACTCCTTCCCCTCCCCTACTAATTGGCCTTAAGTTCTGTGAGGGAAAAGACTATGTCACATATTAACACCTTTTAGGGCGTGTAGCCCATAATGAACACTAAAAAACAAAAACAAAAATTTGATTGATTGATTGATTGATTGCTTCTGTCTGTTGACACCACATTCTGACTGCTAAGTGGTATACTGGGGCTAGCTCGTTCTGGCTTGTGAGAATGATGTTAAATTTTCAGAAAACTTGCAAGCTGGTTGTTAAACTATGGGCAGCTTAAATTTTGCTGTAGTAGGAGTATTGACACTACAGAAACTGGCGAACACTACAAACCAGGGCTTTGCTCCCTTCCCACCCCCAAACACACACACGCAGAGCCAGCTGTGTGCTAGTTTTCTTGGTAGTCTAATTTCTGGTGCATCATCATTTGCAAGAAAGTTCCATATAATAGGCTGATTTCACCAAAGCAAAAGCCTAAAGAGCAGGGGTGTCCAACCCACTGCCTGTGGGCCGCCTGCGTCCCAGGATGGCTATGATGTGGCCCAACACAAAATCGTAAATTTATTCAAAGCGTTATGAGATTTTTTGTGATCATGTGTCACAATGTATTTAATGTGTGCCCCAACAAAGCTCTTCTTCTTCCAGTGTGGCCCAGAGACACCAAAAGGTTAGATACCCCTCAATTTCTGGTGGTTGCTGATTTCTAATGGTTGTTGTGTATTTCGGTTGTAATTTTGGTGCGGTTGTGCAAGGAGGCGAGCCATGTTTACATGTGCCGCAGTCTTGATTGTAAGTGGATTACCTTGTTTTTAGTGGACACAGCCAATTTCTGTAAGCACCGACTCGTTTTCTGATTTGCTCGTAAATTTTGGATTTAATAATTGAATCTAGAATTTTGTTCGGAGAAAAAGATTTACCAATCAGCACTTTCTGATAGTTACCTCTTTCTGTGTGCTGAAAATCAGGGTGACATTTTCTTAGTACTTGTTTTTATTCCTGTCCTGTTCACTTTGATGTCACGTAGATCCCCAGCGGTGGGATTCTTGCAAGGCCTAGTCATTTTCTGTTAAATAATTTGTCTGGCCCTTTAGTGCACTGTTGTCCAATAGAAACCTGATACAAACCACAATGGCAAGTCACTTATATAATTAAAACATTTCAAATAATCACATTTAAAAAAGTAAAAAGAAACAGGTAAAATTAATTTTAACCTTATATCTCTTGATTATAATCATTTCAACCTATAATCTTTATAAAGTTATTAATGAGATATTTTACATTATTTATACTAAGTCTTTCCAAATCTGGTGTGTATTTTACACAAACAGTAAATCTTAGTATGTACTAGGGCTCAAAAGCCACATGTAGCTAGCAGTTATATGAATTGTGGAGGTATAGACTTATACTGATTTTAAGTGCCTGGACATTATTGTTGCTATAATTGTTGTTTATATATATGTGTATGTATATATGGATATATATATTTTATCTTGTACTTTATTCCCATTATCATGCTATTTATTCTTTCCTTTTCAGCATGAAAATCTCACTAACAGTGAAGTTGGCAACGGTTAAATAGGGGCGAGTGGACTCGCTTTCTCTTTGTCTATTAATATTAACGAGGGTACCTTTTTCAGTTAAGAACCATAAAGAAAGCTCGTTAAGGGCAACAACATCCCCTAACACACAACTCTCCCTAGAACCACAAAATGGGTATGTTACAGAGGCCTGGGAGCTAATTCTCTCCAGATGTTTGCAAAGCGAGCAAGACCGAAAGGTGGAAACTGAAATTACTAAACACTTAATAAGGAGCTGATGGAACCAAGGCTCCAGGGTTGGCTCAGCAATGAGTGAAGCACAGAGACCCTGTTTGTTCAGAGGAACTTCAAAGCCCCCTATAAACTCCCAGGAAAGGTGAGAGGCAAAAACGCTACAGTGAACCCAGCATTCCTGCGAAGTCAAACTGAAGACTAACTTGAGATGCTTCCCTGGTGCTTAAGAAGACCGAGGGGCAGGTCTGGCGAGCAGATGTTTGACTTTTGTTCACGCCCATTCTTACATACAGTATGTGCACGTCGGATATAGGCGTTTCTCTAGCTAGGCCAAAGGGGACTAACCAATTAAACATTCAGTTAAAAAAATAGAAGGAGAAAATGTCTTTTCTGTTCTAAGTATTACTCTTCACCAAAACCATAAAATTGCTAATGAGACATAGCAGATCCACATAAAGTTGGTTATATTCATCTTCATTTTTTTCTTCCTTCCCTCCCTTACTAGTGGGACGAACAGCATGGAGTTTGGGCTAAGATCATAATTAAAGGGGAAGAAGAAAGACTAATTCGTCAAATGTGGTATCAGTCTGCTAAGTTATCTCTTTGATCACCTGTTACCTGGCAGGAGAAGGCTTCCAGAACCCAATCCTTTATCTGTTTTTATTTTTTATTCCATTTCTAATCACTGTGACCTTCCAGGTTTGCCTTTTATATCTTTCTTTGGAGTTCAAAGAAAGTGAAACAATGGCGCACCCAAAGGAAGACAAACCAATGTGATCAGAAGTGGTCACATTGCCTAAGAGAATAGCTGCTGTACAGGATGGACAACGACCCTCGTTAAACAGTTACAAAGAGAGAGAGAGAGGTATTCTTGGCCTTGTTAGAAACTGAGGCAAAACCTCATCTTCTCCTTGGAGAATCAACAAGTGGGTCCATCACCTTTTTAAAAACCTTTAAAAATTTTTTAGAACTGAATTATGCAGCATTACATTCAGAATAAAATGCTTCATCAGATGCATAATCTCTTTGGACTGAGGTAGACCTGGGTTAAATTCCCACCTTAGCTGCTTACTAAGGTATATGGACTTTTAAGTTGTTTAACTTCTCTTGGGTTTCAGTTTCCTTATCTACAAACAGGGCATGAAAATAGAACCTCCTCCTTAAGATTGTTATGAGCATTAACTGAAGCATGTATGCAAAATACTTACCTCTTACAGCTCAGCTCCTGACACAGGTACGATGTAACTAATGATATCCAAGGTGGTAGCCTATATTTATTATCCACCTTCCCAGGCTTCTGTTCAGCTCTCTTCCTGCCAGAAAGTGTTCTTTTGTTATTCACAGCCTGGGTAGATTCCATGATTTGCAGACAGATTATTTTCCTTCTTAACCTCCTAAGGGTGGGTTCATTGAAGTTTCTTTCTCGTGCTAGTTCTCTGCATACAGCAAAGAGACAGTCTCAGCTGAGTCGTGTATTTGGAGAATTTCTTTACTCTGAGCATTTGCAGGAAGTGCGGCTCTCAGAAAGTTTTCTGAGATGGATCATCGGCTAAGGGGCCATGTGTCTCCCTGTACCCATGCATCCCTCTGTTCCCCTTCTCAGTACTTTTGTGCAAATGATCAATCACCATAATAAAGCATCTCATGAAGTCACCATTCAACGAGAAAAAGATAAATGTAAACACTACACAGACAAACACTGTGAAGAGAAACATCTGGATGTCCATGGCTGTTTCCTGTTGGGAGAGTTTGGGAACTTGGGGATTTTAACAGTTGGACAGGGCTAATTTTGGAAATGACTTCACATTTGTACAAAAAAGAAAAGCACACATTTATTACACTTCACTTGTCAGATGAGGGAAGTTGGCGGTCAACTTCCCAGGCCTCTCTCAGAACAAAAGGGATTGAATTAGAAACACAGCAGAGGGTTTTCCTTCCCTTTCCACTCTGTCACTCAAGGGCACCCCCTTGTCCTTCATTATGACTCTGCTTTCCTTCATTTCTTCCTTTCTCTCTCACATTGTTTCCTCTTAGGTTCCAGAAATCTCAGCTTTGAAATCTGGCTTTGCCGTGGATGGGCCAGTTGATTTTAGACAAATCTCTCAATATGTCTAGGACTCAGTTTCCTTTTTTTTGAAAATAAAACTAATAATAATAGTAATAATAATGATGTGTACCCACCCATGAATTTCACAGGATTGTATAGGTTAATCTCTTTGTCCTCCTTCCAGTTTACAAAACATTTAGTGTTCTTTTTTGGTTATCCATCTATCTATATATTAGATTTTACTTATTTATTTTTAGAGTGAGGGAAAGAGAGGGAGAAAGACAGGGAGAGAAGCATTGATGTGCAAGAGATACATAGATTAGCTGTCTCTCTCATGCCCCCAACTGGGGACCTGGCCTGAAACCCAGGCATGTGCCCTGATTGGGAATCAAACTGGTGACCTTTTGGTTTGCAGGTTGGCATTCAATCCACTGAGCTACACCACCCAGGGCGCTTCTGTATCTTTTAATATGAGGTTTCCCTTTTCTTCCCCCTAGAAAACGATGACGCACCCTTTTTGAGGCAGCCACGATATTACTGATGCTTTGAGAGATTATTTGTCTCTCTCTCAGAAGTATTAGAAATAGCATTTCAAAGCACATTTAGTAGGTTAGGAAATTTTACTACATATCTTTAAGTAAGAAAAAGCAAGTAATAAAATAATACAATCCAAATTCACTAAAATATTATATGGATACCTATTTAGATTTATGTTACAGGATAATAAATGGGACTTTTCTTGTCCTGGACTCCAGGCTATAGCTGCAAAGGTGACAGAACCGTCACATTCTAAAGGAGATACTAGGTACATAACTGCAGATGGTAGCAAATGGTAGACCAGTGTTGCAACATCATACCACCCCCATCAGCCGACATAAGAAAAGACAAGATACTTAAACTCAATTTGCTTAAATAGGAGCATCATACTAATGAGATGTTGGTTGACTAGGGACTCTTGCGACACCATCTCTCCTGTTCTCTAGAAGTTACACACCTCTCAGGCTGAGTGAGAGTAGTTCTAAGTGAACTATTTCAAGGAATTGGGACTACCTATCAGGCGGCGATCCACTAGACACTGGTTGACTTGTAGACACTCCCAGGCCCGTGGAGGTGCTGCCCCTCAACAGAGTAGAGTGAGCAAGTTCTTGGGAACTTGACATATACTCCCTTCCCTGGAGGTGGGAGGGCATGTGTGAACCCAGAAAGCTGTAGCTACTTCCTTTCTGAGCGGCCTGCAAGTGGGAGTCCAGAGGAGCTGTTTGCAATAGCTGGGCAAGGGGGAAAAGCAGCAGGGGAGCAGCCTGACTCCACCATTTAGTAGGGAAGGGATGCCTGAGTTTTCCATTGGTCAAGAGAATTCTTTGGAAGGTAACTGTATCTAAAGATCCTTGAAGTCACCTTAGCAGAAAATGGTAGCACAGTAACTGCAGAAGCTGGGAGTGGAGAATGGCAAGGCCTCAGCTGGAGTGGGTCACTCACGCTAATGCCAGGGAGCTGCACAGTCCTCAGGGTGCTTTTCAGTAATCCACACAACCAACCTGCCAGAGCCTCCAGCGGGAAATAGGCGGTGTTAGCCGAGGGGAACCTAAAGCAGCAGCAGCAGCTAAGACAGGATGCTCCTCTCTCTTTCTCTTTCCCTCCCTCTCACCCCAGTTCTGGAAAGCCAGGAGAGAGCGGAGAACAGACCCAGACGTGCACCAGACACACAGCTCCCGCTCCTCAGGACAGGATTCTGACCATGACTTCAGGCAATGATGAGACTTGCAAATTGGGACGTTGGAGTGAGCATATTTTTAAAATTGAGAGTGAGATTGAAACTTTGATTTAGAATCAGAACTTGCTATTATAACTGAAAGTGACATTTTTCCTTATGGATTCATTTTGCTCTCAATATCCCATTCCTGATCATGGGGGGCAGGGAGAAATTTCAGACTTCCGCACCAAAGGTAACACAGCCTTTCCATGTTTACCCAGAGAGGGTCCATATGGCCTTGCTCTGAGTTCAGGTCAAACTGCAAAGGGAAACTTTCACGAAGTCTGCAGCCCTCAATGTCCTGCAAATGAAGGAGGAGAATGTCCTCAAATTCCTTGCAGCAGGAACCCACTGAGGAGGCAGCAGCCTTGACTTCCACATGCAACAGCACATCTGCAGCAGGAAAAGTGATGGTGTCCACAGCGTAACTCTGCAGGGGACCTGGGAGGAGCTTGAGCCATTGTTACCACTGCAAACCCGGCTGCTGTCAGTGTCCTGCCCTCCAGGAACACCGGCCGGCGAGCTGTGCTGGAGTTCGCTGCGGCCCCTGCAGCCACTCCGAGTGCTGACGCTTCCCCTCGGGAACCTTCACTAACCAGACCCAGGCAGCCTCCCGGGAGCCACAGCTTCTGGGGGTTACTGGTCCCAGGGCTGGCTGCCAGCCTCCCACAGACACGTGTTACGTTAGCCCGCCTACCACTCTCTGTGCATCACAGACTGTCCTCTGCGCTGTGTGGACATTGCCATCCCTGCAGCAACAAAGGGGCTCACTCAGCGGGTCTGAACTGAGGTCGTGGATGCCGGCCTGGAAAGTTCTGCGAATGCTGGGTACCATCTCCCGTGAATACCATGGGAAGTCGTGCCTGATCTCCACTTCCACAGAGATCCTAAGAGATTGAAAGGAAGGGTAGACCACTGAAAAGGCTGTGAGCAAGGAGGCATTTCAGGGTGGATGGCTGCTCCAGCTCCCGCGTTCACTGCTGCTCAGCCTGCGGTCGCAGACTGCTCTGAAGACGTACGCAGTGCCCTCCGGGCCGGGCCATCCAGCAGTTCCCCACTGAAGCCCTGAAGGCTCAGCTGCACTGACGACCCGCCTGCAGCCCCCACTGCTCAGGCCACTGTTTGGGAAGGAACAACCAGTGAGTGGTCTTAAGCTGTTCTTCCATTGACTCTTAAACAGAGCATGGAAATAAGATTGATGGGAAATAAACAGTTTAAAAAAAAAAAGGATAACACAGTCTCTAGGTTTAAAACTGTCCCAGATATTCAGTAGATTCCACTAAGAGGATGATGAGGACTACATCTTCTCTCTCAAGTTATTTCCCCCTTCCCTCTTTATTTCTGTCATGGTGTCTTGTTTTAGGCAGACACTTATACATCCTTTTCACAGCTGAAAGAGAAGTCTCTAATCAACATGTGGTACCCTCATTATACAGGTGAAAAAACAGAGGTAAGTACCTTGTCAGGGCACATAGCCAGTGAGGGAAAGAACAGCCTCTGCAGGTGTGCACAGGTGGGTATACATAAATGCAAGGCCACCAGGTGAATGAGTTAGGCAACTCACATGTCATCTTAGAAAAATGAGATGCATGCTGGCTGGAGGTGCCAGATCTTGACACACTTTTCATGACACTTTCAGACTCATTAAAACACACAAGCCTAGTACAACTGAATCACTTATATATTTCTGAAAGATGAACGTGGTCCAGTAAAGGACATAAGATTTAAAAGATTTTACGTAGTTCAAAGTATGATTTGTACTGTTTATTCCATTCACTCATTCTTCATTCATTTATCACATACCTATTTTGTGAATTTAATAGATGAGGTAATTCTAGGCCCTATGGATAAAGAACATCAACAAGATAGATGACCCCTGTACGTAAGGAGTTTTTACCTGAAAGAGGAAGGGAATGAATAAAAACTACTTACACAATTCATGTCTTATTATAATTTTTGTTAGGTACTATGATGAAGAAATTTATGGCCCCTTGAAACCATAGGATGAGGACATGACCTATTTGGTAGGTCAGAGAACCTTTTCTTGAAGGAATGGCATTTGAGCTAAACTAGAAAAGATGAATAGAAACTAGCCAAGGAGAAAGGAAGACTTGTAAGAATGTTCCAAACTAAATGCGAGCTATTTCTATTGAGACAGACCTATGCAAGAGCTGGGATGACTGGAGAGTGGTTCGGTGCATTATATAAGGTTTTAGATCAAGTAGATATTGGGTTCAATCCATGGTCCACCAGGTGGTGTATGTGGGACTATTGTACTGGGAGAATCCAGGAATTGGAAGAGGTAGCTGTAATATAGCTGTATCATTTTGGCATACTTTCAATATGATGTACTAAGCAAATCCAACTAACAGTACTTAAAATGGAAGTTAGTAAACTTTTTCTGTAAAGAGCTGGATAGTGAATATTTTTGGCTTTGCGGGCCGTGCCGTCTCTGTTGCAGCTACCCAGCTCCTTCGGTGTAGCATGAAAGTGGCCATAGACCATATGTGAGCAAGTGAGCCTGGCTGTGTTCCAGTGAAATTTTATTTATCGGCCCAGGGGCTGTCATCGGTCAATCCCTCTCATAAAATAGGATATTTAAGGTTCAGTTAGAAGAAGTCTAGCAGTGATGGTTTCAGGGTTGGTTCAGCAACATCTTGAGATGAGGGAGCTGGAGAATCAGCTCTGTGGTTCCCTTGTGGTTATGTGAGCAAATAAAACAGAAACACCAGGTTATGAGATGGAGTGGTTCATGGTGGTTGAGGATTGAAAACTACTACTCTGCAGAGAGCAGAGTAAATCCATTAGCCTGTCCATGATTTGTTAAAAACCAGTCTCATTGTTCATTGGTCAGCAAAGGATCTTGAATTCAGTCCGTAGGGATCTGATTCCTCAGTTCTTTCAAAGCTCGTGGCCATTTGATGAGCTGCTTAAAAGCAGCTGTGATAAAACACAACAGGTTTTGATATCTTCTACGCAAGTGTATATGGAAATTTTACCGTTGAAAATTCCAAGGCGGCTGCTGGAATTCCTAGCATCACTGTTTAAAGGACAGCATCCCCATCAGGAAGGAGGGCATAGACAGAGGAGCTTTTGCTCACAGCAATCCCTCTCGTACCGGGGAAGAAATCTTTCCTAGGAGACTCCTATCCACTACTGCAGTCTTACCCTTGTGTCTCACTGGCTACAACTAGGTCACATGTCCACCTCTATGCCTATCACAAAGAAGACTGGAATAATCAAAGCTCTTCCCTGGGCAGGCTGTCTGATACCTGAGCAACACTGGGAATCTGTTAACAAGGAGGAACGACTTTGATGGTTATTGGGAAGGCCACCAGCTGTGTCCCTTAACAATCGTTACTGGTCTCCTTCCTTGTTAACAGAAAATGCAGACGCAATGGGAGACAGGCGCTGCAAGAATTAGGTGGGTCCTTGGAGAGCAGTCCCTGATAATAAGGCTGAGGGCTCTGAATGGAGCTTCAATATGCTGGCTGCTCATGAGAATAATCATATCTTATCTGTTTGGGGATTTTGATTTTATTTTTTATTAGAATGCTTAAAGGGGAACACCCCTGTATGCCATCCCTCTTCCTAGGGACCCACAGAACAAGTCTAAAGAAAAAGCTTAAGGAAAGGAAACTTTGGTTATCTATAAAACAAACATACTGATAGTTTAAATAATCTGCCACAGGTTACTGGATTTCTTCTGTTTATACTCCACTTTCATGAGAAACTGGCAAAGAAGATATACACGCTTGCCAGCATTAGGGATTTAGTAAGAAAAGCCATTTTCAGGGTATGTTATAATTAAAGTCATACTAATTCAGCCCAATCCTTAAACACCTACTCTGCCTCAGTCTGCACTGCGGGGTAATGATATAATTATAACCCCGAGGCATTGCAGGACATGGGAGAAAGAAAGAACTCTTCAAGTTTTTATGTTAATTGTATGTTACTGTTGTCTAATTATTTGTCAGGGAAAGGAGATGAAGAATGATGAGAAAAGCAGCTGGGTTTTTGCAGCTGGCCGACCTGGGATCACATTCTGGCTTTGCCACTTAATAACTGCCTCAGTTTCCTCATCTGCGTTCATAAGACTTTTGGGGTACCCTCAAAGGCAGGAAGATTAATCAGAGGCTTAGTTTGGTTTTTAAAATCAAAGTTACAAAGTGAAAATGACTTTTTCCTTAAGCTTTAAATTTGGCTTGAAATCTTAATACATTTATAAGTCTAGCAAGTTTTAATAATCACTTTTGAGGGACCTATGACTAATATTTGATTTTATTTACGAAATGGGTTAATTGAATATCTTCTAATATTTTATCATTTTATTTTATTTTTAACTGAACTTATTGGGGTGACATTGTTTAATAAAATTACATAGGTTTCAGGGATACAATTCTATAATACATGATTTGTAGGTTGAACATCTTCAGATACTTTAAAGTGCATTTATATGTTTAATGTATTTGATTCCATCCTTAGAGAATTGTCTGACAATAAATGAAACTTCTCTGGTATTTAAAAAATAGCGTAACTCTAATAAATAAAAACATAAATATGGGGGAAAAAGAAATAGGCAGTTCTCTTAAATAAATTTAGTGAGACTTCAAATTAAAACCACAAAATTAAGTGTTCCATTACATAATTTAAGTTGGAGTTCCAAGACGTTCACTCTACTGGCCAAACCACAAGCATTAGAAATATGTAACACTTGCATAGACTCCTCAACCTGAAATACTAATGTTAAAGAATTCTAGGGGGAGCACCCCACCCACAGCTGGTGGGGTGAAGGGGCGATGGAGGGGGCTCAGCAGCAGGAGCGGCACTCTCAGCTCCTGCTGGCGCTGCCGAGCCTGGTCAAGGAGCTGCCCAGCTCTCTCCCACAGTGCTTGTCCTGCACCACGCTCAGCGACCTGGCCTTGGCGCTCCTCGACAGTGTCAAGTTCGAGATCAAGCAGGGGCTGCTGGAGATCCAGCACCTCACCGAGAAGAGCCCGTACAACCAACGCCTGCGGATGCAGAACGAGCACCAACTGCTCAGGCAGGCCCTGCGCCAGAAGCACCAGGAAGCCCTGCAGGCCTGCGGGCCCCACAGCTTGCCCATGCTGAGCACCGGATCCGTCAGGAGTAGCGGGCAATGGACCAGAAGATCATCCTGGAGCTAGACTGGAAGGTGGCGGACCAGCAGAACACACTGGAGAAGCCGGGGGTTGCTGGCTTGTATGTGACCACCAACCCACAGGAACTGACGCTACACAGGAACCTGTTGGAACTCATCTGGAAGCTGCAACAAAGGGGCTGCCAGGTGGGGACGGCAGCCCTGTGACCAGGTGCAGTCTCCAAGTGGGAGAGGCTCCACGGCCCAAAACCTGAGTGATACAGAGAAATAAAGGTGCCTCAGTATGGCCTGCAAGTGAAAAAAAAAAAAAAAAGAATTCCACATTTACCTATACATGTGTCACTGAAAGTCACTGAGGTTATTTTACTGGAGAGACCCGGATCGTCAGCTACCTGATGGCTCCTCTCACACCTCACTTAGCAAACTACCGTATCTTCCCACGTAACACATGGGTTGGATTTCTGAGTTTGCTTCCAATGTGGAGATTTCAGCCAGGACGCTGACTGGGTTCTTGTTGTTTACTCTGCTGAACTTTGTTTATAGCTGCAGATAAATTTTAAGACACCACTGTTTCTGTTACCTTTGTGCCTGGAGTCAATTTATACATATCTCTATACTCTAGGAAGCCTGTCACTCCTGCCCCCATCCGTTTCTTGGGTGGGTTTTGCATTTCCTTGGCAAAAACCTTAAATGTCCCCCTGTTTCTTCCATGTTCCTAGAATCAAATAACACTTGATATTGATAACACTTGTTATTGATATTGAGTATATGTAATGTATACTGAATATTGAAATAACTGACTCAATTTCAAATATCTCTCATGGCTTCACTTGTGGTCACAGTATGTGGGATCAGTCTATTAGCAATCTATAAATTTGGAATTATAACACCCACTTTGTAAGGTTGATGTGAATCTGCATTAATTAATGTAAAGCACCTCTTCTAGCGATGGTGCACTTTGATCCCAACACATATTTGAAATAATTTACCCTGCTCACTTTCCCACTTCTCTCCTCGGCCAGCTTATGTTTATCGCTAATTATGGTATCATCACGCCCTTGTAGCAACCTGCCTTGCCCCTTTCCTTCCTCATCACACTGCTGGGGCAAAGCGCCGACTTCCGTAGATCTACCTCTCCACCTTCTCCACGCCTGCTCCCACACAGCTGAGTGTGGCCCGAGAAAACCAAACTACCATGCTCATGGCCTCCTTTAAATTCTTGCTTACTCACTTTAATGCTGTCTGGCAATCATAGAATATTTTTCTAATCCATTCACTTTCCCATTCTCCTCAAATGACTCAGTGGAGTCATTTTTGACTCCATTCTTTTTCTTCCAACCCATATCTGACCCATTAGCAAATTCTACTCTCTTTCTCTCTCTCTCCATATATATATACACACACACACACATACATATATACACACACACGCACACACATACACACATATATATACAGAATCAAACCATTTCTCACCACCTCTACTGCTACTACCATGATTCAAGCTGTTCTCTCTCAGATTTAGAGCAATACACTCCGTACCCTTCTCCCCGCTGCTCTCTTGCCCCCACTTCATTTAGAGAAAATGTCAAATTGTACACAATACCCTCCATGATCTGGAAGTCCATTATGTCTCAGATTGCAACTTCTACTATGTTTTTTCACATTTATTTGACACCAAAATTCCAAGCATACTTTCACTTTGAGCCTCTTGCATGAATTTGCTGGGAGTGCTTGCTCCTCTCTAGACATCCACACTTCTCACTCCTCCACTTTCTTCAGGTCTTCAATCAGTTGTCACTGTATCAGACAGGATGGGCTAGGTTATGCTACAGTAACAAGCAACATGAAAACCTCAATAGCTTAAAACAATTCATACATAATACATATCCATTTTGGGGTGGCTGGGCTGTGCCCCACATTGTCATCACTCCAATTTCCAAGATGACAGAACAACTACTATCGGAACATTGCTGTGACAGAAGGAAAGACAGAGCAGGAACAATCATATATTAACTGTTAAAGGTTTCATGCCAAAACAGTATCCATCACTTCTACTCACTTTCATCAGCCTAAATAAGTCACTGGGCATTTCTAATTCTAATGTAGCAAAGAAGGGCAATCCTATGATCATGTGTTCAGAAGAAGAATCAGAAATATAGAGGAACAGTACTATGATATTAATGGTTATCACAGTATCATCAAACTGAGAACTTCCTGGCTGTGCTATAAAAAATTGCAAGCCTTCCTGACTGTTTCCTAATTCCCCTATTCCCCTCACCTACTTCACTTATTTCTTTAGTATCTTTCACTATCTACTATAATATATACATATGTAACTTCTTTATTTTGTTTGTTTTATATCATCCCCCATTAGAATTTTTGCTTTTTTTTATTCAATGTTGTGTTCCCATACCTAGAATAGTTACTTCATAGAGGCTTTAGATAAAAATATGTTGAATAAATGAATAAATGACAAGAAGGATATAATTAGTAATCCCTATAAAATACACAAACACTTTTAGTTGCCCAGGCTTGGAATTTGGCTTAAACCAGGGTTGGCACTATTCCATTATTTAACAAATTTAAGTATGTACCTAACTTTTGCAAGGCTCTATACAGCAAGAACACCCTAATCCTCAAACATACCACACACGTGGGAACTTCTTACCTTCCATATTTTACGCTACTCCTGCCAATGGAGAATATGCAGCTCGACTTTCATGGAAGAAATAATGCTCTTCTTTTGTTCAGCTAAGATCTGTCTGAAATCAAGGTTTCTTGTCCAGAAATACTAGGAAGTCTCATATGTGATAAGCACACTTCCTAATATCTCCTTCCCCTCCATTTGCATGTGGGGGCCCCCCAGTAAGCAAAACTTGTGCCAATAATGAAACTCTCAGGATCTTAATTTGAAAAGTTTTCACCAGCTTGAGGTCAGGCTCTTTGCATGGTGACCTTCTCCAATGAATCAAATAAAGCAATTCTCATTTGTAATTAAATAATACCTTAAAAGACACCGCCTTCCTCAACAGATTCATGTGGAATTCATTTTCACATAAGGATAATTTTACTCAGCACTGAGGGTGGGCATTGTGGTGAGGGACATGGATATTCACTGAGTCCTTGAAGAGAAATGGTAAAGGAACTTAGTACAGAAGCTAAAAACAGGTCTTAGTCAGTAGAAAATGAAGTTAAGATGTAAATATTGATTCCAAAGTTAGTTTGCTTCCCCTTAGAGATATTATTGCTGAGTTCATTGCTTTGACCAAGATGTATTTTTACCTTTTTTTTAACATTGGGTAAATTTTTTATTGAGCCTTTTAGTTTTACAACATGAGGTAAAAGGAAAATAAGTTCTCCTTAACCAGTATTTTACACAGCTATAGTAAAATATTTTAAACCACAGGGATTTATAACAGATTACATTTCTTAAAAGCTTGGGGAGAAAGTAAACAAGTTCTAAGACATGTCCTTGAATTTTCCAGTTGCCTCTTCCTTTACAGTAGTAACCAGCTGTAATTGGTTACATAAGTTTCTTCAAGGCCTTTGCTGATGTCTTTAGATCTGAAGTGTTGCTATTTCGATCAATACGCACTAATTCCACTTCACAGGTGAGTTTTGCATTTGGTGGAAATTGGGCGCCAGGCTGCCCTTTCTTTGCGCAAGCCCACTCTGGTTCAGTCTCCAGCCAAGCCCTTTCCCCTTTACTCAGTCAGGAGTGTTTCAGAACTTTGCCTGTTCCAACCTCAGAACTGAAAGGCTTGGCATTGTTCTTCTCTGAATTTGTTTGAACGTTGGGATCAGAAACAGCCCCCTCCTGTAGTGTTCCTGTAAACCAGCAGGGGACAACATCTCCCTTTTTGGGGAGGTTGGTTTTATCCCCCTTTTTAAGAACAGATTTTGTGTATTTTGGTGGGTCCTTATCCAGAGTCTCTTCTGACTTGGTTTCTTTGGGTTTATCTTCATTAAGCTTCATGTTTTTTCACCTGCTCACACACTTATACTTTCAGTACCCTTGAAAGTACACTTTCAAAAAGGTAGTTATTGTAACCAAATGGTCCTTGTTACCTGTCTTGACCACATATTTAATGTTTTGTAATAACTTGTGAGCTGCAAGAAACGAATCTGAACTGTGGTCCTATGGAAACTTAATGATGCCCTTCTGTGGTGGCTGCCCCACGGCCCAGGCCTGCTGTGGAGCAGCCGCCGCCTTCTTTCCCCGCTGCCTCTGCTTTCTCCCAAGATGTTTTTAGCGAAGACCATACCTGGGTATGTAAAATATTTGAGGGATCACTAACTAAAATTGCGTATGATGTGCATATAGTCTGCACAGGATTACATACTATCTTCAGGGAAATTTTAAGTTAAAGTGAAATTAGCAACATTTTTTCTTGTTATGCTTTCCTTAGCTCTGTTCCTCAGTTTTTATGGCTCCCCACGGCCTATAGGAAAAGCGCAATGTCCTCTGCCTGGTGCCCTGCTCGTCTGTCTTGCCATTGCCTGCCATCTCTTCCTGTTCCTACGTTATTCCAAGCACCAGTCACACAGAATGACATGCCGTGAGCAATCACTGTTGGTTGACTACCCACTAGCCACTTTCTCACTTTCGTTCTTTCTAAGAGAACATGATTTTCTTCCTTCTGGCACTGGCATACTGTACGCTTCAGGGGCCCTCACAATGCTCCAGAGTGGAGGTTTTGATTAGTCTACAGCCAACCCGGGAGATCCATCCCTGTGGTAAGTGATTGTTTTAGACAAGGGTATGTGACGCAGTCTTGGCCAATGAGAAGTGAAGGGAAGCCTGCCAGGTAGGGGATTTCTGTGAAAATGTCCTGAGTTTCAAAAGAGGACACAAAAAAGGACAGAGACTCACCTCTTTTCTACCTCTAGACAGGGCTCTGGAAGGGGGTGATGCCCAAGAAAGCTCCAGTATCATGTAACCATGGGAGCAGCTGGCAGAGCGGAAAGATGGAAGGAGCCTGGACTTTGGGAGAGGTCATTGTGCCCCTGGCTTAAGCCATCGTAATAACAGTTATAGCTATGACTTATGTCATGTATGTTATGAGCACATAACATATGTGTGTTAACTCATTTAATCCTCACAGCTGTCTTATGAAGCGGGAGCTTTTATTATTTCCATTTTACAATTGAGCAAACGGAAGCAGAGAGGGGTTGATGCGCTAAGGAGGTTGCTGTCCTTATTTGTTCCTTTTTTCAGGTATTTGTTGTAGACATGTTAGAGTATATGCTAAAGTAGAGAGTAATGTAATAATCCCCCACGTATCCATCAACCATCCAGTTTAAACACGTAGCAGCTCCTGCTCAGTCTTGGCTTGTTTATGCCCCTGCCCACTTTCCTTTGCACATTATTTCACAGAAAATCCCAGCCCTCATATTATATCATACTGGACTACTTCATGCATGACAAAACTAACAGCTACTTTTATTTGGGTCTCTTGTTACAACCGAAGCTAGTCTCTAAATATTACTAACTTTCTCCTCATAAAATTTGAAAATGTAGATAAGCTAAAGGCAAAATATAAAAATCACCTACAATACGATCACCTTGCAATAACAACAAATAATCATTTAGTGTGCTGCCTTTCAGTATTTTGTAGGTTTGTTTTGAATATGAAATTGTATCTTTTCTACTTATTATGACTTAAGCACTCCCCATCCTTATTCCAGCCACCATGATCTTTGGGTGCTGGGCTCCCTCTATCTCTTCTGCTTTTAGGAACTTGAGACATGCTCTCTTCACACTTGGTACCACACCCCCACCACTGTAATTTAATACCATGTGGCATTGTCTGTTTATCCGTGCTCCTGATTGGACCAGCACACACAGAGGGCAGGAACTGTTTCTGAGTTAAACATTTTTTTTTTCAATTTCTGGTGCCTACATTGCTACAAGAGAAAATCGGACAAAGCTCATTATTGTAGGGATGATGTTAAACATGGGTTGGCCTGCATCGTGCAGTGTCCCCTTTACAAGGATCCAGTGGAGAAGCTTGCCTCTCACCCCAGCTACAGACAAAATCAGGTTGCCCCTGAAGAGCAGGTGTGCTTTCCTTGGTGGGTACCGTGAACAGCTGTCACGTTAGCGTGTCTGTTTTTGGTTTGGTCACTAGGTAGCTCAGAGCTGAAGATGTGGTTCTAACTTTGGGAAGTGTGTACAGTTTTCAAAGCATAAACTCTCTCACTAGTTTTACTTTATTTTTTTTTCACAAATGATTTATATTTGAAACAATCACATGGTATCATGACAGGACCATTTCTCACGTGTTAATTCACGAGTTTGCTTCTCTTCCTGCTTCTGTGAAAGTGGCTTGCGGTGTCTGTGCCTTCGGGCTTCAGGGGTGGTCAAATTACAGTGAACTTCCATTTTTGGATTTGTTTGGAAAAGTCTAAAGTCTTTAAGGACGATGAGCTAAGTGTCTGCATGGAGAGGAAGGGCTTCTGAGGGAAACTTGGGAAGAAAAGTATTTCCCCAAAATGATGAAGAGGTTCCCAGAGTCTCTTAGGATCTGTGGATTTACAGAGCGGAGGGAAGCAGAGCTCACACAAGTGGCAAGACTCTGGGTGGGAAGAGTGACCAGTCTACCTAGGAGTGGGCTTGGATTAAAATCAAGTTTGATACACAGAAAACAAAGACACATAGTATTTCTTTTTTACCTGAATTTTCAGATTGGGATTCACGTCCACAACAGTGTGAAAGTTATCCCAAATCCCTTTTGTAAAGAGACAGTGTACAAACAAACAGCGAACAAAACCACCATTTCCATGGAAAGAATGTGGTTGGGCAGTAGACCTGTCATTATTCTATTGTACCTCAGGTCCTACTTTTCCCCCTTGGATTTCTCAGTTGCTTCCTAGCTGTTCTAGCAGCACCCACTCTTACTCCCTTCAATGTATCCTTCACCCAGCTGTCAGAATTGTCTTTTGCAAATGCAAATCAGCTGGGGTCTCTCCCCTGCTGAAAGTTCTCTGTTAAATCCCATTTTTCTCTCAGAATGATGTTCAGTTCTGCAAGGGCCTTCATCATTTACTTCTTGCCTGCTTCTGTAAGCCTTATCTGCTAAAAACAGCCCTCCATTCTGACCCCAACTTAACTCTCAAGCAATAGTGTCCTACTCGGCACTCTGCAAATGCACCACCTCCTTCTTCTCATCTGGTTCTTGCACATGCCCCTCCTATTGCTCATAATACTTTTCCATGGACTGACTCCTACTATTTCAGAACTCTTCCCCGGTGACACTGTCATCCAGGCAGTCTTCCCTAACTCTGCTCTCCTCAGATGGGTTAGGTGTCGTGTCACAGCTGAGTGTCCCCAGAGCATCCTAAGGTTAAACCTATGTCACTCATCACAGTGATTTGAACTGCACGGGCCACAGTGAGAGAGAACATGGGAACTTGTTTATAATCGGGGGTTGCAGTATCTAGAGATATGTCTGATGGATAGTAAAGTGGGAGCAGGAAGACATCACAAGGCTGGCCATTGGGAGTCTAGAGGAAATGAGGAACTCTGGTGCTGTGGTCCACACTTGGTAAAAGGGCTCAAGAGCAAAGTGGTTTGGAACACAATGTGAGGATGCACTCAAAAAATGCTTGAGGCAGAGACTGCTAAACTCTGCCCCAATACCCATTCTCTGTTTTCCTTTTGGTAGTATAAATCCCACCAGAGTTTCAGGAGGTCATATGGCCAAAGATTATGTTTTCCCAGTCTTCCTGTCAGCGAAGCATGGTCATGTGACTAAGTTCCGGCCAATAGGATGGAAGTGGAAGTGATGTATGGATAATTCAAAGTTATTATGTTAAAGAAAAACGGTGCTTAGCTGATTTCCTCTTGCCCCTTTCTGTAGGCTGAAGTGCAGAGATCAATGAGGAAGCCCAGATACCCAAATGATCCTGTGGAGCAGAGCTTCCCACCCAGACTAGAAAGCTCACCTAGTTCAATTCTGATACATGAGAATGAACCAAACTTCTGCTATCCTTGGTTAAGATGGACATATATATCTCCAGGTATTCCATCCAGAAAAGTGCTATGGGATTTACCAATGGAAACGGGAACTCAGGGTGGGGTGGGGGATTATCAAAAATCGTGCCAGAGTTCATCTCCCATAGCAGGCCCTGTGTAATGTGAGGCCCATGCAGGGTCCCATTAAGGACTGACTTTGAGCCCATGAGAGACTCAGCATTTAGGCTTCTGCTGCACATGGGCATTGACCGGAAAGGAAGGAAAAAAAAAACCAAACAGAACCACTTAAATAAAAGTCTTATGCTTCTCCCTTCCCCACCCTTCTTTAAGTTTCCAAAACACTGGGACTAAAGGGTGGATAAAGGAAAATGAAAGAAAATCATACTCCCTTCCACAGTAGACAATGAGCCTCCTGAGTTACAAGGAAGACAATTAAGTTGGATGGAGTCTGAAGCTTTAAGCTGATCCATTGTATTACATTGCATTTTTTAATACCTGAAAATGAGCATAACGTTTTGTCTAAAATGTCGCAGTGAAAGGAGAGTGAGATTCAACAGAGCTTTTGTAGGGGCAGTCACTGGAGGAAATACTATTTTCATGTTTGACTCTACTGAGTTTAGACCATTCAGTAAGCTGGTTATGAAATAAAAAAAATTAGCTAAAATAGTAACTCTAGTCCTCTTGCCTCCCTAATTTGATGAGGCTTCCTTCCTCATGAAATAAATAGCATATGAAAAAGGAAAGGGCGAGGTTGAGTTGGTGAGCAGGGGTGAAGAGCAGAGGTCTAGACCTAGGAACCCCAGTGGCATTAGAGGACAAGGGCAGGTCAGCAGTACCACGTTGGGGCATTCAGCAGAACACTGCAGGTTATTAGAGGGCAAAGGCTTCTCCATTGTTCCTGATGTTTCTTTCTTTGTGGAACAAGCTCAATAAGAGTAACACTCTTGTCCTCTTTCAACTCCTTTATTCAGTCCCTCCCCACCCAGTTGGGAAACTTAACTGATTGGTAATTTTGGGAAGAATAAATGGCACAGTCAGCTGAACTCTTCCCTACTCCTTCTGAGAGGAAGCTGTCCCAAAGGTGTGTATTCTATTCTACCTCTTCATGCTGCAAGTGGTCTAGGGAGCTGACCCCACAAGGGGAACCTGCAGTGGTTCAGTGCTCCCTGGCACTGGGTGGCAAAAGATTAATATTCTTGGCCCCGCCCCCAATCCAACCCGCAAGGCATCGAAGTGGTTGAGCAGAAAAACAGCACGCTGCTCGCAACAGAAGCAACTGCTAGAGAACAGGGAAAGGAGAGATGATTAGAAAGCAGCTCAGATTATGTGTGAGACATTCTAACCCCACCTTGGAATTCACAGAAAGATGACAAAAAAAGAAAGAAAGAAAGGTCTGGATAAGGCACATGGCAGGTGAGACCTGGTAATAGAATAGATTTATGGGCAAACTTTTAAAGTGACTTAACCCTATTCTATCAGCTATGACGAGGAAGGGAAGATTTGGGATACAGTAATCAACTAGTACTTGAAGACCCCCTGATAGGTAAATAATACTATTCCAGGTGTTTTATAGAACTTACAGGAGAAGCAGTCTAATACCTAGTAAGTTTACAGTCTAATACAATGAACTAAAATAGTAACTTTTCTTCTTGCCATTGGAGAAAAATTCCACATTTTCCTTTGAGGTTTCCACTCAAATTCTTTTCAGTTTTACCCCTCCTTGTTTTATTGATTCTGCAGCTTGGTGGGGAAGGTATGAGCTTAGATTAGTTTGAAGGCACCAACAAATGAGATCCAACTGAACCACTCAAATCCCACTGAAGGACTGAATATTCTCAAGGATGCAGGTGTTTTGAAGATGTTCACTTTAAATGTACTTCTTAAAAAGTGGAGGTATAGATATGCTTCACCATTCCTGTTTTTCTTTTGTGTGAGAGAGAAAATTCTGAATTTAGCACAATTCTTGTCCTACATAAGTGTTTCATAATGATATTCATACAAGTTCTCATTACATTGCAGCTAACAAGGGCCAGATTTGTTGTGGTTGAGTTACATTTGCCATTTTGTGGGCTAATCTTTGTAAATCAGCTAGATCATTGCCTTAATTGGGGTCATTCGGGGGTTTGAGGGAGGCGCAACAAGTTGCCTGTGGTTCTTCATTAGTCATTTTGTGTGCCAAAGTGCAAAAGCACCAAGATGCCAGATCACATATTTGCTTTGGGAAAACCAGCAGGCTTTCGAAGTATGTGATGCTGTAGATGGCTCGATGTGTTGAAAACAATTTTTCTTAAACTTGCTATAGTTCTCTTCTCTTAGAATTAGAGTTAGGGTAACTTAGCATCCAGGAAGAGGATGGACTTTGGAGTCAGGCAGCACAGCTTTGCCAGTGACTTGTTAGAACTTTAGGTAAATTCATAAAGTTATCTGAGTTTCAGGTTTCTCGTCTGCTAAATGGGATAATCATACTTTGACCATGGGGTTAATGCTAGCATCAGTGAGATTGCACACAGACAGATCTAATGTATACAAGGCATGCAGAAAGAGCAGCAAAGTAACTTTGATATCAGAGACAAATAATAGAGCAGTCAGAATGATTTGCTAAATAAAGGCAAGAGGAAATCAGCACTACAGAAAAATACCTATATTTGAAAATATGATGTTAGTCAAGCAAGAACATTAGAAAGGAATGAATTAAACAAAAGCATTAATTATACATCCTACCTTGTGCCAAGTGCTGAAGAAATTTACAAGGACCAAACAGACGTGGCCTTATCCATTGAGGCTCACTAGATCCTGTTCTGGATGAATGCTGGGTACGTGTCAACATGAAACAGTAAGTTAATACAGGTCAGCAACAAGGTCATTGCCTGCCACATAGGTGATACTTTATAAATATACGTCAATTAGGTGAGTAGAGCCTACCTCTGATCAAATAATAGAGTGTATGGACTCAAAACTTTCAGAATGGAGGAGTAAGAAGCTGGGTGGACTCTCCCTCGAGAAAAACAAATTAACTGGTGAAAGTTATAAAAGAGCCATTTAAAATTTCTGACAATTGTCCTAAAGGCATAAAGCAAATGGAGATTCATTGAAGAAAATCTAAAGCTTGCCAAGAACAATGAGAGTCTGCAGCCTTTGAGCAGAACCTGCTCCTTCACCCCCCCTCATGGCTTCATGCGGAAGCTCTCCTGTGGGCATGCGCAGCCATCTAGTCCTGCTTTGAGTTTTACTTCCCCCTGGGGAGGAACAGGCTGCCAGTGCTTTCCCCCAGCCCCATGTTGCAGAAACTGTGTTCTGCGCTGGCATGGCCAAAAGAATGAGTTTTCCTTGCTCACTCAGCTCTGAGGATGGGGGGCTCTATTTCAGGTGCAGAGGCTGAGAACAGTAAAGCGCCATTGCCCTGATCCAACCTGCTTGTAGGGTAGAAGTTCCATCCCAGAAGAGGCAAGGTAAGATCAGGGGTTGCCTCCTCCCCACTCCCCACAGTGCGAACCCATAGAGCAGAGGTATCACTCTGTAAAAGCAGGTGCCTGCCCCCCAGGTCTGGTGCAGAGGCAAAGGGATTTGGCCCAGGGCAAAGGCAGGCCATAAAGACAGAAGAACTCTGTAGCACTGCCTGAGGGATGGACTTCATTTGAAACAGTGTGGAAGAATCCATTCTTAAGCTGTTGCTGAAAGTAATGGAGAGCTTGGTGGAGAGTAATTAAGAGAAGGCTGGTGGCTTCATTATGCAAGAAAAATGGCAGAGCAGAAGTTTAGTAGAGGAAAACCAGAGAAGGAGACAGCTAAGAGGCAGCCAGGGATCACAGCCATGAAGGATGTACACATGTGCACGACTGTGTACTCAGGAACACTAAGAGTGGCATTAGGGACCAGCTTGAAAGTGTCACTCATGCTATGCACAGAGCTATTAACACAGGGCAGGAGCTGCCCTAGCACAAGGGGCTTAAACATAACTTCTGACCAAATACTGACTGAGCAGTAAGTGACTCTGACCTGAGGTGGTTCCTGGGAAGCCAGGGTTAAAAATAAAATCACACTCATCCCTGGCAACCTGGAAGCCTGTGTGAATACCCAAGGCTGCTGCCTCTGAGAAGTGATCAAAGAGGGAACCTCTGTACTCCAGTGCCTTCCAAACGCGGGGCAAGAAATGGCAACTCCCTGAGTTGTGACAGAAACCACCAAGCCACATACACATCTGTTGTTAGAGCGTAAACATCTAACTAGTGTCTTGTTTTCTATTGCATTGCCTTGTGCCCTGTTGTCCCCTCTCTGATCTACCCTTTGGACTGAGGTTTTATTGGGATTTGTCCTCGGTCACTGTCCTTGGGGTCTCACTAGACTCACACTCTGTAAGTGTGAGCCAATCCCATTACCACATGGTCTCAGAGGGTAATGATAAGCCCAGGTGTTACTTTGTAGTAATGGCGTCAGATCTGGAATGGGGCCTGAACAGGAAGGGGGGACTCATTTTCTCCAACCAGGAAGGAAGGTGTGAATGGAAACAAGTCGGGAGAGGCCAGAGTAAAATAGGACCACCAAAATGCCCAAACCTACTTTGGAACGTCTCTGAGCTGTCAGTGTCAAGAAACCTGGAGCAGAACATAGAGTAAACAGTAGAACAGTAGACTTTGAACTTGCCAGATTCTGCCAGTTCAAAAGTGGTAATAAGCTCAGGGAGAAACAAGTTCAGGGAGATGTTGTGCCTGGAGAGATAGACAGGACCAGAGATTGACAGGTAGAAAGAAACAGGGATGGGGGTGCACTACTGAGACTGAAAACAATTCTAACATGTAGAACATTTTTATTTCTCAGCTAATAGAGACTAGAAGTAAAAAGTGAGGGAGGGAGGGAGAGAGAGAGAGAGAGAGAGAGAGAGATTCGTTGTTCCACTTATTTATGCACTCACTGGTTACTTCTTATCTGTACCCTGACCAGAGATCAAACTTGCAACTTGGCATATTGGAGCAACACTCTAACCAACTGAGCTACCCAGACAGGGCTCTGTTGGCCATTTGAACAAATATTTCTGAGCATCTACTGCATGCCAGCCTCTCTTCTAGGTACCTAGGGTAGATCAGTGAACATATCAGATAAATATCTCTGTCCTCACAAAGCTTATATTCTAGCAAGTTTTCAGTTGTTACAGAATATCCATGGGTGCATTCAGGATATTGGTATATATAACTTACAGATTTTGATAGTTACTTTGGACTTTATTACATCACAGCTCATTCAACACAGTAATGATGATAATGAGAATAATAAATAGCTATACTGTGCATACCATCTGCCAGACACTGTTCACCTGCCTTCTGTTCATCTTTAACCCTCACTGAAAACCTAGTGTTATTTTTACTTTGAACCAGTCACTATAGCCAAGTAGCATGGTGCACTCTGATTGATCAGGCCTGCTGTCTGTGAGTGCCCACTCTCCCCACAACTCCCTCAGCCCGGTCACCTCCTTTGGGCTAAGAGAAATATGAGTCCCATCAGAGCCATGTGAACTAAGCAGATTAACTGGAATGGAGTGAGGGTTGGCTCAGCAAAGAAAGTGATGCTGGGCCGACAAGCATATACCTGCCAAGTTATATAATAGGCCGTTTTAGAAAGACAGTGGCTTGGGCATTCAAAGTCCCAAATGCAGAAATGATGCAGCACAAAGAAGAGTAGGATTATTATTAACCACACTTTTGTCATTTGTAAATGACAAAACCAATGCACAGAGAGGGATGTAACTTGCTCATGTTCACACACCTAATAAACAGTGGAGATGGGGTTTGGGTCTGACTCCAGAGCCCATACATTAATGACTGCATTATTGTGATAAAGTCATAAAGGCAATGTTAGTCATTATAGCTCATGGATTCTAAGAATCCCATTTCCCCAACTTTAACATCTCTGCAACAGGGAGGTGCCATATAAGAAATGTAAGAATATGCAGCACGAGTTTAATTGGCATCATGTTTTCTTCCTTAGTGCACCTTGCAAAAAAGTGATGGCAGAGTTGATGAAGGACTTTATTCTTTCAAAAAGTACTGATAATGGAATATCGACTTCTGGCCAAGATGGAAGCATAGGTAGACACATTTACCTCCTCGCACAACCAAAAAAAGACAACAAATTTAAAAACAAAAAATAACGAAAACTGCCAGAAAAATCACACTGTATGGAAGTCCGACAACCAAGGAGGTAAAGAAGAAACATTCATCCAGACCAGACCAGTAGGAGGGGCAGAGATGGGCAGCTGGGTGGAGAGGACTTGTGGCAAGGCAGAGGCTGGTGGACTGGGCGGCCCCACATTCGAGTGTGGATAAACTAGGAGGAACAACTGGGGAGTGAGACAGACCATGCAACCCAGGGTTCCAGCATGGGGAAATAAAACCTCAAAACCTCTGACTGAAAAAATCAGTGGGGATTAAGGCAGCAGGAGAAACTCCCAGCCTCACAGGAGAGTTTGTTGGAGAGACCCATAGGGTCCCGGAACATATACAAACCCACCTACCTGGGAATAAGCACCAGAAGGGCCCAATTTGCTTGTGGGTAGCAGAGGAAGTGACTGAAAGTCAGCTGAGAGCTGAGCAAGTGGCATTGTTCCCTCTTGGGCCCCTCCCCCCAAAACAGTGCAACAACGCAGTGGTCTAGTTTGCCCTGCCCTGGCAAAAACCTAAGGCTCTGCCCCTTGCTGCATAACAGGCACACCAAGACAAAAAAATATGGCTCACATGAAAGAACAGATCAAAGCTCCAGAGAAAAATACAACTAAGTGATAAAGAGATAGCCAGAGTTCAAAACACTGGTAATTGGGATGCTCACAGAATTGGTTGAGTGTGGTTGCAAAAGAGAGGAAAAAGTGGAGGCTATGCAAAGTGGAATAAAGAAAAATGTATAGGGAATCAACAGTGAAGGGAAGGAAATGGGGAGTCAAATCAACCGTTTGGAGCAGAAGGAAGAAATAAACATTTAACCAGAACAGAATGAAGAAACAAGAATTCAAAAAAATGAGGAGAGATTTAGGAACCTCCAGGACAACTTTAAACGTTCCAACATTCGAATCATAGTGATACCAGAGGGAGAAGAAGAAGAGTAAGAAATTGAAAACTTATTCGAAAACATAACGAAGGAGAATTTCCCTATACTGGCAAAGGAAATAGACTTCCAGGAAATCCAGGAAGCTCAGAGAGTCCAAAAAGAGTTGGACCCAATGAAGCACACACCAAGGCACATCATAATTACATTACCCAAGATTAAAGATAAGGAGAGAATTTTAAAAGCAGCAAGAGAAAAGGAGACAATCACCTACAAAGGAGTTCCCATAAGATTATTAGCTGATTTCTCAAAAGAAACCTGACAGGCAAGAAGGGGCTGGAAAGAAGTATTTGAAGTCATGCAAGGCACAGACCTATATCCAAGGTTACTCTACCCAGCAAAGCTATCATTTAGAATGGAAGGGCAGATAAAGTGCTTCTCAGGTAAGGTCAAGTCAAAGGAGTTCATCATTACCAAGCCCTTATTATATGAAATGTTAAAGGGACTTACCTAAGAAAAAGAAGATCAAAAATATGAACAGTAAAATGACAACAAACTCACAACTATCAACAACCAAACATGTAAAAACAAAAACAAAAATGAAATAAGCAAACAACTGAAACAGTAACAGAATCACAGAAATGGAGATCACATGGAGGGTTATCAGCAGGGAAGGGGAAGAGGGAGAGTGAGGAAAAAGGTAGAGGGAATAAGAAACATAAATGGTAGGTACAAAATAGACAGGGGGTGGTTAAGAATAGTAGAGGGATGGGGAGATAAGTCATACAACTGTAATTGAATAACAATAAAATTTTTTAAAAAAAGAATAGTATGGGCAATAGAGAAGCCAAAGAACTTACATGTGTGACCCATGGACATGAACTAAGGTGGGGCGTGATGGTGGGGGTGGGTACAAGGCGGAAGGGAATAAAGGGCAGAAAAAATGGGACAAGTATAATAACATAATCAATAAAATGTATTAAAAAAATACTGATAATGCTCCTATGTGTGCCAGGCAGCTGTGCTAGGCTCACTGTGCTGGGTAGTACACAGTGACACAGACAATTAATAATTACAACGCCACGTGAAGTGTGCAGTGAAAGAGTCATGCATAGGAAGGATGGGCAATATAAGAGAGGGACACTAACTAGCCAGAAGGAGGGGGGCAGGGAAGCCTTCCCAGAGAGGTAGAATATAAGTGGTAGGGGGAGGAGAGGAGTATGGTGGGGACAAAAGTGGCGCCATCATGGTGGAAAATAAAATATTAGGCAGGGAGTGGTTCAAGGGAGGGAGTGGTTCAAGATGAGGCTCGAGGTATTGGGCACCACTGATGTAACGATGCCTGATGCAGCTGGACAGTGAATGTCACGCTGCCTACACTGAAAGCAGGGAGGATCCACTTGAGGGCCTGTGAGTAGACCATGTTCAAGTTGCATCTTGGAAAGTTCCCTCTGGGATCTGGACGCCTGATGCCTTAAACTGGAGGCTGACTCGGGGCGGCAGGCGGGGGTGGTTGGCAGAAGAGCGATGTTGAGGCTTTGAACTCCAGGAGTCAGGGTCAGGGTGCAGCAGAGGGGGTGGGCTTGGAAAAATGTTTAGAGATTAAGTTGGAAAGGTCTGGTGGTGGGATCTGGGGTTGGGGGAGAGAGGGGGTCAGGAATGATTTCCAGGTTCTGGGCTTCAACAGCTGGCTGGGTGGCGAAGCTACCAAGGAGCACAGAGAATAAAGGAAGAAGAATGAGTTTAAGGAGAGGGATGGTGTGTGTGATTTGTACATGTTCGGTGTGAGGGCCCTGTCAGATAAGGAGGTGGCATTTGTGATTAAGTGGAGTGTTTGGGTTTGAAGACAGAATTAGCAGTCAGCGATGCTGGGAGTTAGTTAAAACTGTGTGCTCCTCAGGGGCAGGGACTCTGTTTTTCTGTTTTCTACCTATTTTTAGTGCCTAGCATTGGAACTGATGCATAATCAATGCTCAACAAATATTTACAGCAGGAAAGGGTAATAATTAGAATAATCTATGTGTGTCTATGAGAATGCACGTAGTGTGTGTCTATGTGTGTGTGTGTGTGTGTATTTGTGGTTACTATGCTTTTTATGTGCTGGGCACTCTGGTAAGATCTTTACAGGTATTAACTCTCATTTACTCCTTATAATAATGTACAGGGTATTTACTATTGCTACCCCACTTTAAAATATACATATATATATATTTAAATATTTTATTTATTTATTTTTAGAGAGAAGGGAAGGGAGGGAGAAAGACAGGGATAGAAACAGCAATGTAAAAAAAAAAAAAAAAAGAAACAGCAATGTGTGGTTGCTTCTTGTATTCCCCCAACTGGGGACCTGGCCTTCAGCCCACGCATGTGCCCTGACTGGGAATGAAACCAGTGACCCTTTGGTTTACAGGTCGGCACTCAGTCCACTGAGCCACACCAGCCAGGGCAGCTACCCCATTTTAAAGATTAGGAAATTGTGGTACAGAGAGACCAACTGACTTGCCTAAATTTTCAAAGCTAGCAAGTGGTAGAACTATAACTTAAGCTGGGTAGCCTGGAACTCCATGCTTTTGGCATAGTTTTTATTTCTTTTTTTAAATAAAATTTTTCTTATTTTAGCAATTGGTGAAGAAAAGCTCCAGCACACAAAAGGTTAAGTTCCAGTTGTCTGGAAATTTATTTTTTTACTTGGTAAAAAGCACATTCATATGACAAGATCCAGCCTAAATATCACATCATTGTGAGTCTTGCTCCATGTCTTTCCCCCCCTCCCAAAGTTAAGGTTGCCTTCCTCTGGGCTCCCCCAGTACCCTTAGGATGCTGCTATTGAAATATTTACCACTTTATGTTGAATCTTTCTTTTTTTGCAACTTGAGTCCTTCCAGAGGGTGGACTCTTGTATTATGCCTTTCTGCATAGTTAACAGCACTCACTGCATATCTTTAAGTATATAATGAATGTTTGCTAATTGGGTGAATGAATGAGGAAAAATTATTTTTTATTTTAGAAACATTTGACAAATAAGATATTGCTGTAGCCAACATACTTCCTGCTCAATTTGAGCTTCCAGTCCAGCTGCAAGGACAATCACATAGCGTCCATCTTCCCACTCTGTGCAGGACCTTGTATTAGGATGTGTTGGCCACAGGTCATTCTGTCCTGGTAGACTCTGGACCTAACTAATATCTAAAACTATTACTTATTCAAACTAAAGCTATTCCAACAAGAAGCATGGAAATCACAGATCAGGTTATGGAGAGTGGGTGAGGGCAATGAGGATGTAATGGGGTCTGGGAATGCTCAGAACATCTTCACCCCTGTTTTCTAAAGGCCTGTTTATATTAGTCCTTGCTATGTATTTATTTAGAAATAAAATCAACATTTGGGATCATCACAGCACATGGTTAGTGTTTTCTGTAAGGGGTGGGGTATCCATTTCTCCATCATGTGGCAAAAGTGCAGCAGCTGTAATATCTCATTACAGGACTTCACTTCATTCAATAAAAAAATAGTATCGCTCTACTTAACAAAATTATCTTCATCCCTCCCCCGCCCCACCGTCCACTCCCCATAACCTGAGCCGTGATTTCAATGCCTCTTGCCGTAATAGCTTTAGATGGTTTGCATGTGATATTAGTTAGGTCCAGAATCTGCTTTCAATTCAGCTGCTTCAGATTGTATTTTCACTGTGAGTCATTTGTCACCAAATGTTGACAAGCATTTGTAAGGATGCCATCTCCCCCTTTGTTTATATGCAAGTGCAGCAACCAAAATGATTTATTTATGTTTTAATTAAAATTTGTGGATAGACCAGTGATTTTTAGCAGTGACTTTTCTAATTTGTGGGCTCCAGAAAGAAAAAAAAATCAATAACCTGATGCCACTTATGTTTTTATAGTTACCCCAGGCATTTATAATGCAGACGCGCCACTCACCTGCAGTCTTACACCGAGGAGAGTGATCCTCGCCACATAAATCCTCCCCAGGGGCCGAGCGGGTCTATATTTCAGAGTCACTTCCCTTCTGTGTCAGCTGTAAGTGAGATGTTACATGCTTTCCATTCTCATGGTTCTCACGGCAAGGCACAAGCTAAAATTAATATTGAGAGTAAATTGATGGACTATAAGTTTTATAATACCTGACCCAATCCGTAACCACTGCTTAGAATTTTAATAATTTAAATCCATTGATTTTGGTTCCTGCATATTGTTCTCCACGTTGAAAATGTACCCTATAGGGTCTTTGGAAAGAACATACCCCAACTGCCAAGCTTTTATGGGAACTTAATATATTTGACATTGCAGGTGCATAAATCTCCATGAAATTGCACCAAGTTAACATATTTACTGGTGCACACAATTTACTAACTACTTTGTAAAAGTCTAAACAAAGATAGATAAGACAGGTAGATACAGAGAAATAATGAGTAAATGTTCTGATGTATATTAACAAGATGAGTTCATTGCCTTCGCAAGGCTATCAGACTAACTGGAAAAGAATTAATTAATTTTCAGGGTGTCTGGGATGGTTTTAATTGCTGTTTTTCAAAGTCTGGGAAAAATGAACTGTTTTTGCATTTTCTGCCAAACTCAAATTATCCTCTCCCAAACAGTCAGGGTCGGGGAGGGTGTGGGGAGAGTGATGATAAAGAGGGTGGGAAAAGAAATGCTTGGTTTCACACACCATTTTGGCCCTCTGAGATAAAGGCATGAATAACAAGGAGAAGCTTGTTTTGGTTCAGAAAGTGCTCTTAGGAAGGCTCTCTCATTTGAGTTTCTGCAGCTTCCCTCCTTTCAGAATTCATATTTTCCAACTCCCTGCAAACACTTATACTCACATGTTTAATTCTCTTCTTTCTCTCGTTCCTCCCCCTTGTTTCAGTTGTTGCAGTTTAGCCCTGGGAACATTCAAGTCAAGTATTCACTGCAGCATGTTGGAAACATCTGGCCATTCTACCAAGAAGACTCCAACCATTGCTTTCCTTTGGAGGACAGAGCCTGTGTCTTTTCCTAGGGGCAGATTTTTTACTTCCTGGCTATAATAGTTTATTTCTTGGGAATTATGTAACTCAACTATGTAATTTTAAGCCACAGAACCATTTCTACTGGTGAAATCTTATACAGAAGTTCATTTTATAAATCAAGTAAGTGTAAAACTGCTGCTCTGAATGAAATAGTTGTTTTTAAATAGAGGATGGAGCGGGGTTTGTTCTGCCTCCCACCTTCCACTCTGACATGGTCCATGGGCATCTCTATAGGACCCCTGGGGCTACTTAGAACAGAGGTGGAAAAAAATCACTAAACCAACACTATTGCAGTATCAGTCACAGTAGTGATACCTGTTATGTACTAAGTAGTAAGAAATAAAAAAGCCAACCAAACAAATCATGATATGGCCTCTCTCCTTCATCATATCCTTCTAGTCTCTGGGCCACTTCTCCTGCCTTGTATTTCAGATATATTGACAGTCTTTCAGTTCCTGGAGCACAAACAGTCCTCTCCCAACCCTTTGAACACGCTCTTTACTCTGCTTGGAACACACTATGGACTCTACCCACCTCATCATCAACTGGCTTGCTTCTACTAACCCCTTAACTTAGAGTTCTCATCCTATGCAAAGTCTTCTCTGTCTGTTTGAAGACACTCAGTGGAGCATCCTAGGGTATGTTCTTCTATAACATCAAGTCCTTTCGCAGCACACAACACTCTGAATTTATAATATTATTTAGTTTCTCTCTTGTTCGGGAACAAAGATGTAAAATTCCCATGCTGGGTTTATTCCAGTAAAAATTTTGATAAACTTATTTATGATAACAGTGAACAAAAATACTTAACAAATTAGAAATAAGAACATCCTTAGTCATATAAAAGTTTTCTTGGAAAAACAAAACAAAAAACCTAAAGAAGATATACTTGTAAGTGAAATATTAAAAGCTTCTTCCTGAAAATAGGAATAAAACACTTTCTATAAACAACTTTTTTCAACATTATACCGAAGGTCCTAGATAGTGGAATTAAAACAAGAATATAAGAGTTAGGTAAAGACTGTAAAGGAAGAAAACTGATATTCACAGGCAACCTGATTGTGGACATAGAAAGTCCACAAAAGACTAAGTTGGACATGATCAAGAAGTTTACTTAGTGGTGCTCTAGGTGCAAAGTTAATGTGTAAATATCAGTCGCCTTTACATATACCAGAAATAACTAATGAGAAAATTATATTTCTAAAAGAAACCATTTATATTTATAAATACATATAATGAGAGAAGTGCAGCACCACTGTACCATAAGCCATTGCTTAGAGAAATCAAAGATGTAAATAGATGGGAAGATGCACCCTATTCCCAGATTGAAAGAATCAGTATTACACATGTGTAAATCACAGTTCTTCCCAGCATCATCCAGAGATCCATCACAACCTCATTCAGAATTCCAACAAGTTCTTCTGGATATTGACAACTGATTTTTAAATTTATACAAAAATATAAATGACCCAAAATAGTTAAAACAATTTTGAAGAACAAAGTTTGAGGACTTACGTTACTGTATGTAAAAACTTACAATGACAGTTCAAAGTACACTGAAAAGAATTTATACTCTGTAATGGCTGATTGTATGTTCCAGATGTATATCCATTCAATTAATTTTTTAATTATGTAATTCTTTCTTTTCCTGATTTTATTTTTGGTTTGCTTATTCTATCATGTACTCAGAATGTGTGTTAAAAACTCCCATTATGGAATCCATTTAACAAAAGACATGCAAGACTTATACTTAAAAACTATAAAATGCAATTGGAAAGAAATTAAAGAGGACAAATAAATAGAGAGAAAGCCCATGTTCATGGGTTGGAAAATTTAATGTAGTTAAAATGGCAGTACTCCCCCAAATTGTCTACAGATTCAACATGCTTCCTACTCACATCCCAGAGGGCTCCCCACCCCCGAAATCAATGCATTAATCCTAATTCACATAGAAACATAAGGACCTCAAGTAGCTAAAACAATCTTGAAAAAGAACAAACTTGGAAGACTTCTCACACTTTCTAATTTCAAAACAGTGTGGAACTGGTAAAAAGATGGTTATATAAATTAGTGGAATAGAATTAGAAGTCCAGAAATAAACTCTTACATTTGTTTATTTCAGCAAGGGGGTCAAAACAATTCAATACGGAAAAGACAGTCTTTTCAACAAATGGTGTTTTGACAACTAGATATCCAACAAAAGAATAAAGTTGGACCTGCATCCCAAACCCATATACAAAAATTAACTCAAAATGCTTTATAGACCTAAATATAGGAACTGAAACTCAAGCACTCTTAGAAGAAAACAGAAGTAAATTTTTGTGAACTTGGATTAGGCAATGGTTTTGTAGATATGACAGCAAAAGTATGTGATAAAAGAAAAAAATAGCTAAGCCAAACTTAAAAAGATTTTTAAAAAGATTCATCAAAATAAAAAGAAGTTATGTGTGTTGAAGGACATTATCACAAAAGTGAAATTGAAAACCACATTGTCTGATAGGGAACTCGCATCTAGGATGTATAAAAAACTCTTTAAATTCAATAATAAAAAACAAGTAGCTCACTTTTAATGTGGGGTAAATATTTAAGTAGACATTTCTTCCAAGAAGATTTACAAATGACCAACAAGCACACAGAAAGTTGCTCACCATCATCAGTCATTAGGGAAATGTGAATAAAAAACATGAGATATCACTTCACACCTATTACAACGACTATAACACATACACACAAAATCGCAAGTATTGTTAACAAAATTGGGAGCCCCATATGTTGTTGGTAGGGTTGTAAAGTGTGCAGCCACTATGGCAAGCAGTTTGACAATTCCTTAAAAAATAATTGCCAAAGGCAACTCCAAACAGAGTTACCCAATAATTCCACTTCCAGGTACATACCCAAAGGCATTGAAAGCAGGGCCTCTACCAGGTATTCGTATGCCAGTGTTCATTGCAGCGTTACTCACAACAGCCGAAAGGTGGAAAACACCCAAGTGTCTGTCAACCAATGAATGGGTAAACAAAATGTTGTCACATGACAAAATATAACTTGGCCATCAAAGAAATGAAGTTCTGATACATATTATAACACGGATGAACCTTAAAAATATTATGCCAAAAGATATAAGCCAGACACAGAAGGACAAATATGGTATGATTCCACTAACACAAAATATATAAAATAGGAAAACTCATACAGACTAAAAGTAGACCAGAGGTCATCAGGAGCTAGAGGGCAGAGAGGTGGGGAGGAAATGTGGAGTTACTGCTGGGTGGTTACAGAATTTCTGTATGGAGTGACAAAAGTTTTGGAAATTGATAGAGGTGAGAGTTGTACAACATATAATTAATGCCAGTGAATCGCACATTTCAAAATTGGTTAAAATGGTACATTTTATATTTCAAATACTTTACCACAACTAAAAAAATTATAATCAAAGACAGCAAAAACATTGAACACTTTGTGGATGAATTGTGTGGTATGTGAATTATATCTCAATAAAGCTACCAAAAAATGGGCAACAGATTTGAAAGGACATTTTTCCTAAAGAGGGTAAACAAATGGCCAACAAGCACATGAAAAATGCTCAACATTATTAGCCTTTAGGGAAATGAAAATTAAAACAACAGTAAGATATCACTTCACACCCACTAGGAGAGCTGTAATTACAATAATAAAAACCAACAAATAAACAAAACCCCAGACAATAGCCAGTGTTGACAAGAGAGTGGAAAAATGGGAAGCCTCATGCATTGCTGGTGAGAATGCAACGTAAGGTAATCACTTCGGAAAACAGTTCATCAGTTCTTCAAAAGTTAAACAGTATCATTTGACACAGCAATTCTACTCTTAGGGAGGGGTGTGTGGGGGTGTGTGGGGGTGTATTCTCCAAGATCATTGAAAATATGGTCACACAGAAATTTGTATAGAAATTGTCCTAGGAGCATTATTCATAAAGCCCCAAATTGGAAACAACTCAAATGTTCATCAACTGATGAAAGAATAAATAAATGTGGTATATCCTTATGATGGGATATTATTTGACCATAAGAAAGGAAAGAAGTACCGATACATGCGTGCTACACCTTGAATGAACATTGAAAACACGCTGAGTGAAAGAAGGCAGACACAAAAGTGACCACGTTGTAGATTCTTTTCATATGAGGAAGTATCCAGAATAGGCAAACCCATGGGGAGAGAAGGTAAATTGTAATGGTTGCCAGGAGCTTGGCAGAGAGGGGGAAGGCAGTGAATGTAAATATGTGTTTGTTTTCTTAAGGAGATAAAAATATTCTAATATTAGTGGTGGTGGTTATACTTTATGATATGTGAATTACGGCTCAATAACTTTTTTATTTTAAAAATCACTTTAATTCTGCATTTGTCTACTTCCCCTTTTTAGTCAAGTCTTGCTTTGTGTGTATTGAAAATATGCTATTAGGAACAAAAAATTTGAATTTTTATGTCTTCCTGAAAGGGGCAGAATGACCCTTTCATTTTTCTGAAATATCACTCTGTATCTGCAGTAATATTTTTTACTTTAAAATCTATTTTGTCTGATGGTGGTGTACCTACATCCTGTTTATTTTTATTAGGTTTGCATTGAATTTCTTTTTCCTCACTTTTATTTTCAATACTTCTTTCTATATGTTCAAATTTACATTGTATCTCTTATAATCAGCCTAGTTTTTTCTTTGTTTTACTTAGTCTTTGTCTTTTAATTGGAATTTTGTTTGATTTATCCAGTCTTTGTACTTAATATTCCATTTAAATTTAATGTAATTACTAATTTATTTGGGTCAAAATTTACTGTTGTGGTATTTGTTTTTTATTTGTTCTGTCTTTTCTATGTTGCTTTTTTTCTTCATTCTTTTCTTTTTTGGGGTTAAAATATTATAATTGTTTTATTTTACACTCTATGATTTTGTTTTTACACATTCCTTCATTATTCCTTTAATGTTTTTCCCAAAGGATACAGTATATATACTTGATTTAAAAAATCTGATATAAGCATAATTATATAATATAATATAGTGCATATCATTATATAAACTATAACATAATCTAACACAAAAAATGCAAGAAGCTTAGAATATCTTGACTTTATTTAATACCCTTACAACTTTTGTGCTTTGTACCTTACCTCTCAGGACTTGAGTACAGCCAGTTGGAATCAGGCTGAGGCAACTATGGAATTCTAGGACTCACTCACACTTTAAGCATTTGTTGAGTGTCTACTATGCACCAGACATTTGAAATAACCAGGTATTCATCTCAATAACTGATGAGACTCCCCTCAAAGCCCAACAGACCTCCCCCTTCCCTGAGCACTATTGGGTGAAAACAACAACTTTGTCTCTGGGCCTCTCCCGTTGTTTCATTGTCCGCCAATAATCCAAGCCACCCTCTGCATGACCCCATATGTTTTAGTTACTCCAATACTCTCCGTCAACTCAAAGTCAAGGCTTGGAGTACTGGGAGCTTCCCTTCCATTCATTCAACCATTATTAATTGCCTGTCTCTTAATTTTCAGGAACTGTTCCAGGTTTGAGATATAGGTCCTACCATCGTTGAATCTTGTGGAGTAAGGATGACAGATAGCAAACAAGCAAACAAATCTCTAATTTTAAGTCACAGAATGGCAAGGCTATGAATAAGAGAGTAACAAGAGTAAGGTTATGAATAAGAGTGTCATCGTCTCTATGAATAAGAGATGGTGACGTCGCAGAGAGTGAGGTCAGTATGGTTTTCTCTGAGCAGGTGAGACCTGAGCAAACATCTCAATGAACTGAGAAAATGAGTCATGAGAAACCTTGATGACAAGCACTTCCAGACAGAGGAAGAGCTAATAACCAAATCTCACGATTGGAGCCTGCTTGGCTCATTTGCAGAGAGACGGAGGCCAATGTTTCTGAGGCGTGGTGAGCAGGAGGGGACTACGGGGAAATGAGGTCAGGCAGGTGGTCAGGATCCTGAGCATAGTCCCAGGGGGCAACTCTGTGTCTTTCAGGTGATTTGAATAAGTGTATTACTAATTTAATGATTGGGAATAAATGTTTACCTTTCTATTTTTATAACTAACATATAGTTTTATTTCTCCAGTGTTTGCTTTTTATTCCCTCCAGAGTTTCTTAATCATTAAGTTAAAAGTCTGAACATAAGCGAATCTAATCCAAACTATAGCCCCGGGGAACAGCACGGATGCTGGGGTCCCTTTGAAGGGTTCTGAGAAGGGTGGGGAGAACGAGATTAGTCGGTAGAGGATGGATTTGGGAGGGCAGTGGCAGTAGTGAAGAAGCTTATGGGAGGTGGCAGGGGACAACAGGACCAGCAAGGGGGCACTGTGGTATTCTAGGTGAGAGAAGGTGAGAGCCTGACCTCGCTCACTGGTACAAGGGTCAGGTGGGGTTGGGCTGAAGAGATGCTCACAGCTCCCAGAGCTGTCCATGCATCAGTACCCGTGGGAGAGTCTCCTCCCCCATCTAGATTGTTGTTCTGCACCTGCCAGCTCAGCCTCCTCACCTTGAGAATCTTCAGCTCAGGGAAGTCCTCTTTTGCCCTCAGGCTGACTTTAGGTGCCCTTTCTTATTCTCCCTCATAGTTCCCCGACTCTCCTGGAAAGATGCTTTTTGTGTGTGTGTGTCTTCCCATTTCCCTTCCTGGAAAAACAGCAAGGACTCCGGCCCCCTTTTCTCTGCACCCTCAGCACCCTCAGGGGGATACTCAGTGAACATTTGTTGTTCCCATTCACCCTCACACTGTGATTTTTAAACAAGTTTCTTAAGCCCCTGGAATGCTTGTTTTCATTAAGAGCCATTCATCCCTTGTAATTACAAGATCCCAGGTTTTCAGCCCATTCAACATTCTTTTAATTTCAGAACAGCGTGTAACCCATAACAAGAATACGTCCCACTGCCCAGACTTCTTCTTTCAGGATTAAGGTTTCTAAGGGGAAGCTGGCTTTGGTGCCCAGTTACCAGGTCATGGCTTTTTGGCCTCTATCCTTGAAAACTTGTAATTTACTGATTTTGATATTTACGTTGTGTCCCATTACAAGATGCATAGATAACAGAGGCAGGCCTGAGATTAAGAATGCCCGGAGAGTGATCCTAATAATTAAAGTGGCTCCTTGGGTAGCACGGTGGGCCCATTTAGTCTGCGAGTTTATTGTGTATAAATATACTTTAACAAATTACATCCCTGTCAGGCCAGGACGCCCCAAATGGGAGTGCCTTTCAGGTTGCTCCAAGAAGACAATTACTTATAGCAAAACCAGTGCATGGGGAGGAGACAGTATATCAAGCCCACAACAAAGAAAAATGTGAAGGCCAGAAAGAGAGGCCTTGTCGGCAGAGCTGGTACAGCTGTTGCCTTTCATTAGAGATACGTGGCTCTCTGCTCGAGTCCTGGCGTTCTGAGAGCAGGATGGACTGGGGCAGGGCAGAAAGAGCACTCTCGTGTTGGAAAGATAGCAGACCCGTTAGGCACAGGCTTTGGAATCAGGAATATCAATATTACCATTACTACTAATAATACTGTCAAAAATAAAGGAAACCTCAGTTAAAGTGGAGTCAGGAAGCCCTGAAGGGGGAGCTCTCATACACAGCCACCCAGACCCCAAACAGGAAGAAGGAAGGATTTCTTTTAGCCCAGCAAAGCACCTCAATCCTCACCTGGACCTCTGTAGTGGCTTGCCTTCAGGTTTGGCCCCCTGGTTACAGCCCCGCCAATGAGAAACTGCCATATTCAGCCAATGAGGAGCCGTTATGACACTGAACTCTTCAAAACGGACCCTTTCAACGTCTTACTCTGTTATGAAAAGCAGCCCCTCTCCTCAGTTCTTCAGACTTACCTGTGGTTCACCATGGTTTGCTTATTCTAAATTGTAATTCCTCTGCTTTTCCTAATAAAACCATTATGTTGGTAAAAAGAACTGGCTATTTGGTAGGGCTTACTATTTGTCAGGCATTAGTCTAAACATTTTACATATATGAACTCATTTAATTCTCACAGCAACCAATGAGATAGGTATGATTATTCTCCTCATTTTACAGAGGAGGGAACTGAGGCATAGAGGAATTAAGTAAACATGCCCAATGTGACATAGGTAGTAGGTGGTGGAGGAGGGAATCATACCAGGCAGCCTGGCTCCTAAGTCAACTTTCTTAACTACTCTGTTTATCAGCTATTCACCTTGGCCAATTCATTTAAGGTCCTTAAGTTAAAGCTATCTCCACTGTACAATAGAGATAATGATACTCCCATTGCAGGGCTATTTTGAGGGGTCAAATGGTAAGCACTCTATAAATAGCAGAAAAGAATTAGAAAACAGTGCAGTGAAAAGAATCCTGAACTCATACATCTCATAACAGCATTCGAGTGTGAGCAAGAGAAGCTGACTGACTCACCAAGGCAAAAGATGGAATTCGTTGAGGGGTTATAAGATATCCAAAGCTGAGCTCCCAGAAAACTGTCTCTCAGATCATAATTGTTTGCAGGACATTCACTGGAAATTGCTCTTGGCAACAAAATCCATGAGGGAGTGAGGGCAGCAGGATTGGGCAGAAGGAGCTGAGCTTGGTCCCATAGGGATGACCTGTCACAGTTGTCCCAAGGGAGATCACACCAGGGAGGGAGGGTACACAGCTTTGGGTGAGGTAGCACTTATGAGCAAAAGGCAGTTCTTGGGATGGGACTTATCTGTGGCCATCAGCAGGCAGCTGAGGGGATGAGTGCCTCAGTCCTGTAGTAAATACACCAAAGCACTCACTACAGGAGGCAAAGCACAGAATTGAAGCAACGCTGAACAGCCAGTCTTGAGATGGAAGTGGCCCTACTGCACCGGGGAAGTACGGGACAAATGGAGAGTCTTCCTGGAGTTGTAATGTCACTTTGCTGAGCCCTTTCATTTAATGTTCCAATTCTAGGTAGAGAGTACCTAGGCAGGTCTATTGGGCTGCATACCCACCTCTTGGCCAGGATGGGTAGAATCTTTGATCAAAAGTTCTACTGAAACTGGAGTCAGAGTAAAAATTGTAGATAATTAACAAAGAAGAAGAAACAGATCCTAGGTGGGCAAACCAACAGTATCTATTATACCTCAGACTCAGAAGACTTGGGGAGAATTGCCGGATAGAATTAGGGTTTGATAGTTTACAAAAAGCTCTGTTATTTCTATCCTCATAGTCTGTCCTTTTGAGATGTGACTTGAGAACTGCTCCCATCAAGAGATGGAGACATTTTTTCCCCCTGTCTTGAGTCCGTGTTGGTTTTGTCACTTGCTTTGACCAATAGGAGCAATGCAAGTGATGAATTGAGACCTAAGAAATCCTGAGTCCTTCCACTCCCATGGAATCCTGAGCAGCTGCCATGTGCATAGGCTTGGACTAATCAGCTGCAAAAAACAAGAGTATGTGAAGCAAGGATGAGCCACCTTAACTTATCAGGGGCCATCAGAGACCAGCCACCTCCCAGCTGACTCTGCAGCTAACTGCACATGCAAGAGTGAGTCCAGTCAGGACCACATGAGCCCAACCCCAAATCCTGGTCCACAGAACAATGGGTATGTGGTCATTGCTACTAAGTGTTGGGGTGGTTGGTTACTTACCAAATGCTAACAGATACAGGCTACTAATATACCGTGTGACATTTAGTAAGGAACATACTCTCTCAGAAGTTTCCTACTGAAGAATGAAGGGAATGAAGACATGAGAATCCTTTGGTCAGTGAGATCGTGAATCTGGGGAGGCCAGAAAGGGGGCTATGCTATTAGAAAGCAGAGCCTGCGGGCTACTGCATCCCTAGTGTAGAGGGGCCACTGAGCTGAGAGCTCTTCAGGGTCGTTGATAGGATGTGAAATATCATTAGGGGAGGGGACAGTGGGAAAGTGACAGGGGTGCTGATGCAGATATGCTGGAGGATCAGTGAATCACGGCTAACACACAGCACCATCTATAGAAAGTGAGGGCACACAACTGTTTTCCTCTCCCCCCATGGCTGTGGTAACCCCCTGCACCGCTCCACTCTAGCAGTTACCAGGGAGGAGGGTCATGATGCTTTCTCCCAGCCCAGGCTTTATCATCCAGATTGGTACCTCTTTTCCTGTACATCTGCTTTTCCTTAACTGGAAGCAAGGGTGCCGAGTTGGGGAGGCAGTTCATCTCAAATTCCTTGCCACATCCAAGTCCAAACCAGCAGTTTAATTCTTAAAAGAGGCTTATGGCCCAGAATGAGCTGGTATGTATGTGGTGCATGTGGTTTTTAGTTAGTTAGTTGGCTTTTTCATTTTTCCAAGTCTAAGAAATGATTTTTAGTTCTTGCCATGGTTATTGAAAGCATGTTCTGTATCATGTATTGTATCAGTTGCTTTCATGCATATTATCTTATGATTATCCCCATTTTGCAAATGGAAAAGGAGACTCATAGATGGTATGTAACTTTCCCAACTTCATACAGCTTGTAAGTGGCAGAGTCGGAACAAACGTCAAAGTTTTTGAAGCCTGAAGTGTTCTTTGTCCTGTTATGGGCAACCAACCAAACCAGGGGCCTCTGCCTGAGCTGTGACCACTCTGACAGAAAGATGTGGTTTCTGAGTCTACCAAGGAGAAGCCACAGATACCTAAAGTGAAAGGCAGCTTATCTGCAAGCAAAATTTGAGAACTGACATTGCTGTAGAACCATAGGACCAGAACTTGTGTTTAATAATGTATGCAGTTGATTTCATGTGGAAAAGTTATATATACTGTTTCATGTGTGTGATACAATTTTGAAGGACACGGATTTCCGGAAACCTGCTCCTGAAGTCAGGGCTAATGTTTAGCCGGCACGGCCCAGAATAGCCACACTGGTTGTCAGACACTGAAATAATGTAATTTCATAGTGAGCAGAACGCTCTTGCCCTGAGCCTTTGGAATGCCAACCCCATACCCTCCCTGACTCAGCTACACTCTACCCTCCCCTGGGATCCCTCACCCTCTTCCCCACGACCTAGCACCTACAGGGGTAACGCTGGTGAAGTGCCTGGCTCCTCCTGCACTGCTGCGGGCACTCACTCTGGGCCTCAGCCCCAAGTTGTAATGTCTCCCTAGCATTCCTCTTTTCTTCTCAGAGGGACTTCAGAAAGATCTCTGACAGCGCTAGACTCGAGGATGGGCTGGGGGGGGGGGGGCGGGACAAAGACTGATGGACAGGGAATTCTGTGTTCTGGCACTTTCTCCGTCCTTTACCACGACCCTCAAAATCTGCCTGTCTCATGTCCTATCCACTGAGGGAACATGCTCTCTCTGCCTTCCATGGGGAAAAGCTCCATCCCTGAAGAACCCCAGTACTCTAAAATGTGCTGTGTGTGAGTAAGAAGGTTCTGTGGTCGTGTGAGGTCGTGACACTGTGCACTCTACCCTCCTTTTGGAGCCTCACATATTTACATTGTAAAGGCTCTGAAAAGACCCTCAATAAAGAAATCTACTTTGTTTAATCCAGCATTTTCTAATCATGGAATGACAGCCACCTTCCCCCTCCTCTCATTATGCCTATTAAATATCTATTTTCCCTCACAGGACACCAACGATGTACAAAAGCTTTAAGGAGCGAAGATGAGGGGGTGGGGAGGAGAGGGAAGATGGACAATCTGCTGACTGTGTACTTGCTGGACCAGGTAGGGACAGGAGGGGAGGTACCGAGGCAAAATCAGAAGAGTATGCAGGGGAGCATGTCGCTGGCTCTCGCAGACGTGGCTACCACTGACTCTGAATGCTGGGCAAGTGCAGAGAAGACGGCCAGCCAGCAGCTGGAAGTCTCCCCAGGATTTCTGGGAGCCCTCCGTGCAGATCTTAATCTGCTGGTCGAGAGCTGGGTTCTCGCTCCAGCTCCATAATTTTCCAGCTGTGTGAATTTGAACCTGTTACTTAAATTCCCTGAGCCTCTCCTTCTTCAGTTCTAAAGATTAAATTAGACAAATACAGTAAATAATCTGAAACTTACATGTGCATCATAGCCACCTGGAGGCCTTGTTAAGACACAGAGTTCTGGGCCCCGCCCCCAGGGTTTGACTCCATAGGTGTGGAACAGGCTGATAAATTCACACTTCGGACTAGTTTTCAGGCTGCACTGCGCTGCTGGAGGGACCACGCTTTGAGTGGCATGAATATAAGTTAAAGCCCTTTGCAATTTGTAAAGTATACATCTTAATTAATTTAAATTACTTTATCCTCTCTGTGTTAAAATAACGACGCGTTCATGGGATAATGCTTATCTCTTACCGCTGCTGCGCTTTGGGGAGGCAATGCTTTTGTTTCTACGCAAGAAGACTGATTCCCATGGTAGAAGTTTCAGGACAGCACCTGGGGACCCGGCAGCCTCTATGACACAGCTCGGGCCGGCAGCTGCTCTGGCTACCGCTATCAGTCTCCCAGATACTCCCCTGAGCGGGCAGAGGTCATCTGTCATCTCCAGAGCACACACACTGACTAACACATCCCTCTGGGGACTGTATTCCAGGGAACTCTGGTTCCTCAAGGTGTTTTGTGGAAAAACTTTTTCGATTATACTCCCTTGGGTGTGTTCTCTTTCCTCTTTGAATTTCAGAGTGCTGATTAATGCACACAGACCCCGAGCGGTCCCACAGAGGAGTAACCTACTCAACTTCCCTAAGGTGGTGCAGTGGTTAGAGCACAGGGTCTAGACCTGTATGGTCCGATAACTAACCACATGTGGGTATTTAAATTTAAATAGTTAAATTTACATAAAATAAAAAATTCACAGTTCCACTAGTCATATTTCAAATATTCAATGACCATATGAGACCACTGTTTACCTTTGGGACAGTGCAGATATAATGTACAGGGTCTGGCAGGAGTAAGGCCCGCTTGAGTGTGGTTGGTAAGGTAATAATATGGCTGCGATAATTTGTAGTTTTAATTTGAACACTTTACCTAAAATGTCATATGGTGTGCTTGAGTGTGATATTGTATGTTACGTGCTTATGATTGTGTAATAAAAAAGGGGCATTATTGGTGCTGGACCCTGTATTTCTTGCATTGCAGGAAGTTCTATTGGACCCAGAAGCAAGGCTTCAAAACCCAGCTCTGTGAATTCAGATGAGTTCTGTAAACTCTTGGTGGCTTACTTTTCTCATCTATAAAATAGACTTAATAAATGATTCATACTTCACAGTTGTTGCGAAAATTAAACAAGTTAATATACTTGTATGTAAAGTACCTAGAATGAGGTCTGGCACAAAGCAATCCCTGAACAAATGGTGCTCACTATTATAATTTGTTTATTATCATTCTTAAATGGATTTTGACTTGGAACCCTTGGTCTGTATAATACCATTCATTTCATGGACCTGAGCTCTTCTTAGCATATTCCCCATGCTTTATTATGCTAAAAGAGTCTGTCCTTTCTTTTCTTTTCTTTTTTAAAAGATTTTATCTATTTATTTTTAGAGAGGGGGAAGGGAGGGAGAAAGAGAGGGAGAGAAACATCAATGTGTGGTTGCCCCTCACACGCCCCCTACTGGGGACCTGGTCTGCAACTCAGGCATGTGCCCTGACTGGGAATCGAACCAGCAAGCCTTTGGTTCACAGGCCAGCACTCAATCCACTGAGCAACACCACCCAGGGCCTGTCCTTTCTTAATCTTTATTGGAATGACTACTTTCTCTTATCTGAAGAGAAAGAGATATGAGCCAGGCATGGAGAAAGAGGTGAAGAAGATAGAACATCCTTCCACAGAGCCTGCTCCTTTAGGCTCTAAGAAACCTGGCAGATTGGAAGATTTTCATGTGGGCAAAGCATGGAGAACCGAGGACAAAGGGGAAGGAAGGTGCTTGGAGTGGGGAGATCACCAAGGGTCTTCCAAAATGTGGTGGGAAACTTAGACTCATCCCGAGGAGAGTCTACGGGTGTCGGCTGCATAAGGTGTGATTAGGTCTACATGTGAGAGGGAATACTCTTGGGCTGTGCTGTGGAGAACAGTTTTAGAGGTCCAGGGAAATCTGTGAAATTCAGTCTCAGGAATACCCATCAGGAGGCTGGCTGAGAAATATTGGTAACAGTGGAATCAGAGAGACATCGACAGATTTGAGAGCTACAAAATAGAACGGATAGGACTTGGGGCTGATCGTTGTTGATGGTGAAGAAATGAAAGAATAAATATGACTGGGATTTCCATCTTGGGCAGTGGGTGGTGGTGACATTTCCAGAGACTGGGAATACCAAGGGCTGGGCATATAAGCCAGGAGAGGATGATGAGCTCAGTCTTAGGACTGGGGAGTAGGACATTCCAATGGATGTGTCCAGGAAGCAACTGGATCTATGAGGCTTAACATCCCAAGGGATCGGCTTTCCTACTCATTGTCATGGAGGGGTGGGGAAAGTCAGAGGCGTTACAGTGGTTGTCAACTGTGGGAGATGTTGTCGCCCCATGGAACACGACAATGTCTGGAGACATTTTTGTTGTGAGTAGAGGCCAGTAATACTATTAAATTTTCTACAATGTGCAGGAGAGTTCACAATAAAGAATCATCTGGCCCAAAATGTCAATGGCGCTGAGGTCAAGAAACCCTGCATTATGAGAAGCTGGAGGCCCAGGTGGTCACTGTGTTTGAAGCAGCATAGTTGTTGCCAAGAGCATGAACTGGAGTGTGAGAGCCAAGGTGTGAACCCTGGCCGGTACCACTCCCCAGCCGCATAACCACTGGAGTGTTACAGTGTTACTTAAGTGCCTGGAGCCTTAGTTTCCTTGTTTATAAAATGAGGCTGGTGATGGCACGTGGGTATAGTAACACAAAGCCTGGCTCACAGCGAGCACTTCATCCAGAATGTCTGTACTGTTTGAGGGTGGGACCAGGATCCACTGATTCAGTAAAGAAATGTTGAGTGCCTGCTATGTGCCAGACATTGTGCCAAGCATGGGGTATGATGGCAAACAAGGTGCAGTCCTTGCCTTCATGGTTCCCATACCACCCTCCCCCACACACCATCCCCAAATCTATCAGAAAAAAATATTAGCCCCTCCACAGATCCTGCTCTTGGATCCAGCTGGCAAACAGATTGTCCAAAAGCAGCTCCTCATCTTTCCCTGCCAGCTGAGCGTTTTTCTCAGGACTGAGAGGATGATGTTGGTATTTTGGCCACAGACTTAGCTTAGAGAAGGAAGGAAGACTTTCCTCCCTATGCTCTCACCTCTGCCCCATGCTCAGGGCTCCCATGAGCATGACAAATTGGCACCCCTCTTCTCTCCTGCAGCCTCTGCTGGTTTGGGGGAGTTGTTGATCTTGAGCCTTCATTGGTGAAACCAAAGCGAAAAGGAGATTCAGACTTTTCTTGTGGGGATAACTAAAGGCCTCCTGGAGACAGGGCCTGCCTTTCTACGTGTGGTCCCCTCAACCCGGGAGCCCATCAGTCTTAGGAGGGACAGATTTCAGTGCTGCAGTGAAACTTCTGGTGCGAAGAGGAGGAGAGGGGATAGAAATTAATGTTCATTGAGCACCTACTAGCTGGGCGACATTGGGAAAATTGCTTAACCTCTTGGAGGCTTAGTGGCCTTATCTAAAAAATATGGTCATACCTGGCTTATAGAGTTGTTCTAAGATTAAATGACATAAGGCACATTGTCTGGAATGTAGTATATGCTCATTTATTAATTCAACAATATTTATTGAGATTCTTCTCTGTATCTGGCTCTGTTTTAGGCAATGGGGATTAACAGTGAATAAAACAGACTAGAATTTCTCCCTTCATGGAGTTATCTTTTGTTGTCTAAGAAATCTGGCTATTTAATATTATTCGATAGGCATATATAAAGCTTCGTTTACTATCTACCTAAATATACATAAGTGTGTATATGTATGGATATACTTATATTTATATCTAGTTAATTATTATTCTCTTTTATTTAGATTAAGACATTGAGATTTAGAGAAATGAAGTAAATTGTTCAAGTTCACAAAATCAGAAGTGAGGGAGCTAGAACTGAAATCCAGGTCTGTCTGCCTCTAAAAATCTTGCTCTGTCCACTGTGCTAAAGTCAGATATACAGTTAGATCCACCAAAGCCTCAGAAGTGACAGCAGTAATTCAGAGATGGCGTGTTACCTTTGCTTTTCATTCAGCAGCTCTTGTCGCACAAGTGCTCTGTACAGGGAATAATAGAGACACTGATTCCAAGTGTGGCAATGAGCGCTGGGGAATCTACCCTGTGAGCCATAATTAATGGAGATGCCAACTGCCAACTAACCAGAAAAACTCCAGCATCGTAAATCTGTCCCCTGGCTTCTCACAAGAACTGATGGATGAGGAATTCAGCTCAAATATTTAACAATCAATAATTCAAATACCTATCCAACCATTTGCACATTGGCATGTTTATAAATATAAGGGCTACAGTTGTATTTTACATGAAACTTCTTTAAAGTTGAATGGAGGGTGTAGAAACAGCCCACATTTTACAGGAAAGAATCTGAGGGAGGAGATGGAAATATCCTCCCAGTCTTGGCTTAACTTGAATCTATGAAACTTCCAGCTATGGATCACATACCATTGTTCACGCTCTTAGATTGCTGGTGGGCAAATCCACCACAAACAATGTGTTGGAAGCCCCAGTAGTGCAGCTGGGTTGAGATGCCTGAGCCTGATCTCCTTTCCGTCCTCAGCTCCAGGGATGAAACCTAATGCACAGCAGACAGGACAATGAATTATTCACATGGAGCTTCCACCATCCCTCTGTCACTAGAAATGGGTCATCTCTCAGGCTGTAACTCAACCTCCTTCCTCCTTCCCCACTTCCTAACAGACAGCTAGGAAGAAGGCTCGGTTCTGGGAAGACATTCAGGTCCCGTGGCAGGGCCGTGAGCTATGTGTGTCCGGATGCTGGGTAGGAGTACTGCTGTGTGAGTTGAACTGTTTTGAATAAATAAAGTCTAAGTCAGCATTGACAGCAATGATTTATCTGCACTTCACAATGATTGAATTTAGATGCTTCATGCACTCGCTGATTTATTAAACTGCTCTCCTCTCTGAGGGAGAATCAAAGCCCCTCCTTTGGCCCTAATGGATAGACACTTTGGAGGCACTTAGGGAAGCAACTGTTGATAAGACCTACTACCTAAAGGAGAACTCTGTCTCATATTGTCTGTGCACGGAAATAACCTCCTTTATTGGGGTTTCCTTCACAGTCCATAACTCACCCTTTCCAAAGAGGGGTGGGGCTTTTGGCAAGCACCTTTGATGCTCTTGGGGCTGAAGTGTCAGGCCTGAGCAATGAGTGGCCTACCCCTTTGCTTCCCTCCCCCGTCACCTCCTAGCTGTACTTTCCGAGGTTCCCCAGGTGGAAGAGAGACCCACAGCTCTGGCCACTAGTTGCCTATACTCCCTGTTCACAGGTTCTACCTCCTTTTGGCTGTCCCTAGAAACGATCCCAGCCAGGACCTTCACCATTATCCTTTTCTCAAAATAGTGCAGATTCTGAAACCCACCAGTGGGGAAGAAGAGGAGAGAGGGGCCATGATATGAATCCAGGCCTGGTATGCCCACCATCCTCACGGCTGGGAAGGGCTGTGGCATTCCACACTAGTAATCGATGTTTCCAAGTGGCAGATGGCCTGTTAATAAAATGAATCCCAGGCAGCAGCATTTCTGGGGTGGAATTTGGGCTCTACTCTTGGAAAACAAAACTAGCTGCTATGGGAAAAAAAGAGAACAGAGCAATGAAAACCAAGTTCTCCGTGCAGATGCACCAGCTCTAGGTCTGTCTTAGATTTAGGTTTAGACCATAGAGAAATGGATGAAGTGTAGGCCAGTAATGTTTGAAAGAAGACAAAGGAAAAACAAAGCTGGTTTCTAAGATGATGATTAATGAATATCAGAAGGTATGATGTACAGAATTTCTGGAAACTTGTAATAAAAGACACAATAGTAGTAACTAACATGTGGACAGTTTGTGATCATTTGAAAGCATATTCAGACTCATTTTCATTGAGTGGGGCAGTACTAATCAGAGGAGGAATCAGGAGAAGGGTTCTGTTAAAGGTGAAGAGTAAAGCTTACAACTTAATTATTAGAAACAAAGGAAGTTATTAATACATTTAGGAGAAAGTGGACTAGTCAGTTCACCTTATGGTGAACATCTGGGGTATACAGACCTGTGACTTCCCTCAAAGACAGGAAGAAGTCAATATAGATCATAAATCTCTGGCTGCACATCTAAGTTCACGGTCTTTTTTATTTATTTATTTTTTTCCCCATTGGTGTTGCTGCCTAGATGGAGCCTCAGGCAGAAATTCCTCTCACCTCTGTACCTTGGCTTGGGCTGAGAGCAGTTGTAATGACTGCCCTTATTCTTGCTCAGGAAACTCGGGCCTGTTTGGAACAGAATGACTGAAGTAAAACAAGGAGCCAAACGTTTCATTCGAGGCTCATAATCATTCCAGGAAGTAAATATTATTGGTTCTGTCTTTAAAACAAGCAACCAGAGGTAACGAGGGGCTGGGACCCCTTCTCAAAGCCACACATTCATATTGTTTTTCTGCAGAGCAGAGATTTTAGTCCATGTGTTTCAAGCTCCTCACCCCAAGCCTTTCTCTGAGTTCTACGAAAAAAGTCAGGAACTGGGTGGGAATTCCAGGGGGATGAGGGGGTGGAGAGAAGGCCACGTAAGCAGGACCTGGGGCCTCTGCCCTTAAATTAATCAGAATGTTTTCCTCTCCTGCACACATGATGATTCCAAGCACAATATTAGCAAACGTGTATTACCAAAAAACATTTGAAGTCCACAATAATAGACAAGCTCATTTACCCTTCATTGACAACTAGATGTGAAGACGAAGTGAAAAATCAGAATGCTATCTGAAGACCTGGTTCTTATATAGATTAGCTATTTTTTTTCACATAAATAATGCCTTTCACCCCCCAATGCTAACATAAGCTGGAACGTCGGGCTCAAATCAACTACTGAATCTTAGAGGTGGTAAGCTTTAAGAAGTATTGATTAAACTTAACTGAAAGTCTCAGATACACTGAACTAAAGCTCATGAGTGAAGCATACTGGTGGTTGCCAGAGGGGAGGGGCGTCGGGGTAGGAGTGAAAAAGATGAAGGGATTGAGAAGTATGGATTGCTATTACAGAAGAGTCATGGGGATCTAAAGCACAGCCTAGGAAATACAGTCAATAATATTGTAATAACTGTGTACAATGCCAGGTGGGGACCAGAAATATCGGGGGAACACTTTGTAAAATATATGACTGTCTAACCACTATGCTGTACACATGAGACTAATACAAAATAATAGTGAATGTAAAATATATATATATATGTATTTGTATACATATACTATATATAAAAGTACATATATACACTTCTGATTAAAAGAAAAAAGAACAAGTCCCAAGTACATTGGCAACAGTCGTTCATGGATGAAGCCCTTGCTTGCCTCTCTCGGGGTCAGCACCAGCCAGATACTTACCTGGAACTCAGTCTGAGGAGAGAAGAGGTCGGAGTTGGATTGGGACTTCTTGAAGGACAGAAACCTTTCAGCAGTTTGGCAATTATTCTTGAGAAACCACTCAGGGAGAAGGCAGTTTTAAACACAATTAAGATTCTATTTTAAGGAAACACCAGAAACTGCCCATTTAATGCTCATGTTTGATCTACTGTGAAACAGAGAAGGGAGAAACTATTACAAATTTGCTAATACCATCAAAACTTATAAAGTGATAGAATGAGGCTACATGAAGAAAAGGCAGTCATCCCAAGCACAAGGCATGCTAATAGCTGTGAATATATGCGAGAGCAGAGAGTTATTGAGAACACCGGTGAAGTGGATCTGGCTGGTTTTTGGACACTCTGCATGGTGGCCCTAGGACACTCCCGGGCCTTGGCCAGTTGGAATGATCTCCAAAGAGGGGATATATGCCCTAGGGAACTAGCACAGTGATTAGAACTCCTATTTGCTTTTATTTTTTAATTTTTATCTATTAAAATGACTATTCTGTGTGATTTTTATAATGTCCATAATTTGTTAGTATAGAAGTAGACAAATATAATTTTAAATAAATACATAGCTATCTTTACCACCTAAACTCTCGCTGTCTGAATGCAAGAGCTGAACCAATTCAGATGGATTTTAGGATGAAGTTTTTGCCATCCAAACTCTGACTACTTGCTGTTGGAAACTGGAGGACTAGGTAGATTTGGTTAACCTGTTATTGCTCACTATTCAAATATACTGTATTTGGGCAGTGAAGGATGGTTGCGTGTGATTGTGGAGGTGCCAGGGTATTTTTAATTTTTTTAACTGAGATGCACAATGGAAAGACTTCAGGAGACCACGGCAGCAGGTGAGCACATTGGTAGGGCTGACTTTTAGTTACAGGCAGACAGGACTTGAAATACCTGAGGCCTCTCTAGCAGCCCTGGATGAAGCACAATGTTCCTTTCGAGTTCCTCTGTGGAGTGAAGTTGTATCTTTCTTGAGGATTAGGATCTGATATCAGTGTATAATGTGAGAATTTCCAATAGTCAAACTTCCCTTTGAAAATCCCTTAAGAAAATACTGTTTTGGAGATTGATGTACAATCTTAGTAAGTCCAGTGCAGTCAGTTTTTTCTTCAGTTTGGGGAAAAGAACTTACTATTTCTTAATTGAACCCTAATGAAGATACTGGGTTGACCTTTGAGGCCATGTGGTACCAGAAATTCCTGTCTTTAAATGTTTAGAGTGATGTACCTTATGAGAGTCCGGGGAGACGAGAGGTCCCCTGGGAAAGAGCCAATTCCAGCCTCCCCATCCAAGCTCCCCCTGGGCTAGACGTTTTGGATGGAATGAGATGAAATCTCCCTACTATGGTCAGTGGACATCAGTTGAATGTGGTGATGGTTGCCCACTTCTGTGAATCTACCAAAAACCATTGACTTCTATACTTTAACTGGGTGAGTTGTATGGCATGTAAATTATCTCTCAATAAAGCTGTTATTTTTTCAAAAGAAAGCAAAGTCACTCGTTTTTAAAGAATAATTTTTCAAGAGATGAAGTCAGTACTCTTCAGACTCAGGCTACTCTCTGGGGTCCCACATTGCAGAGGTCCCTCTTTTTGTCCCTCCTTCAGCTATGTTCCCCACCCCCCCAACCCTGCCCCAGACTGAGTGTCCACAGGGCTAAGGGGCCATGTCTACTACAATCCCTCATTAGCTTGTATGGATCATGCTATTGTACTAGGCACCCTGGAATTTCTGCCCAAATGTCTCCAATCTGCTTTCGTGGTTTGGAGAGTCTCTTTACCTGTCTATTTCCCAATGGCAATGGCAGACTTCGTCACAGGTGCATACACTCCTAATTTTGACAGGCTATACTTGGAAATACTCCTCGCATTTGGGTCGGGGTGCAGATAGAGCTGGGACATTCATTTTGGGATGTTCGGACATGTGCACAAGAGTCCTAGCTTTGCAGAGCTGAGCTGGGGGTAGGAAAAGAAGGGCGTTAGCCTTGAGCCAGAGTTCTCTCACTGTACTCTTGTTCTAGGACTCTGATGTAGTGGAACATACCAGCCACGATAGAATGAGGTTTAAAATCAGACTGAGCACCCACCTACCCTGAGACTTTTCCAATATTTTTCTCAGAAGTCCAAAAACATTGACCAGCAAGTATTAAATCAGTGAGGCTCTCTTTTATGCACTAAACATGATGCATTATATCATTTATTTCTTACAACGAGGTGGGTTCTGTTATCACCTCGACTTCCCTAATGAGATCACTGGAGTTTGCAGAGGTTAAGAAAATAGTTGAGTCAGAATTTGGTAACTGTACAATGTGACAAAATCCCATCAAGCCATACTGTCTCCCCAGGAACGCCCAGTCATAAATAAGATTGTTAGCAAGGAACAGGCCTCTTCTGACAATTCTGAGAGTGATACAAATTCTAACAATTCTAACAATTCCGAGAGTGATACAAAGAGAAAAAAATGTGTATCTTCCAGCAAAACAGTTGACTAAGTTCCTTTCATTTGAACAAGACTAGATGGCACAGAACATGCGTAAGTAGTGTAATATGAGTCCCATTTATAGAGAATGTTCTCATTTTCTCTGTAGCCCGAAGCAAGAGGTTGTCAGTTATTCATTCAAAGATTAATCTTTCTGCATCAGAGATATGGAGATAAGGGTTTAGGGCAGGATGACTTATGCACACAGGAATATGATTTTCTATATGTTACTAAAAATTTGTTTCACAAAGCGTTCCTTCCATCTGAAAATTTGGTGCTATTATTACTCAGAACTTAAGGATATGCCTAAAGGTAGTTTGCTCAAGTTTGCAAATGAGATCTCCAAATTTACTAGCCCAAACTGGTTTTATAACAGCTGAGTCAATTCTAACATGGATTCAATTAAACACAGTTTATAATAGATGAATACCTGTGAGCATGTCCTATTATTAGGTAGCATCCCCATTCTACAGATGGGAAGTCCAAGTCTCACAGAAGTTGTATAAATTCTCCAAAGTGGTAGGTAGGACCAGAAATCAAATCAGCCCCCTGTTGGAATTTGTTGGAATTTGGCATTTTTGTAGATATAAAGCGCTATCATTTTCACAATCTCATGTGACTTTTATATTAATCTAGAGACTTGTATAGGAATAGGGGTCATTTGGTGGGTGCTTTCCCTCCCTCCATTTCTGCACCTCCTTCTCCCAGAAATAGCACCCAGATCTTTGTTTGGAGGGGGAATTCCTTCCTGGGCTTAACTTCCCCCCCTGGTGGGTGTGGCATCCAATTTATCTCCAGAGGAGGCTCTGGTTGGCTTAAATTGCTCAGCTTGGCCCACTCAAGACACAAGAATTAGGATAAACGTGTGACTGAGTTTGGCTGGAGACATGTGAGGAGACAGCTGCTGGGACTTCCAGGAAAGAAGTTTCTTCTTTCGTCCATAGTAGCTACTGGAAGAGGCCAGTCTTCTACTTTTGAAGCAAGTGGTATGTGGAGGAGAGGCCTGAAAATGCCATTGTAGTTTTTGTTACCACAGGGGAGACAGCCGGAGGTCGGGGGAGGGGAAAGGGGAGCTGACCCACAGAGGAGGGCGGTGTGGAGAGAATGGCTGAGAAACGGAGACGGAGCCATGGTATTGTGACCTCTAGATCGTTTCACTCCTGAAAGTGTCATCTTTGCTTAATTTAGATTGAAGTGTTACAGCAGGGACTATCTCCCTTCACTTTGCATATGAGAAACTGAGACTCAGAGAGGTAGAATAACCTCAGGTTTCCATAACTAGAAAGGGCCATGTCCGGGACTGAAATGCATGTTCCTTTGCTTCAAGTCTAAGACTTCTTCAGTGGTTTAAAAGATGCTTTCTCCAAACTTGGATCAGAGTAATAATTTTTCCTCTTTACCCAGGAAAAAATAAGCAAACACCCACTCCATAGAAGATTTATGGAGGAAAGGCCAGAAGACATTGAAAAGAACAATAAAGCCATTGTAACAGAAAGAGTTTTACCAAATCAAATAGAGCCAACAGAATTGGAAATGGCCAATCTTGGACATTTAGAACAAGATCTATTACAAATATTGACTGATTTATTAAAAATCAAGGAGACCATTTAAAATTTTTATAATTAGTAGGGACCTCAAAATAGTTTTGTTAAAATGACAAAATTTGTGGAGCAAAAAAAAAGTGTAAAAAAAATTAAAGCATGAAATATTAACTTTAGAATAGACATCTATTTACAATGTCTGTCATCGTAATGATGTCTACTATTAATGATGTCTTTCCTAGACACCATTTCATCCGACCTCCCCCTAGTGGATGAGTTCCTGTGGTGCATTTCTAACAGGTGGGCATCCTGCCCTTGTTCCAATACCTCCATTGATGGAGAGCTCACTATCTCATAAGGCAACCATTTTTTTGAAAAAATTCATAAATTTTATTATTTTTAATTTTTAGAGTGTTTTAAATTATAGTTGACATCAATACTCTATTAGTTTCAGGCATACAGCATAGTGATTTGACATTTGTATGTCTTACAACGTGACCCCTACAGTAAGTCTAGTGACTCTCTGTCCCCGTACAAAGTCGTCATAATATTCTTGGCTATATTCCCTATGCTGTACATTACATCCCCATGACTTATTTATTTTATAACTGGAAGTTTGTATCTCTTAATCCCCTTTACCTTTTTTGACCATCCCCCTGCCTTCCTCCTCTCTGGCAACTTTGAGTTTATTCTCTGTGTGTGTGTCTGTTTCTGTTTTTTGTTTGTTCATTTGTTTTGTGTTTTTAGAGTCCATATTTAAGTGAGATCAAATAATATCTGTTTTTCTGTGACTTTTTTCACTTAGCATAAATGCCCTCGAGGTCCATGTATATTGTCACAAATGGCAAGATTTCATTCTTTTTATGACTGAGTAAAAATCCATGGCATGCGTTTGTGTGTATACGTATCACATCTTCCTTATCCATCATTCATGTGTTGATAAACGCCCAGGTTGCTTTCATATTTTGACTATTGTAAGTAATGCTGCAATGAGCAGAAAGGTACATATATCTTTTTGAATTAATGAGTATCTTTTTGCTTGTTTTTTTAGGATAATGCCTAGAAGTGAAATTGCTGGGTTGTATGGTAGTTCTATTTTGAATTTTTTGAGGACCCTCCATACTGTTTTACATTGTGGCTGCGCCAATTTACAGTCCCACCGCTATGCACGAGGCTTCCCTTTTCTCCACATTCTTGCCAACACTTGTTATTTGTTGTCTTTTTGATAATAGTCATCCTGACAGGTGTGGCATGATATCTCATTGTGATTTTGATTTGCATTTTCCTAATGATTGATGATGCTGAGCATCTTTTCACGTGTGTGTTAGCCATCTGTGTGTCTTTGGCAAGATGTCTATTATGATCCTCTATTTTTTGTTTGAAATTTTTTTGTGTTTTTTGATATTGAGTTGTGTGAGTTCTTTATATATTTTGGATATTAACCTCTTATAAGGTATATCATTTGCAAATATGTTCTTCCATTAAGTAGGTTTCAATTTTGTTGGTGGCTTCATTTGCTGTGCAAAAGCTTTTAGTTTAATATAGTCCTATTGTTTTATTTATTTATTTCCTGCCCTTCCCCAAGGTGACATCCACAATAGTGCTAAGACTGATATCAAAGAGTTTACTGCATATGTTTTCTTCTAGAAGTTTTATGGTTTTAGGTCTCACATTTAAGTCTTTAAACCATTTTGAGTTTATTTCTGTATATGGGAGAGAAAGTGGTTGAGCTTCATTTATTTTCCATTTGTCTATCCAGTTTTCCCAACACCATTTTATAGAAGAGACTGTCTTTTCCCATTATTTATTATTGCTTCCTTTGTCATAGATTAATTGACCATAAAAGTGTGGGTTTATTTCTGGACTCTCCATTCTGGTCCATTTATTTACGTGTCTGTTTTTGTGCTGTTACCATATTGTTTTGATTACTATAGTTTTGTAGTATGGTTTGAAATCAGGGAATGGGAAACCTCCAACTTCGTTCTTTTTCACTATTTCTTTGGCCCAATTTTGTTTTTAAAGTACCCTGTAATCTGATTTATTTAATAAAAACAATGAAAAATAAAGATATACAAAAGCATTAATGTTGCAGGATAATATTTTATATTATTGTTTAACTTGTTATTTGTTACATTTTAACTTTTCTTTTCTCAATATTTCCTGTTATCCTATAAACCTTCCTCTGATTTGGCAAACAGTTTGTGTGTTCTGTTTCTACCTTGGAAGAGGTATGACTAAGCAGAATGCAGAGAACAAAAGAAAATCAGGGCACAATTAATAGCTTTAGGAAAACAGATGTAAAGCCAGACTATCCTGTCTTCAGGATGAAACGAGAGCAGCAGCAACAAAAATTTCTGGACTGGAGAAGGTAAAAAATTCCCAGGACAAACACAAAGAGCTTCAACATTAAGGGGTACATAGAAATGTACCCTGTATCCTACCCCACCTTAGGTCAAGCCTTGGGTGAGAGGCGTAGCAGAAATTCCAGACAGGCTTGAGGAATCCTACAGCCCTCTCCCTTTTCCTCAGGAGAGCCTGTGAAAGAGGGAAATACACCAAAATAGAAATAGCCACATGGATTTTTCTAGGGAAACAAATCTACCACGGCCTGCAGTCTTTCCCATACCATTGTGCAGTAGTGGTTGGAGGGATGTTTCCCAAGCACAGAGACAAGGATGTGGCACAGAGCTCTTGTGGGTAGGATGAGGCAGATTTTGTGGTGACTTGCAGGGCCTCGTGACATCAGACCACAGAGAAGTGGCAACATCTCATTGAGCCAATGGAGATGATTAATAACCAAAGGTCAAGCTCCCTCTACCCCTATGCCAACATCATGGTACCACGACATTCCTCCCAAACAGAAACACCATCCCGCAATATCAGCCATTTATCATTGTTTGATTTCCCAAAACAAAACTCGTTTCTGGGAGTTGGGTAGAAATGTTAGGGGAATGTCTTCCTTTTCCTGCTGGTCACTAATTGAATGATTCTACCAGGAAGATTGGCTTTTGAGTGAATGAAGCAAAGACAGAGGGACAATGAGACCAGCCTGGCCTTTAAGGTGAAAGCTTGTTTGCTACTGGTTGTGTCTACATCCTGGCCATTCCTGCTGTCTGGCCTTGCTTGCTCCTGACAGTTTTCTAAACTTGTGAGCTACCCAGTACCTTCCAATGAATTCCCCAGTTTGTGGAAGTTGGTCAGAATCTGTCCTTGCAGTTTCCCAGTTCAGAAGTTTGTACCAAGAAGTATACCACAGGCTCTTCAAGTCAAAGGGTGTCGGGGTAGAAGTCTGGGACTGAGTGAGCTGTCTCAGTGGGGAGTAGATGACAGTAACCATCATTTCAGGATTCAGAGTCAGGAATCTGGAAGTCCATTGTTCATAGCAGCAAAACACCTTCCTGACCACCTGTGGTCATTTGTATGAAGCGCTCATGTAAAACAAACTTTCAGGATCCCATAACTGCTGTCCTAGGACGGCATAAAAGACAGGAGAAGTTCAAAGGCTGTTGGGTAGAGTAGCTGCTTCTATTGGCCCTGGTTAGCTTAGAACAGAGAACAATAAATTTAAATGCATGAATTCTCAATTTAAGGCATATATTAACACCCAGGAACTTACTATGGCACTGCTAAATGAATTTTCAACTGTTAAGAGCCACGCAGCTGAGAGAATAGAAAACAAATTCACAGTTGGACTCAGGTTTGTACCGTCACATCAGTTGAGTTCACAACCTTGTCATGCGTCTTAGGAGAAAGTTAAGCCACTATTAGAAGAGTTGGAATGGGAGCATACAGGACAACTCAAGGAACTCAGTGACCCTCTCATACCAGCCAAAGCAGCCCTCCTTTTCTGAGTGTTGACTCTCTTTGTTTTTTGCTCAGATACTATAACTTCCTTACCCAGAAGACTTACACTGAAAGAAGGAGTCTATTTTTAGGATCTGCATTGCAGCTCCCTTGTCGTCAGGAGAGACCTAGAATACCCATGGGGAAGGTGCATAGTAAAAAGCCAAACCTGATAACAGAAGGCATACATAACAAGTAATTTGCAAAACTTTGCTAATTAGCACCTTCAAAGATCTGGGGAATGTGTGTGGGAATGAATTCTGTAGGCTGTTGACTCAGGACAGAAGAACATAATTTTAGACCAAGTTGAAGTCATTGATATGGATACACTTAGCAGAGACTCCAGATTCTGCTGGAAATTGGAGCAGCTGGGAAGAGACATGGTTGTTTGTTCAGTTGGTTGACAGAAATCTGGACTCAGTGGTGGCCAACACTAAACAGAATTGAGATGTCATAAATTCCTTGATATCAAGTAAAGGAAAGAATCCACAGACTGAGAGATAGGAATGCTGGAGTGAATTTATCATGTGCAACTTACTCTCTCACTCCCTAACTATGTCTCCCAGGAGAGCATGGATGACATCCCTCTTGCCAAAGTATTGAGAAATACCTAGATTTGGGGACCACCAGTGGCTTCACTGTAGCCACTGCGATCTGGAGGCTGCAGACACTGATGGGAGCTGCAAATGACATGCAGTCCCTGGATTTAGTGGGGACGGGAGGAACCCGGGGCAGCAGGCGCCACACAGTAGCTTTTCAATGGCACAGGGGAGAGCTGAATGGGGGATCCTCCCTGTCCCCTCCCAGGAGATAAGTGGCTTTAATTCAGACAATGAGATTTTCCAACCCTGAGTTATGAATCTTTTACCAGATCTTTCTTTCATAAATATTTTCTCCCCATCTGGGGCTTGCCTTCTCATTCTCTTGACATTGATTTTTCAGAGCAGAAGTTCTGATTTTAGTGAAGTTCAGCTTATCATTTTTTTCATGGATCATGCCTTTGGTGTTGTATCTAAACAGTCATTACCAATGCCAAGGTCATCTAGGTTTTGTCTTATGTTATCTTCCAGGAGTTTTATAGTTTTGCACTTTACATATAGGTTTTTGATTCACTTTGAGTTAATTTTCATGAAGCGTGAAGGTCTGTATAGAGATTCATGTTCTAGCATGTGTTTCTCCAGTTGTTCCAACACCATGTGTTGAAAAGTTTAACTTTGCCCCCACTGGATTTTCTTTGCTCCTTTGTCAAAGGTCAGTTGACTATACTTATATGAGTTTACTTATGGGCTCTCTCTTCTGTGCCAGTGATGTATTTGTCTAGTCTTTTGCCAATACCACACTGTCTGGATTACTATAGCTTCATAGCAAGTCTTGAAGTCAGGCAGTATCAGCCCTCCAACTTTTTTCTTCTCCTTCAATATTCAGAATCCTGAGCAAGTAAAATAAAAATGACAGATGGGGAGATTGCGTAGGATATAGACCCAAATACTCAACCCTACTTAATATGACTTTTGCTATTTCACAAAGCTCAGTACGGTCACACCCTTACTTTTCCCTCTAACTGGATCTTGCTCTATTCTCCCACTCATTTACTAGGCTCTAACCCACCGGCTTTGTGCAAGTTCCTTAAACTTGTCCAGATTTGCCCCCCTCACAGCTTTCACACACGCTGCTTCCTCTGCTGAAATATTCCTCTTCCAGCTCTGGCCTGGCTAACTTCACTCATGCCTTAGGTTTCAGGTAAAATAGTCCTTTCTGATCAGATCTTTTCTCTTATACTCTCTTGTTTAGTTTCCTCTATAGCTCTTATGAGAATGTTAATTCCATTTTAATTTATATGTATTTTTGTAATGTTCGTCTGGTCATGATCCTCGGGTTTATGGGGAAAAGGGTCATTTCTGCTTTGTTCTTCTGCTACTGACTTCTAACAGTGGGCCTAACTGAGAGAAGGTACGCAAGAATTATTTGCTAAATGAATGCCATTTTGATCATTTTTTCTTCCTTCTATAATGGCAACATCTTTTCACATCAGTAAATATAAATGGATAAAGTCATTTTAATGGCATCATATTATTCTACATAGGGATGATGATGATAAGAATAATAGCTATCTTTTTTGAGCATTACTACCTGCCAGGCCCTGTTATAAAGGTTGCTCATTTAAGTTTCCCCAAGTCCTATGGGGTAGACATTTGTGTTATTCCTAATCTACAGATGTGGAAACAGAGCATAGAAAAGTTAAGTAAGCTTCCTCAGTATCCCGTAGCCAGTGCAGCCAGGAATTGAACCCAGGCGTTCTGACTCCAGGTCCTGTGTGTGCTCTTACTCCCAATGTCACATTGCACAGAAAATTCTATTTCATTTTACCAAGGCCCTTATTGATGTACGTTTAAGTTGTTTATAACATCGAACCATTGCAAATGCTGGAATTAATTCTTATTGTCTTCATACAGTTATCCAATTGTATTTGGAAATATTCTGCCAAATTCCCCCCTGACTGAACATCTCTTCACCAGCAGCATGAGCATGCTCACACCTTTCGTGTGTTTTAGAAATTTAATAGGAGAAATAAAAATATTTTTATTTGACCTAGCAACTAAAAATAAAGGATGCCCAGTTAAAGATGAATTTTAGTGAAAAATGGTCTCAGTGCCCTAACCCTACTGTCAGTAAAGGCCCTGGTGCTGAGAGCCGTCAGTCAACTCCAGAGACTGCAGATAAACTTCCTTTCCCAGAGCCGGGGCACGCCCCTCACCAGTCTTCCTGCAGCAGATGACTTCTGCTGCAAAAAATGTCCAGTGACCACGCTTTCGGTTAATGACTTCCGGCGGCAGAGTCTCAGGCAGCAGACAGTGTCCTTCTGCTTGCCCCACAGAAACTCTGTTTGGGGCGTCCCATGGCCACCAGTGTGGATGGCCACACTATCCCCTTATCTTCCTTTCAGAGGCTCTTCCTGTCTCAGACCATTAGGTTTCAGACATACATGTGCTAGACCTTTGAACTTGCTTAGCTTTGACTTGGGGCTGCGGCTGTGCATAGTTTAACTCTCAGGACTCAGTGCTACTTCCCTTGTTCTCAGTGTCTTGCGGGCTACTCCTCTAGCATCCCCACATGGCAGGTACATACAGGGTGGGGCAAAAGTAGGTTTATAGTGGTTCGTATGGAAAATAATACAATAATTAATAAATAGTTACACAAAAATAAACTCTTCTACATATTCACACTTTGTAAACCTACTTTTGCCCCTCCCTGTATTAACCCATTTCAAGTATGCCTGGCTGCTGACCTTGCTGTGACCTTTCCCCAGCATGGACTTCGCTCCTCCAGCGTTGTTGTTCTACAGATCTGAGCTCCACGTCGCACCTGAGAGGGTCCCACTCTCTGTGGCCTCCTCAGCAGCTCTAGGTTTGGCCCCTGTGTCTCTCCAGGGTCATGAATTTCTGTGGCTTAGTTGCAAGAACTTTGGAGTCTAAAAATCTTGAGGAAGGTATGGGCAGGTAGAAGAGGGTACAGGGTGGGTAAATGGTGATGGAAGGAGAGCTGATTTGGGGTGGTGAACACACAGTATAATATACAGATGGTGTACTATAGAAATGTACACCTGAAATCTATATAATTTTATTACCCAATGTCACACTGATAATTCAATACAAAATAATAAAATAAAAATAAAAACCAACCCAGTCAGCTTTCATTTTATTATTTAATTTAACCTGCCCAAGAATCCTATGTTGTCTGTGTTATCATCTTTTGTTGATATACAAAAAACAAAAAACAAAAAACCATTGTGGGCATAGAAAGTTTCACTAATTTTCTCAAAATAACCAAACTAGTGAGCCGAGTGCCTGGGATTCCAACTCCTACTTCTGGGATTCCAGTCTTCCTGCTTTCTCCATCCCAGGGTCTCCACATAAGTGCATGCGCCAGGGCAAGCCACTTCAGTTTTATGAGTTTCAGCTTCCTCCTCTCTCAAGGCAGAGTTAATAAGCGTTACCTCTCAAGATTGTTGAAGAGATTAAATAGAATTATGTAAATTAGGCACCTAGCCCAGAGCCTGACAGCAACTGCGCAAAGAAATACTTCCTTTCCCCGTGGCTGGGTCCATCTGGGTAGACTTCTCCATTGTCTTAGCAAGAGCGCAGCTCAGAGAAAATACTCATTGTGTCCACTGAGCTGGCCTGGAGGGACTGCTTTCCAGACATGCAGGTGAATGAAGACTGTTGTCCCTAGCCATCAGTGTGAAGCGGGCATAGTGCTGACAGGCACCCAGAGACTGCTGCCTCACTGATCAGGAAGCATTTCCAGTCCCCGTGCCTGGGGACCAGGGCTACACCAACCTGTGGCCTCCCAGAAGAAGGTGCCTGCTGAGGGGCTCTACAACAATTTGGGAGAAATTCTCTTTTGGATAAAGTTACTTTGTTGGTATTCTTTATCTCCCCACCCCACTTGAGCATGCCCACGGCCCTGTTCTGAGTTACGAGGACATAAATCTCCATCACCAATTTATTGCCATCATTTATCAGCTCCTGTTGCTCAATGGCCAAGCAGTTAATTTTAAAATGAAGTGGGGCTGTTTTCATTAATACTCCGGCGCTAACTACCTATCAAAACACTCAAAGACAATTAATACCATGTTGCTGAAGTACTGAACCAATAAATATCTCCAGTCTTGGCTTGTCTCTGGCAGATAAAAGACATTAGACTCATCCCCTGTTTTAATAATCTTCGCCCTTTCTCTTCCTCTCCGGCGCATCAGAAACATTCACATTTACGAATGAGATGAAATAGCCGGGCCAGCCCATAACATGAATTTAAAAGGCTGTTGTTTCATGACATCTAGGTAATGCCTTCAGGACATAGCGGTAATGACAATATGCCTGAAAAGAAGAGGGAGCAATTTTGAGGATGATAAATCATCAGTGCCAAAGCCTCTGGCCTCAGAGGCTTCTGGAAAGCACATGCCTTGCCTCTAATGGGGGCTGGAGTCCAGGTGGACAAGTCGCCGGAGCAGTGGGTAGAAGTTGGAGTCCACACACTCACAGGCTCAGACCTTTAGAAGAAGAATATTCTAGATTTTATTGACTCTGGAGCCACATCAGGGATTCGTGGCATGTGGTCATATGTTAGTTGGCTAAGGCATGACTTTGCATCTCCGGTGGAGGCTGCTGTGGGTGTGCCTTTCTCACTGCGGGGGAAACTTTGTAACCTTCTCTGCTCCCAGTTCCTCATCCTACCATTTCTTTCCCTCCGTTGTTTATTTGTGGTCCTACTGTGTGCTAAACACTGTCCTAGACTCCGGGGATGCAGCGTGCGCATCTCAGTCTGCAGGGAGCATGTTTCTACATCCTTTATTACCCTCTACGTGCCAGCAGTATTTAAACGACTCTTCAGAGGCAATAAAAAATTTGGTCTCTTTGTGGAAAACAGCTCTGAAAAGAAATCCAGGTGGTGTATTAAAAAATTTTTAATTGCTTTTTCTTGTCTTGCTTAAATAATATGTTCACTGTGGCAAAAATTGGAAACTGGAAGTAAGCAAAAAGAAAATAATTATCCCTCTAAATCTTGCCACCCAGGGATCAGCACAGTTAACCTTTGCTGCCCACTCACACGTGGGCTCCCTTTCTTCTTTTGTACAGAGTCACCGCCTTTTTAAAAAGCATGATTATTCTTTGCATAATTGTCTGCCCCTCATCTTCTCATGTAAGGCTACCCTGTCTCATCATTGCGTCTTAATGAGCATACTTCTGAAACTAATGGCCGTCGATGCGCTCAGCGTCTGACTAATAGGTGTGTTACATTTTAAGAACACACCCCAGTTTGTTTAAATAGCCCTCTACGTTTGGATATTGAGGTTGTTTTCTGCCCTTTTAAAAATTATAGACAACACTCTAGTTCTGTTGGCTTAAGCATTCTTAGATCCTGGTGCACACCCTGAAGTACTTCCTTGGGATACATTTCCTTAGGGTATCTGTGTTGGGATACATTTATTAAAGTGGAATTTTTAGGGCCGTTCACATGCACACAAAATGTAAAAGTTTTTTACCCACATGGCCAAATGGCCCTCAAAATGGCTCGAAGTTATACTCCCAGACAGTCTTCCTTGGTCATGGAAGACTTACCGGCTTCCCACAATCAGTGACAGAGAGGCAGATGGCGCCTGCACACCCTGTTCCCTCCCGCCCTTTACAAGGCAGCGAGGCTTCCTTCCCCCTGCCCAGGGCTCCCTTTCTGCACCCAGCAACCTACCTCTCCCCTGGCTTCAGGGCTCTTCCTCTATCAATTATCCTTTCTTTTTCTGTGAGTTTTTCTGCATAACATTGAAAAATATTGTCTCTTGCACATTACATGAAAAAAATGTCCTGGACCTTTGTTATGGGCTGAATTGTGCCCTCCTCCCCAAATTCAAATGTTGAAGCCGGTACGTCAAAATGGGAATGTATGTGGAAATACTGTTTTTAAAGAGGCGGTTTACTCAACACAAGGGCTTTGTGGTCCAATGCAAGGTGGACCATAATTCAGTCTCACCGGCGTCCTTCTAAGATGTTTAGATGCACAGTGTGTGCACAGAGGGAAGACCACGTGAGGACGCAATGAATGCAGTCATCTTCAAGTCCTGGAGAGAGGCCACCGAAGACACCCAACCTGCTGACACCTGGACCTTAGACTTGGAGCCTTCAGAACTATGAGAAAATAGATTGTCGTTGAAGCCACCCATACTGTGGTGTTTCGTTATGGCGGTCGGAGCCAACCAATACAGCCTCCTTGTGGAAAACCTTTCCTACGGCTGCCCTTATGCAAACCAACTTCCTGGACCGGTTTGCTGCCACGCTTCATTCTCATGGTTCAGACCACTGCCATCTGGCTTCTGCTGCCACTTCGGGAGACAGCTGCCACCATGGCTACCAACAACCTGCACATCACCAACCTGTTGAACAAACACTGTGCCTGGCACATACAGGCACTGAACTCATGTAGCCAGAGCTGCTCTTGTTATTATAATCGTTTAAGAGGTACCTGCTCAGTCTGCCAAATGAGAGTACAGGATAATAAATACATCCATAGTATTTCTTTACAAAATGTGTATTGGCATTTTTCAAGATATATGTAGAAGAGGCATATGTGTTAACAGACTTTTGGGAAAATAGTATAAGCATATACATGATGGACTATTCAGAAGACAATGTCATATCTTGGTCAACAGTTTCCTCCCAGTGTTTTCCTTTTTTCTTTTTTTCCTATGCAGAGGCTGTTTGCATGCTATAGTCTGCAACATACTCCTTTTATATTTTGGTATCCATTTTCTTCCCTTTTAGGTAATATAATGACTATGCCTCTGTATTCAGGTTATTTAAAAGGAGCTTGTAGCTCACCAGTCTTCCTGATTCTCCTTTCTGTTTCAAAAATAGACAGGTTTGGGGCTGTCTCTGGCAATGCTTTGGCCTCCGAGAGGATTAAAAGCAAGTAGGTCAAGAAGAATCCTGGGGACTGTGATCCTGGTGACCCTCTGCCCCCTGCCCCCACCTCAGGTGTCCAGGTGTGTGACTGAGGGCTCTTTAGGAGTTGGCAATGATGCCAAAAGCCATTCAGAAAGGAGAGTCAGGCCATTGCTCTTGCAGCACGCAGCTGGTGTGGGCAAGGGCTCTGGTTGCCGAGATGTCTCTTCCACCAGCTGGGTGATTTCCTCTGGAAGTGGGGACTCCAGCTGTCTTTCACAGACCTTAGAGGTGGGTGGCTCGAGGTGTTTGAAAGCAGGTTTATGGACTCAAGGCACAGAGACTTCCTGACAGGCTCCAGCAGAGTAGATGTATCTCTGATGACAAAAGAGGTAGGAATTTGGATCCTACTTTAAGATGGGGGCCGCTCCAGTCATATCCACAGGGACACATAGGGCCAGAGTGCAGGAGGGCGAGGTGGTAGCAAGTACAGGGACGTGCCTAACCCATCTGCAAGCCAAACCAAGTCTGAGAGTCAGACTCTGAAGGAGGAGGGCAGTCTTGGAACCAGGTGACACCAACCTTCTCTTCTCTGATGGACCCTCTATGTTTCCAACGTCACTCCTTCCTCAGAGGCTTCCCAGGTGGCCCTTAGGGGCCCATCTCTTGGTTTTCCAGCACACCCTGCTCACTATCCCAGGCTCGCCAGCTTTTCCCATGGTGTTTATGGCCTGACCGAAGTTTTCTCTTGGCTTGCTGCTGTTTGTCACAGTCACCGACAGTTCAATAAATGTGTTTGTAGAGTGTCTTTTCTGTGCCCAGCACTGAGGGCACAGAAATGTTTCCTGCCCTGAGTCTAGAGGGAAAGACAGATACTAACATGAAAAATGCCAATAGGAATGGGACAGTGTCACAGTGGAGGACAGAGAAGAGTGCTATGGGGTTCGAGCCCCTGAAGACAGTCTTTAAACCTAACCAATGTGCCAAGTTCCCAAATTTAATCTTCAGCTTACTTTTTTTCCTGTACTTCAGACATTTAATAGCCAACTGCCTTCTTGACTTTAATGCCTCACATGCACCTAGGGCTTGAAATGTCTGAAACTGTGAGCTCTTTATCTCCTGCATGCCCTGCGGGAGCACGAGCTGTAACACCCTCACCACATCCCCGCCCCGGCTGGGCCGCCCCAGAGCCATTAGGTGCTACAGCTGTGTCCCCAGTTTCTGCTATCCTTCTAAAACTGAGGATTTCTCCTTCTCCCGCACAAGCTCAGCATACAATTAACTTTTCACAACGGCATCTTGTCCAGTAGCTCCAACTGTAAAAGTTCTGCGAATTTCAAGGAAGCCTGCTCTGCCTTAAGCGCCTTCATTGTACTATTTTTAAAGTTGGGAAATTGAACACAAACACAGACAAATGCACAAAATAAAAATCAACGATGTATTGCAAGCACACATTCTCCGTTATTCTGGTGATATGGTGAATTACTCTGAGTTTTGAATGCTAAGTTATCCTTGAACTATTGGGATAAAATTATTGGAATAAAACAAACCAGTTGTACTGTCTGTCCTTTTACTATAAAGCTGGATTCAGTGTTAACATTTTGTTTAGGTTCTTTGTGTCTGTGTTCATCACTGAGATTGGTCTGTAATTTTTCTTTCCCATAATATCCTTGTCAGGTTTTGCTATTAAGATAAAATAGTTAGAGGGGACCCTCTTTTTCTATTCTGTATGAGTTATAAACTATTAACATTATTTCTTCTTAAGCGTTTGGTGGAAATCACTCTTGGAGATTTTAGATACTGGGTTTTTTTCATGGGAAGGTTTATAATTTCTTTCATTTTCACGGGACAGTTCAGATTTTCCATTTTGTCTAATGTCACGATTTTAAAGGAATTTGTCCAATATCCACTTGGTCAATATTTTCTACTTGTTGGGATAAAATTACTGTCATAAACTTCTCTTATTATCTTAATGATTACCTTATTTATAGTCATGTCTCCCTTTTCCTTCCTGACATTGCTTAGCTGCACAGTTAAACTTTTCTTTCATGGGTCATTCTCCATGGACTATGCAATGTTATTGCTTGTTTCAAAGTACCAACTTATGGCTTTGTTGACCTCTATTGTGTGTTTGCTTTGTCTATTATTATTTTTCTTTATGTTTATCTTTGCCTTCTTTTTACTTTGGGCATAATTGAGCGGTTTAAAAAAAATTCTTGAGTTGGATCCTTAGTGGATCAATTTTATCCATTTTTACTTACTAATATATGCATTTAAAGGTATAAAATGTTATGTAAGTATGATAACTAAACCCCTTAAGTTTTAAAAAATTTATTTTGAATTTACATACAGTAAAATTTACCATTCTTCATTAATAAAGTGTCTGCTCAAATCTTTTGCCTATTTTTAATTGGGTTGTTTTATTAGTGCTGACTTTGGGGGTTCTTTGTGCATTCTAGGAACAAGTTCCTTGCCAGGCGTGTGCTTTGAAAATGTTTTCCCCAGACTGTGGCTTTTCCTTTTCTTCTCTTCACAGTGTTTTTGGACAAGCAAAATATTTTAATTTTAATAAAGAACAATGCATCTAAAAGTGGATCATGTTCTTGCTGCTGAATCTAAGAACTCTGCCAAATTCAAGGTCACAAAAGATTTTCTAGTACATTTTATTCTAGAAGTTTTATTAATTTAGGATGTACATTTAGTTCTATGTTCCATTTTAAGTTAAATTTTGTTCAAAGTGTAAAGTATACATTGAGGTGCTCTCCTCCTCCTCCTCTTTTTTGATGTGGATATCCAATTTTCTAGCACCATATATTCTCCGCTGAGAAAAGACTATATATTCTCCACTGAGTTACCTTTGCATCTTTGTCAAAAGCCAGTTCACTGCATCTGTGTGCATCTGTTTCTGGACTCTGTTCTGTTTCACTAATCTGTGTGTCTATTCTTTTGCCAATACTGCGCTATGTTGATTACTACAAACTTATAGAAAGTCTTGAAAATCAGATCATGTGAAACCTCCTATTTGATCCTCTATTTCCAAATTGTTTTGCCTATTCTAGTCACTTTGTCTGTCCATAAAAATTTTGAAATCATATGGCTGAGATCTGCAAAAACAATGCTGGCATTTTTGTGGAGAGTGTGTGAACAGCACAGGCCACTTTGGAGAGAACTGACATATTAACACAATGGACTCTTTCAATCTAAGAGCATGGTGTATCTCTCCAGTTACTTAGGCAGCATTTAATTTCTTTCCTCAGTGTTCTATAGTTTTTAGCATACAGATTCTGGACATATTTTATTAGATTAACACAAATATTTTGGGGGAGGGCTGTTATTATAATGTGTGTTTTAAAAATTGGATTCCAATTGTTCATTACTATTACATAGAAATATAATTTATTTCTGTATATTGACCATGTATCCTGTGCCTGTGCGGTTATGGACTGAATTTTTGTGTCCTCCCCAAACTCACATGTTAGAGCCCCGCCCCCAAGGTAGTGGTGCTTGCAGATGGGGCCTTTGGGAGGAAATTAAGGTTAGATAAGGTCATGAGGGTGAGGTCCTTGTGATGAGATTACTTCCCTTATACAAAGAGTTGGCAAAGAGCTTGCTGTCTCTCACCTGAGTCTGCGCCAAGAACAGGTCGTGTGAGCACAGTGTGATGGTGGCCACCTACAAGCCAAGTGAAGAGGCCTCGGAATGAAACCCACCTTGCTGTCACTTTGGGACTTGCATCCTTCAGACCAAGAAGTAAATTTCTGTTGTTTAAGCCACACAGTCTATGGTATTTTGTTATAACCCAAGCAGACTAATATACTTGTTATTCTCATTTATTACTTGTAGAAACTTATTTTTAGATTCCTTGAATTTTCCTCATGGACAAATCATGTAGCTTGTGAATTAAGATTCTTTTTTCTCTCTTTTTTTTCTTTTTAGGATCAGTAACATTGACATGCTGAGCCGTACTGGAGCCTAAAACAAAAGGAAAAATCATAAATACTGAACCTGTATTTATTTAAAACTTTGATAATTTGCTCATCCCGAATACTTTTGCATTAATTTTTATTTAAAAATATTGGTACTAAAATATTATTTATCTTGATTACTGAGTTTTTGGCACCCTCTTAAATTTTACATCCTTACAAGTACCCAACTGGCTGTCCCCAAGCCCTGGCCCCTGACCCACTTTACCTCAGTCGGGATCCCGAATTCAGGGTCCTGTTTGTCAGAAAGGCTGAGTAAGGAGGTGGGGCAGTACCCGTATTAGGAATCTTAGACCTTCACTCACCTCATCTCCGGTGATGGCCTTTCTCCTCGTCTTAGCTGATAGGGGCTCTGAGCTACAGAGGCTACTAGGGGAGAACATTTGGATGATGCAATCCTCCCTCCCACCTAAATTAGGCCGAATGACATTTCTGTTGTGATGCAAGCATTACTTTCATTGGTTTAAATAAAGTGATGTTGGTGAATGCTTAGCACACAGTTCTCAGTCTTGGTAGTAATTGTTATTATCTTTCCTATTTTTTCAGGGCAGTTCACTCAGACATATTTGTGGTTTGTCCTTGCTGTTACAGGGAAGCCAGACCAACGAGTGGCTTTTTTCCTTCTTCTATCCCAAGAGGGGAGTCAGCCTCCGAGGTCTGGGTCAGGGCCCCCTTGACGTGTGGTTATTAACAGCTGTGAAGAGTCTGCATTTCACAGCCACCATTTGGGAGTCTAAAAAATGTAACTCTCTTTCATTTTTGATTCTTAGCTTCCAAGCTTTACTCCTATAGGGCAACTCAATCTAGAGACTTTGAGTTAAATTCAGGTCAACCCGTGATTCCTGTCAAATTTAGAATTATTGGGCCCATGTTCAGTTCAAAACCATTTCCAGCTCCTTCCTGCTGTCTCTGGGGTCAGTTCCAATATGAGGGGCACTGAAGTGACCACAGCTAGGCAGTAGTATAGGGTGTACACACCCCCATCTCCCCTGTATTTTATTCTTATGTTTCCAGAGATACTACTGTCCAGTGGTCTTGTCTACTGTCACAGACTATGCCTGAGGGTTGCTTTCTCTAGACCACCTTCAGCCCTGGGCAATCCTTGGTATGAGTGGCTAACGAGGAGGACACCACTGCCTTCCTCACTCCCATGGGCCCATTCGTGGACATCTCTGTTGTGTATCCTTTTGCCTCACCAGGTGTCCAGCCTTCTGTGGATGGGACACAGGCCCAGTTTCCTAATGACCAAGTGTCCATCAGGACAACATGAGGTTGCCACTCTTGTATTGTACCTTCCTGTTCTCTCAGGACTTTCTTGTATTTATGTCCCTTCTTCCCCTTCCTAGCTGCCCCTCCACCTACTTTTCAGAACAAAGGGGGACATGAGGTGAAATTCTAAATACCATTTTTCTTTCTTCTAAACTTCTTTCTACCTCTCCCTTCCCAGAGCCTGCTTATCATTTCTTCCCTGGACAAGGAAGGAAAATATCTTCAGAAGTTTGTACAAATTAGTTAAGTGGGACAAAGAGAGCTGTGTTCTTTGGGCTTTATGCAGAGAAGACCAGGTCTTGTCTTTGGTTATGGGCTCTGTTCATAGTAATCAATTCACTTCCAGCTTAATTTATGGATGTTTCTTTTGGGGGAAGAAGTGAGTGGCCCCAAAGGAGCAGACGCCATTAATATTTTTGTGGCATTCCTATTAGGATGCACAGATTATTGTATTACCTTTAATTCAAATGAGATGACAGTTGTAATGGAAGCCCTTAGCACAGTGCTTGGCACTTGGTCTTCATGAATTCATGCCAATTTATAGAGATACTAATTTGAGGTTTGCCCTCATTATTATAATAGATGCAGATATAAGGGAGATATTTTTGGATCTCCCATCCTAAGAAGCTGGCAGAGCTTCCATGATCGAAGTTTGCCTGCCTCAGAGGGTCATTATCATTTTTTGCATTTCAAGACCAAGAAACACAGTTGCTAGGTGCCTGGGGAAAACCTTCCACTCAACTAATTTGGGGGAAATCTAGCCTCAATAAGATGGGTTAAGGCAAAAAATCGAAGAGATGAAAGAAGCCAAAGTGACATTTTGAGAGAAATTGAGAGAGCAGAAGTCAGGATGTTCTATCAAACTTGTACAGAATCCACTTGTACGGAATCATGAAGCTGCTGCCCGGGGTGCAGTCTGGACTGTGTGCATTGCAAATCTGAAGCGCTGGCTGAAGAGCTGGAGGCGCAGGTGGGCACAGCCTGGGCTTGGACAATTAATATTTCAGTAGAAGTGAGCCAGTGTAGCAAAGAGAAGAGGGCCCTCTCTTGTGCTTTCTGGGCTGAGCAGAGCTAGGCCGTGAGACAGCAGAGCAAGGGAGTGAGGGTGTTAACGATGCAAGGGTCAGCACAACTCTGCTAGGCAGACTCTAGGCGCACCATTTCTTTGTTTAGTTTCTCTCAGCCCTTAAAATCCAGTTGTCAACCTTCATCTGGCCTACTTTTGTTTACCAAGGGCTTTTCTCATGACGTGAGAAGCCCCCTTTTAACAAATGAGGAGTGTTAAGGTTCAGAGATGAAATGGTTAAGATGAGTCAGCATGGAACACTGTCCGAGGAGAAACCAACCCGGGCCTGCTGAGCTGGGTAACCGTGTACTACCTATCGGCTCCAAACTGGGCCCTAAGTCCAGGTCCTGTGCATTTTCAATTCCAGGAGACCACAGGCTCAGGTCACTCAAGGGGACAGTGCCACAGAGTATGGCCCTTGGACTTCCGCTTGTTGTGCCCTTGGCAAATGTAATGACCGGCTTTCTCTGCCACGAGGGAGGATTTGCCTTACTTCACTTCTAAGGAGCTCTCAGAGGGTGAGAACTCTGCTTGCCCTGTGCGATGAACGACACTGTGTGTCCTCAGGACTCACACTCCCCACTCAGGCCAAGGCAGGCGTCACATCCCATCCAGGTGGTGCTCTGGGGACCGGTGGTTCCCCTCCTGCTTCCTGTCCCGACCACGCCCTCTCAGAGGACGGGAACAGGCCAAAAAGTTCAGCACGCTTGTGATACTAACTAAAATCATTCAGGCTTCTTTTTGATTATTTTGAAAGAAAAGTTGTGGGGTACCTACAAATTATAATTATGAGAACATTTTGTGTATAAATATTCCACAGTATTAGTTACTAGCACTTCTCTTTGTCTAAATAGATTTCACTCAGCTTTCAGGGCTCAGAGGTGAACCCTTGGGGTTCACACTTACTATCTGAGTGATTTTGATTTTTCTGTGTCTAAAAGTTTTTTTCACTTATTAAATGGGACTAGAGGTATCTACTTCACTGGGTTACTGGGAGGATTAAATGATCAAATGGGTGACCCTATGACACAGCTGAGCACCTACTCTTGTGCTGATGCTTTGATTTCCCAGTTAGGCCTCTGACTGATGTAGAAATAAAAAGGGGTGGAGATGTGAATCACTTACGCCTTCGCAAGGGATGAGGCAAAGCCCTGTGTGAGATGTTTGCCAATCTAGGAATGAGAGCAAAGGGCATCAGGTTAAAGAACACTTTAAAAACCTAGGTAAATGGTTTAAAATTTATAAACAGGACTTATTTATTTTCTTCTTTTTTTTGCATCAGGGTTGGGGGGAAACTTCTGAAATTCAGTATAATTTATGTTAAAACAGTGGTCTGTGGCGTGGAGGTTCATCAGATTCCGGGTGCAGTGGTGCTCCTGGCTGGCTCGGCTCAGTCCCAGGGAAGAAGCGGAGGCCTGAAGGTGGAGCTGAGGTGGACTTCTCTTCCCAGAGCAGCTGTGTTTGTCAGGGCAGGAACTACCGGCAAACCAGCACCCTTCGGAACTCAGCAGATAAGTAAATCCAAGAAGAATTCTCCATCACTGCTGTCCAGAACCCAGCCAGGCATTTTTCAGTGGGGGTTTGGGCTCCATTTTTCCCTCCTTCCCCTGACAAACCTTTTAGAATTCATTCCTGCACGAGTTCCTTACAGTGTAGGGTTCTCCTAGAACATCCAAGTTGACGACTTGAAACTAGCATGGGTAGATTATCTGCCTTTGTTGATCTGAACTTCAGAGTTTGAGAAGAATAAAGATGATTTAATGCCTAATTTCAAAAAATGAAGGATCTTTCTGTTCACCTCGTGCCAGGCAGCAGACAAAGGAAATGGCTTCACCCATAACAGGAGGGGTCTGTGTTAGACAGGACAAAGATTTATCAGGCAGAGAGTATGAAGACGTTGGAATGAGTTATGGCATTGCCTTACCTGCAGAGCTTCAAAGTAAGATATACTTCCTTCTGACAGGAGCAGTCAGGGAGGGGGGGGTGGGGCCTCTGGCTGGGGGCAGGGACATAGAATTCCGACCTTTGAAGGTAGAGTCCAGCCTTCTGAGTCCAAGATGAACTGAGATGGAGAGATTGATGGTTTTGACATCCAGCATGTGAATAAATCCGAGCCTCTGCTGGGGTCTAAGGAGAAGGATTCCGGAAGCTCGTGTTGGCCTGACCGCTCCATCAGTCAGGATTCCAGCAGGAAACAGATAGCACATCTGACTCGAGATCATGTGAAGGGGTTTAACAAAGAGGCTATTTACAAAGGTATAGACAAGATGTAGAAGAATTACAGAGGATGGAGAAGCCCCAAAGGTCTTACCACCCCGTGCTCAAAGTGATGGGGGGAGGGAGTGATGGCCAGAACTTAGAAGGAGAAATCAGGGGATGGAGAACCACCTTGGTAAGGGCTGTGCCCTTCTGTTGGGGGATGCCACCTGTCAGAGGGGATCTGGTGACAGGGCCAGGGAAGTACATACCCTGATGTCACTGTCCCTCCCACCAATCTACTGATCTGGATTGAAAGCCAAAGATCAAGGAAGCCCAGTGCTGTGGTCCACACAGGTCCGCCTCCTGAGCAGAGAACAGTGTGGAGAAGGGTGGTGAATAATCCGGAGGACAAATAAAAAGCTGCCTGACGCAACCATTGTTCGCTCCGTCATAGAATGAAGTGCCCTTTAGGTGCTGAGCGCTGTCCTAGGCGCTGGGAAGAGGGCAGTGAACCAGACTTACATTTGGACCAATTGTGATTTAGAAAAGTCTTCTACCTCTTAAGCCCCTGAAGGTTTGCTCTTTAAGGTCACATACAGGTAGTGATTAATATAAGTAAGGAAAGTACTGAACCTCTCTGTGCCTCAATAACCTAATCTGTAAAATGGGAATAACAGTTGTATCTCCTTCATGGGGTTGGATCACGTGCAGGTGCGTGAAAAGCCCTCCGACTGATGCATGGTGTGAAATAAGGGCTTGCTCAGTGCACGTTAGCTGTTACTACAGTTATTATCACTGTTGATATTGATGTCTTCTAGCCAGTCTCTTGAACTCTCACTCTTCCTTGAAGACCTAGATTGGGCATCTCCTCCCTGTGGCTCCCTGTCCCTTGAACACGGCTGCTCCCCTGATTACCTAGCACGTGATGCCTTCCTGGTTCTTACAAGACCATGGTGCAATTATTTGGTTTGCATGTCTGTGTCCTCTGCTAGACTCTGTACTCTTCTGGGATGATCTCAGATTCATCTCCTTCTCTAGCCCCAAGTTCTGGCACAGGGAAGCCACTCAATAACATTGGTCAGGTTTGTTTTGAATATAATGAGTTTTTGTAGTTTCCTGGGAAGGATCGTGGCCCACGCCGGTGTTTACAGCTCATGATGGGGGGGAAGTGGATGTAGCAAATGAGCAAGAGGAGTGATCTTAGGGCCTTCAGCAGCCCGCCCCAACCCCCCGCCCCACCCCCCAAGCCTGATAAGAGCTTCTCCTCCCTGCCTGGAACTGAATTCTGCCCCCAAAGGCATCCAGTTGCAAGGAAAGAGCATGCCTACGGAACAAGGAGGCAAGAATTCACTCACTTTTATTGGTGAGTGAATTCTCACTTTTAACCAGACTTATGCATCTTGTTCCCTTTGAAGGTGGAAGCTAGACATTTTTTTGTTTTGTTTTGTTTTGTCAGCAGGAGGTGGCAAAGGAAGACAGAGTGTTTTTGTCATTCAGGTAGACGCTCCCTTGCCTCCACTCTTCCTATTAGGGGAAAGAAAAAACAGGTAGGGATGGACTTGTTGGAAAACAGCTCCTGCAGCACCTTTCACTTTGGCCCAGTTATTTGGCCACCGTCTCCAGAGTCCAGCGGGGCACAGACACAAGGTGAGCTCCTAGGCGCATCTCATCATACTGTGCTAGGCAGCCCTGGGACAGTGTTCACGGGGTCACCTTCCAGGATCAAGAATAGACTTCCAGTTCAGTGTTTAAATATGTCACAAGGATGCAATCCTTGAATCTGTGACAAACTCTTCAGGACAAATGACCAGTTTTTTCAGCCAATAATGACAAGAAAAATAAAAGAGAAGGGGATACCCTCTATAGACTTAAAGATTTAAGGTGCGTACCAACCACTCACTTAGTGTATGGACCTTATTTGGATCCTTGTTTGGACAAATTATTTAAAAAAATCACAAGACAGTTGAGAATATTTGAATACTGATTGGTTATTTGATGATATTAAGGAATTATTGTTAATATTTTGGGATGTGAAATAGTATTTTGAATGTTTTCTTTTAGGGATGCATTCTGAAATATTTGAGTAAAATACATGATACCTGAGATTTGCTTCAAAATAATGTGGGTGTGGTTAAGAAATGTATGGGGTATGGGAAAGGAGTGAATTGCAAATGATATGTAATCAAATATTTCTATTTTATACATACAGGGTATTTTTCCATAATGAAATTTAAAAAAATGTTTAATTAAATGTGATAGCAGAAATACATGTATTTTTTATTTTCCAGGTTCCCTGTAATGAACTTGAAATCCAAACCAAATGGAAAGCAAATGTAGAATGGGCGTGGTTCCGAGGTGAATAGAAGCCAGTTCATTCCTCATGGGTCAAGGGAAGCCCTGCTTCTCCCTAAAGATGGTAAGGCCTCCACAGTTTAGCCATGTCTTTTTACCAAAGGGCTAGAACTTCACGGGTTAGGATGCCGACTAGTACCACCTCTCTTGGCCTCCTTCCCTGCCTGATGAGAATGATTTCCCTGGCTGTTAACTGTTGAGGGAAATAGGAACCACAGCCAGGTGGGGTTCTATTCAGTCGAGTTTGGTGCCTGGTGCTTGAAACTGTGCTTCCACCACATTCTCATTCGTGTTCCTTGAGCCATTTAGGCCTCTTTCTCAACTGAGACTCAGAGAGGTGTAATACCTTTTTTTTTTTTTAAATCACATATGGCCAATAAATGGTGGAAGTGGGTCTCACACCCAAGTCCTCTGGTTTCAGGCCCCATCTTGCTTCCCCTATACAATATCACCTGCCCAGGTTCGTCTCCTTGGAGATGCACTAAAGGCGCAGTCCAGGGATGCAAATAATGGTAGTTGTTCTGTGATTAGCGTTGTGCTGGGTGTTCTTCACGCAGTAATGTATTTAACCCTCTTCATGATCTCATAAGGTGGATCCTATCTCTATTCCCTTTTTGCAGACAGCAAATGAGAAACCAAGATTTAAACCCCGGTGTGTCTGTCCTCAAACCTCCCACTCTTTTTTACACTACTTCTCCCTGCTCAGCTGATGCAGATGTTGGCTGAGTTTTTTTTTTTTTTTTTTTTCGGAATTCACCCAAATGAGAGCCTGGAGATGACAAGTAAGAAGGCTTATGGCATCAGTGCCCTGAGAGAATGCCTTCGCTCTGCAGTTTGGAACAGCTTCACCTTTAGTGACGGCATTGACGTGGAATTTAAGATGTGCCAGGCCATTGCTAACTACTGCACAGATGTTAATTCATCAAGCACTCACCAGAGTGAGGCAGTTGGGTGTTGTTATTATTATTTCCAATGGGGAAACTGAGGCACTTCCCGACAGCACAGAGCTAATAAAGTACAGATCCAAGTTTCAGCCCAGTCGGCCTTGCTCCTGAGTCTGTGCTTTTTATTATATCGCCTTCACCCCTGAGCCCTGTACTCACACGTCGTGACCTGTCCTGGAATATGGCAATAAAGGAGTGGTGTTGACTGACTTTCACTCTGATTTCTTAACTCCAAATAGTAACAACCAAAATACCTACTATTGGCCAGCGTAGTATCTGAAAGTTAGTCACCGATTCTGCCTAAGAAACTCTAAGTCTTAAGACACAGTTGTATGAAATTGCTGTTCACTTGAGTCAGAAATGGGATTTGAGGACTGACTATACCTTTCGGAGAGCTGAACTAATAAGGAAGAAAATATCTCTTTTAATGGGATAAATCACCTGTAGCACTTGGCACATAAAATAGCTCAATATACAGTAGCTGTTAATATCCCTATTAATCTTCCTGATCTGCCCACTTCTCTCCCACCCCATCGCAGCCAAGGCATACGCCCTCTCTGCTGCGGTGGCATTCCAGCCGGCCTCACCACTCAGTCTTTCTGCACACCACGCACCTTTGCCTGCTGTCCTCAGGCGAATCTGTAGTAATGAGCTCTAGCCTTCCCCCAGGGCCTTCCTGGCCCTGTTGAACCAAGGCATGGCCACAGACAAGCTCTGAATGGAAGAGGTGTGTGTCCATTCAGAAGGAATTATTCAAGGTTGCTGTGCTCCCGAGTTCCCTGTCCAGCCAAGGTAGTTGCTTTTCATCCTGGGTTCAGAATGAGCAGATTCTGTATAAAGGCCCCAGGCAACACTTTACTGGCATGCAAAATAAGATGTGAACCTTTACTCTTGGAAGCTGCTGAGATTTTAGGCTTGTTTGTGTCACAGCACAGATCTAGCCTCACACACGTCTCATGATGCTTTTAGGGGTAGAACAAAAGTCCCTAAGACAGTGCAAGGCCCTGCAATTTCTGGACCTAAATGTCAGCTTCGTCTTGTATCCTATTTCCTCTCCTTTTCTCCTCTTCATTCAAACAGGCTTTCAGCCCCTCATAGGTGGCAAGCTCCATTCAGCTACAGGCTCTTTGTACAGGCCGTTCCCTCTTCCCAGAACATTCTCCTCCACCCTCCGTCAGGCCCCTCCCTCCCCACGTGCTGGTTAAGTTCTGCCTGTCCTCTTGCTCTCCCTGGGTTCCACGGCAATGTGCATCCTTTAGAGCACTCATCACAACTCCATGCTTTCCTCTGCTACTGCTTATTTCAAAAATGCACTTTCGCCCACCCGTCTGCACGGTTCACAAGATAGTTTGCCAGTCTTTACTTACTGTCCCCAGCCCTTGGCATACTCTTTGGCACATTAATAGGTATTCAAAAATACTAATTAAATAAATAATTGAGTCAACATATTGTAGTGATTATTGGATGGGATTTAGAGTCAGACTTCTTAGATTAGAATCCCACCTGTCACTTATTTATTGTATGACCTTGAGTAAATTAGTAATCTCTGCCTTAGTTTACTCATTTCATGGGGTGGTTGTGAAGATTAAATGGATTAAGACATATATGCTGTTTACTTATTGTCTCTGGTCTCCAAGCCATCCTTCCATACGGCTTTCTATGGGCTAGTAGTTTTCTTAACACCTTTACCAGACTTCCTCGCTTGGTGGCTACAGTTAGATCTAGCCAGTTAGAGCCCTGGCAGGAGCCTCGAGAGAGGAGGGAAGGGAGAGAAGGGACTTCCCTCCAGGGTCAGTTCCTCTCTGCAGTGTGGCAGCTGCAACAGCCTCCAGCTCCTTTCAGCCCTCCCAGAACTGGTCTTGCCTGTCTCCTCAGTACTAATCCTGTTGGCTGTGTCCCTCTCCCAGGTCCTAGCATCAGCCTCCCCACAGCCTCTCAAAGGTCTTTGTACCAGCTGGCTGGTGTCCCCCACCCTCATGGTGACCCCTCTCAGTAAAGATCCAAGTACCAAAGTACCAGCTGTGTGCACCAGCTAGGTGCATCCTTTGAGCACCTAGGTTCTGGTAACCCAGCCTTTCCCTTTTGTTCCCCCTGCTCCAGGGATGCTGGCTGTACCCTACGGTTATTCATATCTGGGCTACTTCAGAGGCCCCTCCCGGAAAACCTACTGGATTCATCCCTGACTCCTGACTGGGCCTTAACTGACACGGTATCTAAAGCACTTAGGACAGTATCAGGCACACACGAGGCACTAAGGGAGTGGTAAGCCCCATATTTGTCTAAGTAGGAGAAGAAGCCAACGTTATTGCCCATTAGAATTCTGGGAAGGGTGTGGTGTGTCTGACACCCATGGAGGATAGCACAGACTCCATGGTGCAGGAAGACTGTTTTCTGGGGGAACCTCCGACTCAGGCCCTTAACCACTGCTCAAATACAATCACCCAGGCATGATTTAAAGCAAATGATGACACAGTTTCCATAGCATTAGCAATTTTTTATTTTTCCTTTTTTGTTGCATAGGAAATGCAGTACTTGCTTCCAGTAATTGTATTGTAATGTGAGAAGGTGGTAGCACTAATGGTTGAATACAAGAGTTAAACTAATCCACACCAGCTCAAAAACCTGTGGAGATTTAGTTGAATAAGAATGGACGCCCACAGTGATTCTCAACCAATTACAAATTTTCACAGAACACAGTAAAACTAAAAGGCTAACTATGAGAGTCAATACAAGTAATCTAGAGGCACAGGGGGCCCGGCTCATAAAAACAGATTTCTAACCAAGTCATTAACACGGGAGTGTTGGTTTCACAACAGATCTCTTATCGTTGGAAATGTTCAATCCCCTCCCCACCAAATTTGAAATGTAAAACCGAGGTATCTTGAATGGACAGATTTCCAAGGGTGGTAGGAAAAGTCCCCAGTGTACTTTGCCCTGGGTAAGAGGTCAGGGCTGTGGGGGGGGAGGAGCGTGTATTGTATCCTTTGAAAACCTTCTTTAAGGACCTCCCAGAACCTGATGAGCTCTGGCTCTAGGTCTAGTGAGCATCTCAGTGGTGACACTGCCAAATGCCTCTGCAGGGCAGAGGGGACCGGGGAGAGACTGGAGCTGGCAGCTCTCTCAAACCTCTGTCCCCAAGTAGCCAGTGGCCTTGAGACCATGGGTTGAGATGTTAAAAAAAAAAAAAAGTGCTAATGTTCTGACTACTACTAAAATAATAATAAAAATAAAAAATAACAAATAGAATCAATGGGGAAAAAAGCTTCTGTCATTTTGAGAAGCTGAGCATCAAAACACCAGGTAAAACAGCACAATTTGTGGGCCATGATCTGTCCTTCGAACCCTTACAAAGATACGAAAGCCCACATAGCACGGCCCAGTGACTTTCTCCACCAGGAAGGTGCTCCAGCTGAATCAGAGGTGGCATTTCAACTGTACCCCCTTGTGGTCCAGTCGGTCCAGTCACACTTTGGAAATATGCCTTTCGAATTAAACAGCGCACCGACCTCGCGTGTGAAACTGGGGATGCCGGGCACACAGGTGGGCCCTGCCCCCACATGCTGCTGCTCCCCCTGTGCTCATGTTCAGCTGCAGGTGGTCACCCTGATCTTTCTGACCATTTTTGGTGTCTGGTCCCCATTTCCTTGTCTCCCTAATCTGGTTATTTAACCCGTTGGGGCAGAAAATGCAGATGGGTGGTGATTTAGGGGAAAAAATGAGATGAAATTTAGTTAATTTGGAAAGTAGTTTCAAATTTAGACCAAAAAACTATATTTTAAAAATCCCGTGTTAATAACAAATTTCTTTTTTCTATGAATCGGGCCCAAAGTTTGTACAGTTTTATTTTTGAAGAAAATATTGCAACTGTGCATGAAACTAAATAGCCAAGTGATTTCTTAAAGATTTTTTTTCATTTTTTTTTTCTTTTCATATGAGGAAGTCTGGTGTGAAGACGGATCAAGCATGGGTACCTGGCCGAACATTGTCCATTAGGAAAACACTTCAGGATCGGCATGGCTCCAGTTGAGGGTCAAGAAAAATGTCCCTCTTTGGAAATGTTCTCAGAGTGTCTTTGTAGCAGAGTTCTTGAAATTTAAACGGTGGTTTTTAGACAAAAGTCTTGCCAGGGCCTGATTTCTGAAATCAAACACCCATGCTTGTCCCCTAGGAAAGGAAAAGAAAACAAAAAACAAAAACAAAACACAAGTAATACTGAATTTAAGTAAATGTATACCTCCAAAATACTGAAAACAGTTGAAATCAAGAAAAGACAGAATTTGCGTTCTCAGTGAAATACCTTTAAACCTAGCTGACAAGAACCAAGTCAGAAAAAAAGACTAACATAACTTTGAGTAATATTCATACAGCTCACTAAGCATTATGGAATAGCATGCATTAATAGTGTACGGTTATTTTACATCACCTATGCCAGAAGGGCCTGACTGACAGACAGCGAAGGCTACCGGTGTAGAAAAATCTTACTTCAGAAGAGCAATATAATACAGATTTCACAGGCACTACATTTTAATATATCAGGTATTATGCTGGTTTTCTTATAATTCTTTCTGTCCTAAAGCTGGCATTATAACAATGACCAAAAAGGCAAGGATTGAAGTAAACGGAAAGTAGATACCAAAGTTGATATAGTTTTTTTCTTCAGATAGATTAGTGCATAGTTCTCATGCAGATAAACACTGCTATGCATTTACACTGTTGGAAAGCAGAGTGAATTGAGCCCAAGTTGTCACATTTGTGTAAATCATTTTGTCAGCCTGTAATAGCACCATGTAATGGATTTGCATTAAACATTAAATTGATTTCAGAGTTGGTGACACAGTATTCACTACAGTTAAGTGCTATGGAATAGCTTCAATGTTACCTGCTATATATCAAAGCAATTTTCATCCCACTGCTTTTTTATTGGGAAAAATGAAAGGAAAACATACACGACACTAATTAGACGAATGCACAGCCTTGGACGTGGAGAAGGCAGAGCGGGTTTACTGTCAGACAGTAAATACATGCATTGACTTCAGGACGAAGTTGGCCTCGGAAGCCGATTTGAATGAAAGCTCTGCGGCGGGCAGTGCAGCTTTCTGAGACCGTCCGAGGACAGGTCTCGGAGGGTGGTGGGGAGGTGCCACCGAAGCTCTCCTTACATTACCATGCCAGTGTGTTTTAGATCTGTTCTATGGAGGCCTGCTACCGGGAAAAACAAAAGGAAAAAAAGAAGACAGAAAGGAAGAAAGATTGAGATAGAGATAGAAAGAGAGAGAGAAAGGAACCAACACCACCACCGTGGACAAAAAAGATATTTCCAGAGACATGATACAAAGTACATTAAATGACATTCTTAGAAATCCCTCCCCCCAAAAAAAATCACAAGGAAGAAGTGTTTTTCTTAATCCAGATTTCGTCAATACTCTGTGACACTGTTACTACAGAATGCGAAGCGTATGGGGATAAAGGGTTGAAAAGACCAGCTTGTGGAGATGGGTGCTGCGTATTCCCGGGGGGGCGGACTGGATGCCATGACTCTGGGAAGTCTGGGTTCCTCCCCACTCTCACTGTCGGAGAGGGGAGCACACGAGTGTGGGGAAGTGTACCTGCCAGCTCGCCCAGCAGCCCACACCTGACTGGGGGTGGGGTGGGGAGAAGCTGACACTGAATATAACTAACTTCGTGCCAGGGTGTGAAGAGACGGAAGCGTTAGTTTGAACCTCACGGGGAAGAGAAAGGCTCTGGGATGGAGAGAGCGGCCTTAGGGAGAGGGTCTCTTGCCCTTGAAGGATCAGAAAAGGAGCATTTTAGTGGCGGGGGATGGGCCGGAAGGAAAAAGTATACAGGAAAATGATACAATTTAGTGTTTGTGCCTCTGACTTCAGATCCCAAAGAAAAAAAAACATGGAGAGTGACTTGAGGAACTTATTTTTGCCAATATTTTTAATGCCATTTGACGGAAGAGAAAAAATTCAAATGTGTCTAAGAATCAAGGGCTGGGCCTTCAAATGCTGATAGCCCTCAGTCTGTCAGTCTACACACCCCAAGTACCAAATCTTCCTCAAACTTCTTCGCTTGGCTTCTAACCTGAAAAGGTGAACACTTGGATGGTTGGTGTTTCTTTTTTTCCTGCTTGATCACCACTGAACTACAGTTTCCTGCTGCTTTCTGGACAATGAAACATGAACAAAAATGTAACTTAGTGTATTTAATACTTAACCCCTGTTCATTATCACCCTAGACTGCCTCCCTAATGTTTTAAAGCCTTTAAAACATTTTTTTTCCTGCAAATCTGTTCAGAGTTCCCTAATTTTAGCTTCATCAAACTTAATACAACAAAATACCTTCAAAAATACAGCATACCTGTAACGTCCATTTACAATGGTTTTCAGTAGACCTATGCTTCTCAAGCATAGGAATATGCTATACCATTGAGAGAAAAAATAACTGTATTTAAATACTTACAAAAAAAAAAAAGGAAACAGGAAAGTTTTAAACTTAAATCCAGTTCCCAAAGGGGGCGTGGGGGAGAAAGAAAAGCAATTCTATGAACGCTGCCTTTATAAAGAACAATTGGAAGTTTCACTAGGCTAATTTGACAGAAATTTTCCTCATTTAAACAACATTACAAAAGTCCTGCATTATAAAATAGGGTAGAATAAATCAGTGTAATCAATAAAACTATACAACAATACAAATTACATATCTTCTGAGTGGGCAGTTTATTCTCTCTCTTTGCAGTCATGACTACAACATGCTCACTAAAAACAACTAAAACTGCCCAAACTATTGCTTAGTTTGTTTTGTTTTAAAAAAAGGGTGCAATTTTATTGTATATACAACCAATTTACTGGTAATACCTTGGCTTATCGCAAGGTTCTGACAAAATGTTTGTCTAGGCTTTTTCCCTTCACTGTGAAGCACTGAAAGCTGCTATTTTTTCTTTTTTTTTTCCTTTTTTCTTTTTTTTAGTGCACATATGTCATAATAAAGTAATGCCCAGCTAAGTGCTATAGGGGAAGGCAAAGTATGCTGGCTGGCTATAGGAAGTGACACCATATACTGACAATCACACCATACAAGAGCGCCAAACGACTATTCAACCACTTATCAGACACATATGAAAATCCAAAATGTTTTATTTTATTTTTTTTTCCTTAAATAGAGATAACCAGTAAACAATTTTCAGAACTTGGAAGTTTAAAAACGTGCATATAAAAATGGGCATTATATACTTTTTATTGAATGTGGATTGACTGCAGTCTGCTAAGAAAAATGGGGTGTGGGAGCTGAAGAAAAAGGAAGTTGTCTTTTTTTTTTTTAAGGCTTGCTTGTGAAAGGAACAGTTGTAAAAACAAAATTGCTTGAAGCAGGGTCAGCTTAGTGCTTCACAGTTTGACTGCTTCTCTAAGAGGAGCCCTTCCTGCGCACGTGCATTCAAAAATCACAAAAAAGGTACAAAGACAAACACCTAAAACACACTGCGTCAAGTGCAGCACCGACTTTGGTCAAATAAAAAAAATAAAAGAAAAATTAATAATCGCTAAGCTTTTCTACACGATATAAGCAGGTATTGCATATTTTCATATATCTGGGGGGGGGAAATAAAGGAAGACTCCAAATAAATTGTAAAATGCAGCAACATCCAAAATACTGATATTCTAAGCATCTACAGATCTCAGAATAGCACTGCCACTGACCACAGAGGACAATAAAGACTACTCCTATCTGCGGAACAACTAACTTTCTATTTAGTTCTAGATGTTGAAACTGACAATGGCTGACATAAAAGTCACATTTACAAAAAGTGTCTCCAAATGCTTGACTAGGGAAAAACCCCTTTCAATAGAGGCGCATGTGCAACAATTCCACAAATAATCGCTATCCAGGGCAAGGCACATTGATATGGAATTTTTGTCTTCGTGCAAATTAAGGAAAAAAAACAAAACAAAACAACATTGTTTGGGGGGAAAGATGAGGAGCAAAGTGTCTTCCCAAGAATTTCAGTTACTTGATTGTATAGGACAGTAGTAGAACCCTTCTGAAGGGCTGAAAAACATAGTTTAAAGGCAAGTGCCTAGAGTAGGGATTACAATATTGTGTCTTAATGCACTCTACTTTATTCTACATTAACTATATAAAAATTAGTTACTAACACTAGAACATGCAGAGACTTTCTCTGATCAGCAGGGCTTGCCAACCAGAACGTATATATATGTATAGTATAGGAAATCTTGAAGTTGCATGGGAAGCAAAGGGGTGCTTCACTGTCTGGTAGAAAAATCACTTGCACTTTTTTTTTGTTATTTTTTTGTTATTTTTTGTGGTTTTTTTTTTTTACATAAGATACAGGACATTTGGGGGTGCAAACTTTTTTCCCTAACAAGTACCCTTGATCTGAGTGGGCACCAGCATTTGTGTCAGTATTGGTTTCATTATTATTATTATCACTTATTTATTTTTTTTTTTCCCATAGCCCAGTTCAGGGGCGCAAAGGTCTTTAAAATTTCTGGACAATCTCTGGTACAATGAAGTGTCTGATAATTGATAAATCCTATGTTGCCGGATACATGTAAAATTTTTCAGAATTGGCATAATCCATTATAGTGACTTCTAGCTTATAAAATTAACAGATACCATGATTTCATTTTAGTTATGTGCTTTGATAACAGAAAATAATTAATTAGCATTTAATGTAGTTAACATATTGTGGTAAAAGCACCATTAGATTTGTTTTTTTGTTTTTTTTTTTTTAAATTTTCCTTCAGTTTTTAAAGGGATACAAGTTTAACAATAAAAAACATAAAAAGCAAAAATAGCTCCCCTTTTTCTTGCAAGGCTGTTTTTTACCCCGATAATTTAGAGTCCTGGGGTGGAAGGACTTGAAAAACAAAAATAGAATTTTCAACAATCTCTATCTTACAAAGATACTTAGCTATCCGATGAAATTGCACTTTACTCAATTCAAAATTCGATTGTTTTGATTGATTCCTGTCAGTTTCTGTCAAAACAGACCATCTTCCCCATTTCCATGTGAATTTGTGTGTCATTGTTGAAATTGTTGAAAAAATGTTTTTTTTTTAAATGTAAGTGCAGCATTTCAAAACTTTTAAAAAACTGAATAGTAGTAGTAGTAGTTTGCCATTTTCGGAATTGCTCTGCAACGCGAGTGGGTTCACTGTCCTTGAGGGCCACGTTATAGATTGAACTGCTGACTGCTGAACCAAACCAAGCTAAAAGAAGAAATAAAAAAGGAACATAACTGCATTTTCTTTTTCCAATATGTTACAGAAGAACATTGCCCTTTGACTGTCCCGTCAGTTATATATTGCAGATCTCAGCTACTACAAAAGATTTAGTTCTCCATGTGCCTCCTGATTGCTCAAGGAGGCTCACACCTGTGTGGGTAAATTCATGAAATACTGTGAAACAGCCAGGCTCCGTAAGGAAAGTGTGTTACAGCGGAAGTCAGTGAGCAAGGGCAGATCTCCTCCAGCCACGTCACCTAATGCTCACGCTACCACGAAAACACTTCAAATATTACAAAGCCCAACCATTTCCAGCACCATATGAGAAAATTACAACAGTCCCTAGAGTAGTTTAAAAAAAAAATCCCAAAAGGTTATGGCCTTTGCTGTTTGACCATAATGCTTGCTGTTTCCATGTACAAGTTGATTTGATTCTCCCCTTCCACTGACAGTGAAGTTGTAACCGCGCTGGGTTGAGGATGCGTCCATGTTACAGAGTTGAGAAGGGGTCAGGTGGTCTGTCTGGTGGATGGTGGGACGCTGAGACTTTTATCCCAGGTACCAGGACTGGAAGAGAAGAGAAAAAGTGCAATTAGTGGTATAATTTAGAAAATAAGTTATTTAGAAGTTTTCCTTCCAATTGTGAAATCAGGATCTATGTTAGGGATACAGAGGGGATTCACTGGGCAAAGTAAAGGAATGACCAACAGTAGTAAATCCTGAGACACTGAAACTGATCTTACTCCTCTAAATTGAAATTCAGTGTCTTTGTTGGGGTTTGCTAACAACGTTCTGAGTGTGCCTTACAAAATGAAGTGTGTGAGCCCACTTGAAATACACATACAGGCTTTAGAGTTTGGCGAGGACTGCTACAGGAGGGCGGGAAACGGGAGCATCTTGTTCTTCAGTGGATGCTCAGTGCCCAGTACAGTGCCTACAACGGCAGGTTCTCGACACAGAAGAGTGGATTGAATGAAGAGTGGGTGAGGGGAGAGGTTTCATGTGCTAGAGTCAGCTTTGAGGATTGTCACAGCATTCCTGTTCAATGAGATGTAGGCCCTGAAGACGCTATTGCCGCATTCTCTTAAGAGGCACAGATAGTTAACAGCGATATAAGAATAATGACCTCCTTTCTGCACCCCTATGTTCTTTGCTGCATTACCTGCCACAACCAAGATATGGAAGCAACCCAAGGGCCTATCAACAGACAAGTGGATGAAAAGGCTGTGGTACATATATACAATGGAATATTGCTCAGAGATAAAAAGAATGAAATCTTACTACTTACGACAGTGTGGATGGACCTAGAGGGTATTATGCTCAGTGAAATTAAGTCAGTCAGAGACAAATACCAAATGATTTCACTCATATGTGCAACCTAAAGAATAAACTAAATGAACAAACAGAATTGAAACAAACTCATGACACAGAGAGCAGACTGGTGGGTGCCAGAAGGGAGGGGGTTGGGGAACTGGGTGAAAAAGCTGAAGGGAGTAAGTACAAGTTGGCAGTTACAAAACAGTCACAGGGATGTGAAGTACAGCATAGGAATATAGTCGATAATATTGTAGTAACTAGGTGTGGTGCCAGGTGGGTCCTGGAAATATCGGGGGAACACTTTGTAAAGCATATGACTGTCTCTAACACTATACTGTATACCTGGAACCAATACAGAATAATATTGAAGGTAAACTGTAATTGAAAAAAAAAAGAATAGTGATATAAGAATAAGTAAAGGTAAAGTGGGAAAAAAAAGTAGGTACCAAGAGTCCCAGGTTGTTTTGGACAAGTCACAGCATCTCTCTTATACTCAGTTTCCTTATATGTGCACGTGGTAGATTTTATGATGTATAATATTCCTTTTCAGCTCAACATTTCTAAAACAATGTTTTCAAAAACGACATATAATAATCGAGTGGTATCGACATTTCACCCTATTAGCTACCATGATGTGCCAAGGGAAAAAGCCCTCATTCATGTTTTTGTTCATTCAACATTTATTTGGAGCCTTCCATATGCCTGCTGGGCCCAGTTAACCTTTCCTTTCCTAAATCTTAGGTAGGTAGTTTGGGGCAATGGTCTGGTTATACCTCAATTTATATGCTGGCATATCTTTCTCTGTTTACTAAACAAAGTGACCAATTATGGTTTAATATCAGAGTCAGTTTCTCAAGTGAAATAAAAAGGTACCTGGCTTTGCCAACTTTTCTCTAGAGATACCCTGTCAAACTCACCACATTTATTTATCATTATTCACAGAAAAATCATCAACTTGTAGCAAAAGTGAATGCTTCTAAAATCTCTGAGTTGACAGTATCAAGAAGGGGTTACACTTGGGCTGATTCAGTCGATGAAGGCTCGCTCTTATCCAAGAGATTCAATTAGGTCAGGCAAGGGCTCGTTTGGTCCCTGGGATAAGTGGCGAAATGATACTACCTGGAGGTGGGTATAAGACTTCCTGGTCACACAAGCCACCTTTGATTTCCAGAGGACTTGAAAATCCCTGAACTTAAACCAAAAAACTGCTCGTCTTGTGTGCTTTCAGATGTTATTCTTTGACCACATGCTTCGAGGAAGACAATAAAGCGTCTTGTGTCCTGAAAGGACATCATCCTGGCAAAGGCACAGGCCTAAATCTAACTGGACAAAAGACAGGAGGAGAAGAAGAGAAAGGAGGCAAACTCCAAGCTGTATTTTTAGCAGGCTCTCTGAAGAGCTGAGCCCGATCCACCTCAGAGCTGAGTTCTCCCTCTAACGAAACTGTCTCAAACTTTGGGCGCCGCGAATAACGCGTTCAATTTCTGTTTTCACACTTCCTGAAGCAGTTGTGAAATTGCGGACTTAAATCTGACAATGCGTTGGTAGTTCTTGAAGCAAAGGCCTGGGACCCAGTGAGTCAGCAGGGGGAGCAGTTTTCCATACAACAGCTTCTGGACACAACCTCAGCGCACTACAAAAATCTGCAGTGCCTCTGCACTTCTCTTAAAAAGCAAAGCGGAAAAAAAAGTTTCTTCACACATCTTACTATTCAGTGTGCCTTGCCGACAAGGTTACCCCAGAGCAGCTCTGTAATCCTTCACTGAAATAGGCTTTATTGATTGCTCTGGTCTATTGTTCTCTTTTCAAGTCCCCCAAGTTCAAGTTCATCCTGGTGTTACATCATGTCTGGTTGCTAAGAGCAACCAGACAGACCCAGACGTGACTATCATTAGCAAGAAACCCTCTGCTCTCCTCCCACCAACCTTCCAGTGGCTCTGACGTAGCAGGCCCACTGCAAACACATTGAAGTATTTATTCTGCCTAATTTATGACCTACACAGCAAGCAAGACCCCCACTCCAAAAACCAACACTGTTGTATATTTAATTAATCTGTCTTTCTCTGGCACTTGGGAAAGTTAGACAAAGGACTAATTATTGTGTTTCACTCTCCACACTTTTCTTTTGGGGGGGTGAATATTTGCATGGGAAAGAAAACTACAAGGCCCAGCATTGGCCCCCCTCCCTCCCCTTTTTCTTTTTGCCCTATTGACATTTCATGAAATACTTTAGCTGCTTAAGGGAATTAGGAAAAAAAATGCGATGTGAATGTTACTCCTTTTGAGTTGGTATTCAGTAACACAAATCAACTCATGACATGTTTAAATTTAAATGCTAACCACACACTCTCAGAGTTACTTTAAAGGTTAGTTTTTAATCAATAGAAGTTGCTGACTCCGGGTTTCTGAGCTGCGCACTGCAGCTCTTGGGCTTTTGTCTAACGTTAAAGCTTTCAAACTTTTTTTTTCTTGACATGATTTTAGCAATGATTTGCAGACACAGAACGCTATTGTGCTCAGACCAGCAACATGTCAATAGAGGAGCGAGTGACCCTGTGGTGGGGTGTCAATATGACTCCTGAAGGCTGGGGTTGGGGGTCTTTAATAACCCGTGAAAAAAACTTAATTAACCCTTTCAGGCCCAAACCAAAACCTATTCTTACACTTCTTCACTCCTGTAGTTTGACCATTAGTACTTATTCCACCACCGCACTAATCTTCATGACAATGAGCCCAGCTACTTGGCCAAAGCTTTCCAGGGTGGGAAGCCAGTTGGTTAGGGGAACCATACAGGGATTTTTTTTTTTAATGAGGTCTCTTTGATTAAGTCATTAATTTGCAGAGATGGCAGGTAAGCAGTAATAATAATAATAAATATTCATCCACTCCACCGAATTTTCTCATGATCAGTTTGCTGCTGAAGACACTCCTGCTCTTGTTATAATGAGTGTGACAATCACACATTTATAAGCCATTCAATTTCTGTAAACTCGCGTGATTGGAAAAACCCATTTTTCTCTTGTGATATTATTTTCTTATAAAATTCATTATGTAAGCAGTGCAAGTTTGGAAACGTTCCTTGAAGAACAATTCTGAGCACTTTCTTCTTGGGTCATACAAGACAAATATAAAAGCAATCTGAGATTGTTACATTGTGGGGGTTGAGTCACATATCACCAGGAAAATGTTGCCACATTAAACAAAATTCATTTGCGGAGAGTCAAAAAACTGTCTTCAGCCGTTTACTGACATAAGCTTAGGTTTCTGCCTTCCTACTTTATAGCCCCTTAACCTAACCTACTGTATCCAGATGGACTACAAAGGATTCTCTGTCCCTTATCTGCAGTGAGTTCCAATATTACGATACAATATAGGACGATTGTTATCTCGATACATTTACATTAAGGAAGTAAACACAGGGCTTTGATCTATTTTTTCCTCAGTAACATTCAGCTACAGTTGTTTTGGAGGCCCATAAATCCACACTCCCACAAAGGCTCTAGTTAAGTCAAATTGCTCTGTTACATTCACAATTTCTACAGTTTGGGATGTGCTGGCGGGGAGGGAAGGGGGTAATTGTCCTCTGTCGGTGTTCAAGGTGAAACATCAAAAGAAATCTGCAGTCCAGGACCAGAGCTCAGCTTTCCTTTTCTCCAGTCAAATGAAGAAGTAATCTCATCAGGTTGGAAAGTGCTGACTAAGGATTTAATAAAGTGCCTGCAGATGTGGCGTCTCTAAGGTATTCAACTCATGTAATGCAAAACAGCTCCACGCTGAATGTGCTTATAAAATTTCATTTAACCATTGCAGCACGACTTTTTTTTCCACCGTTCTCTAAGGAGTTTTATCACACTTCCCGCCCCTTAATTTACAGCTCCATGAAAGTCTGAGTCCCATTCTGCCAGGACCCTGGAATACTCACAGTAGTCAGGTTTTTATGAACCATAAACAAAAGTCTGTCCTGCTGCCTCTGAAACAGGAAGCCTGAAATGGCAGTAGGCACCTTTGACAGTGGCCGTCACTTTCCTTTCTGGTGACACATGGAGAGCAATTAGGAAACTGAGGCTATTTTCCACACTTTGGTTGGGAGGAGAGCTGGCTGAGGAAGACTCAACTCCTTAGTAACAACAAACATTCAAATAACAACTTTTTAAAAGGCCTGTTATAAATCCTTTTCACTCAGAGGGCCGGATGTATATTTTAGCAAGAAAAGGAAATACAAGACTGTTTGAGATAGCTATATTTTACTTTAACCAAAAAAAACAACAAAACAAAACAGGAGAGGGTGCTTGGGGTGGGGGTGGGGTGGGGATGGGGAGGACAGGACAGACTGTGACGCAGCAGAATCTGTTTTTCAAATTAAAAAGTTAAACAAAAGACCTCAAGGGCAAAGTTGAACTCTGCGGAAGGAGGTTGTTAATGTGGAATCCAGAACTGGGTGTGACGCTTCGCTTTCTTCTCCAGGCAAGGTGGGTTATTTAAGGACATTCACACGCAGGAAAGACCAGAGAGGCCTGTGCCCCCACCCTCCCAGCAGGCCTGACTCTCCATCAGCCACCGAAAAACACGCTACCAACCAAATCTGCATGGGTTGTGGCCACCATTTTGACTTCTCTCTTGAGCAGCTGCAATACAGTTAGTCAATTTTGACTTCCTGCTCTTGTTTGGATGAGCTCAAGTCCACTGTTTGGTCCAAATGAGTTGTCCTTGGCAAATCAGCCTGAAGCCTGGTAGCCTCCCCTGTCCCCTTCCAATAGGCCCCTGAGTGCACTTCCAGCTTCTCATATTAGCATACACCATTTTGGAGCATTATTTGCCCTACTCATTCAACAGGTACCAGGAGCCTGCTGTGTACTCCTGCTCTGTATGTAAGAAACCCTGGGGAGATGACGAGTACAATGAATACGGCACTTGCTGTTATGGAGCTGTTGTTTAGAAAGAAGGTATTGGATTTTGCACTTCTATGCCCTTCATGGTATCAGGTACCCTGCTTTTCTCACAAACTTGTAGGCAGCAAGTTTATAAACTTATGTTGACGGATGAGGCTAAGGATCCAGTGTCTGGGGGACCTACGATTGACTCCCATGTTTCCCATTGACGAGGTGCTGTGTGACCCTCAACCCAGAGGACTGCTGTGAGGACCATTCTGCACTGCACGAGAGGAACGCAGTTTTTTTTTTTTTGTTTTTTTTTTTTTACACTGGTTTCTTCTTTAAAAGGTGACATGCTGTACACAGGTGTCAGTTATTGGTACTGCCAGGCACAGGCTTTGATCTCTGCAGTCATTTTTCTTGTCTGATTTTGTTAATTAAAGAAGGCCTGTTTTCAATAACGCTAAACCAAGACTTGTTTATTGTACAGGAAACTATTAAAACCTTAATGGGCTGTGATTGGCCAGGTTTACCTTTGTGGCCTTATCTTTTCACCGCTTGTACTCAACACTTGTGCTGTGTTAAACGTCTTCCAGATCCCCCAAAGCCAAATGCCTTCTCCCTGCTGGGCCCTGGCTGCACCCTCTCCTTGGCTTTGTTAACACTTGCTAGTCCTGTCTTTCTCAGATTAGCAGCCCCTTCTTCCAAGGGGTCATTCTCTAGGCCTTTTGTCCCAAGGTTCACCTCTGTCACAGTCACTGAACTGTAATCACATGTTTCTCTCCCCAAGAAAACCACCTTCTTGCATGTGGCATCCCCAGGCTCTTGCCCAGTGGCTGGCACTGTGTAGGCACTTACTCAACACTGCTGAATAAAGGAAGGAAGAAACAAGCTGTCTCCAGGGTTCCCAATGCCTGGGGTCAGTTACCCTCACAAGGCCGTCAGATAGATGATTTCTAGCACAGCCCTGCCACCTCTACGCTCATGCCACATGTCCCTGTCTCCCCAAACGACAGGCGCTGTCCCGAGAGAGACACAGGTTTCCACAAGCTGCCCCAGGCAGTTCCAACTGAAGAGCTGTTGCAGCGGGGCCAACTGCGGCCCACCGCGTCAGTAGCATGTGCGATGGTTTTGTAACATGGACTGCTGCCTACTTACTACAAGCACCGAGGAGTTGTCCAAACCACCACTCCCTGGAGAGTGACCGTGCTGCTCCCGGCCAAGACCTCCGTTTGGTTCAAACCTCAAGACGGGAAAACACTAATCTTTTTTTACCCAATAAGCCATCCAGCACCTCCAGACCTTGAGAGTACATACACAATCCAATTATTCTGACTGTTGTTCCAAAGTCTGACTCTCTCACTGTATTCCAACTTGCCCTAGTGTAGGCCTCACCATCCATCAAGTACATTTTTTTTTTTTTTTGGTCTCCCTTTCTATGTTCATCAAATGTAAACCAAAGACTTCTGAATTAAAAATTGCTGTCTGGCCCACACACACTTGCTCTGCAGACCTACTGGAGGGCTGTATGCATAGTGGTGAAAGCCAGGGCTCTGGAGTCCCCATTAACAAAACCCCACCATTTCACGAGCACACTGTTAGGTACTAGTTGTTAAGTGACCCTAGGCAAGTTAGTTAGCACTCCTGAGTCTCAGTTTTAGACCTAGTGAAAAGCAGATAACAACTTTATCAGGTTTTGTGGGGATTCAACGAGCTGATACCTGGATAGAGGCAAGTTCAGAAAACCATGAAGCCAGGGTAGGTGGGTTCTCCAACTTTAAAATGTGCACAAGGCCTAAAGTATACATGAGACCTGAGGACGACGACCAGTTCTCTTGGAAAGTAATCACTCAACAAGCCGCCATTCTCATATTTAATGATATAATTTCTTAGTTAAAAGTAGCAGCTACGTCAGTTCCATTTCCCCAGTTGCAAGAGAAAGTTCTTGAGAAAATAAAAATCTGTCTTTAATTGCGGTATTAAAATCAGAGCAGCGAAACCAACCACACAAAAGGAATTGGCTCAAGTTTATGAAAGGCATTTGGGCCCTTGCCCCTTGCAAGGCTAAACTGCACGCCTTGGAAGTGGGGTGAGGGGGAGAGGGGAGGAGTGAGGGAGGGAGTAGTCAGGCAACCAAGTGGGACAGAAACAATCCTATTTTGGTTTTTGTTAGTGAATGGCATACTACATAGATCAGAGACTTCTTATAAAATACAAACCCCCACTGTACACAAAGCACAGGAAAATGTGAGGAAAAAAGGGAAAAACTAAAAGCAGCTTAGGGTGTGTTAACGCTGCTATTCTGTCAGCTTAAAGAGTATTTTATGCTTGATCAACAGCTCTTTTTTTATTGTGCTTTTCTTTCATTCATTCAAGACATCAAAGCGGCACCACCAGTGTACCTGCCCTTCTGGAGCCGCTTGTGAGGGGTTCTAATGAAGCACGACTCTGGGAGCCGGAGACCCCCGTGGACACGGCAGTTCAAAGGGAATATTTCAACAATGATTACATTTTGTAAATCTTTTTATGAAAGAGACAGCTTATTTCCTGCTTTTTCATGAAAAATAGATTCTATCCATTAAAGTGAGCCCGCGCCACAGAAGCTGCTTGAGATCTGAGGTGCAGCGTGGAGGCTAAGGGGACGACACGACGGCCCGATGAAATCGTCTAGAGTTCCTGTGTGTTTGGCCCTGATGGCACCGCCGTATTTTCTGGGTGGAGCCCAGACAGAGCACTGGGTGGCTTCGCCATGGAAAGGGCAGTGACGAGGGGGGTTTCCAGGCTTGTTTTTCAGCTAGGGCCTTGTGTTTATTATTTGTTCTTTTTTTTTCCTATTTTTTTTGATTCCACAAAATCCAACCAAATATCAGAAGGTATCAGGTAACCCCTTTTATTGCACAAAAGGTAAGATGAAAGATTTTAGTTTCAGATTCATTAAGTGCTGTGTTTGAATGCCCTGAAATGGGACAAGCCCTTTTCCACATGGGAAGTTAGCCATAAAAAAAGCTGGCTCTGGTCTGAAGACACAATACAGGCCTTATTATTGGTGAATGTCTGCCCCAAAGGCAAAAATAAAAAAGGCAGTCTAGTCCTTTGTAACTTCTGATTTTCAACATTAAAATAATCTTTCCGTTAGTCTTTCTTTTTTCTTCTTAATTTTTTGGCAGCAGGGAGAGTTGAGGGGAGTAGGGAGGGAAAAGAATATGATATCCTAGGGAGCTATGAAATGAAAAAAAATGTATGTTTTCTACACATCAGATTCCAGTTTTAATTAAATGCCTGTTGTCTAACAAGTGCAGACAGTCACACTTGGGGCTGGCCCAATGGTGGCCCAGGGAGGTAACCTTTCTTGTTTAAAAAGGGAGGCGTGGGAGTGGAGGTCGGAGCTCAGCAAAGCGTGGCCACATTATAATAATCATTCCACCAACTGCTTCCCCACTCCTGCTCTTCCCCTAAAGCTGAAAAGCTCTTTCCAAACATGACTCAGGTTCACAGCAAATCTATCGTGTAGATTTAATGTTCAGATTGTACAGGTAGATAAAGTCAAGTAAGGGGAAAAATAATATTAAAGTGAAAAGTCCAGTTATTTCAAAAATTCTCCCAGAGACACCCTGCAATAAAATGACAGCAGATCTGGTACTTGGCCAGAAACGAATTCCCAAACTAACCTTTCCAGCCAAGAGCCCTTTAGGCATTGGATGGCATCTGCCACCTTTGGACATCTGCACCCCAGCTGGTGCCTCCTTGGCGGGCCCTGAGCACAGGTCTCTTTGCCTCTTACCCTTTTAATCCTCCCTCTGCTTGCTGTCTGGGGTCCTTCCTCTTGTCCCTTCCAGTCCCATTTCCTGCCTCCTCCCACCCCTGGAGCCAGTCTCCTTCCCCACCGTTGTTTGAGCCACCGCAGGAATTAGGGCAGACACCTGCTCTCTCAGAGGCCACGCAAACCAACAGTCCTTCCTCCTCCACTCATCAGAGCAAGAAAGGAAGGGAGAGGAACGCACTCGACTGCAACCAAGACCAGCCCGCTCAGCAGCTGGAGTGGAAGGCTTCTGTCCTGAGCCACAGAAACGTGGCGTAGAGGCCGAATGTGGACAGGGTGGGAGGAAGTTGTAGAATCTTTGTTTTCAGATTCATGAGAAAAGAGAGAGAGTAGAGAGGGACTGTACTCTCAACTTGGCACTGGGCTGTGAATGGGGGCCCTGGTTCAAGTCCCAGCTCGGTCACTGGCTGCCATGGGACCTGGGCACCCTGCAAGGCTGCTCTGACATGCACTAGAAACACCCCATTTCTATGCTTTCATTACCTGCCAGGAGCACCTGCTTTTTTGTTTTACTGGTTCCAGGAATCATCCTTTCCTCGTTCACAGTGTGGACGTGATGTTGGCAGGGGTAAAACGGTTCATACCCCTCACCAAGGTCAGAATGAGGTTGACTGTGGTACAAGTCTAGCTGCTAGTCCGTGTCACTTCCGGGGTCCAGATGAATTTATCTTCAAAACAGGCCTCTGTATACCAGTTATCACAGCATTTGATGGCGGAAATTATATTAAAAGACAAAAGTTTGAAACACTGGCCTGAAGTCAGGGCAGCATTTAGGTGATCTAGATGGCCTGGGACAGGGTCTGGGTTCCCTCCGAGCCCACTACCCTGGATAAAAATGGAATGATTTCCCTGAGCCCTGTCAAACCTCCATGTGACGTCCCCAAAGCGCAAATCAGGGATCAGTGAACAAGGCTTTCCTCCTCCTTCTGGAAATGTGGTAGGATTTAGAGTTTTATGGCAACAAAACTTGTCTTTGTCAAGACGTGACTTGCAAAACAAACCCACATGTGGGGGTTGGCAGTTTCAAATGATGATACTTTTATTTTTCTAATGCTGAAACAGCAAAAGCTTTTTATGTTCAGATTTATTTCCTTCTAAATTTGTAGATTAAATTTACAACTAAGCAATATTCATTACTACAAACAATTAGATTCTTCCTGAATACTTCCAGGGGAGGTAAGTGAGCAGCTTTGGGTGGGGCTGGGCTGGGCAGTTGCGTGAAGGTGAAGATCCCACAGAATGAAGAGTTCTGTGTGGAGGGTCTGAGCGATGATTTGGATGTGTACATAATACATGCGATCGGCAGAGCTGCTTGGTTTCCCTGTCAGGAATCTATGCTTCTCGGACAGAGGTAATATCGTTCTAACAGAAAAGATGTAAGTCATTTTTACCTTTTTAGTAATGATGTTAGAGATGGTGAAGATCTTATAAGCAAAGATTACTGAAAACACATATAAGAATGTGCTTTATAAAATCAAGCATGCAAACAAAATCAGTTACTTTGTTCTCAGATAAATTCCCCTTGGTTGTGCTCTCCTGGTAACTGAGACTTAAGAACAAACTCAGAACTCATATACACGGTGCTAATTTGGAACAGGTATACACCTTTATTATTTTATATTAATGAAACTAATTACAGATTGGGTGACTGTTATCCATTCATTGGCTCTTTAAATATTCTTTTCTCTTGTGAAGTCACCCTATGGATAGGAGATCCCGGTGGTAAGATCAAATGAAACATATTAACTTTCATTCTGATTCTGCAATCACAAAAATCTTGCAGATTGCCACCTCGTGCTATGCTAAAGGCGGTTCAGCTAAAAACATACTTGAAGGCTTTTCTTTCTTTTAAAGAAGTTAATTATCTGAGCTAAAATATGGCTTCCTGTTCTCCTGCATCAGCCTTTCCGTGTTGTTCTCCAGGAACACGTTTACAAGTTCAAGTTCAGGTTTAAACTAAATAAAACACTCGTCAGGAGTTTATAACTGAGCCTCATTTACATGTGCTCCCTCTGAACTCTGCCGGCCTCAGTATGCTAGTTTCCAAGGCTTGGTGAAGGAATGTTTTACAGTTGGAATCTGTACTGCTTTCTCAGGCATTTCAGACTCAGAGGCTGGGCAGCACCAAGCTTTAGTTAGTATTAAACATTTCCTCAGATCTACTATAAAGTTAAAGAAAGAGAGAAGGAAAGACAAGGCAGGGGCCAAGAGAACTGGATCTTTTAAATTTTCCCTATAAGGCTTTAGAGTTAACATTCCAGTTAAAAAGACAGTAACAGATTCTAGAGGTATAATCTAGAATTCCACAGCCTTGACTTCAAATTTCTTTGGAATCATTTTCAGCTCTTTGTGCAAACGGTCACTGCATATTTATTCTCTTCAAATATAAAAACTAGATTTTACTTACACTGTTTTTCTGCCTTGAAAATTCAGTTAAAAAGTGCTATGAAGATAAATGTTCTCAACTCAAAAGGGATCTCATATTATGTTTATAAAAAAAAACCTAAGGGATTTTTGAGGTCAGAGATTCCAGGGACTTTCCAGAAGGTACAATAAAGGTCCACTATAGAGGAAGAACTGAAGTAGGGATGCTGAGATTCTCAGAGGGAACCAGTCTGGAGAGAGCTCGGTTCCTGGTTAAGACTCAATCCCCCTGGTTAAGCAAGGGTCCAGGAGTTTGGAGATGGTTTTTGTGGACAGAAATGGAAAGAAAGCTGAAGAAACAGTACCGCAGACTCTGCCACTCAACTTCTCTCTGAGTTCATCAAGCAAGAAAGCGGGCACAGCAGTAACGAGCAAATGGTGCAACACCTGAGAGTCGCTTTATTGCATCTCCTGACACTGGGGACATTCTTTCCTGAGAGCTGAGCATCCCCAGCAGAAGTGCTGGCTGTAGCATTTCCAAGCACCTCAGGTTTAGCTGCTGCACCCCTGTGAGGCGTGTGCGATTAGTCACATACATAGTTCAAAAGCTGTGCTGTGGGGGTCCGAGAAGACACTACCTGGCCCAGGGTGGACAGACTGAACATTGTGAAGCTGGGTCTCAGTTTGTGCCTGTGATAAACAGGGGTTAAGACCACTTTCCTAGCTCAGTGTATTTGAGGATGAAATAAAATAATATATGAAAGTGTTCTGACTCTTTACTAGACTGTACTGATGCTTTTTTCCCCCCTCGTATGGGGAAGACCGAAACCTCATCTTTATATGCTCACTATAGCCCCTTCTTGGCTTAGTGCAATAGTGGGAGGCATTTTTCTTGGATAAATACAATCATAGCATGAGTATTGCTGGCTATCCATTCTTCTCTTTGAACCCCCTGAACTTAGCCTAGCTCAAATGCTAAAAACCACTAACGTTTTTCTAAAACTAAATTAAATGTGAATATGCTTCCAAATAAAGCCCTTTGCTATGAAAATAGAAAGCTTCTTCTATTGGATAGAGACATGAATACAAGTAGAATTCATTCAGATGATATTCTGTAGACATAAATGGTAAAATTAGTTTCTTTTTAGGCAGTTTACTTATGGTAATTGAGTGGAATCAGGGCTCACAAACTAGGGAGTTTCTCAGCTTTTGGGGCAGAAATGATTGGCCCATTTGCAGAAAGCTGATAATTTGCATATGAGATGGCCTCTACTATACAATTGGTCACTCAGCCCCCAATTACTGAGAATCATGTGTTCTTTCTTTTGTCCAGTTTTTTTCCTCTTCCTTCTTTTTCATAAAGATCTATTTCATTTTGACTATTCCCTACTGTCTTTTGGACCTCTGCTGTTAAGTGTTGCTATAGGAAACAAACACAACAGCTAATGTTACTTTGTTTTTGTTTTTTTAAGCAACTCTGGCAAAATGGTGGATGGGAAATATTTTCCCAAGGACTTAATTAATCCTTGTGCATCTTAATTATTTTGAAGACCAAATAATTTGATAGTTGACTTGATAGTTCAAAGTTTTATATTCATTAACGTGTGGGTAGGTAAAGGCAGATCTAATGTTATTTAACTTAACACTGCATCTCATGGTAAAACAGTAGCTCATCCTTCTACAGTCTTCCTTAAGAAACAGAGGCCACCAAATTTGGAAACACGCTTCGCTGGATGGAGCTACATGGAAGGCACAGGACGAAGAAGGCAAGCTATTCCCTGGAAGCAAATTAGGCATTTGGAGAAGCTGCCTTCTCTCTCCCACTCCATTAGTTACTCAGTGGTTGCAATCCCTCATTTTCCTATGGAGCTTAATTCTGTGGCTGGTTCTTATTCAAAGAAAACATCCAGTAAAGGGTGCAGTGGGGAAGTCCAGATTTGACAGCTGACCTCAAGGCTGAGGAACATTAGCGAATTCCATAGGAGTGTCATTCAGCAGTTCTTGGTTTACAAAGGTCATTGCGATGCAAGGCCCAGGGGAAGAACCAAGCAAACAGTCTTCCTGGAAGACGGCGGGGGTGGGAGAAAGGGGAAGAATGATGTTATTAGGAGAGTGAGGCGAAGAGAATTGGGTACATCTTTAGACTTTGACAGGAAAAAATATTTGGGAAGAGGCCAACTGAGAGATCCAGCGTGGCCCTGACTGAATGGTAATGATGTCACAAATAGCACCACTCAGAGCTGTGCAGACACCAGAGAGAGCAACTGGCAGAGAGTGAAATCTCTGTGAGATGTGCAATTCTTTCTCTCACTGCTTCATTATCACTGTATTCCATAATATTTGTCTAGAAAGGCACACAACGCCTAGCAGGTTAAATTAATCTTAATGATCAATTTTAGTTTTATTCTAATTAAACAATTTCAATTTAATTAATGCAAGAACAGAAATTAGTCAAAATTACAAATGTAAATGCTGAACTTTAAATCAAAGGTCCTCCCCACTCCCTGGCTCCTGCAGAAGCACTTGAAAGTGTTTGCCTGTGAAAGTAGACGGGAATTTTAACCTTTGTCTGCATTGTGAAGGACAGAAGTCAGAAAAACGCACAGCCAGAAGCTTCCTAGGAGCACAGGCAGGAGCCCGGTTTAACACTCACCCACAGCCACACGCGCACAACACCGCGGGGATGTTTGCGAAGATATTTCCTGAGAGGGGAACTTTTGAACGACATGCTTTTGTTTCTCAGGATTCCAAAGCACTTGGGTCAGTCTAATGGACGTTAGGCTTTTATAAAACACATTTGTAAAATAAGAACCATGCACCCATTTCCTAAGCCACATACTAAATTCTCAGTCCCTTCCTTCCCTGACGTCTGACAGCCTGCGTCTCACTCCCGCTTGGCCTCAACACAGCTGGGTGGCCTCACGGGTTGTTTCACCACCCTGGGCTGCAGCCCTCTTGTTTGGAGGTGATGCTTCATAAAGATGATACACACTTTGTTTCAAAATGCACTTAAAGTCCCATCTGAAAAATGATGAGGTCTGGAGTGGATCATCTTTAAAGAAATGAACAGCTTGAGTATTTGGTATTTTTATAACTTCGAAAAATACTGGCATCTTAAATTGGATTTGAAAATGGTATGGGGTATATGTGTCTGAGTCACCCTATACAGACATTTAAATAACTTATCTCTTATCATCTTATCTCTTAATAAAAATCTGAAGTGGATGGAATCCAGAACTCCAAAAATTCGAGAAAGAAAAGGACTTGGAAAATGGAATTTTTTTTTTGGAAAAATATAAAAGTTGAGGGGGGAGAAGTATAAAATGGAAAAACCTATAAGAAAAAGAGATGCATGTTTTTGTACTTAAAAAGCTTGTATTGGTGAATCATACCTAGTCACAGGCGTGTAGTATCACAGATTCTTAGTTTAGAAGAATGTTATAGGTAGCTTACGCTTCTATGTTATCACTCTTATCCATAAAGTAGCCACACATTCTTTCCCACAAGAAGCCTTCATCCATGGTCCTCCATCCTAACCTGCTCATAGCTGTATATGAGAATTAGTTGATAGCAATCAATCCACTACTGCTGTTTGGGGACATTAGAGGGGAACAGCAGAGTAATTTAACAATGTAGTTAATTAGTGTAATAATCACCACCAAATTTAGTAATGATAGTGGGATTCCCCTTACCTTGGTTAATGACCATGGACAATTCATTTCTTGACTGCCAGTGGTAGAAATGGCTTTTGAAATATTAACTTCTGCCCCATGGGAATGACACTTAGCCCATCACATTTAATTTTTGACCTTCACTGAACAGCATGATCCTAATCCCTTGATTTTATAATCTTAACTAGGAAACATTAAAATATGGATTGACTCCAGTTGGCAGGAATCTTTATGTTCTTTTCACTAAAAAAGCTATAAATCCAATGGTTGACCTTTTATTTCCAGGTCACAAGTGACACCCGCTCACTTCTGTCTATTCACATAGGATTTATGTTAGGGTCTACAGGTATAAGCCATGAAAGTTGAACTTTAATGAAATGTCTTTCAAAGATGTGCACTTAACCAAAAATTTCCCACAAAAATTAGTGGATGGCCTTTTAAAAACAGCTATTATATCTTCAGGTTCATTGCTAGCCTCCTCAACTAAATCTATTTTTCACTTGTAGTAAGTTTCTTCTAATAGTATTATTTTTCTAAGTCTACAAATTGGACTTGTTTGGAACGATACTAGTACCTTAGTTCCCAATTTAGATTTCTCGACTGAAAGATTTCTGAAATGTTCACTTTGCCATCACCACAATTTATCTATCTCCAGCTAAAAAAATGTTCCATGTCCTTATTCACAAAATCAATTGTATTGATGGGAGGCGTTCTGTGTTGTCAATCAGGGAAATGTGATTTGATGGGACCCCAAAGCAGTGAGACGAGGGACGGAATATCAAACCAGTGCAGGTCCACACCATCTGAGCGAGATCAATGTTTCCCATAATACACTTCCTGTCACGGAGCACCCTAACTGTCACAATTAATAATGTAGAAGGAGCTGATTAACTTAAGTGAAGTGCTCTCTGCTGTGTAAACACAGAAAGATCTATGAGGTAAAAAAGGGGAGGGTGCAGGAAAGAACAAAACATCATTTTTATTTTTCATGTGGACACATTCTCACTTTCCATTCTTCTCTTGTAACAATTACTGTACTGGCCACTCTGACAGAGTCAATAAATTGATCTGGGTCTTGATGCAGCAGCAAAGCAGACTGATCTGATACACCATTATCTGCAACGGAGGGTGGGGTGGGGGTGGGGTGCACTTGGGTGGCAGAGGGCAAAGGGGAGAAACCAGCAAAGGCAAGTCAGTGTTGCTCACAGTAGGTTCTTCACACTCCACCTGGAGCTTCTCTAACAGAGAGATGCATTTGTGGCTGTGCATGCGTGGATGGACATGCGTGGGTGTGTTGGGAAGGGAGAGAGAAAAAGAAGCCTTCAACTTGGCTAAAGGATGCAGCCTAAGTAACACTGTATGCACCACTCATTTTAAGTCCCTGCGGTATTTCAGTCACTCACACCAATCTGCAATTCAATGAGGATCACCACCCCATTAGAACTAATCATGTCAGCTGTGTATCTGACAAAATAAACATTCAGAAACTGTGCTCCTAGGTTCATAACTTGTTTTTGCAGTGGGATTTTTTATTTCTTTCCCTCATCCAGCACGAAGTTTAATAGTTTTTTAATAAGAAATCATAACAGACATAGAAACTCTCCGTATGCATTCCTCACTGTAATTTTTCTCACAACCAGAAACTGCAGCTGTTAGCGGAGCTTTAACTTGCTCCTTGGGAGTATGCTAAGTATGTTCTTAATAAATAAATATCATTCCACTAGCTAATGAGAGAATTAATGGCACAACTTATGGAAAACAAATGAGGGAGGATGTGGGGAGAGGAGACTCAGCTCAGGGGGAAAATAACCAGATCACCCCTGGGGTTCCTGCCATACTAACATGTCTGTGTTTCTACTGGCAATCACGTGCCCATGGCCCTACAGAGGAGTGACCTGCACCCTGCCTTACCTCCGGTGCTTACAGAGGTTCGATTCGAAGGGTAAAAAGCAGCAAAGCAGCAAAGCAGCAGTACGCACCAGCTTTCCACGAGCCAGGGTAGGGTGCTGAGGGTTTTACATACCAACCATGTTGAATTTTCATAAAACTCCAAGTGGAATCCAGAAATTAATTTATAATTTTATAGCTGTGACATCTAAGGATCAGAAAGGCTAAAATTTGCCCCAAGGTCACTGTACTAGTCTGCTCTGGCAACCAGAACAAAACACTACAAACTGGGAGGCTTAAAGAGCAAAAATCTATTTTCTCACAGGTCCGGAGGCTGGAAAGTCCAGAGTCAAGGTTCCTGCTGAGTTGGAACCTAAGGGTCCTCTTCCCGGCTTGCAGACAGCTGCCTTCTCCCTGAGTCCTCACAAGGTATAAAGCAAGGTCTCTGCTGTCTCTTCTTATAAAGGCACCAATCCCATCATGAGCAACCCCCCTACCTAAACTTAATTACTTTCTAAAGGCCCCATCTCCAAATACTATCACATTGAGGGTAAGGGTTTCAACACATGAATTTGATAGAGCTGATGGGGAGAGGGGGACAGAATTCCATCCAAAGCAGTCATGATCTTAGATAAATCAAAGTCACGTCTGACTCCAAAGCTTCTGTTCTCTCTTCTGCATTATATTGCCCAGGAGAGGTGGGTGCCTCATGACTACAGGTCTTAATGCTACTACCTGTAAAACCCCGCGCCTAGTTAGTGTTAAACCAGGCTAGGTTATAATTTCTTCACATGTGGAAACCCCACTGTGCCCTTTACCTGCTCCCCATTCCCGCAGAATGAAGTCCAAATGCCATACCACTGTATAAAGGTACGTATTCATGACTAAACCCTGTCTAACGTAGACTCGTTATTCAACATTCTCTGTCATTTACTTGTACAAACATACCAAATGGTAGAGTTCTCTGAGCATGTACCATTATTCCTGTGCAGGTGTTGTTCCCCTTTCCTGGAATGGAATATTCCACCCACCCAGCATGTTTGTCACCTTCAAAACCAACTCACGGGTCATCTCCTCGAGAAATCTTCTATGACTCCCCTGCTCCTCCCCAGAATTATTCGCCTACTCCCTGTACTACTTGTAGATTATACGCAGTTCAATTTTTTCACTTATTACAATTTACTTTTCTCCCTAGAAGTCTGTAAGCAGTGTATGGCAGGGATTGGTCCATATATGTCAATAGTCCCCCTTCTAGCCTAGCGTGGTGCCAGGAATATTAGGTGTTCAGTAAATTCTAGTTTCCTTTTCCTCCCTCAGATCAACCACATAGCTATAAGTCAAAGAGATGAGCCAGGAATCCAGGTATTTTGACTCCTAGTCCAGTGTTCCTTTACCTAGATGCACAAGTCCCTACTATGGTCAGTTCCCTTATTGGACCTTGTACTGCACCCCAATCCCCCTAAACATATACAGCCAGGAATCCATGGAAGGTGGGATCATGCTTGAGAGGGGCGGAAGCTGTGGGCCATGAAGGCTGGCCTTAAATTTGCCTCAGCTGCTCAAGGCAGCAGGAGACACTGCGCATATCCAGCTTTGGAAGGCAGCGCTGGGCTCCTCCCACATGGTTAAGGCAGTGCTGTGGGGCCTGAGGCTGCCCCGTGCTGAGGACATTAGTGCCTGGGCTGCAGCTCCATTATCCCAACACATTCAGACTCTGGGAAGGGAGGGTGTGAGGGTGAGTAACGCCAGGCCAGGACAGCCTGTCCTAACCCAGTGTCCCAGCTCTTACACAGGGATCCAGCTTATCACAAGCCATGTGATTCATTAGTTAATGTGTAAAGCATTTGGAAAGTGAAAAGCCAATTAGAAGTGCTAAGTTATTTCATCTCTGTTGTAAAGAAAGCAATGTGAAGCCTAAGGAAAAATTCTCATGCAAATATTCTAGGGAGGCCTGTGTTGTGGAATGTAACTCAATGAATAGGCTCCATTGAAAAGGCTGGATCCCAAAAAGAGAGGCCACTCTGGAAAGAATGTGCCTTCATCCTCGATAAACAAACAGGAAGGTAAACAAGGGGGTGTGAGAAAAGTGGATGGGAAGAAACACTGAGAAATCATGTGAGAGCTTTGGAAGTCTCACATTAAACAACAGGCTCTGGCCTTGAAACTGTATTAGTGGAAACTTCAAGGTCTTAGACTCATTAGAAGGCCTGGGAAAGCCCGTGTCCGAAAGGAACCTCTCTTACCTAACGTGACCAGACCTTGACCAGAATGCAGAAATATTTGGGAAAGCAAATTCCTCAGGCATGGGGTTTTCACAGGCAGGGAATTTATGGAAAGTGGGAATACCACCTGTCCAGCCTTCTTTCCTCCAAGTTCCCAGAGCAGGGCCAGTCAACTTATTTTCCTGTTCTCTGAACTGTGTTGACTCAAGCTCAGCAATACCAGGCTCTTTTCTTTTGCAAAGGAAGCATCTGGTTCCAAGTCATAAAAGAGAAACCCAGAACCTATTGCTGACTGTTTGATAAGCACCTGGGAGGGTACACGGAGGGCACCGTCTCACAGAGTTCCCCTGCAGTTACAAAGGCACATGCCCTCCCACTCAGCCTTCTCAGAGGCCTCGCTTACCAGGAGAATGTTGACCCGGCCCCACGGGAGCTGGTCTGCACAAAACTCCACTACTTCTGCCCAAGGCCTGAGCTTAAACAGCTGAAATGAGATGGTCATCACAACACTCATACACACACAGCATATTATGTCTCCTAGTCACACAGAGAGTGAATGTGGAGGTTGATCTGTGAGAAGATGAGCAGCAACAGGTAAAAAGAGTCAAACGCAACAAGTGTTGAAAAGTGCATGAAACCAAGTAGGAAATAGGAAAAAAGGGGATATGGCAGATGTGGTTGACATTCTACCCACTACCCATTGCCCCTTCTATCTTGGGGCAGTTATGTTTAAAGGGGACAGTATGACCAGTTTTAGGCAATGAGACCTAAATGGAAATGTGCTAACAGGCACCAGGGAAGGAGCAAGGCAAGGCCTTTGCCCCCTGCTGGCAGAGGAATCATGGGGAATGATATGGGCATGATGTCTGGGGCTACAGCGGCCAACTGTCAATCAGAGGCACCAAGCATGTGGATGCGAGGGTTGGTAGAGCAAAATGTTAGAAAGAGCACTGGCTCCTGCTGGCATCACATAGCAGCTGAAACACTGCCAACAACCACTTTCTGACAGATTTATTATGTGAAAAAATCACCCTGAATGGCTTCAGCCACACTTAAGTTTTCTTCTTTAGGCAGGTACTATTATTGCCCTCATTTCATAGATGAGGAGACTGAATTTTAAAGGTAGCACGTCCAAGATCACTCATAAGTGGCACAGCCATAATGTGAGAACAGGTCTTCCAACTCTCTGGCTCCTGACATTTTCCTTGTTCCCCCAAAGAACTCAGATAATAAATAACAAGTACATTCCCCTTAGCATCCTGAAACTTCTGCTGATGAGAAATATTATCAAGACCTATCTAAGGACTGGAAATTTTGAAGGCAGCTCTACGGTTGACACTATGGTTTTCTGACTTAACTGCAAGGCTATCATCAAACTCTGATCTAATTCTCTTTGGCTCTCTATACCAATTCACAGATTCTTTTTCAGCCTTTCCCCCAACTTCATTTTCTGCCCCACTTTTCTCAGAATCCCAAGGGCTAATTTAATGGATATCAGAGTTTTAGTCTTTTCCCTTCTTCTCTGAAAGCTAAAATTTCCTGTGAAATCTCCCTCTTCTCTTCCACTTCCCCATTGCTACAGATCTCATTTTAACACAGCCATGGACCACTTAACAATGGGGGAAAGTAGGAAATGCATCATTAGGTGATTTTGTCATTGTGTGATCGTTATTGAGTAGACTGACACAAACCCCCATGATATAGCACGGCTACCCTACTACATACCTACACTATATGGTACACCACCGCTGTGTATGCAGTCCGTTGTTGGCTGAAACATCGTCGTTCAGCACATGACTGTACTGGAAAAGCGAGCAAGAAGAAACCAATACTTACTGAGTCCCTTTTGTGTGCCAGATCCCATGTAGGCACCTTAACTCTTTCAATAATCCTCAGTTTGCTTCAACTAAGAAGCTTCCCAAAAATCTTTTTGGAGCAAGGCGGAAAAAAAAAAAAAAAGGCTAAAACCCAACTAAAACGTGCTTAAAGATTACAGGATTACCAAAGTACAAGAACTGAGAGAAAAAGAAGTCCCAAACCCAGAACTGATACTCTAACTTTGTCTAGAAGTAAAGTTTGTGGCTGAGGACATCTAAAACATGCTGCCAAATTAAAACGTGAAAGACAAAGGTCTGTTTATTGAAAAATTTATTTTAAGAGTGTCTCATAGCCTGTCAGTGAGTCAGCTGCCAAGTGTATGTGAAGAGAATGTGTCAAGAAATTATAGGTTGGTGTGGGAAGCTGGGAGGACTCACTGCTGCCCACAGTAGTGCGGAGGGAGGGGAAGCAGATTGCATGAGTAACTCATCTCAGCGAGGTGTTGCTTACTATCCAACACCGACAACTGGAGCTGAGAATGAACATAAGTGAAAAGATGACCAGGCATCGCCTTTCCCTTCAGATTACAGGGATACATTCACTTGCTGCCAGTCTTTTACCACACCCTCAGAGATATCGTTTCCTGTTGGGGAGTCTCTTCTCCCGTGGGGCACAACTTAGCTTAAGGGGAGGAATGGTGAGAGGAGAGGAAGAGACATGCACAATTTAATCAGGCTTTTGGGGTACCTTCGGGGCAGATGCTCAGTGGAGGAATCCATGAGGTTATGACCTTGCGGTGTGTTGACTTAATTTATGATATGATTGCTTTAGATCCAGCGTTTGGTAGGTAAGTTCTGCCCATATCCACATAGCAGCACATAAGGATGTGCTGAAAGGCTCACCCAAGTCCTTCCCAGAAAGGGTGGAGGGAAGGTCGAATAGGCTTTGAAATCAGAAGTGGGCTTGTGTCCTGGCTCTACAGACCACTGGCTATATGGCTTTGGGGAAGTCACTTCCTTCTTTAGACCTCAGTTTTTTAATCTCTATAACAGGGAAAAAAATAATGACTCTTCCTCCTTCAAACGATATTCTTAAGATCAAACAAGAAAAATACTTTGTAATCCAGGAAAACACTATTTAAATATCAGTTTAATTATCAACCAAACAATAAAAGCTATTATTTGTTAAGTGTTTAATAGGTGTCAGGCATTTCATTTCAGAATTTAAGACTCAAAACAACCACAGGAGGGGGGCTGTGTGCATGCGCGTCACCACTTTATAGTTAATAAACCAGGCTATAGGAAAATTGAATTACAAAAAAAAAAGCAAAAAAAAAAAAAAAAGACACATACTACTTGTATGTGATGAAATAAAGCTCCAACCAAGATCTGAAAAGAAAGCCCACAATCTCAGCTGCTCTGCTATCTGGTCTCTGGGCAGAGGCTAGCTGTTCTCACAGATGCAGACTAATATCATTAGTAAAGGTCTTTTTCCCAGGCAGGATGAGAGAATGAGCTCAGTCTTGATTTTACAGATGCATGAACTAATAGGAAACTGGGGCAGGTCTTCAGAAGAACCAAGCACAGCATCAGTCCTATCCCACGGGACCCAATTTCCAGGCCTCTGACTCCTTGATGTAAGAGAGTGAGTTAATCACAGACCATCTTAAAGAGAAAATGGTCAGGAACCTTTTACTATAAGCAATTAAGGATGCAGATAATATGTGGGAAAGAGAAGTTTCAGAGACAGTCTGGTTCGAATCCTGGCTACCTCATTCACCATGGGACAAGTGTACCCCTCTGAAACTTCCCTTTCTTCATCTATAAATTAGGGATGAAAGCAACAACCTTGAGGGCTCCAAGTCACAAAGCCTGGCACACATGGGTGCTTAACATGTGAGAACCAATTTGACCAATTCACTTTTTTCCAAGTCAGGGGTACATGGAGTTTTATTTGCCCTTCCCCTCCAATCATGAGAGTTTTCAGCTGTGTGGGCTTGGAACTAAATTGCTCAAGTCCAGGTCTAACTAGAAGGGGAAGGATACTTTTTTTCTCCTCTATGGAAGTCTGAGTTTCTTGCTTGCTCCTTGAATTTCTGTGTGATACATAACTTCCTACAGGTGGGCGGCTCAGGTCAGGGAGGAGAAGAAGCAGGGATGGCTTCAGCTAATTCAACTACAATCTCAGGTGAGCTTCTTTAGTATCCTGGGTAAGGACACTTAAACAGGGAGGGAATGCTTCTTGGAAGTGAGGGTTGAAGGACCTACTGGTTGATACACCAGCAACAGGAAAGGATTTAATTCATCTGCTTTGTCCAGAGAAGACAGAGTTCAACATGTCTCTCCTCTTAGGATGGGCTCATGTATTATCTACCAGCTAGTGGATAAGTAAGCAAAAATTGAAAAATAGGGGGGAAAAAGGTGAAGTGTATAAGAACCAGGATCATATCATCAGACCAAAGTTAGACAAGGACAGAAAAGCGACCTTTTCTTCCCCTTCTGCTCTTTGGGAGGTTCCTCTAACCAACTCTTATCTTTGTAACTGGTACCATGCTACACCGCTATTGTTGTCCTCCTCCTCATTGTTGTTTCTCTGGATCTGTTTCCCCCACTGGCCTTTGGACAACTGGAGGAGAACTGTTATTCTCTGCATTGTGAAGTGTTGGGAATATAGTGAAAAATGATGAGTGAAAAAAAACCCATGAACTTCTGAAGAGTTTTGTAGATTGCCTAAGTTTTGGTCTCTCAGGCGTATCTTCAGGAGTATGACACAGAATGCCAACCCATTGAAATGTCTCAATACACGCCACCTTCCCGTGTTCCCTGTGCACCCCAACCAGAGGCAGAGAATGGGTGCCATGCCCATTACTGAGCTATGCAGGGACCTCTCCAAGTCAGCTGGTTTGCGAAACAGTGAAGTGTGTGACTTGTGCATATATTTGTAAATTTCATGAGGCAAAGGCAGTCACACTGCTTCCAAGTCAGGCAGCTAAATGATTTATTAAGCAAAGGTTACTGCACCTGTGCCTTTTTGTCAACAAATCAGGCCCATGCCATGCCAAGCGATTCTTCTAATAACCCAAATGGTAACTTGGTTTTAAATAGCACTTCAGATACCACGACCCCATTGATGCAGAACAGTGATAGATCTGGGTGGCAGGGAAGAAATGCCTGTTTTTAATATTGTTTGCACTCATTTTTCATTTTAAAGAATTAGTCCTCATTGAAGTTTTGCAGGTTAAGCATTTTATTTGAGCATTCTGATTAAACTAGAACCTGAGTCAAAATGAGTTCTTTGCTCAGTTCTTCTGTGTGGGAATTGGTATTTCTATTTATTACTTGATGATGAAATATTAACATTTTTTCTCTAAATAAATGCCTCCTCATAATGGCTCTTGTTTTCAGGGATCAGATTAAATGATAAGATGCAATTTAAATGACCATTGGCTCTCTGCTATCTGAGATGATGGCATGTTCCTATTATGTCATTCTGTGGGCGAGCAGGGGGCGATGGTAGTGTTCAGAGTGAAGTAAGTACTCTATGCTCCAGAGACCTTTTTCTATCTGTTAACATCAACTGTCACGGGACAATATTAAAAAATGAGATTGGGATGGGACTAGTGGTCATGGTTGCTCAGAAGAGATGGGTATTCTCAAGGCTGTGGGGAGGTGGCCACCCCCTTTGTTAATGATGAGGTAGCACATGGAGGAAGAGAAGGGAGATGAGAGACAAATAATGATAGTAGCCGAGGTAGCAGACAAGTGAGGCGGAAGCATGAGACAGATAACTTGGCAAGAGTATCCGAACAGAGCCGAATGCTGGGGTGAGATATACAATGCATTTGGAAGGCATTTTCAAAGAAAACTACCTCAAGGCAAGGCTAAAGAGAAGGCAATTCTGTCTCAGTGAAGGGAGGAATTCTCTGGAGAAAAAAAAAATAGGCTGGAAGGGAAGGAGGAGGAAAAATGGCTTTCAATTATCCATGTTATCTTTCCCTACCAATCATTACAGATGATGAATAGGTGCAATAAAAGCCAATATTCAATTTTTCCAATTTACATGGAAAGAAGGCCATAATGTATTGTTAAGGGGAAGAAAAAGCAGGTTACCAAACAGTGTATATAATATGATCTCATTTTTGCAATATATTTGTATGCATAGGAACAGTCTGGATGGATTAATACATAAATGTTAACAGTAGGACTACAAGTGATTTTTATTATTTTCCCCATCTGTATTTCCCCACAATTAACATGTATCATGACTGTAATAAGGAAAAGTCATTATTTTTAAACTTCCTAATGAATCATTTAGATCCAACCAATAAATGCTGACTACCCACTATGTGCCGGGCATGAGAATTAATGCTTTCAGAAAGGTCAGCGCACAATTACAGTGGATTTGGTTGATAAACAGTCTACTTTTCTAGGCTATTTTACAGAATTTGAGACTCTTAAGAGGTAAAGGGCTGTTGGAGTTTATTTAATGATTACATTTAAAAATTTATCATCTTAACCATTTTAAGTGTCCATTTCAGTGGTATTCAGTATGCTCACTATGTCGCGCAGTCGTCACCGTCATCCATCTCCGGGATTCTGTCATCTTGCGAAACTGAAACTCTGCACCATTAAACAGTCACTCCCAATGCGGCCCTCCCCGCAGCCCTGGAAATCCCTATTTTACCCTCTGTCTCTATGAACATGACGACTCTAGGTACCTCACATAAGTGGACACAGTATTTGTCCTTTCGTAACTGGTTTATTTCACTTAGCATAACGTCTTCAAGGTTCATCCATGTTGTAGCATATTGCAGAATTTCCTTCCTTTAAAAGGGTGAATAATACGCATGATACAATATTAAAATGACAGATGCACAATAAAATGTATATACCGCATTTTACCCATTTGTCTGTCAATGGGCACTTACTTGGGTTGCTTCCACCTTTTCACTATTGTGAATGATGCTGCTAAGAACATGGCGCACAAATGCCTCTTTGAGATCTTGCTTTCAATTATTTTGGGTATCTACTAATGATTAGATTTTAATACAATCTCAGATTTAAGATCAGGAAATATGCTAGTAGTATTCCTGAGAGCTGAGCATCAGTCTCTGAATATCTCCAGGGCAAGGTGCTCACCAGCTCATGAGGCACTACAGTACAATGGTTAGAGAGCGTAAGGCCCTGGAGTTAGACAGAGCTAGGTACAAATTCTTGCTCCACTCCTCACCAGTGTTATGGCCTTGGGAAAATCAACAATCTCTTTAGGACTCAGTTTCCACCTCTGTAAAGTGGAGATAATTATATCTGTCCTGTTGGGTGACTGTAAGGGTTAGTTAGATAGCTTACCTAACATACTTAGTACATAAAAAATGAACAATAGAAACTCCCAACAATCAAAGAATTCTTTTTTTTCTAAAGAAGGGTCTCATAATAAGCTGAGAGCTGCCTAATTAAAACATCTATGCATTAGTTCATATTCTATCTGCTAGAAAACGCAGAGACCGTATCTAATGGGCCTTCTATTGGTTGAACCTTCAACTTTTGAAAAGATTTCCCTGGGAACTGGTCTTTGGGGGAAAGGGAGGCCATTTTCTTTTACATTTGTTTATGGATTTATTTGCAGGGTACCTCTTCTGCATTTATAAAGCTCAAGCATCTGCTTGGGTGACTCCAAGTTTTACTTCTCCAAAGATAAAAAGTAAAATTTTGTTTTCCCAGAAAACTTTTCCTGCAATCCAATTAATACAAATTCCACACCTTATTAACAAAAGTGTCAATACAGAAAAAAATACAAGCTTGCCTATCAAATTATTAATCTATGGATTATGTTCAAATTATATCTTTAAAAATTCCTGTGAAAATTCACTTTCTTAACTGTTTTCTCAAAAAGGAGCTTTTTAAAAACTATGTTATTATTTTCATCTATAATTATATATGTCTAACACTTTAAATGGTTCTAGAAAGTGGTTTCTTTACTTTAAAAAAGTCAATATATGTATATATATATATACACCATAAAATTAAAATATTTAGAACGCATAATTTTTACCTAGTTTTTTTTATATATATATATATATAAATTTTTTAAAATGACAATTCCATCAGCAGTTTCTCACAGGACACTGCTGTGGATGGCTTTCTTCAAGCCAAACATGGCAGGTGTCACTGTGATAAAAACCATTTAAGCTGCTGTCCCTATGATGCCAAATATTTAATGGAAACCAAAAAATTCTGTTCCAGATGCCAATACTGGGTCTACATGACATCATTCATCCAGATGCGTGAAAAATCTGGATTTTTAAGAATTGAATTTTTGTGGTCAACATCATGAAGTTCCAGTTTATGGGTTAAATGAGTAATTTGTGAAACAAAGCCATATTGGGACAGAACACATTTTGGCTATAGTAAACATATTAAATGGAACACAGGCACACCTTCAGTGCTGTGAATCACCGCTTATATAAAAGATACTATGTAAAATACAAACAGGACATTTCCAAACTGCATTTTTGAGGTTTTCGGTGAAGTAGTCTGAGCACCACTGGGGCTTTGAGAAAAGAAATCACTGCTATTAAAGCCACCATCCCCAGTTCTCCTCTCCCATTAAACTTGAACATGTGAGCCTGAAGTACAAAATGAAATGTTCTTCTATTGTAATGCATTTGAGGTAATTATTCAAATTCACCAGCAAAGTATCTGAAGGTATGGGAAAGGAAGCAATAAACTTGAACAACTTTATGGGAGGGACTGAATAGGAGATGTTAATCCCAGACGCCACAGACTGGGCCTGTTTCGGAAGAAACAGCAGAAGTGGGAAATTCAAGAGTTAACCTTCTTCCCCTTTTGTTCCCCCTCTCCTCCCAGCTGCCTTCTCTGAGGCTGTACTTTCTGTGACCCTGCTTCAGTGTAAGGAAGGCTTCAGATGCAATGCAGTTTAACCATGCTGTCGACACAGCAATAAACTAAAACCCTTTACAGAAAGAGCAAATGAACCCAGGAAAGCAAATCTAGTCCACTTGCAAGCACCTGGTCAAAGTCTTGCAAATAAAGATGAGTAGTTATAAATCTGGCATCTGGAGATTACATACCCAGGCATATATATATATATATATATATATATATATATATGCACAAAAAAATCTTGGAGAAATTGTTTTCAACCACCGTGCTGAGAACCTCACAGAGAAAATATTTTCTTTATGTCAATTATGATAATATATGGTCACATACTAATTAGGAAATCAGAGAGGAGTTTCTTTCAAACTTTGAATCTAATTCTATTTCACAAACCTCTAAATATACCTACATCCACTATCTTTTTACTACAAAAGTATTTCATTGTTTCTCAATGTATGGCAGCCATTTCAAAACATTAAGAGACTTCTTCTCCTTGACCTATATACTAGCACAAAATACATCCATTGAAAAACAAGCTCTCGATGTCCTAGCATACTCCTTTCTCAATCACCTACCTCAAAATATGACATTATGCTCACTTGTTCTCCCCTCCCACCCTACTCCACCTTGCTCCCCAGTACCAGTGTAGCCAGTAGCAAACACTTCCCGTTATTTCTGCACCAACACCAGCAACTTAATAGGGCTCATAAACCCTTCATTTTAGAAGGTTTGCCAGGTTCCTGGGGACCTTATATGACTACAAAAGAATGGCTGGTTCCCCCATTCCCAGTATGCATGCTGATGTCGCTGGCAGCCAGAGCTCTAGTCCAGGTTTCCGTAGGTGCCTACTTCTATCTCCTTGCAGGCAGAGAGACCCAGATTCCTAGAAGAGGAGACACACTATCTAGCACTGGGAAATCTTTCTTGCCATAGCAAAAGCGATTCTGTCCCAAAAGCCCTCCTCTCCTACTCCCTCAATACAAGAAGCAAAAATTGCAGGCAATGTTTTCCACGATTTCTGAGGACACATGGAAATGTGCTGAAAGACCAGGACCCGTGGGGTCAGGAGGAAAGGGGACCAAACGGGCTGGGAAATGCAGCCTGTTGTGCCAAAAGACAAGTTACAATGCACCTAATGAATAAAACAAGCTGCACCACATACAGAAAAGATGAGAGCGGCCCACCTGTGTCTGTTGAGGGATATTTACAAAGCTTGGATCCCGTGGTCCAACACTGACGAATCGGTTTGCGGGGGAGGTGCTGGGTGTCGAGTAGGCTGTGAAGGGAAGGGACACATGCGTTCAGGAAGCAGCACGAGATTGCACACACAAACAACACCAAAACACACAGTCTCTGAGCCTAGGCAGCTGATTAACGAGGAAATGTGCAAACACTGTAGCTAGCAAAGGGATCTGGCTCTCGAGGGCATTTTAGACATTCAAAAAGGGAAGAGGTGTTGGCTTCTGAAGACCGTTTAAGTAAAATGATGTCAAATTGGTGTTCAGATGAGTTCTTTTCTCCTTGCATTATACAAATTAGAACATGCAGGACATTTGCAAAGTATACTTTCTGAATTACCACCAGCTCTGAGGTCAGAAAGAGATATCCTAGTTTGTAGAGCACAGGGAGAAAGAAATTAGGTAGAAAGGGGAGGAAAGCAGTTCATTTTACAACCTTGCTTTTCACACTATTACACTCCAAAAAAATCATGACATGTTCCTGTGCCTCTATAGCTAAATATTGAAGAGGAGTCTTTATGGAAGGAATTAACGGGTTCTCCAGAAAGGAGGTGAAAAGCCATTTAGAACAAGCTGTCTTTATAGGTCTGGGGGAGAGTCTAGAAACTTTATGATGTACAACATGTGCTTAAAATATTAACATTCACAGTTTTCCCATCCTAGAACCCTTCCTGCCCACACAGACTTGAAGATGCCACACTGGAACCTCAGATACCACACTTCAGTGTGCTATCATTTTCATAGCACCTAGAAATTCTGTTGTTGGTTTTTATATTTATAGTTAAGAACTTCACTCTACTTTAGTCTGGAAAAATTCAGTGGCTTTCGTGTTTCATTGGCTCATTAATCCAAATATACATTTTTTTTTGGTGTCCTACAATTTCCTTCTTTACCACAAACTCCAAAGATTTATTCATACTCTTTCTTTGTATTAGAATTTTTAGATAAGACTATTGCTTAATTCAAATTTCTTAACAATACTTATAAAACACCTAAGTTTTCTGGACTAACTCTAGACACACATCATCTAAAAGATGAAAAGGATTTGCAATTTTAAAAACACAGATAACTGAGGGAATTCCACAAAATTCCTTTCCCAGATTTGTTTTTCCTTATTGATATTATCTGCTCTTATTTTCATTTTCTGTTTTACTGAAAACTGCACAGACTTCTTATTCCCCTTGTTAAACATATCTAGAGATAAAGTTCCCACCAATCTGGTCCAAGTCCTGTTGGTCGTCTTTGGGAAGAGCTAAGTCACCCACTCAGACCTGTGACAGTCATGTGGTGTAGCTGTGTCAAAGCAGCACTGAACAGAGGGTGAACATGAGGGTCCTCTGGTATTTAGTAATCAGAAAATTTATGTTATTGTAGTATTTGTTTTAGAAGGAGTGGTCCAGAAATAGCTTTATGTCAAGCAATCTAAAATATATGATGTGTTATATTATCTAGCAATGTGAACCTACTAATTTCCTCCCTGGCCCATCCTATGTCAGACTAACTTGAACTAATTTAGGAATACTTCTGCATTTAGCAATTCTGTAAGCACCTCTCACTCAGTGGTATGAGGGAAATTTAATTTTTTCAAAGCTCAAAAATACTCTATTAATTGCTTCATTTAGTCTATTGCTTCGATATGCTTGATACACTTTAATAAGTCTCAACTGAAAGTTTTATATTAAAAATGATGGATTATAATTACCTGGTAGTGGATCTACCTGCTTCTAGGGCAGAAAGAGGATGTGGGAGAGAGATAAGGAGGAAGTTAGTAGATGAAATGACCTATTAAACCTGCTAGTGGGTAGAGGGAAAAAAGTGTTCTTTCACATGTGAACAGGTAGGTAGGTGGAGAAGGAGCAAAAAGGCATGAAGAGATGCTAAGGTACTGAGATGCAGTGGTTAATGACAGATGCTGGAACAGGAGCACTTGGTTTGATGGTCCTAGTAGGAGTGTGTAACAGGTCTTCAAACAATTTAGCCACTCAAAATCACTATGAGACTAAAATTGTGTATTTTCCCCTCTCCGAGCATGAGACAGACCTTACAATCTCAGTTTCAAAACACCTCAGAAGGCCTTTAATATTCAGCAAAGGTTACTAAGACAGCTCCAAAGTTTATTATAGTTCTTTTAAAAAGAGAGCAATGGTGAGGGAGGTGGTAGTGCAATTGCATTTTTTAAAAGGATAGTACAACTATAAAACCCCGTGAATCACTGAGTATCCAAGTTATCCAATGGAACAAGTGGTGCACAGGGAAATTTATTCTATAGAATGCTAGGTTCTGGGAAAAATCAAGGACACAGGAAAAACAAGGGAAGGAAGAAAGGAATTCTGACTCGTCTTCCCTTATTGTAGCTGCAAGAGGCAGAGTGTTCACCTATGACAGGGTGTGGTTCTAGAAATGACGTGCCAGAAGTTGGATTTGAGTTTCCCAAAGGAACCGGGGAAGAAGTGAGTGATACTATTGAACAAAAACCTCAAATAAAACTTTTTACTAAAACAACCACTTACACCATAGTGAATCAATTATACATGCACAGTTAAGAGCTTTCGGGATGCATATAAAATCAAGTAAAGGGGGCAGTGTGGTAATTAATTATATACAACCGTGCTTATGCTCTTATATCACATTCATATCTTTCTTAATTATAATTCTATCCTTATTTACAACAGCGATAACCAAGTGCTAGAGGAAGAGCTTCAGGAAATCAGGAGATTCAGAAAATAATTTTCTGGGAAAGTTACTGTAGGCATTTTTCAGAATCTGGAGGAAAAATTCATGGGCATTTGATGATTTTCTGATAAAGTCACCAGGGAAATCAATTTGCTTATATTATCTCATTATGAAAGTCCTCATGGCAAACATGACTATCAGAAATCAAGTTATTGATTATTTGGCTGCTCTGAAACGAAGAGTTTGTTTTCTTTAGCCGCCATTTTACCTACATGAGCAATATCACCATGGACCATTTTCTTAACATTATGGAAGAACATTCCTATAACAGGCTTTCACCAGCTTTTATATGCATTAATGTGATCATATTTTTCCTCTCTCAAATGCATTTCTTCACATTATCTAAGAGTCTTAGTTTGGCCTTAACCACAATGCTAGTATCAAAATCCCAAACCAGAATTTGATCCATGTACGGAAAACCCCATTCTTCTCTGTCGCCCACTTATCATATGCTCTGCTAATTCTATTGTATAATCCTTCACTTAAGCCAGTGATTTTCAACTGGTGTGCCACAAGAATTTTTAAAACATGCAATACCTGACTATTTAGTCAGAGGCACTGACCTCTTTTCCTTTACATTGTCAAATAAATAAATGACAACAGCCAATACAATGATAGCCGTCCAATGTGAATGAATAAAAATCATACCTATTTTTTGTTAGATCGGCAAAAAAGTGTACTTTTTTGGTGTGCTACAGAATTTTATTAATTAGCTTATGTGTGCTATGAGACAAAGAAGGTTGAAAATTGCTGACGTAGGCAGTACAAGTCCTGGTCAGTGTGATCACTCGGGGGAATGGTTCAAGAACAGCTCTTTCTTTATAAGCAGTGGTGTTACAGGGCCTGTGAGAGTCCTGGAATCTGCCTCTCGTCTTCTGGAGGGGGTTGGGGGGCTGTCCAGACAGCCCATTAGCACTGCTCTTAACATCCATGCAGGTGTCCCTGGAGACCTTAGCCTCTGGGTTTTCAGAAGTGGATGTGACTGACTGCCTGTGAGCCAAACAGAATGTCACCTTTAGCTGGGTTTTGATTTTTGTTTTTGTTTTTATTTTTCTGGCTAAGAAGACATAAAGGATGTGTCTGGATAACAGAATCATATTTCCGGATGACTCAGTTTGAGTCTGGAATGGCCCTCACCCAGCCATCATAACGGACCACCGTTAAGGAGGTGGTAGAATTGTTGTGAGTAAATATGCTTGGAGTTTCCCCATTTTTGGAGAACAAATGACTAAAGAAAAAGATACTAAGATGTTAAAATATTTGTACCAATGTCAGCTGATGTTCATTTAAGATAAGAGCCATATCAATAAAGTCACTAAAATCTGACAAAGTAGGCAGACAGATTCAAGGTCTGGTTCACACTGAGCAACCACCGAAATATATGTAATCACTGAAAGGCAAAAAAAGGGAGAAAACTGGAACATGTCTGCGTAGAGTGTGAGCGTGAAAGGAGAGCTGCCCTGTGGACACAGTACCCCTGCTGCCGCCTATGCCTCCCCACCCCAGTGCCTGAGTGGAGGTGGTAGGGCCTGTTCACCTTGGCCCAAGACACAGTCGCCAGCTCCTCCACAGAAGCTGGGGGCAAATGACAGTGAGGCACCTTGGCAGAAAAGAAAATTTAAGAGACCTGATGAACTTTGAGGTTCTGAATTTGCTTCTAGACACAGAAGCAATGAAGTCCCCTAAACCCTGCAGTCTGGCCTACAAACTGACATGAAGTTTTAGGGAAGATTTGTGTTCTGTTTCATCAGAGACTCCGACTATATGAAAGGAGTGGACACGCCCTTCTCTATTCCCTTAAACTCCAAGTCTAATCTCTGGAGTGCACCAAAGAGAGCTATTTTAATACATTCATATTCTCTCCCCCTGTTCTCTCTCTTCTCTCTTTCTCCTTCCCTCCTGCCCCCTTCTCTTTCTCCCTCTCTCCCCCTCTCTCTGTGCCAGACCCTCTACTGATCATTGGGCAGGTACAAAGGTGAGTAAGACACAGCGCTTTCCCAAAAATGTTAGAGTCTAACAGGGAGAGATGAGTACATAGAATGAAAATATGAGTGCCTAAAAGTAATATAAATAAAAATCTGTGGGGTTGTTAAAGGACAGAAAAGGGACACCTGGTGGGAGAACAGAAAAGGCTTTGCAGAGAGGACAGAGATGGCTTTAGAGGCAGGCTGGAGAAGACGTGTTGGTGGGTGGGTTTGGGTGGGTTAGGCCACACAAGAAGCAGCAGAAGCAAAGGAGCAGAGGGAGGAATCTGAGGCATCAATTGTAGAGGGTGAGGAAATAAGACTAGATGTTGCAAGTGACATTTTCCCACGCTGTAAGGGAAGATAAACTTTTAAGGATCAGAGACCTGAACGTTTGAAAATGGAGGGTAGAAAAGTCTATTGAATTTATTTTTCATTTAAGAGGAATAAATATTTCTAAAATAACCAAAGACACCAAATTTTCATTCTAAAGACCCTTAAGACAACTAGACATCCTAACACTCTAAACGCTTTCCTATCTCAAACATCACTATGCACTCACACGTTCCTTTGTTTTTAGTGATTCAGATATATTTGGGGAATTTCCCTCTAAAATAACTGGTCAAAAGTTAAACTGCACTCCAATAGACTTAGTGTGATTCTAGTACCTGCCCAGGGATGTGCTAGTTACTGGACAGAAGTAATCAAAACACGTTTAGGCATGCAGACTTGAACAGATAGACCCCCATGTATCCAACTGCAGCTTTATTCTTTACCAAGGCCAATCTGACAGTGAAGAAGTGCATGAGGAAGCATTCGGTTGCAAATTCAAACAGTGGGATGACTAAATACCTAATGGAAATAGTTTCTAGAGTCTTTTCTTAGCAGCACTATCACGTTATTTTACTTTAATTTCTTTCCTGGTATAATATCATTTTTAATTGTATCTTTCCCCGTTACCACTTAGTCCTCTTTTACCCCCTTCCTCCATTCCCCCCTGCAATCACCACACTGTTGTCCATGTCCATGAGTCCTTTTTCCTTTTTTGCTCAATTCCTCCTACTACTCCCCTCTCCCCTTAGCTGTCATTCTCACATTATTTAAAGAAAAAAAATCCCTGTGAGAAAACTGTCATTTCAAGAAAAAGATACAGAAACTATTAGAAAATAGATTGGTTAATTTTTTAATGAAACCCACTACGACTGAACTCATTTAGGAACTTGAACAGCACTACTTCTTGCAAGAAATGCTGGAGGATATTGGAGTGTTTTTTCCTTCTGAGAAATCTATTGGTATTGACAAGTTTATGGGGCCCGAGTTACCATTATTAGTATTATCATATAACCAAGGAAGACCAGCCTTTGCTTGTACACGATCCAGTACTCAGGGATTTAGAAATTCCCACATGATTCAACAGAAGTTGTAGTTTACATCCAGATGTTTGAAATCTAGAAGATAACTGCACAGAGGTTCCATTATTTTGATCACATCTGTGCAGTCAGTTACCTCATTCTATTTTCTCTGCAAATCTTTTGTCTCTACAAACGAGTTACCCACGCCGAAGTTACCGACTACAACGACAGCAACAGCAAACAACTACAAGGCAGCCTGGGGCATGAAACGAAAGCCTACTTACCGCTAGTAAATTCCTACAGAGCAACATGCCCACCAGCTTCTTCCTGAAAGGCTGATGAATTCTAACTTTAATATATTAACATTACTTAGCGTGTATGGTAACAATTTACATGACATGCCTAATGTGCCAATAGTTCACAAAAATCAGGAAAGGAATCAATTTAGCCAGATGGCCTTGCTCTGCTCGTATTTCTATCTATATTAAGGACCCTCCTAGGGAGGTGAGTATTCAAGCAACATCATGATTTGGGGTAAAACACACAGAAAAGAAGGTATAAGACAATTCATGTGTGCAGACAGAGAGCAAGGGATCTGAGCAACTTGTAAATTTGTGGCACTCTGACCTTATGTCACCAAAATCTGTGCCATAAAGAGGCACTGTACAATGAGTGTTTCCTGCACATGGTCTATTTAAACGGCCTATCATGTTCTTTTTCACACTATTTTTAATGGGGAAGAATATAGCCTTGTTTCGGTTCATTTAAATTTACTTCTAAGGGCTAACCCAAATTCTGTATCTGTCATTTATTTTTCTGTGCATGCTGTGTGCTGTTCAATTGACAGAACATAGTTATCGATCAGAAGCAACAATGTACATGGGTAGGCACAGGCGAAAGTTATATTAAATAGCAACAGAAAATAACCCTTGGATTGAGCTGGGGTTTACTAAAAAAAGGAAGTTAGATCAATATATTGGATTGCTCCCTTTGAAAGGCTTCTGTAGCCCCTGGAAAGGCAATGTAACCCTGGAAACCTGTTTCTAGGAATTTATCCTCCACAAATACTTAAAAGTACAGATAAAATTTATGCTCCAGGATGTTCATTACAGCATTACTTACAAGAGCAACAAATTGGAACCAAGTTTTAAGTTAAGGCTTCACTCATATGTTGAAATATTTTACAGTCATTAAAAATGTTTTAAAATAATGATGCCATCACATTTAGAAAATGAAATAAAATGAATAAAATCAGTTCACAAAGCTGTATATGTGTATGCATATGTACATATGTGCACACACATGTATGTGTCATGATTAATCATGTTTAAAATATGCACAGGAAATGATTATTTCTGAAGACTGATTTTATGGGTGATTTTTAATATTAAGTAAACACAAGTGGAAACCAAAAATCCCAAATAATACTTTCATTTTTGCAACAGTGCAATATAATCAATAGAAAATAAATTCCAGAACCAGAAAATCCTGGATTGAATCTGTTCAGCCTCTGACGAGAAAGGTGATCTTGGCAACCCAGCTAACCTGTCTCGGCCTCTCTACATGAAGAGTCCAGCACACGCTGGAACACATCCCATAGGCTGGGGCAACAGTGAATGTCTTATAGTAGGGGAAAATGAAAATGATTTAAAATCACATTTCCTCACTTTTTTATGAAATAAGAACGGTATAAAGTAGCAATTAAGAAAGCAGCACACAAAATATTGTGTTCAGTGGGCTGCCATCATCTTACGTGTGTGTGTACACACACAGACACACATACACATGCACTAAAAAAACGGGAAAACAGGACCAAAATGTCGTTAGTCATTGATTATAGGAGAATATAATTTTCCTTTTCATACTCTTCTGCATATTTTAAGTTCTCAACACTGCTGTATATTACTTTTATAAAGAACATATTAAAACTCAGCTGTCATCTGCAAAAGTAAAATATTGAGACAAAAACAAGACTTGAATGGGTTATGATACCCCAACAAATGTATCCTCTGTTGCCTGTTCTCCTTTCTCACTCCTTTATAATGTTCATCTCTTACTCTCTTTTCTCCTGTTCTTGTTCCTGTTTTATGGAGCCTTTGGATTTTTTTGGAGAAAAGGTGTGAGATCTATCTTGAAACCACCGGGCTCTGGAGTCCAGAAGACCTGCGTTTGAGTCCTGGTTTAGTCTCAGTTTCCTCTTTTTCAAACAAGGGCTGATAATTCCAGTTTTGCAGACTTTTAATAACAAACAAAAGCAACTCAGATAACACATATCAAAATACCTATCAAAGGGCCTGGTTTTCAATAATTATTTTTCCTTTTCCTGTGCAAATTGAAACATTAAAAATTTGGACTGTATGCAAAGCAGAAAAACTCTGAAAAAAGTATTTATGAGAAGTTGTGATGTAAGTCAGTGCACTTGTATTCAGTGGGTTCCTAAAGCAGAACGTGTGGCCAAATAAAGGCTCCGAGAGTGAAAATGCTGCCTTTGTACTGAACGCTCTGCTATCGGTGAGGGATGAAGACTATTTATATATCGGGCTGTACCAGAAAGCGCACACATTCTCGCGACCATACTCAAAGTTCAGGTTAGCAGAGTAAAATCTAATGTATAAAAACTGCCAAGGATTTTATGAACAGCCCTCGTCCCCTGCCACATATGGGTGTTTTGGTCACTACCGGGATTAGACAGACACATACCTTAAAATTAAAGAAATCATTATATTTGATATAAAAAGTCAATAATAGCTTTCATCCTCATCAACTAAAGTACTAATGAGCTATTCCGCAACAAACCAGTTTCTGTCCTTCGGCACGCAATGAAATGTGTATACTTTTATCCCCCACTCTATGGTAGTATGCTATACACACTTAGCATTCTCCTTTGCTGACTTCATGTAACTCAAAGATTATTCCACGAATTCATACAGACCCATCTCTTTAGTTTTAAAAGGTTCCCAATGTATATCATATTGGTGGATATTTTGGTATTACCAGTCTTTTATTATAATCAATGTTGCAATGATTACTTCAGATATGTCTTTGCTTACATTCCAACTATATACATGGTTTACATTATATATATACATATATATATATATAATGGAAAATGCATATATATATGAATGGGAAACTAAACTGCCCTCTGAAAAGTTGGAACCAATTTACAGTCTAACAGTCCAAGCTCTGGGGAGTCCTGAAGAACAAAGGAAATCTGCCTTTATCAACATCTCCTATTTTTCACCTTTTTGCTGTTATTGTTTTATCTCCCTCCAAAGTTTCTGCTCTCTTCCTTTCCCTGATAAGAAGGGTTACTCTCAGCAACAAAAACCAATTCATACTAAAGTATAAATGACCACTAACATCTTCCTGTATAGTTCTTTCATAGGGTTTTCACTGCTAACATATTGAAGCTTTGGGCTAAAGCAAAGATACCCATAGGGTGCTGTGGCCAAGTAAGTGTATGAACTACAGGTTCAAGGTGGCTGGGTGTGAATCATGATACTGCTACACCTGGCTGAGTGATCTTGAGAAAGTTATCTTTCTCTGCCCCGTCTTTCTTAACTAGGCTATTTACTTTTTCAGATATTTATTTCATAAGATTATTGCAAGGATTCAAACAAGATAAGACATATGAAAACATTTTTTAAAGTGCTTGACATATTAGCAAAAGCTCACTACTTTTCTGCTGTTATTCATTCCAGACATCACTAGATGGTTGTGGCTCCCGGGTAATCAGAAACCGTGTCACATTGCTTTGTAACTGGTTCAGGTAGAGCATGAAGTAGTAGAAAGACCACGGAAAGGTCTGTGTTTGAGTCTCTACTGAACTACAAGGAAGGACAATCTTAGGAAAGTAACCTCCACTTTCAAATCTCAATTTCCTTGTCTATAAAATCCTGGCCTCATAGGAATCTTAGGAAGCCAAAATGGGAGAATGTATATGTGTAAAAAAGTCTTGCAACCAAAAAGCACTGAAAATATGTTAATTGTTATACTAGAAAATTTTCACCCCATCATAGATTATTGTTATATTCTTGGCTAACAGGTTCATATTCATTCCACAGAGATATAAAAATAAATAAAAAAGGAAACTTGTTATTCTATGCTTCTATTTTAATAAACTTCTAGTTTAAAAAATACCAAAAGTTCATGGTTAAGAAGGCATGGACAAAAATGTTTACGAGTCTTTTACACATTTTTAAATTGAGTTTTTGTGTTCCTAGTTAATTTTAAAAAGGACAATATGCATGCTCTATCTTCCGTCATAATTCAAAAGTGTTTTTTCTTTCCACTATAATTCTATGCTATTATGCCAATCTTCAATTTCTTTTCTGGAAAAGTCCGGTTTTATAGTGTTATGTTGTGGTAAACCTATTATATAAAAATTGGATCTTACAATATGATTAAGAAAAAGAACAGTGCATTTTGAATGATCATACCACAAAGAGCCCCAGACATAACGAGAGATTTCTCCTATTCTTAAGCTGTTATTATCCCCAGGCACTCTTAGGTATATCCATTCATTGTATTACATGTTTGAAAAGGAGTCCCTTCCCAATTAATGAGATGATGCACGTGGGAAAACTCAGCAAACTGCAAAGAGTTGCAACAGGCAGGATGCTAATATAATTAATTTCACCAGTAGGATACCTAATAGCATCTCAAACTCGGTCAAACCAAACTTCTGGCCCCCATCCCTCACCCAGACTTACTCTTCCTGCAGTTTTCCCATCTCAGTTCATGGCAACTCTATCCTTCTAGTTGCTCAGGTCAAAAACCTAGGAGTCATTGCTGATTTCTTTAGGGTTTCCCCACCCCACCAACTCATATCTAATGCGCCAGTAAAGCCTATCAGGTTCACCTTTGAAATATTTCTCACCAACCCTACAGCCCCTGCATCAGTGCAGGTCACTAGCAACTCTGGCCTAGATTATAGCAATAGTGTACCACCTCCTCCCCTGAGTTAGTTTTCTCCATTGTACTTACTGGTCCCTAACTTACCCATTTACTTATAATGATTGGTTGTCCCCCTCCCTCAAGAATGTAAGCTCCACAAGGGAAGAGGACTGTTTTGTTCACTTTTGCATCCCTTATGCCTAGAATAGTGGCTGACACGTAGGAGGCACCCATTATATTTACTGATAAAAGACAGACAGCCTCTTAATTGGCTTCCCTGCTTTAATTCTTGTCCACAGTGATCTAGTTTCAACAAAGCCTTCAAAGTGTTTCTGTTAAAACCTAGGTAGTCTCACTCCTCTGCTTTGCTCCCCATTTCACTCAGCAGATGCCAAACGCCTATAAGAACCTACATGATTTGTCCTCTGAGCTCCCAAACTCATCCACTTTAGCTCTCTAACCTCTCCTCTCATTTTTTTGTTCACTCACTCTCCTCCTCTTTGTTCTCATCATTCTGGCTTCTGGGCTGTTCCTCAAACATGCCAGGCTGCACTGGCTATTCCTACTGGTTGGAAAGCTCTCCCCGCTACAGTCTCCTGGCTCACACTCTCATTTCTGTGAGGTCTCTGTTCAAATTTCCCCTCCTCAGACAGGCTTTCTCCCACCACCCTGTTTGTAGTTGGATCCCGCCCTCCCAACTCCTACCCCTCTACTTCATTTTCCTGTGCAGCGCCGTCTCCCATCATTCCTACCTGTTTCACTTCTATTTTGTTCATTGTCCTCCCTCTCTAAAATAAAAGCTGCATATGATAGGGGGGGGGAGGGGTTTATCTCTTTCATTTCCTGCTGAATCTAGCACCTAGAACGCTGCTTGGCATGCAGGTGGTGGTCAATAACTATTTACCGAATGAAAGAAAGAAGTGCTGTCCTCTCACTGGGAACTGAAACCACAAAGGCAGTCAGTCAGCAGGAACAGAACACATCGTTGGGAACTACTCTTACAGGCTCTCTCTTCCATTGGTCAGGGAGGTTCTAAAGAGGTCTGGCATGGTATTTTCTCCAAACAAATCAATGATGCAAAAGCTTTCCTTGAGAGGGAGCAAAACTGTTATCTCCACCATTACTCCTCTTGTTTGTTATGGCATGGGTAAGGATTTTTTCCCATTAAAGTGTATTTATCTCATAGGCAAATTTCCCCCCGAATCTACCCTGTCTTTCTGGCCACAGCTGCAAAGTTGAGTATTGGTGCCAGAGGCAACTGATTAGTTTAAAAATACATACTCTGCTTTAGGCTGGCATCCATTTGTATTTCATTATGAGAGGATATTAAAATAATGCCTTGGACTTTTAACTGTCTACCACACAGCACATCTGTCACCCCAGCTCATCCTGACAATCTGCCCAGGAGAGTGGGTGTTATTCCCATTAACTGATAAGGGTGTCAATGCCCAGGAAAGCTGGTAATACAGGAAACCTTGGGCCTGCTTTCCTACTTCTACTTTTACACTCTTTTTTTTTTTGAAAGTCAATTTTGTCCACACTGTTGGGATGTTGAATGAACATCTGTACTTAATACCCTGTCATACTGTTTCTTCTTGCTCTAAAAAACTGATAAACAGGATCCAACTATCCTGTGGTTTTAATTTCTAAGGAAGCACATAATTTATGAAATTATATTCTTGCCCTAAATTTTTATCCAGTGGTAATCCAATTTTAGACACATCCCCGATCCACAAGCTGGCTTCTGAAGAAAAGCCCTGTGTTCCCTCTCAGATTTAAAACACCAGAATATTATCTTTGCCAAGTGGCTTAGTAGTCACCCCGTCAAAAGAAAATCTTTACTTGAGGCCCTGCACCTGGACCAAACCCCCTCCCAGGCCCTCCTGTAGCAGCGCCCATGCACGCCGCTGTCCCAGTGTCTTCGCGTGAACTACCCGCTTACCAGCTGCCTCCCTCCATAAACCCCACGTTTCTTTAGAGTGGGATCAATCATCTCTGTATCCCAAGCAGTTACCATAGTCCTTGGCACATGACATGTGTTCAATAGATGAGGGATGAATAAATGAAGGAAGGTAGGCATCAAAGACTGTTAAGGGAAGAGGTAGAGGCTACTTCACGCCTGTTATTTGTTCCCTTCCTTAGACCTGTGGCCACTCTCCACTCCCTTACTATTGTAAAGATTGGAGATAGAAACTGGACTTGTCCACCCCCCTCCTTGCCTCTCTCACACAGGGAGACAGGTGCTGGCAGGAAGCAGGCAGCCATCTGAACCTGTGTTCACTCATCTCTACCCGGGAGGGTGGACCCTATGCAGAAAGGCCTGTGGTGGCCCAGCACTGCCAATGCTGGGTAAATTTGCCTGTGTGATTCAGAAGCACATCTGCATAGAGTTACAAACTAAATTATCTAATAGTAGAGGTTAGAGTCTGGTCTTCCACCTCATTTTTTCTTATATTTTATTTATCAACTGGTTCAGAAATCAAGGTGTGGACAAGGATATTTTGGGGGCAGCCTTAAATCTCTTCTTAAGGTGGGCCAGTGGGCTTTGGGACTTTTAATCTGAGAGGCTTCTCCTACGCTGTCAATGACAGGCCTCCCAGACCAGCGCTGTCATACCGACAAAGGAGAAGACAGTAAGGCGGTGCATGTTGCTGTGGAAGAACACGTTACTGTGAATTCGGCAAGCCTGGAAGAGCCCAGAAACGAAGGCCTAAATTTATGGTGATGAAACCTTTCTATGCTATAGGTAGAACATTTTGCTTTGTCTACACTCATAGAATCCTATGATTCAGAAAGTATCAAATTGCCTATATCAAACTTTGGGCCTCTTGATATTCTCCTTTCCCCCAAAACTTTTAGACACTGTCCCAATAAACATGTAACCATATGCATTGGATCTGCCAAGACCCCCTTCCCACAGTTCTTCCCATGATGCTGAAGAATGTTTAAGGCTGGCATGAGAGGATGATACGTATCTTCTGTACAAGCTGTTTGATTCAGTCCAAAAAGCAGAGTCCAGGACTATGGACCCAAAAGACATGAACCTGATTTAGGTGTTGAGTAGTTTCTACATACACTAAAGACCTATTTCATCAATACCCAAGCTGGGAGCCTTCCATTAGGTAAAAGTTTTGACAGATAATACAATGCTCCAATTTATTTGGAAGTAGTGTTTTATCATGGCTGATTTCACACAATCCTGACAGGTAGGTATTACCACCCACATTTTATAGGTGACCTGTGCAATTCAAGGAGAAACTAGTAATTTGAAAGGTGGAGATTTGAGCCCCTATCCTTTGGACTTCAACAGCTGCACATGGTATTTCCGTTCTTCTGCAGTGACTCAGAAAAGCCCCATCCCCATTACTAGAATGCACACAATGAATGCATGAAACACTGAACTGACAGTGGAAGTGAGGGTATGTTTACATAGAATAGGTAGAATATTGCTACAAGGGTTGTAAAGGGTTGTGTCATTGTCCTGTACAGATAGGGAGAGGTGGAACAGGGAAGTGGTACACAGAGGTATGCACAGGGGACAATAAGCATGTGGCTGCCAATCTGTAAGCCAGTATCCCAAGGGACTAGATTTTAATAAGAGTTTGGGGGTGGTTATTTCTCTGACTTCTTTGAAAATGATACACAATAAGCAGGACACACCAGGAGCTTCTGCTTCTTAGAAGCCTTTTTTCTAAGCTGAGCTTCCAGATCTGTAGACCAAGCTCATCAATAACTTTCTTCCTATGTCATTGGATACTCAGGATTGTCTCCTTTGTTGAAAACTGTTGAACCACCTCTTGCCAAGAGAAGTAAGCCTCCCCCAATTTGTCCCTGGACTGTCAATGTTTTTGCTATAAAACCAGAATCCAGGAACAATGCCACTCATTTCTGCATGTATTATCAACTTGAGTAAATACTAGATAACCCAAACCCAGACATGTCCCTTAGGGGCTCTGGACATGTATTCAGTGTCCCCAGAATTAAATCTAATGAACACAGTGTCAACAGAGGTTCTTTGAGCTTTTCCCGTCTGCACCCAATACCATCACATCCCCAACACTGAAAGGTAAGGAAGCTGGAAGGCCTGGAATCATCCTCCACTATACTCATCTAAATGGCTGTCCAACCCAAAGCTTATGTCTATAAAACATCCCCCTTCAAGCTCCCCTCCATTCAACTTCTGTAATTGCTACTCAAGTTCTTGATCTTAACACTTCTTTCCTTGCCTACTCTAATTTCTCCTCAGTAGATTCCCTGCAACCAGTGTCACTTCCTTTGAAGACCTCCAATCCTTAGGATCACTGTCACAGTTCCGGTCCTTTCCTACACTCTGATCCCTCTGTAAAGCTTTAGGAAAGGTGCTCATCATACCCTTTGACAAGATAAGGTAGTCCACCCATCACTGGGGAACTCTGCCTGCAGCCATCACTATTTTTGTTATTGTTCCAGGTACTAATAAAAGCCAAATTTGTGTGTTCAAGCTATTTCTGTCCCCTTGTCAACTCTAAAATATCAGGAGAACTGTTTTCCCTCTAATTCATCAAGTAATGATTCCGACCATCCAAAGAGGCTTTGAAAGCCTATACTGTCTGATCACATGCCCCCAAACTACTCAAAGAAGAGCCAAGTGTTCTTTTCTATTTCTATCCAATTCTCCCTTTTATCTCCTTCCCCTGCCATGCCTAGAGAACCAACTGCCAATGACTACTAGCCCATCAGATCACTTCTGCCTTGCTCATGGTGAATGTTCCATGCGCCCACATTTGCACTGTTACTTTGATCTAAACTTTTTTCTATTTGATGAATGAGGTGTATAACCTTCATGCTCATCAAGTGCATTCCTCTGGGACTGTAAGTTACTGGAAGGCAGGGCTTTACAGTAGTATGAGGAACTTTCTACTAATAAAAATTCATATAAATAGATTTTGCCTGACAATAATGAGGGCAACATTCAAAGCCACTCAAATAATATGCAAAACTTAATAGTTCATAACTTGATTTCGGTCTTGGGAATGTAGTTACGCCATTTTATCCACCTGAACACTCAGTCATTTCCACACCTGGAGTGGTGTTCACTTTGATCTGGTCTTGGCTCTGCAGACTCATGCTACACCCATCACTGGGGACCTGTGCCCATCACTGGGCCTATGCAGTGACAGACTAAGCTTGGGTGTGGACTCAAATGCATAGAGCTTCACAGTGACCGGCGCCTCGTCTCAGTCATACTTACTTGGTGAGGTGGGGGAGGCTGCACCTCCTTCTGTTGATGTGGTCGGAGGCTTCGTGTCTGGCACCGGCAGAGGCACGGGCCTGGCCATCGGTGGTGGTGGTGGCGGTGGCAACATTGGGGTGGGAAGGAATGGGTTGTGCACTTTGCCTTGGCTACTCCCATTGGGCTGCAAGTGTGGGAACAAAACAAAACATGCACAAGAAAAAGAAGAAACAGACGTGAACCATTAGCTGCTTCTGAAAACAGAAGATTCATTAGACACCTTTTATGTAAATTACTAAGTATTCTCACTACTTGAATTCTTCCATAAGAGCATATGGACGAGGATTTGTTGTGTTGTTCATAAGGCGTTCCACGAGAGTACAGTCTTAAATACACTTGCTCAATGCATAAACTTATTTTTGAATTACAATGACCTTCTTTGCATCCGGTTCTGTGAAATGACCTGCCAACTTTTGCTTGGAATGTTTCAATTCTGTATGAAACACTGCCTTTGTCATCACTCTCATGATTATTAAATAGTTATTTAATATATAAGTATTTATAGATTGCAGAATTATTTCATCATGTCTATTTATATAGATATAATAGTTTCCTAAATGTGAATTTGAGATAAAATAGTTTATTTCCATTCCTCAAAGTTGATATTACATAACATTTAATAAATATGTTAAGTGAACATATAAAATTTCTTAAACATATTGTGTTACATCAGGCAAGAATTCTGCTAAGAAAAAATATTCTAATTTTGATTTAAATTATATTGTACAAACATATGACATTAAGAGTCATATTTAAGCCTTGACTGGAGTGACTCAGTGGACTGAGTACCAGCCTGAGAACCGAGAGGTTGCTGGTTCAATTACCAGTCAGGGCACATGCTTGGGTTGCAGGCCAGGTCTCCAGGTGGGGGTGTGCGAGAGGCAACCAACTGATGTATCTCCTGCACATCGATATTTCTCACCCTCTCTTTTTCCCTCCCTTTCTTTATCTCTAAAAATAAAAATAAATAAATAAAATCTTTTAAAAAGTCACACTTATTTAGCTGCCTAATATTAGAACCATCAAACAGCTCTTTAACAAAAGAAAGTTTCCCTCTGAAGAAGGGAATAAAATCTATTTTATTTTCAAGTTTTTCAAAAGAGTTGCATGAAGAGACCTGCCTTAAATCCCATAAACGTTTGATCAAAATGCAAAACTGGGCATTTGAGAGTTATATAGGATGATGTCAAGATTATTAAAAAAAAGTTAGAGCCCTGACCAGTATGGCTCAGTTGGTTGGGCATCCTCCTGCAAAGCAAAAGGTCACTGGTTCAACTCCTGGACAGGGCACATGCCTGGGTTGCAGGTTCAGTCCCCGGTGGTTGGGGCGCATATGAGAGGCGACTGATCAATGTTCCTCTCTTGCATTGATGTTTCATTCCCTCTCTTTCTCCCTCCCTTCCCCTATCTCTAAAAATAAATGAACAAAATCTTAAAAAAAATGTTAGAAATTTAAAGGTCAGATGCTTGATAGTGGTGATCACTTCAGCTTTTTTATGGTTTCCCAAGTGGCCTTTCTGATTCCAGACTTTAGTGATGCTCTTCAGGCAAAAATAAAAGCTCGTATTTAGGCTATAGTCCCAAATCAAAAGTCAGTTGAAGGAGATGCTTTTGTTCCCAGCTTTTAAGTTTTAGCTTAATGATTCTGCAGAGGCAGACTCACTGCCTCATCAACATTCACTTATATATTTAGTATTGTTCCTCAAAGACTATCTCGCCTGACCATCAGAATGCTATGCTTTTTTGCCAACAAACTTGCCTGTGTGTTATTTCTGAGTGGGCTAAAAGTCTGTAAGTGAACTCTTTAGAATAAGCCAAGCAAATGAATACACAAGCAAAAAGAAAAAGGCACCATATTGATTTGTTGTCTAGACAGAAATGTATCTGCTAACACATCACCAGACATTAGTCAAAGCTGCCTGTTCTATCTCAGATATGCAGAATCAGGTATTTCTGCAAGGAAGAAAATCAGTGATAGGGCAGCGTGATATAATATTTTAAATTAGGCAATAATAATTATGGCTAATCTGTGGCTTCAGGTGCAGTTATTGGGAGAAAAGGAAAATCACATTTGGCTTTATGCTGGTCATCATTTACTATTCATTATTATTATTATTGGCCTTGGGATACAGCTATCCATTGTAAACATTTAGGTCTACATTTGAATAAAATTTGTGATTTTAAAAAAAATTATTTATTTATTTTTATTCAGTTACAATTGTCTGCATTTTCTCCCCTTCCCTCCACCCCACCCCAGATTTTTAAAAATTACTTTTGCATTTGGAATAGTATTTCAAACTGTGATTGTTTGGGTTTTGTTGAGAAAAAAATAAAAACATTCATTTGAAACTACTGAATCCTGTTTAGCTTTATACAAAGATAAGTGGGAAAGATAACTACTTGCAGAAATAACAAACCATAATAAACTGTACTTCTAGCATCTTGAGTTCAAGTACTGGTCAACTTGATCTAAAGTGTTAGAAGACTGTATTTTTTAAAAATATCAACTTAGTTGATCTGAAACATCTGTGCCCCCTCAGCCCCCTGTCTCTCCCTACCACCGCAAATCATTATTTAAAATTATTTGGTCTTTCTATTTTGTTAACTGTGAGAGCTCTCGGGTTAGTATGCATGAGGTGGAATTATCAGCCCACGGACCTTAGAAGGTTACAGAGTTCACCCTTGAGATGATTTATATCCATAAACTTGACAGTTGTGAACTTAACACAAACACTGTTTTTAAACCCTGGCCAATCACTCTCCCAGTAAGTTAACTTTCCCACAATCTAGAATAAATATGACATTTGCCCGCAGTCAGTCAGCACAACATCAGAGCACAATGTCACATGGTCATAAGGTCTCCCCTTGTTATTGTTACACTCGGTTAATATTTCTAAAGAAATTGGAAAAAAAAGAGGTTTCCTTACATTGAGGAACCCCACCTGTCCAGCCTGCTGACCAGCATCAGGGCAGACAAGTTGGACAAACTCTTTCAGCGTCTCCTGAGGGTGATAGCGGATGGCTGGGTGTGAGAAGTAAGGCCCAGGCTGCTGGATAATGGGTGATGTCGGAAAATGAAGAGTCGATGGTGTTGCATGTGGACTTGCTGTAGGGAAAGAAAACATCAGAGTTAGGAAGAGAAAGGAGTGCTTTGCCACAGCTTTTAAAGCTGATTCAATGCTCCCCGCTTTCTTCTTGACCCCATTCACAGTACTGCTCATGTGACTGACTTTAACCCTGGAGAGGTCTGACAGATTTTCTTCCTTAAGGCTCTAAGACAAACTTGGAGGCTAGATTAGGGTAGAGTTTCAAGCTGTCTTTCTATTTTCAGTGGACATGAGTTATAAAGGCATTAATAATCCTTGGTGAAGCTGAAGATTATTCATTACCTTAAGAGCTCTTTTAATGAAGCAAGCAATAAAAAATGTATTTGGTAGATTAGACCTGATTTAACTGACATTACATATGACAAATTCTAGTTTGCACATATGGACCCCCTTTCATGCTGAACTATCCACAGACAATAATTCATTGTTAAAGCTCTCATATCCCTTTCAAGGAAATTTCTAGGGACTAATTCAGGATGAAATTTTTTTGAAGTATGTAGTAAATGATCACTTAATGAACCTGTGCAATTTGGGTGCCTCGCTTTAGATGGAAGGTTTATGTCACCTTTTTTTTTTTTTTTTTTTTTTGCCATCTACAGCCAAAGTCAGAAACGCATAATGTTAGAGCAAGGGAACCCACAGGCTGAGTACGCAGTGACCCCTGCTAAACTGTTGGCCCCTTGCTCATAAGGACTGATAAAAAGACTCAGAAAACTATTACTCCCTTATATGTGAACACTGCTAAATTTTATTGGTACGAAAAGAAGCGAACATTAGATTTAAAAACTTATGGAAGGTGCTGAATAATTTTTCTGAGAGGACTTCTGCCCTTGAGTTGGAAGGGCAATTGATAAAAGCTGCTGCCGCTTAAGAGCAGCCCACAGGGAGGGCTGAAGATGCTCAGAGCGAGGAGGAAAGCCAGGGCAGCTGCTCTCACTTCTAGAGGGCCAGAGAAACAGCAGAGAAGAGTTTTTCTCTTCTCACTTTTCTTTAAACACAAGGAGCCCCTGCAAAGAGAAAACAAAGGAATACTCCAAATTTTGGAGAATAAAACTTTCCTAAACTGAGAATGACTCACAAAACAGAAGAGAAACCTAAGTAAGACAGGCCGTGCTCTTTCCCACTCTCGCGTTGGCATGGCTGAGGACTGTAAGAAAGGATGACTGTGTATGGACCCCCGGGTGTGGGTTCTTTGTTCCTTACTGGGATAACTTCAGAACTGTGGAATTTTCCGAATAATGATTGGAATGGCCAGGACTTTCAGGTTCAGAATGACATCTGTAGTTTTTAAAGAGTGGAAAGGGGGGTTGGGAGTAGAAGCAACAGCCCAGTCCAGGTCTTGCAGATGACCTGATGGGACCCTTTCATTCATGCAACCTTTAATTTATCCCATAAGTGTCCACAGGCTCCTACTTTGGGCTTGGGGTACAGAATTAAGCCAACACAAAATTTTGTCTTCAGTCATACAAATGAGGGCATCTTGAACATAACCTATTCAAGCTAGAATTCTTGTCATCTTCTACCCCTCATACTTGCTTCTTCTCCCAGTCTTCTTCATCTAAAAAAACTTAATAAAAACTTTTTAATGCTTTACTGTCATATCCCCAGGACACGTCTAACATTCAGTTAATATCTATTGATGATACAATGATGATTGAATACATGAGTGGTATAGAAATTACTAAAATCACCATGTAATTAAATATGAACTTAAAACTTTTTTTTTTTACCTGCCGAAGATCCAGGGAGCTTATAGACAAACTGATCAAACTTAGGACTTCATACAATGAGTGATAAATGTTGGGATCCATATCGTCTCTGAGTTAAAAGCCACAAACTAAACAGTTAATTGGCTCTGGTCATCTTTTACTCTGCAATTGTGCCGTGTAAAAGAACCAAAGGAGTTTTTTTCATCTGACGTGGCATGTTCTAACTTGCTGGTAGCCAGGCACTTTGACCCAGTGCCCTGCATTTGACTCAATACTTTTTAGTCAGGGATGGAACGTGGCATTTTTCAAACGGGGCTGGGAATGTATTGAGCATAACAACTTTTGCAGCATGTAAATGCCAACAGTGGCAACTCCGTAGCCAAGAGCCCTTGGGAGCAGAGTCATGATAAGGTGGCAATGCTTTAGGTGCTCGATAAAAAGTGATGAATGGTTGTTAGATTATGAAATCGTTGTGGCCAACAGAAAATGATGCCCAATGGAAAAATTCACTTGAGCGAAGGTTAGACAGATCGAAGTAAGTGAAACCTGATAGAAGAAATAATTCAACAAGATCTTGGAATTCCTCCTTTATGTGTTAATAAACCTCCTCACCCTCTTTTTGTTGTTGTTAAATATGTAAAAGAAAATCATTAGCAGCTTAAATTTAGACCTTAGTTTCTTTGTTTTGTTTTACTTAAAACAATTTATTCGCCTTTTCCTTGTGGCCTAGAGTTCATTTTACCATAACCTGAGAATATATGGTACTATATGGAGTTAATTCTGTAACGATTAATTTATAAGAATCAATTAATTCTTAATTAATACCAGGAAATCATTTAGCCTATAGATTCAAATTAGACAACTGCCGAGTCTGCATTTCCAAGGTCATCCTTCACAACCCCTACTTTCTCATGCCTCACAGTTTCTGGCTCAGCCACTAGGTCACTGTAGAACTGGGCATAAATCATTCAAGATTCTGAGCTTTAATTTCTTCAAACAGAAGACAGTGTTATAGCCATCAAACAGTTCTGTTAAATATGATTATGTACATGCTATTTTTCTGGATAACCTACCATCAGCGCCCTACTGAACAATGAGAGCCATACATTTCCTCCATTGCTCTACAGCTCAGACTTAAGATTTCAACATGGTCTAAATTTGTCTTTCCTTTTATCCCATTTCTTGTTTTCTCTTTTTTCTCTTGGATTAGATGTTTTTAGTGTCCCTAAGTATTTGTCTAAATAGTCTAAAATCATTTTAGAAAGTGTCGATGGGGTCAAATGCATCAATCACTCCATCAGTAAAACTCATTAAAGGTACTCCGGGACTGTCACAGTAGGCCCTACAAAAGAGAAACTGGCATTCGGAATCTGGCATGGTGCTAACGCCATGCACAAGCAGTGCTATGAGTCCACATTTTTGATGGAGAAAAACATTTCTTATGGATGCGTGTGTGTGAGTAGTTGACACAATAAAAAATTATAGCACATTATGTAAATGCATATTTAGGGCCTTTAAAATGTGCATTATTTACTTGAGAGTCAATAAAGGCTTTTCTCAAGTGGTTACGGTTTATTGCAGTGCATCCATCTGTATCCATGTTGATGTTAATACAATTTTGTGTATTAAAAGGCACTACAAAATTGGCTGCTTCTGGGGCCTAATACTCTTAGAACCCTAGGCCAGGAGCAGCATAGTGTCAGAAACACTCCTCTCTGGATGGATCTCACTACTGGTTTAAACTTTAAGCACAGGCCAGACTTGTTTAAACCAACTGCTTGGGCTTTTCTCAAGGAATACAAATAAGAGGGGAAGGAAGAAAATTAGATTAGGTTTCTTGGCTGGAATGGCACCACCTACCTATTCTGAACAAAGTTGCCACAATTAAAGAAACAGAGAGCCAGAATTTCCCAAAGGGTGTAGGGTTCAGTTATTTATTACCAAATGCTCATATTACTGGATACTTAGTACAAAAAGAAAGCAGGTCAGGCAGATTAATTTACTTGTGTGCACTCCTCCTGGCCCCCAATTCTTTAAAATACTCTCTTGCTTTTAGCTTGCAAGAGACAATTTTAAAATTTAATGCAATTTAACATATAAATATTTAACTTAAAAATGCTTCCTCCTTTGAAGTAGAACTGATTAGGACTGGGGAAGGAGAAGGTCAAGGTCATTACTACATCACTGTGTGTTGAGAGACTTATAAGATCCAACAAGTGATTCTTAGTCTGAGAGTCCACTGTATGGAGGTTATTATGTGCCTTTAGACACATTTTCTAGCTAAAAAAAGGATGATGTCGGGGAGGCATAACCAGATGAGTTTGGAACCTTGTATTTCATTCTACATCTTGGGAAGAAGAGATAGAAAGAAATCCCTTCTTACCATTTTCAGTGGTTTTGCCCAAACCCAAACTCCAAGAATTGTAATAACCCTCTCACATTTTTTCTCAAACCAAAATTTCACAGGTTGAAATATGTTCTCCTATTTAACCCTGGCATTGACTCAATTGCTTTCTCCCTTGTCCCTGAACCGTTGCAGATTCTCACAGATCGGACAGAGACTCGGATTCTTTTCATGTTGGTGTTGGCTCCTGGCATCATCCTTTAAACCCTAGTCTTCGTGCCATGGGCGGCTCCAAGGAATAGCTGTCCAGAGAGTGGCACAAACAGCAAGACCTCACCCCTTCAGGTGCACGAAGCCTTCTTCCCTCCCAGGATGGAATGACAAATCCTGAGTTTTGGCATTTGCAAACCCTCACGGTCTTACCATTAATCAACACTGAGCCAATGGCATTGGGTGAGAGGTCACACTGCTTCTCTCTGCTAGCACTGTTACATGAAAAAGTGACTCATCTGTCCCCAGCAGGAAGATGGTCTTTAGATTCAAATAACCATCTCCATAGAGTAAAAGGTGGCATTGAGAACTCCTGGCTACTTTATATTTAGAAGCAAAGATTGTAATAGGGTAGAGCTCTAAAAGAAGAAAATGGAAGAAAAAAAATGCACTTTAAAAAAAAACCTTCCATACAGGCAAATGGAACTTCAATCGTTTGGGTTGTCAACTACTATGTACGTTGCTGCCTCAGAAATTCAAAACCACAATGTGCAACACCATTAGAGCCTGCCTAAAGCTGAGAAATCTATCTTAATGGTCCACGGCTATCATTTATAAATCATGCATGAGTCAGACCTGCCACTTACGAAAGCCTAGAAGTTTGAAGTTATGGGATTTATTTTAACAGAGAGACAAGGAAAGAGGAATTGGCAGTGGGTTTCAAAACTTTCGGAGGCAGAACCTTTTCTAAATAACAACCTTTGACACAAGGCAAGTGGAGGTTTTCAAAACATATAGTACATATAGTTAACATCTCCGAGATGCATGTGAAAGTACCCGGACAAGTCAAATGAGAGGAATATGTGACACTGCATGATGACCTGGAAAACACCAGTATTTTTATATTATTACTACCAAAGTAACTTTATGCTACAATAGAATTCAAAGATGGTTGATGTATTCTATTCCATTTGAAAGAAGGGGAGCTTCAGGGTAGAGATCAAATTTCAATGTCTTTTGAGAAAATACACACACGGGGCGGGGGAGAGGAGGAGGGAGGGGGGAGAGAGAGGGAGAGAGAGGCAGGCAAAGGTCTTCTAAATTTTTTATTGAGATCAGTTTGAGCTTCTTAAAGACCCTTCTTGCTCAAATACCCTGGCTTACAGTCTGGACCAGGAGTTGGCAAACATTTTCTTTAAAGGCTAGAGGCTGCATAGTTTAGGCTTTGCAAGCCTCGTGGTGTCTGTTGGAATTACTCAACTACCCACTTACCACTGTAGTGCAGAAGCGGCCATAGGTATTACATAAACAAGTGTATGTGACCGTGTTCCAATCAAATTTCATTTTTGAAAACAGACAGAAGGTTGAACTTGACTTGTGGCCGGTTTGCTGGCCTCTGGCGCAGACCCACATTAGTCCTGTTCACTTTCTGAACACCTGCCACGCTCTGCTTGTAAGCTGAGCACCTGACAATCAGTGCGCACTCTGTCTCTTGCTTACCAAACCATGTCCATGCCCCAGCTGGCCTTTCTGCTAAAGCCTCACCGTTCTGAAGTCTCCCAAGGCAATTTGCTTGCTTTCTCTGTCTCCACTAACTACCCACTGTTGCTTTTCTTTTTTTCTTTATTGAGAGGTTGTATCTTTTGACCACCTTCACCCATTTTCCCTCCCCTCCCCCATCACTGTAGCTCTTTGATTGTCCCTCTTCGCCACTGTTTAACATGCCTCGGTCTGGGCCGGTTTCCCACACCTGTGTGTGTGCATTGTTTCAAGTCAAACCCATGAGTCGGAAAAGTAGAGCAGTATAATAGGAGGACTATGGGCTTTGGAGTCAGACAGACATGGTTAAGCTGTGGCTCTATCACGTACCGGCTATGCTTCACGTTTCTGAACTTACCTATGACTCAGTTTTGCTATCTGTATAACGGAGCTAATAATACTTCACAGATTTGTTAAGAGGATTAAATGACACAATGTATAGAAGGCATATGGCATAGTTCCTGATTATAAGGTTAAGTGATCAATAAATACTTTCTTTTATTGGTTATACTATTATAGGTAATGATGGGGATGGGAAATGAATAAATTGGAATTCGGCCGTGTGCGCTGACTGCAGAACACACAGAGGGAAAGGGATGGTAAGAATGAGAGGTACCCATTGCCCATCTGTCTCTTAGATAAATGAAAACAAATACTGATAACAGTATGCACTACTAGTATAAATATGCATATGGGTCTTGAAAAAGATTCCATAAATAACAAAAAAAGATTTTTGGAAGATCTGGGGTAATTTTTAGGAAAATTGTCTACTTAGATAAAAAGACTGGGGTTTTAGTTTTGTTTCTGCCCCTACCTGGCTTGTAAATGTGGGCAACTTCTCTCTTCTCTAGATCTCTCATTGGCAAAATGAGGAGTCCGAACTAGCAATGGCTAAAGCTCACCTAGCTGTATATTCCAGTGGCATGAGAATTCAGTCTCTGGGATTACACTTACAAATAACTCCGTACAACTAATGCATAGTAATAACACTAAAATCTAAAAAATATGGAACAAGGGAGCATGTGTCTTTTAAAAGAGATTATGTTTTAAAGTGTTTCTGGGGCATTAAGTTCTATACATGAGACTCAATCTGTAAGATACCTTGGCTTGGGAATGCTCTAATGTTTCAAGTTTTAAAAACCCCAAGTGTGCTAGATCAAGCTCTGTGAGAGAGAGCCCTGGCCTCTGGACCCTGACAGGGCCTCTTCTCTGAATGGCCCATATTCGCGCCCTAACCGCCTGAGCCGCCATGGTGGCTGATGTGAAGTGCGGTCAGATACCACACAACAGCTGTGATTAAGGAGACACAAACAGTGACTGTATAATAAGTAAAGCTGACAAGACCCCTGTTCAATGAAGGGAACACGAGCTTTTACATACTATGCAAGTGATACTAGGAGATAAGAGATGAAGAAAAAAAAATCAAAACATGAAAAAAAAAAAACCCAACCCCCGTGGACTGGATGATCACAGAGGCTGACAGAAGTGGGCAGGGAATCCTGCAATGATCCGGTGGAAGTGCCCTGGGATTACAAACTGCAGTGGTGTAAGAGAATTTCAACAGTAAAATCCATGGACGCACTACAGTCTCTTGGAGGACTGCCAAGTGCGGGGACCGGCGCTCTTTCCAGATCTTTGCTGACATTAAAAAACAAAAAGGCAAAAACCAGCAAATAAACAAAGCCCCAGGACAAAGGCAAAGCCATGGTGGGTTGCAGCATGGGCCCCGCCCCACGGTCAGGCCTGCTCTGCCGTTTAGGGCTTCTTCTGAGCCGCCGGTTACTTTCCAAGTATCCCCCTGAACTCAGAGTATCTTCCCGAACTCACCCAACGGGACTTAAGGATTTATTCCCACTGTTGGTAGATTTCACACAAAGGGAGGAGGCATGAGAAAAACCAGTTTAGTGTTTGAAGTCAGGGGATCAAGTTTTTTTTTTTTAATTTAATTAAATTTATTTAATTCTTCAATTACAGTTGACATACAATAGTGTATTAGTTTCAGGTGTACAGCATAGTGATTAGACTTTTCTGTAACTTACGAAGTGATCACACCGATAAGTCTAGGACCCATCTGACACCACACACGGTTATTACAACATTACTGACTACATTCCCTATGCTGTGCTTTACACAGGGAATCAAGTTTCTATCCCAGGTTGGGTATCAACTAGCCCTGTGTCAGCCTCCTATGCTCCTGAGCCTTCTCCACTGTAAAACGGAAATTATATGTCTGTATGGGTTTTAGAGCTCAGTTATTCTGGGTTTGAAATCATTCACTCCCTAGGTTAATCTAGGCAATGTTCCCTAACGTTTCTGAGCCTGCAATTAAATAGGGCAAAACAGGACAAATGAAAAATTTTCTGAGGGTCTGAATTAGTGTATGTAGGTGCCTAACACATAGTGGGCTCACTCATTTAAAAAGAATGTGTTGAGAATCTACATTCCAGACACTACGCTAGACTCTGATTTATTTATTATCCTTAGAATTGGTTTTTAGAATAAATTGAGATATATGAAAAGTAACCAGGATCATGCAATGCAACGCGATGATGTAAGATAAATGGAGATCCCTGACACGCACTTATCATTACCTCTCTACGGCCTGGATTTTACCTGTGCTCTGCAGGCCCTGACTGCAGAAATCAGTCACCTGGCCAGTGAGTGAGCTGAGCCCGCTGCCCAGCGGCTCAGGACAGCTGTGCTCTTATCTCCTGCCGTGGACAGCAATTAGTTTGCCCGCCCAGCAGTCCTTCACCCTTTCCCCTGGAAACAGAGCTCTGATGTTTCTTTGGGTAGCTATCCTTCCCTTGGCCTCAGTCTGTGTGGTTGGGAGGACTCTACCCTACCCCTGGCCCTTCGGTAGGTGAGGCGTAAGGGTTGTTTTAAAAGTGAGCAAATGACCCAAACCAGGCTGATCGGAGCCATAAGCATCCAGAAGTAGAACCTTTCCTCAATCTACTCTGAAAAGCTGCTCCTGTTCCCTTGGGATTGTTATATTGGTGGGAATTATACCTGGAGCTGATCACTTCATTAGTGCCACAATCTGAGGAGATCTACCCTAGGAGCAAAGCTCATACAGAGGACAGGAGAGCTGAGAGAGAGAAAGAGATATGCAGATTTCTGAAGGTATCACCTGAGCATCTGGATCCAGCTCTACCTGATGCCATAACCCCAGACTCTTTAATTACAGGCACAAATCCATGACTTTCTTTTGGAGCAATTTGGTTGGGTTGTTTTCATTTGTAAGAATATTTCACTTGAAAGAGTCCTTATTAACATATTGCGTGTTCATTACTGGGTACACAACCATTCGACAACTTTTATTTTGGTATTCAAGAATTTGGGGATTCAAGATGATCTAGAGAAATCTCTCAGGATGGCAAAGTTCTCTAAATTCATACTGCATGCCAACAGAAGGGACCCACACAAATGGACCCAAATAAATCCAAATCCCCACAAATCCTTTAAACACCTGTGCTATATCATCCCTTTATTATAGGCCCCAGTCATTAATCTTATCATAGTAATAATTATTTGTTTAACGTCTGTCTGTTCCTCTAGATTGTTGGAGCAGGACCAGCTCATCTGGTTTGTTCATTAGGACCTAGCACAGTGCTTGGCAGGTGATAAGTGCTCAATAATTATCTGCTGAATTGATTTTTGTAAACAACAGACCCTTGTAAACAACACAGGTGCTTATCCCTTTAGCAAGAGCCATCCCTGAATGAAGATATGCCAAAGTGAAGTCTCCACCATGGCTAAAGGCCTACCCATCAAGGGAGAGATGGGCCACTTGTCCCACAGGGGAGATCCCCCTGTTTTTTCAGCCACAGGAGAGCGATGGGATATGGTAAACCAGCTGGCTTACTTCCCTGAGACCACATCTCCTCTTCTAGGCATACGTGGCTCCCCCTGGGAGAGAATAAACACATACTCCTTCTGGACCCACAAGAGCAGGTTGAGAGAACAGGGGATAGGGAATGAGGAATAAAGGAAGTGTGAATCCTTTCAAGAGCACCACACACAAAGAAAGCACATAACGATATGTAGATGGGGGAATCTGATAAAATAGTTAACCAACACTTAGTACCACAGTTACTATGTACCAAGCCCTTCCCATATGGTCATTTCACTGCCTTCTCCTAATTTTGTACAGGTGGAAAACAAAGGTCAGTAGCAGGGAAGTGACTTAACACAAGCTTACACAGATCCCACGTGGTTGGCCAGCATCTGAATTCTCTCCTGGCTGGCTCCGCAGCCCGTGCTCTCTCACTGCACTCTGCTACTCCCATTTGAATTATTTTTCAGAGGTCAAATGGTTTATTTCCTTTTAGAAATTTTTGTTCATAGGTCCCTTAGTATTATATTACAACCTGGCAATTCTGATGTTCCTCACACGTGCTCTGCACATAAGAAAAAGGAATTGTTTGGGGGGAGGAGCAACCACCATTGAATATGAAGAAATTGCAAATAACACATGTAAATTTACTGCAGAAATATACATTTAAAAAACATTCCATACACGTGGTTAAAAACACCAGTTTCAACAGTACAAAGGATGCAGCAAGAAATGGGTGACTCTCATGATACTGCAACCGCATTAATAGGGCTGTGCATTCCCATTTCAAATGTCAGTGCTTGCCCCCCTTTGCCTGGATGATAAGCTGATACTACATAAACATTGTCAAAGCTACAGTTCCATGCTACAGTAATTCACTTAACTTTAACATGATTTATGGTTCTGTCAATAGGAAAGGTTGAAAACCCTGCACTGAAGCTTAAATGTGAGCTTCATATTTAAAACAGCAATTTGTGTGTATGTGAGAGAGAGAAAGAGAGAGAGAGAAGGAAACATTGCACATAAAGAGAAGACAAGCCTAATGTTGACTTTTTCTACTCTGAAAAAAGAAAAATAAAGAATGAGTCTAAACACAGAATCCACATTATATTAAGCTAAACCAGAAAATAAGAACTGCTAGAGATTTATCTGATTATGTGATTTATAGTACAAATGATACCCTGAAGTTTTATCACGAGGACTTCTAAGAAACCTTGCACAGAACTACTGCCTTCACTGTGTATGCATATGTGGGTCTATGGTGTGTGTGTGTGTGTGTGTGTGTGTGTGTGTGTGTGTGTGTGAGAGAGAGAGAGAGAGAAAGAGAGAGAGACAGAGAGAGAGAGAGAGAGAGAGAGAGAGAGATTCCAAGGGACAGCAGCTGCTTTTGTCAAGATGAGTTTAAATGTAGGTCCACATGGTTAATCACCCTATTCTCTGTGGCTCTCACCCTGGGGGCATTTTGCCTCTTTAAGGGATTAAGGAGCCAATTGGTTTTACTGCTCTAACCTGTCCTCTTTGGGACAACATACTAATGCGATACCACTGTGGAAGAGCTCTCTTTAGAAGTTTGCTGTGGGGATGACAAATTAACCCAGCAGGGTGCCCCACACGTCTATCTCAGTACAAATTATTAGTGTAATAGAGCTTTTAGTTATGCATTTATCTAGTAATTATTGAATGTTACACAAAACCAAGCTGAGCAGCCATGGCCCTTTATGAGGTTGGCTCGGTGGGTGGCCTTACAGTTAATTTAGGGTAGTTCTCCACCAAGCAGTTCACTTGCAGACAAATTAGCTGAACAGCCTTCTCCTTTAAATATTTTCCATGTCACAGTGAAACTCTTTACAATACAATAAAGGTACAGTTTTAATTACACGCTTCCTGACTTTTGTTTAGTTGTAGTTTTAAAACATTTGCTGGCATTTTTTCTTCTTCCCCTTTTGGCTGGACAGTAATAGCTGATTGTAAGTATCTGGCTAATGAATTTAATAATTTCCTGAACTGGGACTTAAAGGGCCTTTGCTGAAAAGCTGCTTTTCCTCTTTACTATCCAGTTCCTTCAAACCCCATCGACACTGTTTCCCATTAGGCTGGGCACTGGCACTTGAGGTAACCTTGACTGACGTTCACAAGCCCTGTGACTTCTCTTTTCAATGCTCCTCAAAGGGGGTAGTAGTTAGTGTATGACACCTGCATTTAAAAATCAACTCTGGCAATTCTTTTTGTAGAAAGACAACGTAATGTTTTCTCCAATAACATACTCCAATAATAAATAAACACCTTGTGTCTGTTGGCAGATATTTCAGCACCTTGTTAGCAACAGGTACTTAATTGCTTCTCATTTTCCTGCGATGATTCAATTGCACTAAACCAGGAGAGACTAATTAGATTCAGCTCCATGGAAAGGAGCACCAGCATGTTCTACAACTAAGTTAAAGGCTCTCCTAAAAGGCAAAGTAGTCTGCAGATATGATACAAGCAAGCTGAACAGATTCACCACTTGGGCCTGGGAGTCCACGCCAAGGCAAGGGTGCCATGGTTACAGCAACAATAAAGCACCAGGGAATATTTCTTCCGAAAGGTCCTTAGTTTGAACAGAAAAATTTATAATGCCATAGCAAGTATAAAAAAGGGGACCAAATCATTTTGAAGTCAGCATATCTCTTCATGCCAATCAAAGTGGAAGTTCTTTTAAATTAAAACCAAGCAAGTGCCTACGGAGCACTTACTCAGCGTGCTATGTTCCGCCCTCAGTGCTGCTGAAGACCCATGCCCTCGAATATTATATTACTGTTACACACAGGGCACGAAAGAACTACATGTTACTCCCAAACTTTCTCTTTGCTTGCCTTTGGTCAAATCCATGCACTCATTCATTTATTCAACCAATGTCTATTGAATGCTTTCCTTATGCCCAGTGAGAGGCTAAGGGATACAGGACGAGTGAAGATGAGGTCCCTGCTCTAATGGGCCCTGCCACCTGGTGATGACTGTTGCCCTGCTCTTCTACCTCTCCTTCCTCGCTCCTCCGTGCCTGTCTATGGGTCCACACTCCTCCGACTTTCCTGGTGACCTCAACTTCCTGGAAGGTGATCTTCATTCTCCTAATTCTCTGCAGTTTATTATTCTTGTTCCAGCCAGGAGATATTGTGAGCTGCTGAGCCTCAGAGGTTTCATCACTAAGAGCAGGATCCCTGTTTGGGCCACGAGGATCATGGACTTAGAGAAGTTTACAGAGCATATAAACTTTTGACTACCTCTCTAAACAAAAACTGGCATGATTCCTCGAAGGCTGCACAATAAATTTTTGGTTTATATGGCTATTGTTTTAGTATATCTTACCCATATTTTCAGAATCAGGGCAATTTTACTTCTAAACTTCCTCTGTGGGTGTGTATCCCATAAAAAAGTGGGGGTTTAGCCTCATGCTCACATTTTGTATGTCTTAATTCATTAGTGTTTAGTTATCTAAAAGTATGACTTGTTTGCTGCGGCTCTGTTTTGCGTGCTTACAGTTAGAAGGCACTCTGTTTTAGAACAGGGGTTAAGTCTTATGCTTGTTTGGACTTGCACAGTGTCAAATGCCACAGCAGCTCTCCATCAGAATGGCCTTGTCCCGACAGCACCCCACGCTCCCCCCACACAACAGTACAACTGCTGGTCTCTAGTCCTGCCATCCACCAGGCAGTAAGTGCTCTGAGGCCAGAACCTGAGCTTCTCTGTTTACCCTATTTAGCAAGTAGTACAGACCCTGAGTATTGTAAGTCCTAGACACTTTTAATACACACAATAATGTTTTGTGGAAAACATTAATGGGACCCCAGACAGTAATGGGAGTCTACAAGCTAATTTTAATATTAAAAAAAACCCAAACTGACCTCAAAAATTGTTTTCTGAAGTGACTTGCACCTACCAGAAACCCCGCATTACAAGTAGCAAGGACTCATGGGGCTAATAAAAAGAGGTCAAGTGATTTGTTTCTTTATGGCTGTTATTTAAAAAACACAGTTTTTTAACATGGTTATGTGATGCTTTCCAAAAGATCTAAATAGCCATGTTTTGTCTTTGACTAATAAAAAATGTAAAAACAAACTAATTGTTTAAATAAATGCATTTTATTTCCCCCAGTGGGGTAGGGGAAGGTGGAAACTACTGACGTGGTGGGAAAGGCACTGCACTGGAGACTGTTTCCAGCCTTGGCTCTGGCCAGCGGAGATTTCTCATCCACAAGAGTAATGTGGAATATTTGTTAACTGCTAACTATCATACTGCCCTTCAATTTATCTACTTATAAAACCTGATTTTATACAGAATGGCAATATGCTCAGAAAAAAACACCTAGATTTTTCAGCTTCCCTTGCAGTTCGGGGTGATCACGTGGCACGGTTCTGACTGTGCCGCACAAGATTCTGTACAAGGCGGCAGAACGCGCTGGTAGGCGGGCACTTTTTGCTCTGGCCCCTTCCCATCGTTCTGCTTGGAATACAGGAGGGAGGCAGAAGCACAGTGGCTGCATTGCGAGCATGAGGTCACAGAGTGAGGATGCAAAAAACACACGAAAGCATGGAAGGCTAAGAGAAGAAATCTCAGTCCTGGATGGCATCATACTGCCACCATGACACAGTTCTGAATCACATACTTGTTTTTTATGAGAATACTATGACCCGTGTAGTCACATTTTCTGACACTGCAGCCACACACGTTGTTAGCTGATGTAGGGAATGAGAGAGACCACAAGACTCCCAGAGCGCCGTTCTGAAATTCTGTGGTTCTGTGGTAGAACGCTATGGTTCTATACGAGGTCACTAAGTGCTTATTTGCCAACTGCTTTCGACCTCTCCGTCACAAGGTGCATTGTGCAGGTTCCTCCCCATTTCTAAACCCCCAAAACACAGAGTTGCTGTACTCAGTACTGAATTAAGGATCATTCATTATCTCGTTTTTGAAAAGAGCAAAGACTTAGGCAGAAACCTAAGTTTTAAGAAGACAAGCTTTCAAGAAACTCTAAAACATCACAGATGTTTACTCCAAATAATTCTCAAAAGGAGTTAGATCCTTTAAATCATCAGGCAAACTTAACATTTGTTAAAGGCAAAGGGAAGAACAAAGATTTTTTTCAATTGTCATGAATAAGATTAATTTTCATGAATTTAATACTGTATTATGTTTGAAATTTTAAGTACTGGTAAAAGCAAGTCTTTGAAAGCCCAGTCTTTCAGCTTAAAGTGCACAGTAACTGTAATAATGTAAAATGACATACACATGCCTTTTTGGAAACGTAATATCTTCCCTGCTCCCCAGGATATTCCAAAATACTTTAATCCCTCAGCCCAGTTTTAACTACATAGCTTACAAAGTATTATCCCCATGATACAGATGGCCAAACTGAGGCCACAAGGTTAAGTGATTTATTGAAGCCACAAAAAAATCCAATATCAGAGAACAGATTCATTTTAAGAAACCACACAACCCTATCTTCACAAAAATGAAAATAGGCAAGTGGTTAGAACAGCAAAAAATAAGAAAAAGCATAGCTTTTTCACAGCATATCAAAGTTTTACTTATATGATCTTGCAAAAGTTTTCTTTGGATGAAAGGCCAAGGTTCTTCTCCATCTTGGACATTCCTTGTAAAGAAGTCCTCCATAAACTGTTAGACGTTTATCACCCTTAGTTTGTCTGAAGGTGTGTGTGTGTGTACATGGCGTGTGTGTACATTATGTGCCATTTCATTACTTTGTATTTATTCAATGAATGAGCATAAAACCCTCTGCGTGAGACACAACAAAGATACCAGGAAGTGTAAGGCAGACAGCCTCTTTTCGGAGCTTCCATTCTAGGAGAGCAATGAGACGTGCGTTAACTAACAAAGCAAGGCACCCTCAGCAGAGGAAATGTCAGACGTGAAAGGCTACGGGAGTGTCAGGAGTGTGGGATGGTGGCAGCTGGGTGGAGCTGAGGAGGTGTCACGTACAAAGTGGTCCTTGAGCTGGTCCTGGGATCGCTGAGATGTTGATAGGCGAAGGGAGTAGGGACTGCGTGAGATTTTCCAAAGCCTAAGTGAAAATGAGTGATTAAATGGTTTACATGACTTCAGGACATACTCCATTTCCAGGCACAGTGTGAATGACTACAAACATACTTTCATCTACTCCTCAGACAACAGAATTCTCTTGAAGAAAAGATAGTAATCTCTGCTTTGTAGATGAGCAACCTATGACTCAGACAGGCAAGGCAGCAGGTTCACATAGTTGGTAAAAGTGGTGGAGACAGGATTCAGACAAGTGTCCATTTGACCCCCTTAGCCTTTCTGCTTAACCACTAGGCTCTGCTGCCTCCCTTCAAGGTCCTGTTTTTCTGCCTTTGTTTTGCAATCTTCAAAGAGAGGTTTCTTTTGTAAAAGGTAGCCTTCAAATTTCTAAATATAGCTTACGTTTGCAGGGAAAGATAGGGCCACTGTTTTTTCAATGAGGTGAACTTGCCTGGCTGTAGCTCTGTTAAAAAATCATGGAGATATGTTACACAGTTATGGCTTACAAACTGGTGTTTGTCTAGTCATTGCAACCCCATGATAAATTTTAAGAAATTTTAATTTCTTAATTTTAAGGAAGGCAACGGAGGTCTTGCAACCTGTGTGCTATCCAAAGGTGAACATACCACGTGACTCTGGGAAAAAGTGCAGAAAAGAGCTCCTTTTGCCCCTCACCAGGACCCTGGTAGGGCTACATCTTTCTCTTTTTCCAGGCCCTCTGAAAGTTTGGTTGTCTGTCTGGATTCCCTAGCGGTTTAAATTTGTAAGGTTGAATTCTCCTTCATATACATGTGATATTTATTCCACATTGATTTCCTTGGGCAGGCTCTCCCTCCTCAGACCTGGCCTCATCTTCTAAGCATTAGCTTTCCAACTGCTTCAGAGAAGGATAAAGGGAAGAGAATATCTGTAGCAAATATTTCTTAAATAATGAAAGGCTGAATACCAGCCTTTTAAAAATATCTTAGCCTAAGGATGTCTTATGCTAGCCTATCTCAACTCTATGATTCTCACCCACAAAGATGCCACTGGACAGTTTCATCTCAACTACTCCAATTCCCTTCACCAGACCACTGGGGGGGGGGGGCAGGGGGCAATAAGAATGGGTACCTGAGTAGATATTCCAGAAAGGAGAACCGAGGATGCTAGGAACCATCTTGAATTCTGGTGAAAACAAAGAATCTTTGGTATTCCATAATTCTTAAACTAGGCACCTTTCTCTTTCCCTCTAAAATGATTTCATGAATATGATAGGAGATCAAAACTCTTTGTTCTACCAGCTAAGGAGGCCCACTCTGGTTCACCCAGTATGGCGCATCGTAGCAACTGTGCTTGATTGTGTAGCATGAAGAAGCTCCTGATCATGGCACCCATGGGTAAACGCTAGAATCGTTATAATCATTTCTAGAACTATGGTTTTACGGTAAGACTCACAGATAACACACAATATTTATTAACTAAATGATAATATATGCACATTGCTTTATGCTCCTCAAAGAGTCTCTACAAATATTATTTTATGGCAGTTTCTGTATGAAAATATGAAGTTGGGAGGAAAAGTTTATTCAGCAGTAGTATTGTCCCCATGTCATTGGGGAGAATATTTAAAAATTCAGAAGGTAAATGGCAAGCAAAGAGGCAGCACACCCAGCTGTCCTGACTGCGAGCACATTGTTCTTCCCAACCCCCTCCACCCTGCTTCGCCATGGTTCTTTCCTGGGCTTGCAACGTCCTCCCTGCACACATGCAACCTTTCAGTTTTGACTTCAAGTTATCTATGCTTTGAAGTCTCTTTATTTGATACAAAGTGATAAGTAACAGCACATCCATATCCTCTCCTAGCTGCTATTTTCTGTCTCTCTCCTGAGCTGGACTCTGCGCCCTACGAGGACAGGAACCACTGCATTCCAGTGACAGGCACTCAGAAAATCCTTGTTTGATGAATGAATGAACCTCCAGAGTCCCCTCCTCTGAGCTCCTTCAGAAATTTCTGCTTTTCACACTCACTTAGCATTTAGCATATGTTAACCTGACAATAAAAAGATGAGAAACATCACATGCCTCATCTCCCTGAGACCAAAAATCTTCTTCCTGACTAAAAGAGTTTCATATCTCTTATTTTCTACCCCAGTTTAGATGTCTAATGAATATTGATTATGAGGGTAATATCAAAATTCTAACTCATTTAGAGAGACTCATTCTGCATTTTGGGAGTTCATAATCCAATCCAGACAGACGCAAGGTTTTAAAATCAGAAACACACACACACGCACACACACACACTTCCTCTCTGATTATATCACACACAGACAAGAGAAATAGTAAGTTGAGAAAGTTTTGTCAATGATCACAAGATGTTCACAAACGGAGCAAGGAAGTTTTCATGGTTGTGGAGACAGAAACTGCTTCGCACAGCAGTCAAGACCCTTACTTCCTTCAGTGTGATTTCTGCCTCAGAGCACGAGACAGCCCTCTCAACTGCCATCTTCCCTGACAGGCACACAGAGTATTTGAAAAGGGATTCAGATTTGTGGGACTAACAGTGAGATTAATGAAAGAAAGATCAGTTCCCCAGGCGTTTGTCAAAGCAGACGAGAGATCATAACTTTCTAGGATATTTTATGATACCGGCTGGTAGATCACAGACCTACCTAAACGAAAAGCTGACGGAAGAAAGCAAACACGGTTACAATTATTCATACTCCTACTGTGGGGGCTTCATAAACAAACTAATAAATATTTTCATCTTGCAATGAGATCAAGTTAAGTGACTTGCTGACATTCTCTTGAGGTTTAAAGCTTGTCTTTAATGTGAAATACAAATCATATTTCTTGTGGACACATTTTAATAATAAACTTAAAAGCACACAAGGCAAAAATAATGAAAACATCGCAATGAAAACCAGACAAACTATCTACCACTTCAAAAGGAGTGAATGAAGACTGAACATCAACAGTCAACACCGTGATGCAAACAACCCCAGTATAAAATGCCACACATTGAAATCGGGTTTCCAGTAAAGGGAATCACCAGGAATGCGAAAATGAAAAAAGCTATTACAGTTGACCCTTGAACAATGTGGGGGCTAGGGGGGCCAACTCACCACACAGCTGAAAATCTGCATACACTTTAAGTAGGCCCCCCATACATGCCCATGCCCAACTGCTGACTGAGAGTACAGCTGACCTCTGAACAACTTGGGTTTGAACTGTGTGAGTCCGCTTACGTGCAGGTTATTTTTTAATCCTTGCCAGAGGATATGTTTATTGATTTTAGAGAGAGGAGGAGAGAGACAGAGAGACAGAGACACATCAATGTGAGAAACACCAATTGGTTGCCTCGTGTACATGCCTCAACTGGGAATCGAACCTGTAACCTTTTGATGGTATGCAGGATGACACTCCAACCAACTGAGCCACCCAGCCAGGGCTTATATGTGAACTTTTAAAATTCTGCATTGTTCAAGAGTCAACTGTACTTGCTCACCTTAACACACACACACACATACACACACACACACACCACTCTTGTAAAATTTATAGAACAAATTTAATGTTGGTTCAATTCAAATGATCTCCCACCATTTTGAAACACCACACAGGCAAAGAAAGAGGTTTGGTCGATCCTATTCACCAATGTCACCCCAATAAATTCAATAAAAAAAAGGATCAAGGGATTGATGTCAAATCTCTTTGGTCCCTAACATCCCAAAGCTGTCCCCAGTGACATGAAATTGAAACACTCACTGCCTTCCGGAGCATTCTGGGGGAGTCCTCATTGTCTCTCATTTTGCTACCCTGGCCCCAAGGCCATGATCTAAGCACAGCCAAGGGTGCCCGCAGACTGGCTCACCTCTGGGTCCCGTAATGACCGGTCGGTGATGCTGTGTGAATGCTGTTCCCAGGGAGGAGGTCTGCGAAGGGGAGGGGCTGCTGAAACCAGACTTCTCCGACTTCTTCAGTGTCGTTGGAGATGGCATTCCTGGTAAGAAGGATGCATTGATAAGCACACTGTAATTCATGGAACAACGGCTTGTGCAACCTAAAAGATAAAACTTAAAGAATTAAAAAAGGAAATCTGGCAGTAGACAAAAAATTTGTTTTGAATTGTTTGAACTTGTCACAGGAAAAAACAGGAGACAAAATGGTCTCCTGTTAAGTCTGTACATAGTGATTTCGACTTCTACTAAATCACAGTCCATTTTGGCATTATTAATCCTAATTATAGAGTGCCAGGTTGCCAGTGTTTCCTGAAAGTTGTATGCTGCCCGTGGTCTCTGAGACCCTTTATAAAGGAAGCTGTAGAAGCACAGGAGGGCCTCTTTTCCATCATTTCATCTTCTCAGTTACATTGCACCAAAGGCACCTTAAATTATCTTAAATAATTTAGCTATTTTAACAGTAAAAAACTCTCAACAATGGCAACTCAGTTGCTTATCCAGTAAATTATTCATAATAGAAACTAGGAAAAATAAAAAATACCTTAACTGCCCAACAATTGGCATTTGATAGAACCAATGCAAACAATACTGTGAAAGAATAATGACACAGAAAGGTATTTGTTTAACAACATAGAATAAAGTCATGGGAAGCATTTACCAAATAGGGTGTTACAGTATGATGCCATTTACAAGTATCCTTCTTGTACAGAGAAAGGACACAGGCATAAACCTAACAGAAGTTCTCCCAGTATGTTGGGTTTAGGTGATTTCCATGGCCTCTTTAGGCTTACTTGTCTTTTCCATGATGAACATGTTACTTTTATGTGAACAAAATACAATAAAAACTTGTTTTTTAAAATAGTATTTTTACTATAGTTTCTAGGGTTTTCATAGCATTTCCAGCATAGGGGATGTTTTGGGAAGAAAATAATGAGAAAATAGCCCCCCATTGTCACTATCTGCAATGTCCTTAGCAACCATGCTGACATACGAGGCATCTATCAGTTTGGTAGGGGTGCCAGTTAAAACAATAAAAACTCGTATATAAAATTAAATAAAATGATTCCTAGCCTCCATATTATAGGATCAATGTGGGCTCTCTTAACTTTGCAGCACAAAACTGGTTCTGCCTACGACCAGAGAATTATTTGGGTGAACTGTAAAAATAAATAAGATAATAATGATATTAACATGTAACTGCTATTGAGTAGTTGCTAACTCCCATGCACTGTGCCAAGCATGTTACAGGCATAGATCTGTTCTGAAATTTAGTCACTCTAGCCTATGTCTAAATATGTCCTTATTATATCTGATCAGAGATTTCCTCAATGAGATTTTACAGCACAAGCTTCTACACAAGTGTGATTGCAGATTCTATAAGGAAGAGACCACGTTTGCTTTGCCCCACTCTACTTTCAGAATCTAACAGAGGGCTTGGAACACAGCATGTGGCCTGGAAAGATATTCAAACTACTTATCTCAGCTTTATCTGTGGCTTTAATAATAGATACTTGGAAATAGCGAAACTTTGGGTTTTAACCCCAAGGGGGTAAAAATAACTAGGAGGCACATTTGCATAGCTAGACATAAGGGCAATATGAAGTTGTATATGATTTCCACTTGACAACTCCAGATCAGATCCATTTTAGATCAATATCTCTGTGATTTCAATTAAAAACAAAGTCCCTCGGTGACTTTAAGCTGTTACTTTTTTGCTCCTTGAATCAGTAACCAAAGTCACACCATACCAAGGTCCTAACATCATTAGGATCAATGAGGTTTGGATTAACACTCATTTTAAGTAAACTAACTTAAGGTCTAATCATATAATTATATCAGAGAGGAGATTTCAAATTAAAAAATTAAAGGAAAGAAATAAAGAGTTACCAATATTTAAACAAATCTCCCAATTCAGTTAAATCTCTTCTGTGCAAACAAATTTTTAGGCTGCCAGCCAGCCCACTGATTTAAACTTAGTCAAATGCCTGAATTGCATGTTATGAAGCAGAAATAGAATAGAAAATGAAAATGTCAAAAATTTTAAGATAGAATTTTTTTCAGAATATGGAATCACTGATGAATGCAATATCTAAACTAACTCTATTAAAGGAAGCAAATAGTTGGACTCAAGAAAAAGTTATCATTTCTTTGAAAATGTGTTCAACCCATATTATTCTAAATAGGGCAAAAATATTGACATAATTTAAATCCACTATTTACCCTTATAAAAAGTGATTACACATAAAATTTAGACAATACAAGCATCAAGGATGATCAAGTGGGTAAATGGATTCAACAACAGCAAAATTCAACCTTCTGCAAAAGGGTTAAAGAGAAGAAATAGTGTCTACATGCAAGAAGAACAAGCCAAACTATGTATAATTTTCTAAATTTATCTCGGTCAAGTAATATGAGCCCTAGGCTGTCATGAATCTCAGAATTACTTTGTGTTTTCAATTTTTAAAGACCCATATTGAGTACACTTCCTTATTATATACTTTAATATTTTCTCCATATGTATAATGTATGTTTTGGTTAATTTGCTTTGTATACTTAATTGATCAGATGAAATTTCAAAATGTTACTACACTGCTTTATGTTAATATATGAGAAAACATTAATCTTGACTTTTGTTTTTGAAATCAAATGTGGTTTCTGTACATTATTTTAAAAATAAACTCCTTGTTAAAATTTCTGTTTCCAATTAGCTATGCACATTTATTAGACACAATTACCATACAGATTTAATGACTGATTGTCCTTCTCTTAATGAATCAAAACTTAATTCCAACGTAGTTTTTAGAAATAATCACATTTAAGAAAATTAGATAAATTAATGCGACCCCTTTTTCTGGAACAGACAAAATATCACTTCAAAGTTCTTTTCAGTGTGTAAAAGTGAAGAATTTTATAGAATGAGAAGCAGGAATTTAGCATACTGTTTTGTTTCAATGGGACATTCCTTCCTGTTGATGGCTGTAAAAGCCCCAATGGTAGTAAACAAACAGAAGGTGGGTTCCCATAGCGCTCTGGCTTGTCATTGCTTTTCTAACCATCCAGCCATTCTGAGTTTTTCTCCATTTCGCCATTTTTCTAAGCTGCCTGAGGCACTTCAACTAGTGGGCAAAGGCAAACATACATGAAATTCTAGCCATTCGGCGACTCTAATCTCTGGAAGCAATTGTGAGCAAGAAGCCAACAAGAAAATCTTGAAAATACAGGCTAAATACAGTATTCACCAAGATTCTGTTAGATTCCACCATTAGTGTTTGTGGTAATCAGAACTCTAGAACGGCCCCAAGGTTCATGGCCCCTGGGGTACATACATAGTTTGTACAACCCCCACCCCTTGAATGTGAGTGTTACCTATGAGTATGATGGATGTCATTCTTGTGATTAGGTGGTTATGTGGCAGAGGTGCAGGAACCTTTGCAGATGTAATTAAGGTCCCTAATCAGATTACTTTTAGTTAAGTAAAAAGAGTTATTATCCTGAGTGGGCCTGACTAAACCAGGTGAGCCCGTTAAAAGAGGGATTAGAAATCAGAGAGAGGCTCCTTCTGGCTTTGAAGAACTAAGCTACCATGTGGTAAAACGGCCTGTGAGAGGGCCACGTGGTAAGGAGCTACAGGGACTCTAGGGACTAAGTTGGACCCCAATTTGATATCCAGCTTTAAGAAAGCTGGGACCTTAGTCTTAAAGGTACAATGAACTGGTTTGTGCCAACGATCATGACAGTTTGCAACAGGACCCTGAGCTCCAGAAAGGAATGCAGCCTGGACAAAAATTTGATTGCATTCTTGTGAGACAGACCCTGCACAGAGCAACCAGCTACGCTGTGCCCGGACTCTTTACACGTTGATTGAAGCTAAGTTTGTGGTGAACAGCGATAGTAAACTAACACGGCATTCACATAAGAAACTCCTGTCAATGCTAGAGTGTGTGCACTGAGGATTCCACTGTGTACTAATTACTCTCCAGGATTCCGTAAGTGCCCATTATTTTTCGCAAATCCACCTTAGGTTGTCAGGTTTCCACTAGCCTACGCTCACCCAGAAAAAAAGTGGTAAGACAGCCTTCTGGAGAAAAGGCCAATAAATGGTTATTTCCAATGGCATAAACACTTTTGAAATGTTCTATTTTCCCCTGATTTGTTCAAGAAACATCAATAACAAAATCAGATCAAATAATATGAAAAAACTCAAATATAATTCTTGGGGTCTCCTACAACAAATCAAGGTTTGTTTTGGTAACTTTTTGCTGCAACTTGATGTTAAAGGAAGTAAAAGGACAATACAGGGGGGAAAAGATAATTAATTTCAACCCCCCCCTTCTCTCAAATTACGAGATTTACCACACACTAATTTTAACCAAGAACTTCGCAGTGACAATTCTGAAGCACTTCTTGCAGGAATAACAAGGTAGCACAATGCTGGTTTAGTTTCCATAACGCTCATCTGCGGTCACAACCTGGGAGAAACTCTGGAAACAAGCAAACTCTGCACTTCGGCTTTAAAACCCAGTATGTAAACAGGTTAGCGGGGCCCACAAAACGCTGTGGGTCTGGTTGCTCCTGTTTGACTCTAGATACTCTCCTGTCTGTTGGCATCGTCTAATTCCCACCGACCTAACTGCACTAGTGCTTTACCCAAGTGACTATTAAACCAAACCTAAAGGCTGTTGGACACTTTCATCCATTGAGGGGCCTCAGCAGAGCCAGGAGTTAGCTAAAGAGACAGTCATCAAATCTCTGCAGAGTGATCATTTCTAAAAACCAGACCAAAAATCATAAAAGCTACAAATTATGGAGTACCTACTATGTGCCATGTACAGTAGTCCTCCCTCCCATCCTTATCCACAGTTTTGTTTTCCACGGTTTCAATTACCTGCAGTCAACTGCAGTGTGAAATTATTAAATGGGAAATTGCAGAAATAAACAATTGACAAGTTTGCACTTGAGTGTTGTTCTGAGTAACACGATGAAATTTTGTGTCTTCCTGCTCCATCTCACTTAGGATGTGAGTCATCCTTTTGTCCAGTTTATCCACACTGTATATGCTACCCTCCCTGTTAGTCAGTAGCCATCTGAGGTATCAGATTGACTGTTGCAATATCTCAGTGCTGGTGTTCAAGTAACCCCGATTTTATTTAATAATGGCCCCAAAGTGCAACAGCAGTGACGCCGGCAGTTGAGACACGCCAAAGAGAAGTCATAAAGTGAAAAGGTGAGTTCAGTGCAATAAGATATTGTATTGAGACACAGAATATTCACATAACTTTTAATACAATATATTGTTACAGTTATTCTATTTTTATTAGCTAGCATTGTTAATCCCTTACTGTGCCTAATTTATAAATTAAATTTTACCACAGGTATGTATGTATAGGAAACCAGAATATATAGGGTTTGGCACTATCTGTAGTTTCAGGCATCCGCTGGGGGTCTTGGGTCATACCCCCTGTGGATAAAGGGGGCCTACTGTAATTCCATCTTCATCTCAGACAGGCGGGTGTTATTATCCTGCCTATAACTTAATGTTACAGAAACTAGCTACCCAGTTATGTCAAGCAACTTGCTCAACATCTCTCAGCTATTAAGTGGTATTTCAGCCCCAGGTCTCTCTGATTCTAAAGCTTGCACATTTTATAATACATCATATTCCCTCATGTACTTCCCCTTGTATACTATAAAAACACTGTCCTAGTTAAGTCAATTAAGTATATATAAAGTTTCTAATTTGGTTATCCAAAGGAAAAAATTCAAAGAAAGGGTATATCAGCTGCAAAGGAATATTCAAAAATAAAAACTCTGAAGTATAGGAGGATCATCTTGTCCTACATATCAAAGGCTTCTCTTGGTCTTAGTAGGGATCAGTTAGGATTTTATTAAACATATTGAATGTATTATCAGTAATTCTAACACAGAACCTCCAATAAATAAACATTGCATAGACTTAGAAGATCATGACCCAGGGAGGGATAAATTGTAAAATAGCAAATACAGACATTTAATATTTACAATAGGCCCCTTGCCTATTCACCAAGTTGCTTTCTCTATAAAGCATCCTGAAAATGTAAGCAGAAAGGATCAAAATTATTCTTGTAAGAGTCATTGATACTTTCCAATTCTAGTACATGTTGTAACGCAGCAATACTTCACCTAATCAGAGGTACAGTCTAACACACTATTGCAAAGTTTGCAGGTCAGTAAATCTTGACATCAAGGGAAGCCTCTGAGCTCCTACAGTTAGTGTCAAAATAGGCAACTAAATTGAGGCATTTAACTGATGGGAAAGTGTAGTTTCACAGAAACTAAGAAAAGTAGTTCAAGAAGGTTGTGACTGAGTGAGTAGAATGCTACTGAAAGGTCAAGTATGAGAACATACGAACACCAGGAGAGTGAGGCACGTGGAAGAGAGGTTAGAATGGTCTACAGAATCAATGGGAGGTGAAGCAGCAGGAAAAACAAGCATAGTCAGCTCTTTCATGAAATCAGTCTGTAGAGGGAAGTAGAACAATAGGGTAGTGGCCATAGGGAGATGGAGAGAAACAAGGCAGACGCCAGGATTGGAACCCGGTGAGCCAAAGCTCTTCCTCCTTTTGGTGTAGCACTCCGAGATGCCTATTGCTGAAAAAAATTCTGATTATTTATCTATCTGACTGATACAAACCAATCATGAGCTGGTTTAAAACAGAGCTTAATAATGATACTTAAATCTTTGTCTTCAGCCTAAATGGCATGCTAGCTGCTATTGTGGCTGTTTTCTTTACATTTAGCCTTCAGGGTCCACTCTACCGCCAGGGCTGAGTGTGGGGAATGGATGCCTTCAGCCCATCTGCCAGACTAATGGTGAAGCAGACGTTTCAGTGCCATTTCTCAAGCATGGGATGAAAGATGAGTGCCAGCATCACGTTTTCTAAGTCATCCACCACCGAGAAGTCGATGCTCAGACTCATCTTCCAGATGCAGGGCTATGCAGCAGTCCCATAGGCAACGCCAGGCCCTGCCTAGGACCATTTCAGCTGCACCTTGTGATGAGATCGTTTCCAACTGTGATGCTAAATAGTGGCTGTGATTGGACAGACTGATTCCACAGTTAAAGGGCTGTTCTGTCCTTGTGGGGATAAACACACGCTGTGGGACACACGGAGGTAGTTCAAGATACTGCACTCTACTTAGTTTTGTGTCCTAATGATAAAACACGCTAGGGTTCGTTCTAATGTAACTGACTATGATGAACACACTCTACAATAAAAAAGGTAAAAAACATTCAGACTATTTTGACTTTTAACCTTTCCAGTGAATAAAAATGTTTTAAAATCATTTTTATGATGGAGAGAATAAAATGAAAGCTAATATAGCTTCTGAGGTTTATCCTTCTTACACTATAGGCAACCATTGAAAATGAGCTCAAAGGACCCCCCAAAGAATTACCACATCATAAAGAAGTTCAGATAATTTAAAAGGCTTGGATACAAGTGATTTCTTCAATTTCTAAAAATGGGAGAATGGAGTGAAAATGATATAGATTATTCAGGAGAAAAGAAATGATGAATTCTCTAATGTATTCCAAATGTTCATTTGTGAGTGAAAATTTACAACCAGTGAGAGTAGAGAATAGACACAGGAAAAATGTCATAGAAAAATCTGGTTCCTGGGCCAATAATACAGTCTCTCAATTTTTTAGGGTATTTCCTCTCTTTTCAGGATAAATACAGGCAGCCCAGTGTCAGGACTAAAATTTAAAAATTGCATTTCATGCTCCATATACTTACAAGTTGGAGATTCCCCACCCAACCCATCTTCCCCTGAGCCATCCTATCTTCCTGTGTTCAGAGAAGGATTGATTTTGGCTCCACACAGCAATCACACCCATTCACAGAGGACTGAAAATAAAGACGAAGTTACTGAGAAAACCAAATTACTTCCTTTGCATGAAAAATAAATATAGTCTAATATAGCATAAATGTTTTATTCATTCTGCTTAGATATCCAGCTGAAAAGTTAGAAACGCAATCATACACATGTGGTTTATACCTGCCCTGTCTAATATGCTAGCTACTAGCCACATGTGGCTACTTAAATTTAAATTAATTGAATTGAAAACTTCAGTTGCTCAGCGCAGCCACATTTCAGTGTCCCACAGCCACAGTTGGTAGTTGTTACAGGATTGGACAGTGTAGACAGAGAACATTTGCATCATTGCAGTAAGTTCTATTCGACAGCTCGGGTCTACATACACCACTAAATACAAGATGGGGCAAAAGTAGGTTTACAGTTGTTTGTATAGAAAAATAATACAAAAATTAATAAGTAACAATACAAGAATAAACTGTTTCACAACTGTAAACCTACTTTAACCCCACCCTGTAGATTTTTTTTCTTTTTACTTTTTTTGGTCCTGTTGGTAAATCTTACTCTTTCCCCCCCTCCTCCAGCATGTTCAGCCCCTTTGTGAACTACAAAAGCAAAACATATGCACCATATAAATAGAGAATTATATAAAAAGGAAAAAAGCCCCAAAACAAAGCCCTTTCCTTCCCATCTCCAACGAGCTGGAGGTAACCCAGGGCTCAAGCTCGGTCAGTATCCTGACGGACACTTTTCTCTAGCTCCAGGACTCATTTCAATGATGAGAAGTTAAGTGCTTATTAAATTATGTTCACTTCTGTCAGTTAAAACATGATTGAAAGCTTGGAGTGTAAGGGTCCTCCTGGTAAAATTTAATTTTAGAGACGCGCAGTCTCCGATGTTCTCTGGTTGTTATACACCTGCAGTGGGAATCTATTAGTCCTGATGCTCCTTGGATATAAACAGAGCCTCTATCACTTTATTTAAAGTAAAATTTGAACCCGATTGAAACATTTCATAGGGGAAGAAAGAATATAATTTTAGGCCTCATCAAATTGCTTGAACTGTAAAATCAAGTAGTGAACACTAGAAAAGGTTCTGTCAGCTCGAATCTAAGCTTAGTGTAGTCAGCATTTTCTCACTGAACCTTATTATGGCAAAGCATTTGATTTTTCATCTTTGTGCTCTGTTCATCCCCACAAATAAACTACTTTGACCTCCACCTGTTACTTAGTGAAATCTGCCTGCCATCCTTCAATAACCCTATTCTTTGCCTTCAAAGGCCTTTGAGTCACTGAGAAAGTGGGAAGATAGAGTTGTGCAATGAACTGAGAGAATACCACTTTATAACTATGCAGCAGTTCAGAGTCGAAGCTGGAAGCTACATGATGAAAGGAAATGGATTTTTCTTTTTAAAGGCAATGCCCGTGGATGTTGGAAGGGGGCAACACATTTCATCATTTTCACATGAAATTTTTCATAGAAAGGGGTTGTCTCTTGAGTTATTATTTAATGCAGAAAACCTCTGGCCCTTTCCTTATAAGCAAAGCTCTCTAAAATAGTCATGACATCATTTCAGATATATGAACCAACAGGTCCTTGCAAAGCATACAAATATTTCAAGTAGTTCACTATTCTGATATTTGGCAAAACAAAATGAACCACTAACTTCAAACACAGCTTTTGGGGGGGTATGCAAAAGGACCACACTTGCTGAACACTATGAAAACAAAAAATAATAAATAAGAAGGGAAATAACTATACACAACTACATGGGTCATTTTCTGAAACACAGTATCTGACGAAATGTTTTTTTTTTAACAATGACATATCAGAAAAAAAAATTCCTCTGTAAAGCTGCACTCTCCTGATTAATGCTACACTGAACAGAAGAGACAGTGTCTAATTGTGCTGAATACTTATCTGAGTGGGATTACAGGACGTTTCTGCTCACTGTCGTTCTCTGTGACAACGTAATGATAGATCCGTTCGTTTCCTTAGGAGTGCAATTATTAAAACCTGCACTGTTTTCTTAAGTGTCTCCATATCTTGGATAAATTATATTAAAAATTACTTATCTGACACTAAGGGGAAATGCTTAGTGAAGTTTTCATATCAATTAAGTAAATGAGCTCCATTCAGTCACAGTCTTTGTGGCAGGTCTTATTCAAGTTTGGTGAAACCTGATCACCATGATGCTTTTATATTAGAGTGAATGATTCACCATCTTTTCTCCTTGTCTTCCTCGTACAAATGCTAAAGTTTGGTTTTCACTTCAACTAAAAACTGCTCATGGCCGACATTTTCTCTGGAGTCATGATTTAGCACTTGTCCTTCATATTCACACCTTTTTTTTTTGGAACCCAACACAAGGATCCAATTTTACACAGACAACACCCCACAGGCCAGTCAGAATTGGTTGCTAGCAATATACCATCTTTTGCAGCATTTTCTACACATATAATTAACTTTACCCAGAACCTATTAGGAAAAGGTCTTCATACAAAATAACAACAACAAAAACAACACACCACTCTGGGCTCTATGTGATAGCCTGCCTATCCAAAGGACTATTTTCCTGCGTGCCTAAAGCGACAAAACAAGGTTCCTCTCTTTTTCCCCTTCCACTTACTGACCCCAAAATGACAACTGTCACCAACCCTATCCTTAAATGTGAAAACAACCAAATATGGGTATTGAATGTAAGTTACCAAATGCTCCTACAAACAGAATTTATTTCTCTGGCTTTCGTCAAGTTAAGACAACTGTCAAGTCGTCCAAGTAGCAGATAATGGCATTTATAATAAATTACATTTCTGCAAAAGTCTCTCTATGTGTGGCTAGGACACAAATTTATGTGACCCAAAATGATGCTTATGTGTTATAACGATTTTTTAAAAACTAAAGGCATGTTAAGACTTCAATGCTGATGGGCAAACTCATAAAAATATCAAGCACATCAAAAGGGGAAAATTTTTGAGTCTTTTGAGGATAAGATTGCTTTTCTGAAGGAAAAAAAATCACACACTACAAAAAAAAAACTTTTAAAATTAGAAGCAGGTGTCACCACTATGAAGTGATAAATATCAAAAAATAACTGGCCTGAAAAGTGTTCTTATGCATCCCATACTACTTTTAATCCTTACACATGTACTTCGACATTAGAACGTGAAGCCTCATGCCTCCAGGTCCCTAAAGAGAGTTAAACCTGAGAGATGTGGCACGGCCATTTCTGTAACCCCCTCCTCAGCAGGCTCACGAAATGGCTGAAAGGCAGATGGCAAATCCTGACTGGCATTAAATTATACGTGATCCCGATATCCTAGAATTTATGAATCTTGGAAGTGAATCACAGGGAAGCGATTTCTGGGTTGAGACAGCTAACACGGCAGAATAACCTGGTACTACGGAGGACACTTCAGATTAGAAATGGATATTGGGTTGCCATTCCTTGAGTTTCTAATGACTTGAGTGCATTTCCAATGACGCACGTGAAAATTTTAACTACCTCGCCTTACATAAAGTGGAAAAAGCCCTAGAGATTGGAATGTTTCTTCAAAATGGAGGACAAGAAGACGTTTGGCCCACATTAACATCCGGAGAGCTGGCATGTTATGTGAATGAACACCAAACATTCACAGCTGTCTAGAAAGCCGGTTCTTCTCAGCGGGCTCACAGTGCTGGGCCATGAGCTCAGTTCCTCACTCCAACAGACTGGAGAACCAGGGACGAAAGTAGCCCAGCATTTACAAATCCAAAGATTTCACAGGGGTTTTTAATTGTTGAGAAAGGGAGGTCAGTGATACTTTACTCTGAAGAGGCAAGCCTATTAACTCTACTTCAATGGTTTCACTCATTCTACTGCAGCTTAATTTTCAAGTTGAAGAGATGCTTCGAGTAGGTAAACACACTTTCCTCCTCGCACAACCACATCAACATTACAACTAAAATATAGAACAACCATCACTCAGAACCATCGGAAGTCAGTTTGAATACAAGTCTGACAACTACGGAAATAACGAAACCACACCCATCCAATCTGGTAGGCGGGACGGAGACACAGAATGAACTGGTCCCGTGTCCACATGTGGTGGATAAAAATTCAGGAGGGATATCTCGGGACTGAGGAGTCCCAGCTCTACACCAGGCTCCCAGCCCAGGGTTCCAGTGCCAAGAAGATAAGTCCCTGTATTCCAGCTGCAAAAACAAGGGGACTGAATCAGTGGAAGAAACTTCTGGAGTACTAAGCCCTTCTTCTTAAAGAATCCACACATGCACTTACTCAAACTCACGCCCTCCGAGCTGCAGCACCAGGGTAGCAGGTTGAAAGGCACCAGTGGCACACAGAGAGAAACTAAAGTGTCTGGCATCGATGCAAGAGCTGGGGCACTGCTTTATCTCAGAAGGAAGGCAGGCAGACACCGCTGTTTCTTTTCTGAACCCTCCCCCTACACAGCCACAGAGCTGGCAGGCTGGTGCCATATCTGAGACTTCATCAACCTAGATAACACTGCTTGCCCCTTTCTGGAGATCTCCTGAGACTCTATCCCAGACAACTTGCAGTCCCACCAACTATTTTCCGTGACTATTCCATATGAATAGCTGGTCTTGGCTCAAGCTTCATAACTTCCTAATCCTTCACACAAGCAACAGCCAGCCTCAGTGAGCCCCCAGACCCCATACCTCTTGGTAAGTGGCCCCCGGCCTAGCACTAGCAGTAGCCAGCCTAGATTCACAGCTTGGCTTCACCTGGAAATCTCCAAGCCCAGCACAAGTAGCAGCCATCTCAAATTGCTTTATAACTCAGGCATGGTTCCCTGGGCAAAACCTTGGCCCACATGACCCAGGAAACCTCAGAGCCTCTGCACCTAGTGGACAGCTACAGACCATGTCAGAGCACCACCACCCTCCCCCTGAACAGCTGATCCTCCACAGAGGGTAGAGGTTGGTGGTCAGTGGTCACAGCCAATTCTTGCAGCTGGCTGGCCTGGGTAAATCCTCCCTATTGACCTGCAAAGAGCGACCAAGGCTCAACTACAAGAGGAGTGTGTACTCAGCCCACATGAAGGGCATACCTCGAATACGCAACTTGGGTAACAGGGGAGGCTGTGCCACTGGACCCAACAGGACACCTACTACATTAGGCCATGCTACCCAGACAGGGCATCATAGCAGCTCTACCTAATACATAGAAACAAACACAGGGAAGCTGCCAAAATAGGGAGACAAAGAAACATGGCCCAAATGAAAGAACAGATCAAAACTCCAGAAAAAGTACTAAACAAAATAAAGATAAGCAATCTATCAGATCAGAGTTCAAAACACTGGTTATAAGGATGCTCAAGGAACTTAGTGAGGACTTCAACAGCATAAAAAAGATGCAGTCAGAAACAAAAGACACACTAATTGAAATAAAGAACAATTTACAGGGAAACAACAGTACAGTGGATGAAGCTGAGAATCAATCAATGATTTAGAACATAAGGAAGCAAAAAACAACCATGCAGAACGGCAAGAAGAAAAAAGAATCCAAGAAAATGAGGATAGTGTAAGCAATCTCTGTAACAACTTCAAGTGTTCCAACTTTTGCATGATAGGGGTGCCAGAAAGAGAAGAGAAAGACCAAGAAATTGGAAATCTATTCAAAAAAATAATTAAAGAAAACTTCCCTAATTTGGTGAAGGAAATAGACATGCAAGTCCAGGAGACACAGAGAGTCCCACTCAAGATGGATGCAAAGAGGCAACTCCAAGACTCTTCAAAATTAAAATGCTAAAGATGAAGAGAGAATTTTAAAAGCAAGAGAAAAGTAGTTACTTACAGAGGAATTCCCATAAGACTGTTAGCTGATTTCTCAAAAGAAACTTTGCAGGCTAGAAGGGATTGGCAAGAAATACTCAAAGTCATGAAAAGCAGGGACCAACAGCCAAGCCTGGTCTACCCAGCAAAGATATCATTTAGAATGGAAGGGCAGATAAACAGCTTTGCAGACAAGAAAAAACTAAAGGAGTTTATCATCACGAAACCATTATTATGTGAAAGGTTAAAGGGACTTATTTAAGAAAAAGAAGATCAAAACTATGAACAATAAAATGGCAAAAGTACATATCTATCAACAATTGAATCTAAAAAACAAACTAAGCAAACAAGAAGAACAGAGACAGATTCATGGATATGGAGAGAGTTTCAATGGTTGCCAGATGGGAGGGGTGTGTAGGGGAACGGGTGAGGAGGTGAGGGGATTAAGGAGTACAAATAGGTAGTTACAGAATAGTCATGGGGATGTAAAGTACAGTATAGGAAATGGAGTAGCCAAAGAACTTATATGAAGGACCCATGGACATGAACAATGGTCAGGGGATTGCCTGAGGGAGTGGGGGGGGCTGGGTGGCAGGGGGAAAGGGGGAAAAATTGGGACAACTGTAATAGCATAATAAATAAAATATAATTTAAAAAAGAGAGATGCTTCAAAATAAAGTGACTTTAAAAAAAATATTCCCCAAGTTTTCTCCTGTTTGGGAGACATACTTTTGTGACTCAGTGCTGGAGAGAATCTTCCCTATTTGAGTATTTGGTGTGTTGTTCAAGAACTCATCAGGAAAGAGCCCTTGATTTACTATGTGGATGTGAGCATTTCTCGTAATCGAGGATGTAATTCACCCATCATCTTGATATAGGTGCCATGTCTTTGATTAATTGATAAGTTTATGGTGTATTTGAAACCCTTAGATACATAGAATTGGGTGACTAGGCATTACTGTAATCCTCTGTGGAGCAGAGAGCAATTGGGACGTGCAGAGGCGCGTCGGAAACGGCAGCACGGCCCGGGCGGAAAAGCTATTGACTCTGAGATCTGTGTGGGTCAGTGGAGTGCTTTCTTCCCTCTCCCCCCCATGGCCCACGCAAAGCCCTTTACTCTCAAGCACTAGAAAACTATTTTATTAAAAACACTGATGGCCAAAAAAAAGACAGAACTTTACTCCCAGATAAAGCAATAGCATTATACTTGATTATTTAGTATTTAAATAAAGTCATCAGTATGTAGGAAAAATATAAAAACATGAGAGAGGAAAATAAGCCTGCAAATAATATTACCAGTGGTCTACAGCATTTTTAAAAATTTAATGAATATATATGTGTATACACACATATCCCCACACATTTCTATGTATATGTACATAGAAATATAAAAATATTTAAAAGCTATATATAGATGCATACATAATATGTAGTTGTATATGCATACATATATAAAGCCTAGAACAATGTATAAACACAGTAAGTACTCAAAAATATTAGCTATTACTTATAAAATACATATTTAAAATTCCAGCAGCATTCCAATGACAAAATACGTGTAAATTTATTTTTTATTGTTAATCAATATTTAAATTGTGTTCATAGACTAGAACAGAGGACATAAGAATACTAAAGAAGTATTTTTTTCTCTTTATATCAGAGGTTAAAACTACCTTCTGAATTCTACAAATATTTAATGATATTTATTAGATAAATAAAATATATTAGATACAGGAAAATCAACACAGCAAACTCTTAGGTAAATCTGATCTATCATCTATCCATCTACCTAAACTTTTGTTTCTCCTCTTCCAACTATATTTTCTGGTGATTTAATCTCAATTCAGAATAATGTTATTTCCTCTAAGTAAATATTTGCTCAGATTCTGCCCAACTCCCTTACCCACCCATCAGAACACTGAGGAGATTTGCATCCGAGGGCGCAGAGAGATACATCTTTGGCTGGAGTGGGATGCTTGTGCAGTCGCTTGGAGTTTCCTAGCATTCCAGCTTTCTACACACTTCTTAGAGAAGGAGAAAGGTAGGACTCTGATAGGATGGAGGGGAGGAAACAGGGACCAGCGCTCACTGATGCTCCTTTAATAATGGAATAGCTGTTGCACCAGCTTTTTTAAAAACAGCTACAGTGGAGGACTGTGGTCTAAGTCCACAAACAAACTCTTAGCCAACAAGATTCTTAGTGTATTCTATACCTTGTATTAATATTACGAACCCCTGGGTACGTGTTTAACCAGTTACCCTTCTTCCCCTCCCTGGGCTGGAAGCCCTTTGAGGACAAGGTCTGCCTTGGTTTATTCATTTAGTTTTCTATCATCTTGCACAGTGCTGTGCATACAGTAGATGCAGATATGTACAGTATGTTTTCAATTGATCTTCCTAGTATCTTAAACTCACACAGCATTTCAGAGTTTTCAAAGTCTACCAAAAGCAAGATGTACAATATTTGTATAAAGCTTTATGGTTTATTAAGTATATGTACTTTGCATGTATAAAAATACTCCATGTCCAGTGCAATGCACAGAACCTTGCACACAGCTGGTGCCTAATAAATGGTAGCTCCTGTTTTTATCATCTCATCTGATTGTTTGAGAGTGGTGCGTTAGGAAGGTGAGGCCACCTTGTCCCCAGTGTTTACATATGAGGAAATGAAAATTCAGGGAAGTAGCTTCCTAGAAATCCCAAGCTTGTTCACAGCAGAGGACAACAACTATAAAGTTTTGATTCTTAATTTGTACTTTTTCCTCTTTATAACATACTCGATTTCTTTTTTATTTTCTCCCTCCGCAGCAAGCCATGAAGATTGTTGTGGATGGAGCCAAATATGCTTTAAATCCCTCCTTAGAACGTGCTCAGCAAGGCCACACGGTGAGTCAGCCTTTGCTGCAGAAGCCACTGGGGCTGTGTTGAAGATGGTGACAGGAACAGGTTAGGAAGGAAGAGTTCACAGATAAACCGAAGGTGTAAGCTATGTTTTTTTTCTTTCCTTCTAGAATATTTACACAGCTTCATTTTCAATGTCAAATTAAAAATTTGGAGATTTGGGTAATTTATTTATTCAGACCAGAGCAGCTGAAATGCAGCATCTGTTTTCCTGGGAGCATCTGCAGTCACAAACTCGTGCATCTGGGCCCCCTGATGCACGTGGAGCTATGTTCATTCACACAACAAGCGCACGCAGCACTCTGCTCCCCGAGCATTTCAGCCTGCTCAGAGGACCAGAGAAGACATGTGTGGTCTCCATCTTATTAGCTATTTATTTATTCAACAAATATTGATTGAATGCCATGTGCCAGGTACTATAACAGGCTTCAGGGATACAACAGTAATTTTTTTTGACCACGCTTTATCATATATATGTATATGACAAACACACAACCACACAGAGAATGTATGTGCATGTGTGTGAGATTATTTCTTTTCTTCTAAAAGGTAACCTTTGTGGTGATTGTGGGGAGAGAGGGGAGGGAGGAGGTGGAACAGGGTATAAGGGGTATAAATGATAATGGGAAAAATATAATAAAAAATAAACTATTCAAAAAATAAAAAATATAAGGTAATCTATTAGATTCCAATTACAATTGGTTGTTTTAGACCCCTTTTTTTGGCATTAAAAAATAGCCATTTCCAAGGGGTGGTTAGAATACTCCTGTTGTAACATACCTTTCCTGTCACAACCCCTTATTCAGATGAAATTTCTCTGGTAAAGGAGCATCACTAAAGAGTAGGCCCTCCCTCCTGTACTGGTGCTCCCTGGCCCACCAGCCTCTAATGAGTAGGTGTCAATACTGAAGCGATAATGGAAGACAATGCTGTCACATAATGACGCTCTCCCGCTGCTCCAGAAACGCAGAAGAAAAGCCAAGACATTGATCCTATGGCAGTGTTCTGTAACAGTGACTGTTCCTATTATGGCAGGAGACTGTGGGAGATTTAATAATTTTCCCTAATATATGCAGTGCAGCGTAGTGTCCATGATCAATGCACTATTGTTACCAGTCTGCTGCCTTTTTATTGGCATTGGTAATGGGCCTCCTCGTATATGTCTCAGCCACAAGTTTAAGTTGGTAAACTTCCCCTACTCCTTCAATAGATGAATGACTGTTAGCAGTCAAATTAGAACCAGCAGAGTCGGGGATCCAAGTGGATCTGATACGGGGTACTTAAAATGACAATGAATTAACATAAGTCTGCAAAAACCCAAACTGTGCTCCCAGTATTTATGACACTGAACTCGGATTCTACACATCCCAGGCTGCTGGTTGGCCAGACGCTTGCTGAAATATTCTTCTAGAAATGCCTTTAAGAGAAACGTATTTCTTTACTTAATAATTGTGGTAAGAGTGGACAGCATGCCATTACAGTTCTTGATTTTGACCTTCAAAAAATGAGGACTACTACATCCTTGGGAAGAAGTCCATCTCTGAAAGAAGTTAATCTCTCAAAGTTGACTTAAAAAGTTTTCCCTGAAATGTTTAGAACTTCCAGTACCTTGGCTAAATGTAATTGTGTCTGTTAATAAGGTTTTACGTTCATGGTATAATTAAATGCATGGTAGAACTCTGAGTATGTTTTATAGGAGAAAATTTAAGCAGCTGCTTAAATTCTCTTTTCAAACAGAATGGTAAATTTCACCACGAAGTCCTATAATTTCATGGTTTTTTTCACAGTAAATAATTATCTGTACCTCTGCTGGAACTGACTGATATGTATGTGCTCCCTGCAGGTGTGGTCTCAGGTGCAGGGAGTTATGCAACTCAGTAACCTGTGAAGCTTGATTAAGTCTCATACACTATTCGTCAATGGGAACCTTGGCTGAGCCTTACCAATCATTTTGAATAACAGCCTATAGATTGATTGAAGTTATCATAAACATCAATTCTGAGAAAATTATTGGTGGCAAATTCTGCTTTCAGATTTATTGAAAGTGGCCACATCTCTCAGCTTTATAGGCTTCAATCCATCCACCAGTCAATCAATCAATACTGACTCGGTGCCTGTTTTGTGCCAAGCACTCTTATGGGTGTTGG